>NW_022990295.1:6469712-7069712 GCF_902827175.1 Gymnodraco acuticeps | reverse complement strand
GTCTCATTATACCGCACTCTCAATGAATTCAAAGTAAATATGTGGGGGAACAATGTTCAGCTGATCTAACAGAGATACAGCGCTATGACAAAACACTCGACAGCTGATGCAGCTGTTGCCACGTAATAATGAACAGACGTCTCTTTAAAATGACCGCTCAGAGGAGAGGAGTTCTCATTTCTTTAAACGTCTGCTGCTTCCCCTCCTCTCTCCTCGGTTCCCCTCCTCGGTCCTCCGCTCGCATCTCCTGTGGGCGGGTCTAAGTCTCGAGGAGGGGAAATTTGAGTATTGAGAAGCCTCTCTTGTCTCCCCAAGGCTATTTCCCATCCAATAGGTGTGCTATATAGGTGTGTATAACCCTTTCTCCTGTCTGTTTATCCCTCTTTCAGCACAAGAACCAGAGGGGGATTCAATGGAGCCTGAATACCTGCACTAAACCTTTCCCTATTTTTTTGTATTAAACAAAACATTAAGCTTTCCCAATGGTGTGGTTTTTTCGTTTTGTGAAAAAGTGCAAATGCAGTGTTTGTTACGGAGCCCTGGAGGGTTCATAGAGAGAAAAATAAATAAAACGTGGCCACGTTTTACTTTCTCGTGCGCACGCTTTAGTAATTCGTGCGCACGAGTTACTAAAGCGCGCGCACGAGTTACTAAAGCGTGCGCACGAGTTAATAAAGCGTGGCCTCGTTTTATTTCAATTGAG
The DNA here is from genome assembly GCF_902827175.1 of Gymnodraco acuticeps. Lineage (NCBI taxonomy): Eukaryota > Metazoa > Chordata > Actinopteri > Perciformes > Bathydraconidae > Gymnodraco > Gymnodraco acuticeps. The sequence goes on along the minus strand of NW_022990295.1, from coordinate 7,069,009 downwards.
GGATTCCTGTCCGTGACTCACAGTATCTGCTGCCCACAGCTGTTTTATAGAAGGAAAACCTCCTTCACTTTATGAAATCTCTGCGGCACCAGTGGCCTGTACTACGAAGCAGGATTTGCTATTTACACTATTCATTCATGAAGTATGACGCTGCGCTGTCAGCACGCATCTCCATGTTTGTGATTGGTCAAATGTTGCTAACCCCGTCCCTTTCACGTGAGCGCGCTCTCAGCCGGACAGAGAAACCCTGGTTGATTTACTGAGTTGATAACCAGCTTCGTAGGACCGCTTATCGACATCGCGTTTGTTAGGGTCAGTTAAGCCCCTCACACTGTCCCGAAATTGACACCCGATGGACACACGATAAAGGAAATGTTCAAATTCGGCTGTGATCGTAGCAACATCGGGCCATTCGTGAGGGCATCCAAGCCATCGTATGACCGCCGGTGGAGTTTCTCAGGCTCCGGCAGCAACTTCGTGAGCGGCAACTTCGTAAGGCACTCGTGAGGGCATCTTGTCAAATCGTGTCATCTTCGTGTTATCATCGGTGCATTCACCCTCACTCTGATCGGGCCGAATGCCCGATGGCACCGATGATAACAAGATGCCCTCACGATGGCCTTACGAAGGGCACAATTGACACACGAATTCAACACGAAAATGAACCTTCGCAAGGTCCTTCGGCCATTTTTTGGCATGCCAAAGATTTTGCCACCGCTCACGAAGTTGCTGCCGGTGTTCCGGATTAACTGGTTCCCCGATCAACTGGTTGACAGATGTGGAGGCGTGGCCTTCGACTGAAATACACATTTCGATCGCTTCTTCTGTCGTTTACATACATATTTTGGTATATTAGGCTTCGATAGGAACACTTTGATGCACATTCAGTACCAGTGTGTGAGGTTGTGCTTACGATGGCGATATCCGGACCCGAACAGCGAGGACTACAAAAATAAAAACGAGTTGACATGGGGATGTCTGTTCAAAACATTGCGAGCTCCAATAAATCATTTAAACCAGCTATTGTTGCCAGACTAATTACTGAATATCGTTCTTAATGTGATACCAAGTCCATCTGAGACCTGTGTACACCTTCAGACAGCCTCCAAGTGAAGCACATGTTCTTTACTCACAGTTTGAAAGCAGCGTGGAGAAGTCTTCAGCTGTGTTAAGTTGTGATCCGCTCGAATACATCATTAAAACCAGCTATTGTTGCCCGACTTATCACTGAATATCGTTCCTAATGTGATACCAAGTCCATCTGAAACATGTGTACACCTTCAGACAGCCTCCCAGTGAAGCGTACGTTGTTTACTCAGAGTTTGAAAGCAGCGTGGAGAAGTTTTCAGCTGTGATAAACTGTGATCCTCTCAGGTAAACTGTGATTCGCTCAGGGTCAACTGGGATCCACCCATGGGAAAATGGGATCCGCCCAGGTTAAACTGTGTTACGACTTCTGTCGCTGTGACCAGCGATCATGTTTAATATGAAAGACACACACATCTACATGCCTTATAAAAACGGCATTCTGCAGCACTCATCCAGATAACATGTGACTGTTAACTCGTTTTGCAAAGATAGCAGCAGAAATGTCATTGCTGCATGTGCAGGGATATTAGACTTTAAAATGCTGATGGGTCATTAATGTTGGTCTCGGCAAACAATATTAGGAATCCTTTATTCAAACTACATAATATTCAGTGTCCATCGACATGAAAATAACAAAAAAGTTCATGCTGGACTCAAACCCGAGTCCCAACAGCAAAAGTCACTCCAGCCCTGCATGAGTGCGCCACAGATCAACATGACGTATCGAACCACCACACTATAATATTTTAGATTAACCTTGTTAAAAAGTTCCAGAAAAATGCAACCCGACCATCATTTATAATGTGAGCGAATGTACACTTTAAGCCATATAATATACATATTATAATATAGTATAGCCTACTGACTGAGGTCTGTATCAAGCCTCATTAAGACCCACCGAGATCAGATATCCTAGTTTATCAGCCTGCGAGCCCACATTATGTTGTGATAAGTGTTAGTTTTACATATAAGTGTGTTAAGGTTAATCTAAAATATTATAGTGTGGTGGTTCGATACCTCGTGTTGATCTGTGGCGCACTCATAACGCGCAGGGCTGGAGTGACTTTTGCTGTTGGAACTCGGGTTTGAGTCCAGCATGAACTTTTTTGTTATTTTCATGTCGATGGACACTGAATATTATGTGGTTTGAATAGAGGATTCCTAATATTGTTTGCCGAGACCAACATTAATGACCCATCAGCATTTTAAAGTCTAATATCCCTGCACATGCTGCTGCTATCTTTGCAAAACGAGTTAACAGTCACATGTTATCTGGATGAGTGCTGCAGAATGCCGTTTTTATAAGGCATGTAGATGTGTGTGTCTTTCATATTAAACATGATCGCTGGTAGATAGCCACAGAAGTCGTAACACAGTTTAATCTGGGCGGATCCCATTTTCCCATGGGCGAATCACAGTTTACCTGAGAGGAACAGTTTTACACAGCTGAAGACTTCTCCACGCTGCTTTCAAACTGTGAGTAAAGAACATGTGCTTCACTTGGAGGCTGTCTGAAGGTGTACACAGGTCTCAGATGGACTTGGTATCACATTAAGAACGATATTCAGAAATAAGTCTGGTAACAATAGCTGGTTTAAATGATTTATTGGAGCTCGCAATGTTTTGAACAGACATCCCCGATCAACTCGTTTTTCTTTTTGTAGTCCTCGCTGTTCGCGTCCGGATATTGCCATCGTAAGCACAACCTCACACACTGGTACTGAATGTGCATCAAAGTGTTCCTATCCAGCCAAATATACCAAAATATGTATGTAAACGACAGAAGAAGCGATCGAAATGTGTATTTCAGTCGAGGCCACGCCTCCACATCTGTCAACCAGTTGATCGGGGAACCAGCCAATCCGGAACACCGGAGCCTGAGAAACTCCACCGGTGGTCATACGATGGCTTAAGATGCCCTCACGAATGGCCCGATGTTGCTACGATCACAGCCGAATTTGAACATTTCCTTTATCGTGTGTCCATCGGGTTGTTTTATTGCACAACAAAATCATGTAAATATATTATGTAAATAACCCAATTTGTGTTCTGTGAAACTAAAAAGGATATCATATATTATTTTGAAGGACAGTTGACAGGAAGTTGTTGTTGTTATGGAAACAACATTACGGAGAAAACGTAATATTTTCTACATATAACGACGGATAAAGTAAAGAACAAAGTCTGAAGATATCAGTACAGTATCATAGTACTGTAACATAATTGTTTTTGGTACTTTCATTGCAGTTGTATGTCTTAAATGTAATGTAAATGTTGGCTTCGTGTGTGGTTCGGGGGCCATCTTCGTGCGAAATTCACAATTCCATATTCGTGTGTCCATCGGGTGTCAATTTCGGGACAGTGTGACAGGGCCTTTAAGCCGGGTAAATCGAACATATCCAGGTCCAGGGTCTGTTGAACTGGCTTCGTCGTACAGGGCACTGGAGGCAGTAACGTGTAACTCAGCAGAATCTGAGAAGAGCAGCACCAGCTGCAAAGAGCTGTGCCTTTTACTGTTTACTTCACTAGAACCGCTGAATAGAGATCGAGGCTGCTACGTTTAACCACACACACCTATACACACATCGAACTGAGTATTCCCCCTCGCTTTATGAAGGAGATGTCCTGTCACCGGGGCGCATTATGTGTGTGTGTGTGTGTGTGTGTGTGTGTATCCGACACCACCGGCATTTGTTTTCAAATTACCACGAACAGCACACGCACACACACACAAAACGAGGCCACGCTTTATTAACTCGTGCGCACGCTTTAGTAACTCGTGTGCACGCTTTAGTAATTCGTGCGCACGAGTTACTAAAGCGTGCGCACGAGTTACTAAAGCGTGCGCACGAGAAAGTAAAACGTGGCCACGTTTTATTTATTTTTCTCTCTATGAACCCTCCAGGGCTCCGTAGTTTGTATATAATTACCTCACATATTTTTTTGCTGTTAGTCGTGAAATTGCTCCTGCTGACTTGAGCCAGCCATTTTTTCCTCCGCTCTGTGTCAGTGGGGAAGCCGTACATTCGTACTCCTTTCTCGGAGCGATTTGAGCATCCCCAGGCAGCACAGCAAACCATGGTGGCGACTAGGAGGCAGCACAGCAAACCAGGACAACACGGAGGAAAAGGCACAGACAAACTGCATGATATGCTATTCAATGTTTATTGAATTCCATATATTTGCAATGGATGTTCCTAAAACAACACATTTAACATCATCATCATCATCATGCTGCTGCTGCTAGTCCTTTGATAGTCACCTGTCGGTCTCCTGTCCTTTCTGAAAGCCATAAAGATGACATTAGTCATTTAGATAACTTGTGTCCTCAATTACCATGGGATTACTGAAACTACCATGAATTTAAGAAAATGGTAGACATTAATCTAATCTGAATTTTAAAGCATTACTTTAGATCCCCTCCCTCTAAATATATCAATAAACATTAGAAAGTGATGCTCCTGACTACCATACAAGTTTAAGAAGATAATATTGGTTTTAAAGAATTCAAAGCTATAAATAAACAGCAACAGGCTCTTTAACCAAGGCACTGTTAGCCTAACATGTAAACTAGTTGTTCACACTAATCCTAATATTATCACTTAATATTAGCAAATTCTATTTAATTTTTTAAAACATATTGATGTAAATACATACACATATCGATTTGTTGTATAAATATTGCAAATCAAAACCTTTATTCACTAATAATTACCAAAAATCGTAGTTCTATCTCCTGTTATCAATGCATTCACATTGCCCGCCATGAACTTCCGGGGAACGATCCTCGTCTACATGAACCACGTGACGATAACCGTTTTTGGACTTCCGTTGTCGTAACTCTTCTATTATATGGCTCTGGGTTGAACTAGATTCGTAGTATACCCCCCAGGTCGGGACCAGGGGGGTATACTACGAAGCAGGATTTTCGTTTAGCAAGATAACTTCTGGGATTTCCGGTACTACGAAGCTGGTTCACTTTTTAGCGGGCTAGATCTCCATGTGTATCCTGGAACCTAGTCTGTGCTCCGAAGCAGGATAGGTTCCAGGATAAGAGATCAACTCAGCGAAAGCACTACGCCTGCTGACCAATCAGAGCTCAGTGTGCGGAGGAAATACAGTTTTTAACTGCCGTCGCAGGAAAGACGGCCGGCCAAAATCACCGACTGTGTGAACGTGAAAATGAATAGAACATCACCTCCCATCTTCAGAGCAATCTGACTATTATAACTATTATACTATTAGGCTATGTTAAGAAAGCTTAATTAAATATCTGCCACAACATAAGTAACCGGATCAAAGTAACATTACGTAGCCTACAGTCAGCGGCACTGTGAGTGCAGACGTCGACATGTGTCCCATTATCATTCATATCACATCATAATTAGGGCCGGGACTTTAACGCGTTAATTAAGATTAATTAATTACACAAAAATTAACGCGTTAAAAAAATTAACGCATTTTAATCGCACTTATTTTTGCACCGCGGAACGTTTCTCACTGGATGAGTTTCAGGCGTACCGATTATACTGGAGCACCAACTAACGTTCATGACTTCAGACAACAACAAACCACAGTGAACAACAGTGGGAAATGTTGTTTTAAAAAACGGACGGATGGAAGCGTTGATAAGAGCACGGTTGTGTGCAAATTATGCAAAAAGGAATTCGCATATCACCGCAGCACATCAAGCCTCAAGTATCACCTCAATGCAAAACATATAGCAGCTAGCGTGGACGTTAGCCTCTTTTATCGCGTTCACACCAAAAAGAGCCGGTACTAAAATTAGTTCATGAGAACCTTTTTACCCCCACGAAAATCCCTGCTAGAGAGCAGAGAGCTGCTAGAGAGCAGGGACTTTCGTGCGGCTCTCTTGTGAGAAAATAGCTATATTTCTGATTGGCTGGGCGGATTGCAAACCACGCCCCGTAAAACTCCCAAAAAGTTTTGTGAAGACGCCATTTTATTATCCTCGCATTAGCATTATTAGCATTAGCATTAGCCCAGCGCAGAAACGCAGAGAGACTAACTTATGGCAACACAAAATAAAACATGGGAGCGGTGGAGATGAGGAGGTGTCGGCTTTCTGGCGATTTACTCGGAAGGCTGCTGGGAGTCCCAGCAGCTTCTACTGAAGCCAGTCCCCAACTCCGGGGACTTCCGGCTGGGGACTTTGGGCGGCAGTATACGCCGTGAAGTGGTTTGCGGCCTGCCAGTAAACCCAAAGCAGAAGAAGTGACGTCAGCGGCTTAATTTGCCTAATCCTCCCCCAGGTTCAAAGAGTTCTCATGAACCTTTGTGGGAAAAGTACTGCGGTGTGAATGCGCCTAATGGTATACTAAAATCCATGTGAAAAAAAATTGCTTCTCACTGTTCTTAGGTCAAATATTTATGTGATTAAAAATGCGATTAATTTCGATTAATTAATTACAAAGCCTCTAATTAATTAGATTAATTTTTTTAATCGAGTCCCGGCCCTAATCATAATATATCATATATTTCCTTATCTGAGTCAGCTGAGCCGTATCTGGCTGTGCAACACTCGTGTCACATACTGTATGCATAAGTATTATTTTAAGCAACACATTAAGTTGACGAAACACTCGAGTCAAATGTAATTAAAGTCAGATCCACTCGTGTCTTGGACGGGGCAGTGATATCATAAACCTGTTAACGTACGCATTCAAACACTTTTTCTTTTACCAGCTGTATTCACCTTGCCGGTGCAGCTATGTGGCTTTGATCCTGGATAAAGTGTTTAAGTCATGGATGTTTAAAGTTTAACTTCTTCATTTTTGACTAGTATTAAAGTTCACTTTTCATTCAGGAAGTATGACGCAGCGCTGTCAGTACGCTTGTCCATGTTTGTGATTGGTCGAATGCTCCAAATACCACCCCTTTCATGTAAACGCGCACCTAACTAGATAGGACACGGCTGGCTTGAGCGATCCACTTGATAACCCGCGTCGTAGTACAGTTTAGCGAGAGCGCGTATGTTTTGGATTAGGCCAACCGGCTAACTCAAACATATCCAGGTTAGGTTGAACCAGCTTCGTAGTATAGGCCCAGGAAGAGTAGCTTTTGTCCAGAGCAACAGCTAATGGGGATCCTTAATAAACATAAAGCTCGGACTTGAAGGGATGGAATAATTGTGATTCCATGTTAACTAAATCGGTCTTCATTATCATTTCATCTTTTTATTCTGTTAATGGCATCTAGCATGTTGACACAAACCAGCAGAGGATGCCACCTTATCCACCCAGTGTATGAAGCTTTAGTCATTTTATAATCAATTTGAGTCATGAATATTTAATTTATTTTTGCTAAAAAAAATGTATCAAAGTTTATTTTTCAGAATAAGGCGTTTTACAATGTTATTAAAGTATACTGTTGTGTATAGTACATTTGAGTCTCCCTGTTTAATCATTTAATCATGCCAATATTTCTGTATGTCATTGGTTGTATTTGACAATCTTATGTATTATGTTCAAAAACTAAATCATATAAAAAAAGTTTGGTTTAATTAAATGGCCTGAAACAAGCGACATGCCTCGGGAAGATCAATGCTCTCTTTACATTTACAAATATACTTTTAAAAAGGCATACGTAGTAGTAGTATAACCTTTATTTATCCAGGAAAATTAATTAAGAACAAATTCTTATTTACAATGATGACCTGACAGGAGGCAAAGGCTTCCTGAGGGGATGGGGTTTGGGAGAAAAAATAAATAAAAAGACAGACTCCGGGCACTACAGAACCCAGGAGACAACACAAACACATAGAGCAAAGATGACAGGCATAGCAGTTAAACATATAAAAACTCTAAAACAACATTGCTGTGATTCAATCAGTCATTACTATCAGCATCAGGCAAAGCAGCTACATGTGTACCAGGGTGTCTATAATAGTGACATTGAAGGTGCGGGGGGAAACAAAGGTTTTCATTTACAACGTTTTTTGAATGACATTCCAGCTATCTGCTGCTGCAAATTGAAAGGCGGAGCGGCCAAAGGATGTATGGGCTTTGGGGATCTTTAGCAGGATGCTTGTAGCTGACATGGTGTTGTCCGTCGGGGGTGGGCGGAGTTGCAGTAATTGTGTGAGGTAGAAGGGGGTGAGGCCTTTGGGGTGAGTGTTTTGTAAACAAACATCAGCCAGTGGATGATGTGCCTGGTCTCAAGAGAGGGCCAGTTAGCCAGAGAGTACAGGTCACAGTGGTGTGTCCTGTAGGGGGCATTGGTGGCGAAGTGATACAGAACGTCTAAATCAGAGGTGCCCAGTACGTCGACCGCGGGCGACCGGTCGACCGCGGGGGCAATGCTGGTAGATCGCGAGTCATTCATACAAAAAAAAATCCTGTTCCGTTAAAATAGACAAAACAGGTTTTGATCCCTCCTCCCTTGGCCTCCTTGGCACTTAATTCAGGAGTTTACTTGATTGACAGAAAAAGCGACCTATCGCTTTCCAGTCTGTTAACCCAGAATGCAAAGCGATACAAAATCAGTCAAGTGCCGGGAAAACTCAAATTAAGTTAAAGAGACAAACAACAAAATGAGTGCGGGACCGAGCAAGAAGCTAAAGACATACCACTTCCACCCAGAATGGGAGGAAGAATATTTGTTTGTGATGTCACATTCAAAGGTTATTTGCCTTATTTGTAAAGCAAGCGTCGCTCTGCCAAAGAAAGGTAACGTGGAGAGGCATTATCGGAGTGTTCACAAGGCATATGACAGCGACTTCCCTCCGAGTAGCGAGTTGAGAAAGAGAAAGGTCATGTATTATTGCTACACAAATATTATCTCGCAATCTTAGTAATCCAACTCGTTTCTAACATGCAAAAAGACAAACAAATGTCGGTGTATTTTCGATCTTTCCAATCGAGACGAGATCTCTCTCCCCCGTCTGTGCGCGAGGGGGCGGGGCAGTTTACACACACGCGGCTGCTACAAGCAGCAACACACGGAGGAGATGGCGGAGAGAAGCGCTCCAAGGTGTGGTTAAATGTTACCCGTCTTGAGGTGGACAATGCTCCTTGCCAAGAGAGTTCAGCATGTGAGGGCGGGAACACGAGCAATGTGTCTAAACATTTAGCAAAAGTGCACCACATCCAGACGGAGGAATGCACCGGGTTCGACTGTCTTTCTAGCAGCTCTGTAGCCCCATCCACGAGTAACGTTTCCACGTCAGGTGTTATGTATGCTAGCAGCAACACACGCAGTTAACTCAATGATTCAAACATGGGTTAATGATTATAGGAAACTGAGTTACTCTTTATTTTGTTAAAGTTTCAGCTATTCTGTTCACAGTTCTGTCATCAGATTATTTAATAGGATTTGTTAAAACATTGTTGTTTCTTTTGATGTGAAATATTATTTATTTAATTTAAATAAAAAGCAATGTTAGTTTTGTTCACAATTTGTTAATTTAATAATATATGTATTTTTGAATCAAGTATTCATCTTTATTGTCTTCATTGTTAGTTTCCACATGCCTAAAACAACCTCAAGCTAAATCTAAAAGTTGATGGCTAAACAAGAGCGTTTGAGAAATTGTGCAAGGCATACAGTAATAGTCTGAATAGTCGATTAGTCGTTTCATTAATCGATAGATTAATCGATTATCAAATTAGTCGTTTGTTGCAGCCCTATTATCCCATGTATAAATAAAACGTGTTATTCAGCAACCCTTGCAATTTGGGATTTTATTTTTGGTTGGTAGACCTCGGTGAGCTGGTCATTTCAAAAGTAGCTCACCAGCCCAAAAAGTGTGGGCACCCCTGGTCTAAATGATCGAGAGCTCCTTTACATGCCGAGCAGTAGATGGTATCGCCGTAGTCGAACAGAGGAAGGACAGTCATCTGGACCAGAGTTTAGCAGATGAAGTGAATGAGGAGCTATTCCTATATAGAAAGCTGAGTCTAGCTTTAACCTTGGTCTGAATTTTGGAGAGATTACTGTCAATCCAAAATATTTATAAGATTTAACTATTTCAAGGTCCTGGCCATCGGCGGTCACAATAGTGCCAGTTTGGGAGGCACCACTGCGGCCAAACCACATGATCTTGGTTTTAGTGGTGACCAGGCCAAGGGCAGAGAGATGTGACTGGATTCTCTGAAAACTATCCTGAAGAGTTTTCAGGACAGTATCTGGGGAAGGGCCAGCAGTGTATAGAATCGTGTCATCGGCATATAGGTGGATAGAGGAGTTGCCCACTGATTTCTCCATGTCATTTATATATATTGAGAATAGGTAGGGTGCTAGGATAGAGCTTTGTGGTACTCCCTTAGAGATGGATAGGGGCTGTGTCATCAGATTTTACACACTGGGTGCGCAAGGACAGGTAGTTTTCAAACCAGGCTATCGATTAGTGGTTAGTGACACAAATGCATCCAAGCTTTCCCAGAAGCAGTTGGTGACCTACAGTGTCGAAGGCTTTGGCAAGATCGATGAAAATGGCAGCACAGTATTGTCTGGAGTCAAGGGCATTGATGATATCATTTAGGACTTTTATAAAAGGCATACAATCCCTGTGAATAAGATCAGTGGCTGTACAGTCGGGCACAGACAGGTCAGCTTTCCTCCTGTGAGCAGTGTCTGCTGTGGGTGACACAGAGGGCAGCCAGCAGAGGTGCTGTGAAGAACGAGAGAAGACACAGGGGCAGCCCCACACAGTCCTCTTCAGAAGAGTGATGGCCCCTGCAAGACTACACCGAGTGTAGCATCTTTTTCCATTTAAGAGACTCGCCCCTCTCCGCACTACCACCTCATTCAACTTCAATCTAGCTAGGATTTCCTTTCACCATTTAGGAAGTGCATTGTCCTGCCTCTGGGAGTGATGTGACAGGACCCTGCGACTGCTCAGGGAAGAAGCGGGGTCATTGTATCAGGTGAGCGCCTGTTTAGTCGTGAGCACTACAGGACGGGATGAGTCCAGACAGGTGAGGAGTGAGTGCACTGAATCACTCTGTGGGTCTAAAGGAAAGGGTCTGCACAGAACACTTTGGTTTTAGGGTTCAACAGCCATGTTACTTCCATATCCGTGAATACAGATTCAAATCCATGAACCTACAACCCATCATGAAGGCAAGGCTGCCCCCTAGTGGTTTGAAATCAGGCAGAAATTCAAAACTATAAAATTCACAAAAAAGACGACAATTGTAATCATTTTCACCAACTCTTTATTAAAGATTAAATCATCTTTATTAACTTCTCTTTTTACAGTATTTTAATAACATTGATAAAGACAAACAAAGCACTACATAAAGGAATGAACAAGGACAGGAACAATGAAGAACAGGAAAGAAAAGCATTAAAAAGTACACGATTTCCAAATGAGCTCAACCCCTCTGGACTTTGCTGATGAGCTCATCACAAAGTGTGGTGAGATCTTCTGCCTCTTTTTCCTACAAAAAATAAAAAGGGAAAAAATTATAGAATATTTGATATTTAATAGATTTATAAACAAATAACCGCCATGTAATGTTGTCCTCTTCTCTCACCTTCTGGACCAGGCTCTTCTCCAGCGACTGCACCTTCAGCTGCTCCCTCCTCAGCTGGGCTTGGAGGGCAGATGTCTCAGACTTGTTCTTGTACCGAACCTCATTAATCTCCCCGTTTGCTCTGAAGGACAACAGATGTCAGTCAAACGCTGCAAGTCTTGCATTTGACACTTTCAACAGAGTGCAGTGAGGTTTCTTACTGGCCAATCTTCTCCTCGGCGTGGGCTTTAAGGGTCTTGTAGCGCTGCTCCTCCTTTCTGATCCTTTCCAGATAGTCCTGAGCACAGGCTTTCAGAGTCTCTTCATTCTGCAGGAAGGCCACAGGAAACATGTTACCAATCATACTGGTATTGCTATTTCTTTAAACTACGTCATGCAATTTGTGGATTATATCCGGGCAAGTGTTGTTTTCTAACCTTTTTGAAGCCCTCAACAACATCCTTGTACTTGTCCAGTCTCTTGAACAGGTCGGAGCACGATCTCTCCATGGTGTTCAGGTCACTGGAGACCTGCTCCTTTTCGATAAGAGCCGCAGTGAGCTTCGTCTGGGCCACCTCCCTCTCTTTCTCTTGATCAGCTGAAAACAAGAGTTAAAAGCTCTTATCATGACACCGAAAAGTCCCAAGACAAAAGGCACGTATATTACATATATTAACTCACCCAGCATTTTAGCAATCATGAGCTCAAACTCTGCAATTATTTTCCTGTAAAAAATAATTAAGAGTTGTCAAATTTCCTTTAAAAAACTAAATAAATGTTTTTTTTATGTTAAACAAACTCAAAACGAGCCTACCTCATTTCTTGACCATCGTCAATTGTTCTTTTATATTTTGCACTCCATTGATCCTCTGTGTCCTTTGCCTATTTGAAAGTAAGACAATTATTGTTATTTATTAATAGTAAGGGATTACGTATAAAATGTTTCAAATCAAGAGGCGACTTTTAATGTACATTTATAGAAACCTGCATGTTTCAGTAATACAATGTCAAGTTTATACAAAACCACCATTTATTTTTAAAAAGCATTTATTTGGGAGCTTAAATCCTAGCAAATTTGGTTTAGAATAAAGTCCCTAATGGAGGAATCACAACAAAAATAAAGGATTATCCCTCTTTTTTGAAAATGTATCAGTAAATGATGAAAAACCCTGTAAATCGAACAATCACTGCCTGTTACACATTTCTCTATTTAGCTTGTGTTGAATAAGATTGCTCTAAACTACTCTGGGGATTGTTTGATTACCACAGAAACCATAATATATTCACGTGATTTTGGTCTTTACAAATGGTTTGTATTCACAAAGACACAAACAAAATGGACTTCAAACAGAAACCCTCTTCCTGACTGTTATTTGTCAAATGAACAAACACTGAGCAGGACATACTTGTGCCTGGACTCTGGCGATGGCGGCGTCCATGTCCTGCTGACTGTACCTCAGCACTTCAATAATGGCCTCCTCTGTGTTCTCTGTCTGAGGGAAAGGAGGGACGAGGTCTGCAAGGATTGGGGAAGCCTAGACGACAGTTCCAGTGTGAATAAATCAGGTTAGGCGAAGCATTGAATGTCATTTCCACACTTATTTTAAGAAACATTGCCATGCAGTCAGTGGTGGAATTGTTACAGTGACTCACTGGATCAAACAGTTGGAAATCATCCCTTTGTGCTCCGCTTGCATACTTTTCTGGCATCTGAGAAGTTTCAAGCCTGAGTTTGGAGGAAAAAACCAAAACAACCTTACTTGTCAAGTGGTCAACGTGGTTACATTTCAGACACATCTCATTTTGTTGAAGAAGATGTCAAAATCGGAACAAATTCAGCTCTAACGTTCAGTGACAGCCGTAATCAGAGTGAGTGGAAACAGAAGTACATCATACCGTGAAACAAAGGCGGCGGGGCGAGGCACAGGGGCCTGAGCCACGGGGGCTGCACACTTCTTGGGGCTCTCTCTCATCAGGGGGTCAAATTTAAGGTACAAGGATTGTTTCCTCAATGCAGATTCCTTGAACTGTTGACAAAAGAAACATTTAAGTTTATTTATGTCATGCACTGACGATCAACAAAAGGTAGTCATTCAGGACAGGATACACAGAGTGAGTACTTACACTGCGGGACCCAAACTGTTCCAGGTAATCCATTTGTCCATCTAAGTCATTGGCCATGACTAAAGATATAGAGGATAGTTACCGTCAAATAAGGATTACATTTATGTACATCATGCTTCACAGATAGTGACATTACCTGTGTTTTTCTGTTATCACAAACTTCATACTAAAAGTCAAGTGAGGGTAAAAGAAACATTTGGGAGCTTTGTGGAAACTGGACAAAATAGAGTCTAATGTTTCCTTACACATCGTTCCAGGAACAAACTCGTCATTGAATTCTGGCTGGGCGGTCTGCGTCTTCTGCTCAGGTTGACACAGATCAAAGCGGCCAGGAAGACTCTCAGTGGGTTGCTGAACTTCCTGTTGAACTTCGAGTAGAAATCCGAAGTCATGATCAGGAGCTGCCTTGTCTTTAGCATCCTGACATTTCATAAAAATAAAAATGTATGTCTTTGAAAAAAACATTCAAACAAGGGAATGTAAAATGGATAAAGATTGTATCAAACTGCATTACATCTCTTTCCGCTTCAGGGAGGACTTCTGCAGCCGGGACACTCTCTCCAGCGCTACAGAGAAAAGCATACACACTTAGTGAAATAAAGTTCTACTAGCAAGTGAAGTTTCTGCTTCAAATAAATGATAAATACACTGATAAAGAAGGAAAACGTACCATTCTGATGACAATGCTTCCTTCTCCGCTGGCATGTCCACTTTCTCTGGAATCAAATGTTCCATGATCACAGGGTCAGATAGCACAGGTTCAGCGTACTTGCTACACTGTGGAGAGTTGGTCATCATGCTTGCTTTTGTGCCAAAGGGATTGAAGTTTGAGTCATCAAACTTGGCCATGTCAAATGAGTAAGAACCTTTGGAGAGTGGAACATCAGCCTCACCACTGGCATCAGGCTTCACTGGAGCTTCTTTAGGTGGTTTCACGTCACATTCTGGCTTTCCCTCTTTAGGTTTGACACCAGGTCGCCTTTTGCCCAATTTCTTGGGTGGCGGTTTACGTTTGACCTCACTGCCATCGTCAAAATTGAACTCAAGTTTGACTGCTCTTTCCTGGGTATGGGCATCAGCTGGCTGGGATGTGGATTCAGCAGCTGGAGTTTCGGCAGCATTAGTTGTGATTGGGGCCGCTGCTGGTGTCATCTCAGGTTGAACATCTTTAGCTTCTGTTGATTCATTTCCCTTCATCTCAGGTTGAACATCTTGAGCTTCTGTGGATTCATTTCCCTTCATCTCAGGTTGAACATCTTGAGCTTCTGTGGATTCATTTCCCTTCATCTCAGGTTGAAGTTGAACATCTTGAGCTTCTGTGGATTCATTTCCCTTCATCTCAGGTTGAACATCTTGAGCTTCTGTGGATTCATTTCCCTTCATCTCTTCAACTGGTGGGTTTGCTTCTGCCACCTTGCTCCCAATGAAAGGGGAATTTGGAATTTTAGAGCCACCCGTTTGGAAAGGATTGACCTCATCAAGGTTGTCAAAATCCAAAGAATAAGAACCCTTCGTTGGCAGTGGAGCATCTTCCACAAAACTGCCTGAAGAATAGTCTTGAGTGACATTTAGAGACTGTTGTTTTTCATCAGGTGTGGCAGTGCAGGAATCTTGTTCTTCCATGGCAGGGACCTTCAACACTGTGACCACGCTGCTCTCTGCGGAGCTGATGTTGGAGGTGGTGTCAAACAGGGAGTGATCCACAGGTGGGGCGAAGGGAAGCGTATCATCTAGAGCAGATTCTATTTTGGTGGGGTCAAAATCCAAAGAATAAGAACCCTTCGTTGGCAGTGGAGCATCTTCCACAAAACTGCCTGAAGAATGGTCTTGAGTGACATTTAAAGACTGTTGTTTTTCATCAGGTGTGGCAGTGCAGGAATCTTGTTCTTCCATGGCAGGGACCTTCAACACTGTGACCACGCTGCTCTCTGCGGAGCTGATGTTGGAGGTGGTGTCAACCAGGGAGTGATCCACAGGTGGGTCGAAGGGAAGCGTATCATCTAGAACAGATTCTATTTTGGTGGGCTGCTCTGCGATATTCTCTGTTTCTGTGTTTGGAGACTCTGTGTGAGGGTTATCAACAGCAGACTTCACGGGGGAGAGGACCATCTTAACAGAACCCTGAAATGGATTGAAAGCATCGAGGTTTTCAAAGTCCAGCTGATAGCCTCCTTTGCTTTGTATGGGCATGTCATCGTCAGGATAGGATGATACTTCTGTGGAAAATTCAAGAGGATTATCACTTTTGCAGCCTTTAGAGACATTCAGGGAAAATAACTTTATGATGTGTGATGATTTACCTTGTTTGGGTTCATCATGTAAAGAACTATAAAGACAGAACAGACTTGGTTACTTAAATGCAACACACATTTATCTGGAAGAGTATCGCAGTATCAGAAATGTTACTTACTTAATTGGACCCAAAGTTAAGGAATCGATTGCTTTGGTACACTCATCCACACTTGACATCTTAAGAGACTTGGATGGAGAAGATACGATTCTTTTAGTGGCAGGGTCTCTTCTTGGAGTCTGAAAACAAACCTACACACAAGTAATTTGATTAGGATTGTAGATAAATCCTAGATAAAAAAAAAAAAAAAAAATCATATTTAGAAAAGATGACTAGTGGTCAGAAGCTATCATCCCAGTCCTGCATAAAGAGGGAAAAGACCCCCTACAGTGCACTAGTTATCGCTACATAAGTCTTTTATGCGTTGATTACAAAATACTAACTTAATTTTACTCTTTATAAAACACCCCCTAATTTATATTCCAGCCCTTATGCAGTGCTTGTCCAAATATGGGGCAATTTCAGAATACAAAATGAAATCAGAGGCAATGATGATAACAGGGCGTTGGCCCACACAATTAAACAAGGATGTTTCTTACCGCTGGTCCAAGCAGGGGTTTAGATATCTAGGGATTATCCTTACTCACCACCCTATGCATTTATTTGAGGCTAACTAGAATACATTAATAAAGCAACTAAAGAATGACATGATACGTTGGGAAATTCTCCTCCTCTCGCTATTCGGAAGGGTAGAGACTATAAGAATGAAGCTACTTCCTCGATTACTCTTCTTATTTCAATCCCTCCCCGTGGGAATTACAGCCTCAATGTTCAACATGTTAAATAGACTTATCTCTAAATTTATTTGGCAGAATAAGAGACCCAGAGTAAGACTTACAACTCTTTTCCTACCAAAAGATAAGGGAGGCTTAGGCCTGCCAAATTTAAAATATTATTATTGGGCTGCTCAGTTAACGGCAATAATGGCCTGGATTAGAAAGGACGAGGAAACAGGATGGGCACAGATTGAGCAGAGTGCAACTAGGGGTGTGTCGTTATCAGTTTTGCCTTATATTGATATCAAATCCGTCAATAAAGTTAAGATTGAGAACGAATGGATAAAGCATACCCTAAAGTTGTGGACGGCAGTTAAAAAAAAATGTCAGGAGCCCAGAATCAATATCAAGAGCAATGCCAATTGTAGGCAATATAGAGTTTCCTCCATCTGTAAGGGATGGGGGATTTAAAAGATGGGCCGATAAAGGTCTTATCAATTAACCAAATGTTTGATGGAACAGATGTCAAATCCTTCTCCCAACTTCAAGAACAATATGGGCTCCCGTCAAATGATTGTATAGGTACTTCCAGATAAGACACTATATTACAAGCCACAAGGAAAGAGAAGCAGTCCGAACAAATTATGGCAAAAATCATAATCACGATTATTTGGTCAATAATTGATATCACGATTATTTTGACGATTATTCATTTATTGAACTTTAAAACAAATAATATTTTACCAATAAGCAAGATCAATAAATGTGTTGGAACGCACTTGCAAAACCATACTAAACATATATTAATATGATAAATAAAAATAAATTAGAACAAAATAAATGAAATCAAATATGATGCAGTGCACTGTCACAACCTACTGAAAACTCCTTAACATATAGCCAACATTTCGGTAAAACATATTCAACATATTCCACTCAGTTAAACGTTGAAGGCTGGCCAACCGTCATGGTCCAGAAGTAACAGAAAATAAATGTTGAACTACAATTTAAGACCAAATAAAAATGTTTAGGCCACCATGGCAAATGCTGGTAGGACTGCTCATTTCATCTCTTAAAGGTTTTTTGCAAGAAACACCAGGCTGTTTACATGGTCTGGTTTCAGAGATGAGCGCAGGCAGGTGACGATATTGCCACCTGTACTGAAGACCCTCTCTGAAGAGGAACTTGTGACAGTGCTGCCACATATGACACAGGAAAAAAAGAAAAGACTCTGAAGAACCCTTTCTTTGCCATTATATAAAAATAGTGTTGCTACAAAAGTATAAATTAGGCTTACTAATAAGACAACTCAGATCTGAAGCTACACAGTAATCTGCTGCAGCAACAGTGCAATAAAAAAGACAACATTAATAGAATCAAACCCATTTTTTGTTGCATTTTATTAGAGTATACAAATAAATGCCTTTAAAATAGGATGCAAGCAACACTAGTTTCTGAACTGATAGACTATAATCAATTTAAACAGAACAGATCTTAATGTTTGCATTCTTATACCATTTTGTACAATAATTATCATGAATAAATTCAAACAAACTAAAACTTACAGCAGATTAATAACGGTATCTAAATTGAGTTTTTATTATATCAAAAACCTGTTGAAATGCTACTGTTATTTTTACTGTCCCCCAAAAGCGCATCGGTAGCCTCCAGGAATGCTTCTTTCATAACTTCGCCGTCTTCGAAAGACTTCATGTGTTTCGCAAGAACGTGACTGACACGATAATATGCTCTGGTAGCAGCCTTGCTCTTGTTGTTGGGCCTGGTGAAAATGGACTGCTGTGCATTTAGCTGTCCTTTCAGGCCCCTCCCCTTTTGGAGCGTAGGGCAGAATTAGGAGGGAATTCCGTCTCGTAGCATTTGTGCACTGTTTTGAAATGCCGCTCCTAAATTACCCTTCTTCGATAAAGCCACGCTCGCATTGCAGATGAGACAGATGGAATTTGAATAGGAATAGATACAAAAATAATGATCCTCCCGCTCGGAGTGAAAATTATATATTTTGGGCTTTTTTGCTTCTGCCATAATTGCGGTCTTGTGTGTGTGCGGACTGTCACTCCTGTTGACCATCCATGCTGTTGACACGGACAACGTCAGCGAACTAGTGCACTGCTCACCAGCCACGCCCGGACACATGGGGTGAGGCCGGCCAATCACAAAGCTTTGATGCGTTCAAGTGCATTATTCTGGCACGGGAACATTATGTTACAGGACATTAACGATAAAACAGAATATTGTTGTTCTATTTTTAGACACATCTCATGATCGACTGGGAATCTCCCCGCGACCCTTCTTTTTAACTAGTTGCTGCTCTTGTTCTGACATCTTCGCTTGCGCTGAACACTCACAACACATGTCACTCCCACGTGGCCGAGTGGGCTTTTAGGGAGGGGCGAAAGCGCACCCAGCAAAATAATCGTATTTTGTCAATTATGCTGTTTTCCTAATCGTCGCAAGCCATAATCGTAATCGCGATTAAAATACGATTAATTGCACAGCCCTATTATAGAAGAATATTTTATTAGTATTGCAGAAAAATGCTTCCCAAATAAGAAACATGTCTCTCACTTATATAAGAGGCTTATGGCAGACGGCTCCCAAAATACCTGGAATGTTGGAGATAAATGGGAATTAGAACTAAACTAAAAATGCAAAACCTCCAACAATCATTCAGTGGATGCACAGACAACAAGTCTACACGATGGAAAAAATGATGGTGAGCCTGCAGCTAAAAATGGACTCTTTTACCCAAAGATGGAACGGTGTTAAAAGATATCTGGATGTATCACTGGATTTGCTTTATTTAATTCCTTACTATACTTTGCTTTATCATGTAACCATCTGTCATTTGAAAGAAAACGACCTATGTCAGGATATGTCTTGTCTTGTTTTGTTAAAATGAAAATAAACAGTTCGAAAAGATGAACAGGAAACTAATAAATGGCCATTTTCACATATTTGTATCTAACAATGTTAGTACACTTAAAACGGTCCTTTAGCTTTGACCACCAACAAACACAAGTGCTTTTTATTTGATCACAGTCTGTTTAAAGTCGTGTAGAGCTATGCTGTAAATACATTGGGGCATTCAATTGTTATACTAAGGTAACTAATAAAACAAATTCAGACAAATAGTTAACAAGCAGGCGTCAAACCCCCATCTATCACTTCAGGTTAAGATCTAATTGTGTACATCATTTCTCCCTTGGCGTCATAAAAACAGTGTTAAAAGAATCAAGATAAAATGGGGACAGGACATTTAAGATAAAAGCGAGCTGGTTCTGTACCTTAGCCGCCTTTGGCACCGTCTTGCTGGGCAGGTTCTCTGTCTGTCGCAGGATGGAGGGCCTCCCAGTCGGCTGATCCAGAGCAAATATGTCGTTAATTGAGCCGTTCTGCTTTCCTCCAGGGCAGACCCCACGATTCTCATCATTCACAGCAACAGCACTCATCCTGTAATAGCAGAGGGACAAATTGTAAGATATGGGGCCAGGAGTGATCTGATGAAACTGAGGGCGGCGTCATCATGAAAGCTGCAACCCCTTGATAAGAAATGTTTGGTTGTAGAGTTTACTGATGCATGTTAAAAGCAGTGGTGAACCGTCAGGACCTTCAAGGTATTCAGAGAATGCCCTGGAACACTCAGATAAAAACAAACAAAAAATCAATTTAATTATATAAATAAAATGTATATAAAATGAATAAATGAGAATCATATCTGTGTTGTTGATCTGTAATATTACAGTGTTACGTTGATTTGTGTGTCCTTCTCGGACCATGCACTACGGCGGCGTGTGTGTGTCTACAGAAGGTCCAGTTGTGATACGGTTTGCCATTGGTTAAAAGGATCTGCACCAAGAAAGATTACATAAAGTTATCAGTGTTTCCCCAATATACAAATAGTGGCGGCGCAGCGCCGCTGCTGAAAAATGCGCGCCGCTGCTAAGGGGCCAGCCAGGTACCCAAAAAAAATTAAAATAATTTGTTTTTGCTTTTTATTAAAATAATAATAGGCAACCCTTTTTAATTTTTTATAGTTTGTTATGTGGATTTGTGTTACTGTATGTTCAATAAAAGGTGTATTTTTGCTAAATCTTGAGACATTGCCACTGTATGTACTGGCAGGGCCGATTTTTGGCATAGGCGGTCGCCTAGGGCGATAGATCTGGGGGCGCCGTGCTGGTAGCTATGGGAGGGGAAAAAACATTTGAGCGTTGGTGCTCATCCTAATTTTCGGCCTTGATGTAGCAACATTCATAATTAAGTAAATGTAACACCCTTTTCACCCCAGTTACACTTTTCATTTGCCCTGTACGATGGGCGCTGTAAGTGATGAAAGTGGGGGATGTTGGCTTATCAGGCGCCCGCAGCTGCGAGCGTGGGAGAGAGAGAGAGAGGGCGCACCGGTACTGTTATTAGAATCTGGTGCTCGCTGCGCTAACGGATATAAGAAGTAGGGATGCCTGCGATTATTCGTTACAGTCTCCATAATCGAATATTATTTTTAAAAATCGATTTTATTTATATATTTTTTTTATTATTATTTATGTTTTTTTTTCTTTTCTGGCTTAGTTTCAACCAAAATATAGACTAATGCTAATAATAGTAATAGTATTAACAATTGTAAATGGCCATTGGTCACACCACCAGTTTGTTTTACTGTAAACTTGGAGGAAGCCTGCGTGCAGAGCAGACTGCTTGCTGCACGCTACAAACAGCGTAATATACCATCTGACAAAGGCCTGTCCTATAATGCTTCAATTAACTGCTATTCTTTATAATATACTCAGATCAAGAGGAGACAGAGATGTTAACTATAAAAAGTGCAGTTCAGCATATCCACATGACCTAATTTCAAAATGAATGTAACTTATAAATCAGCTTCGGGAAACAAATATGGAATTTTTCCGCTTTTAAAAAAGGCCAAGAGAATTAATGCCGGTTATAATAAGACATGGGGAATGACTTTGACTCACTGAAACATTTTAAGTTAATTTGGTTAGTAGTTTCCAACTGACTTTGGACATTTCAATAACTATGTGGTGCTTTGTCAGCTTTAAACAATCTTCAAAATGTTGCTATAAAGACACATTTGACACGCAAGTTATTATTAGTGAATTATGTCTTTGTCTTTTTCTGGACCTGCTGCCAACATTAACATCCATCCATCCGGGACTTCCAGCAGCCGTTACCCAGAGTTAGCGTTCAACACTGCATGGAATCAGACAACAGGTAACGGTATGGTGCGACTCAACGTTGACAACTTCTTGTCTATAATGTCCAACAGTAGAATATAATAAAGTAACTACTGCTGGTTTCACTAACGGCAACCGACAAACATTTAGCTAAACAACTGCCATAATTAGATGAAATACACCGTACACGAAGATATCTAACGTAAGCGTTGACAGTAAAAATAGCAACAAAAGCTGTGTAAGCTAAGCTAACGTTAACGTAAAGTTATACTAATCTATGTATATGTCATTTAGTCTAATGATAAAACTTAACAACAGTTAATGTAAAGCGGAGGAAAACGTAGGACCACACAACAGAGCAGGTAGGTAGTAAGATACTATTATCACAATATATTCAGCACGTACCTTAAAAACAGTTGCAGTTGTCCGAAATCACAACGTCTTTCGTCAACGCATGAGAATGACTGGTGTCGTTTTGAAAACCCCTCGCATTCAATGGGCGAGAACCGTTTGGATTTTAAAGCTAAATGTACCAATACAATTGCCAGAATCAGTAAAAGGAAACGCACTTCCTGGTTATGTAGCCAATCGCGCTGAAGAGCGGATATGATGTAGACGACGGCTGCGCCCAATGGGAGAACCGCAGGGATAGACGGATAGACATGGCAAGAGAATTGTTATGGCAACTAAAAACTCAAACAAAACGGACTAATGGAGAACATTTAAAAGTTATCGACATTCTCTTCAAAGCTTGCTTCTTATTGCTAGCTGCTCTTCGAAATGCACTAATGGTTGATGTATTTAGTTACAGTTAATATAACCCAAACAGCTCACAAAGGCACGTATTGACAAAGCAATATACCTGTAACAGGGCTATAAGCTCACATCCCTGTTGAATATATAAACATCCCTGCATGACTGACTTTGCTATAAAGGGCTATAAGCTCACATCCCTGTTGAATATATAAACATCCCTGCATGACTGACTTTGCTTTGTGCGCCATAAAAAAGCACTGAAAGCAAAGTGTCAAGAGAGTACGGTGGCCCTGAAGTGCAAGACACCACAGCATTTCACAAAACGCAACAGCATTTCACAAAACACAACAGCATTTCACAAAACACAACAGCATTTCACAAAACACAACAGCATTTCACAAAACTCAACAGCATTTCACAAAAGGCCGCAGCATTTCACAAAACACCACAGCATTTCACAAAACTCCACAGCATTTCACAAAACACAACAGCATTTCACAAAACACAACAGCATTTCACAAAACTCAACAGCATTTCACAAAACACAACAGCATTTCACAAAACACAACAGCATTTCAGAAAACACCACAGCATTTCACATTGGACGGAAAGGGTATTCCTTAGGGAGAACACTTCTTGTTTGTGATTGGACAGAGCCAGCCATAGAAGCACTGCTGTGATTGGTTGTTTTTGCTGCCAGTCAAGAAATGACGCTTCGTGATTGGCCCAACACATCAGCCGTTAGCTGTTAGCACACACTCAGAGCTCACAGCTCCTCATATCTGTTCAGAAACTGTACAAAAGTTCAACATATACATAACACAGACTGTCTATATCATGGTGAATACAGTCGCTGCTTTATTTATGTCTGTATGACGTTGTTGTGAGTGTGGACGGAGCAGCTACAGGTTAGTTTAGTCTGATCGATCCGATTCCAATAGGATTTACATGGAGATACGGCCGGCCCGCCCCCTCTCCAGCGTCTTGTTTGAATGACAGGAGTAAACACAGAATTAATGCTTTATTAATTCATGGTTTTTAAGGGGCTTATCTCCATGTAAATACTATGGTAGACCACCCAATATTCGCATTGCTCTAATCGCTCGAGTTTCACCGCGGCTGTCAGCTGTGTTTGCTCCTGTCATTCAAACAAGAGGCGCGGAGAGGGGGCGGGGCGTATCTCCAAGTAAATCCTATGGGAGATACCAACTACAACAAAATGAACATATTTGACCGTGATTTAATTGTAATACACGTTTCAAAGTGATGCCGAAGTAACTACATACTGATAACGGTTAGTAAAAACCTTGAATTAACGCTTTGACAAGTCTGCAGATAAGACGGCAGGCGAAAAGCTTTTAAAATGCGTGTTTTCTGAATGGAATCGGATCCATCAGGCTAAACTAACCTGTAGCTGCTCCGTCCACTCTCACAACAATGTCATACAGACATAAATAAAGCAGTGACTGTATTCGCCATGACACAGACAGTCTGTGGTTTGTACATGTTTAACTTGTGTCCAGTTTCTGAACAGATATGAGGAGCTGTGAGCTCTGAGTGTGTGCTAACGGCTGATGTGTTGGGACATATTTCGCTGTCGGGTGTTGACCAATCACGTAGCGTCATTTCTTGACTGGCAGCAAAAACAACCAATCACAGCAGTGCTTCTCTGGCTGGCTCTGTCCAATCACAAACAAGAAGTGTTCTCCCTAAAGGAATACCCTTTCCGTCCAATGTGAAATGCTGTGGTGTTTTCTGTAATGCTGTGGTGTTTTGTGAAATGCTGTTGTGTTTTGTGAAATGCTGTGGTGTTTTGTGAAATGCTGTTGTGTTTTGTGAAATGCTGTTGTGTTTGTGAAATGCTGTGGCGTTTTCTGAAATGCTGTGGTGTTTTCTGAAATGCTGTGGCGTTTTGTGAAATGCTGTAGTGTTTTGTGAAATGCTGTAGTGTTTTGTGAAATGCTGTAGTGTTTTGTGAAATGCTGTTGTGTTTTGTGAAATGCTGTGGTATTTTCTGAAATGCTGTAGTGTCTTGCACTTCAGGGCCACCGTAAGAGAGGGAGGATTTATCTTATTTCCTTTATAAATAAAGGCAATATACTGATCCTGTTGAAGGTTAAAGTCCCCAAAATGTCCCAAACTAATTTGATATAAACAAATATAGACAAAACAAGAAATGTTAAACTGTCAATTTGAGGTTTATTTAATACATTTTTATTTCATTTTCGCCTGCATGTTTTACTTGAAATAGCATACTCATGGTGATGTAATTGTTGTTGTTGTGCTCCTTGTAAGTCATTATATTTGTGGGGACAGTACGACCAGCAAAAGAGACAGTTCATTTAAATGATTACCCCTTATTCTGATGTTTGTATCCTTCGAAAAAGCCAAATAAAGCCATGATGTTACACTCTGCTACAACAGATGGCGGTATGCACCTGTCATGCTTGAGTGTGGCCCTCAAATAAGAAGAAGAAGAAGAAGAAGAAGAATAGTATGTCAACCGCTTCTGAAAACCAACGAAGAAGAAGTGGAGGAAATCTGCCCGCCAATTTCGAAGGATGTAAACATAACAACCTCTTTCGTCGGACAGTCGGAGTGTGCAATGAAGGAAGAAGCGTTATATTTGACATCTTAACAGCGCCAATTAATCGTCGCCAACAATGAATTCCAGTGGAAAAGGTAGCACACTAAACATATATTTATTAGAGTTGCAAACTAACCGCTATATAGTTTTTGCGAAATGTCAAATGTTGTTGGTAATCCTAGCAAGTAAGGTGACCCAATCCGAGACTGCTAGCATGGCTATGTTAACTCGCTTTAAAGCTAATATATTAAAATATAGCCATTTTGAACGTGCAGAGAGCTTTCAACAAAATGTTACGTCACTGTAAGCTTGTTGTGTTTAACGTTAAACGTTGTCACCAAAACGTGTACACTTGTGTATAGATTGTGTTATTGTACAGATCTAGGAAGTCAAAAAGTCATTAAACAAACGTTAACAATCGTATAATTTTGTTTAACTTTACAGGATCTGGCGATTCATCCCAACTTGTTGCCAGGTAATGTACCTTTAGGACGCTTTGCTTGGTTCATTCAAAGCATTAAACAAATATATGTTTTTATAAAGATATAGTGGAGTAAAGGCTTCTACAATATGTCAATGTGTGTGTGTGTGTGTGTGTGTGTGTGTGTGTGTGTGGTGTGTGTGTGTGTGTGTGTGTGTGTGTGTGTGTGTGTGTGTGTGTGTGTGTGTGTGTGTGTGTGTGTGTGTGTGTGTGTGTGTGTGTGTGTGGTGTGTGTGTGTGTGTGTGTGTGTGTGTGTGTGTGTGTGTGTGTGTGTGTGGCTTAAGAAATATGTTGAATGCCAAATATATATACTTCATAATAGAAGTAGTAACTGCAGTAATATGTTTTTTGTCATTGCTTTAATATATGTGACATTTTGGATAATTATTACTACTGCATTAGTGTTTGTGTTGCATTTCACTGCCCTAGATGTTATCATTTTTGTAATTTAAACTACTTTATTCCATGCTGTTGAGAGGTTTAGTCTTATTTCTGGTCCTACAGCAGTGACGGGGATTCCATCAAAGTGTTTGTGAGAGTACGACCTTTGACCTATAAGACTGGGCTGACCACAGATGGAGACCAGAAGCTTTGTCTCACAGTTACCTCAGCCAACACCATCCGCCTGCTATCAAAACCAGAACCACGAACCTTCACTTATGATCATGTTGCTGACATGGAAATATCTCAGGTTGGGAGCACACAGTTTTTATATCGTTTGTCAGCCTGGAACGTAGGGCTGCAATTATAAAATGATTGTTATTATCAATCAATGTGCCAATTATATTCTATGTTAATTAGTGTGAATGCTATGTACAGCATTCCACTATAGTTCTTCTGTTTCTTTAATCTTCTTCTTCCTTTTTTTATTATTTCACCAAATAGTTTGGCTCTCAATAACTACAGCATACTTTCAGCTACAGAAACCATTCAAATATTAAAATATTCAGCCTTTTCAGCACATGATGGGAAACGTTCAACTTTGTCAAAATATGTTATACTTTTTGAAATATTCAGCTTTTTAAACTCTTTTTGTAACATGGAACTCAATGGGAGGAACCTTCAAATCCTCTTTTACCTACACCGTGCGCCAAATGCTACTCCTCCCACATACTTTCAGCTAGAGACTTCATTCCAACTTTAAAATGATCACAAGACATCCAACTTGTTCTTCAAAAATCTTTGACAGTTTTTGAGATATTTAATTTAGTTTGGAGCTTGGTAAAGAGGCCTTCTTTAGATTTGAACATTAGTGTGTATTGCGCAGCTCGTTAAGGGTTAAAGTACGTGATGTCACAGAGGAGAGCTTGAAATTTGCCTTAAATGTTTTTTTTTTTGTTTTGTTTTTTTTTATAAACCTGCCATAATTCCCAAACCCTACACTCCTGGGACATAATTTGATGCTTGAATTGTGGGAAAACCTCTCTTACATTGACAAATAAAAACATTTTAACCTGTTAAGCCCTGAGCCTGTTTTTCAGGTCTCAGGCTCGAAAATGACATTCCCAGAACAAATGACTATATCTTCACTTCTAAAAGGGGTAAATTAATAATCTTTTCTCTCAAAGTAATGATAAACCTATGAGTTGGATGTAGAAAAGTCAGAATCAATATAGATGTTTTTATTTTAAAGTCAATTCAGATTGAACATAGTAAAACAATGTAAATTATAGTGTCTGTCCAAAAAAAAAAAAAAAAAATGACTTATAGTGAAAATCACCCTTGAATGATGGGATAGTAGATTAAAAGCTTTAGGAATCCAAACTATAACATATAATAAGTACCCTGTATCAAGATTGATGCAAAACAAGTGAAATGTGACCTTTTTAGAGAGATTTAGAAGAAAAAAAAACACATCTGGGTGCATTTTCCATATCTCTGGAACCCATCGGTCGATTTTGATGATTGACATCTCTTTTTAACCGCTAGAGCCAATAGAATAGAGGGGAAGTTCCTAAAATCCATCTAAACATTACCCATTGGTGAATAGAGTGATGTGTAGCCAGAATGCCCAAAACCGGAAGCTGTCATGCACTCTCGTAGCTATCATAGCAGCTAATATGAAATCTCCGTTTTTGCCATAAATATGATGATGGATTATCAGTAATCATTTCAAAGTGACACAGACACATTGGATTAACCTATTGATTAACCTTCAGCAGCGTTTTTATCGTTTGAATGCCATAGTACACAAGAAAGCAGACCCCTCAGGGTCTTTACATGCTTCACGTGTTGACATTTTACCGATAGCAGCTACAGTTTTTAAACTATAGTTAGAAATGTAAGAGGTTTATTTTTGATTCAGAACAATGGAAATGCTCTCCTTTCACTTGACATCACCATGGTAACCTTTGATCTCTGGGCTCACACAAAGGTGTTTGATAATGTCGTCACCATGGTAACCTTTGATCTCTGGGCTCACACACAGGTGTTTGATAACGTCGTCACCTCAAACACAAACACACAGACTGGAGTTTAACAGACTGTCTCAGCCTATTATTTTCTGTCTGATGGAGACTTCATACTGACTTCAACATGTTCCACATATTTTATACATTATTGGTGACGTATGGTTTTAGTTCAAACATTTGCAGTTAAAATATTCTGCTGCTTTTCAACGTGTTTTTACTATCTTTGATCTTCTTAATACACATTCATTCACTACTACTTACATTTAATATCCAACTCCTTCAGCCTAGCTACAGAAACCATTCAATTATTAAATTATTCAGCTATTTCAGGACATTGAGGTTATACATTTTGTTGTTTATACCTTTTTAAAATATTTTCTTTTAAATATTAAGCTTCTTCACTATTTTTCCTACTCTTCCAGTTTTAACATTTCACTTTCAAGTTTTCAACAAAGTCATTGCAATGCATTTGAGCTGTAACCATTTTGATTCAAATCATTTCACTTTTCTGCATTTCTCTGCTAAGTGCAGCAACACACTTACTTGATTTGTGTAGCTAAAAGCAGCTACAGAGACCATTCAACTAATAACATATTCAGCTTTTTCTGCATTTTCAGCTAAATTCAGCTACAAATGTACACAGTTTACAGCATTCACACTCATTTTCAGCAGGAAATGCATTTCCTAGTTAATGACGTGTTTGTCTATAACATGCCAGGAAAAAGGTGCATATGGTTGTATCTTAAAATGTCTTGTTTTGTCAGGCTAAAACCAAAATAGATTCAGTTCAATAGGATATCAAAAAGAAAGCAGGAAATCTCCATATTTGAGAGGCTGAAAACTGCATTTTATGCAACTTTTGCACAAAA
The DNA here is from genome assembly GCF_902827175.1 of Gymnodraco acuticeps. Taxonomy (NCBI): domain Eukaryota; kingdom Metazoa; phylum Chordata; class Actinopteri; order Perciformes; family Bathydraconidae; genus Gymnodraco; species Gymnodraco acuticeps. The sequence goes on along the minus strand of NW_022990295.1, from coordinate 7,039,934 downwards.
AATGAACTTCAATTGGATTTTCAAAATAGTTCTGTATTATTTGTCTGATTGACTAATAAATGCAACTTTAGTAGGATTAATTATTTATGACTCGTCAAGATTGTGTGTTTAATCTTTATGTCCTTCTTTAACAGGAGTCTGTATTCTCCAGCGTGGCCAAGAATATTGTTGAGTCTTGCGTAAATGGATACAATGGAACTATATTTGCCTAGTAAGTGGTTTTAACGTTGTTTATGATAACTACAAATCTAAAATATTTTAGGGCACTTTGTCTTGGTCTTCGTGGTGTTGCGCTTCCTGTGTAACATTTAATTCCTTATCAATTTATCTTTTGCGTCTGCAGCGGACAAACAGGCTCAGGAAAAACATTCACCATGCTTGGTGAGAATTAAATATATCATTAACATCTACATATAATATCTACATGTTCTCTTACATCCAGCAAGAGAAGAATTGAAAATGACTCTTTTTTTTGTCTTCTGCTCTAGGACCATCTGAGTTGGACAACTTCACAGATCAATTAAGGGGTGTTATTCCTCGATGTTTTGAGTACCTGTTCTTTCTCATCAACAGAGAGGTAGAAAGGGTGAGCTTTACGTTTTCATTGCCACAAAGGTGTTATTAACCAATTTTTACTTTTCTAATAAAGTTGGTTCTTTGTTTGTTCTTTTTTCCTAAAAGTCTGGCCAGTCCAAGAGTTTCCTTTGCAAATGTTCATTTATTGAGATATACAATGAACAAATTTACGACCTTCTGGACACAGCCTCAGCCAGCCTGTTCCTCCGGGAGAACATCAAGAAAGGTTTGTTTGTTGAGGGAGCCGTAGAGAAGTTCGTCAACTCAGCCGCTGAAGCCTACCAGGTATACACTGCATGTTGTGACTCCAAAGGTTATTGTCGTTTATAATACATGTTGAGTTAAGATCACAAGAAATTGATAATTAAATGTGGGTGCCAATACTTTCTGTTTCAAACCATTTAGGTGCTGTCTACGGGCTGGCGAAATAGACGAGTGGCCTCCACCTCCATGAACAGAGAGTCTTCCAGATCTCACGCAGTGTTCACCATGATGTTGGAGTCTAAAGAGTCAATCAATGAAGTGGTGAACATTCGAATGTCTCAGTTGAACCTGGTAGACCTGGCAGGGTCTGAGAGGCAGAAAGACACAAACACAGAAGGATCCAGACTAAAGGTGAAGCTTTGTCCATGAATCCAGTCTCAAGCTGAAGTGCTACACTATGATTGTTGCTGTTTCTAACTGCCGATACCTGCATTTCTTCTCTTTCAGGAGGCCAGCAGCATCAATCGCTCCCTCATGTGCCTCGGTCAGGTGATCATGGCCCTGGTTGATGTGTCCAATGGGAAGAACCGTCACATCTGCTACAGAGAATCTAAACTTACCTTCTTGCTGAGGGTGAGTAGCTCTAAATATACCTTTGGTTTGGCTTTGGTACAGTACTTGTTATATCGCTGTGTATCAATGTGGAGTCAACTTCCATAGTATTATGTCCAGTGGCATGACTCAATTGCATTTATTGTGTAAAATACAAGTTTATATGATGGGATTATTCCACTATTGTAAAATATTTTTGCATAAATAAGGGTTGCATTGTGAATTGTTTTAAATGTAAACAAAGTTAAAATCTTGTGCTCTTCCAGTATTTGACTTTCCTCCACATTCATTTATTTTCTTTCCACTTTAATAGAATATAAAACGTTATAATATTGCACTAAAATATGTTATTGCACCATATCAATTGAAAATATATTCTCTGTAACAATTGTTATTGTTTTTCAGGACTCTCTTGGAGGAAATGCAAAGACCTACATTATAGCCAATGTTCATCCGGGTTCAAAGTGTTTTGGAGAAACTCTGTCCACCTTGCAGTTTGCCCAGAGGGCCAAGTTGATCAAGAATAAGGTATTGTCATTAAACACAATTCTATATTGTATTACAACAAAGTTGACTTGAAGTTCTAGTTATTTCCAATAGCACTTAATCTCATCCTTGTGCTTTTATTCTGTTTATTCAGGCCGTCATCAATGAAGACACACAGGGAAATGTGAGGCAGTTACAAGCTGAGGTGAAGAAGCTGAAAGAGCTGCTTGCACAGGCAGTAACTTCTCCAGGAGGGGACTATGGGAGAGATGTAGCGCCAGGAGGACCCGGACTCCCCATAGGTAACAACATGAGTACCAAACACATGTTAACCATAACACCCTCTAATAACATTGTCTTTAAACAATTAGCAAATATTTAAATGTCAGCCACTTCCATGTTATACAGTTATTTGGTCAAAATCATAGAAAATCATAAATAAAGAAAAAGTGTTCTGTTATGTTGCAAAAGTATAAATGAGCTTTTCCCATCAAATGCTTCCATAGATATTCAACCCGAGGGCTCATATAAAGCAAAGTTCATGGCTGCAGCTCGTCACTGGAAGAAGTGCGAAGACGAGAGGAGGGTATGAAAATAATTATGTTTTTTGGATGGTTATTTAATTTTGTAAATGCTGCTGTGAGGAAATACTTTTGGTGCATGAAATCTTACAGAAATGTTTGACTACACTCAGATGCTGCTCAACAAAGTGGCTCAGCTTGAGGAGGCCTGGACTCAGAAAGACAAGTTCATCCATTCCAGCCGAATGATTGTCAAGTTCCGAGAGGACCACATCTATCGCCTTGAGAAAAAACTGAGGGCGGAACCAGGCTTAGTTTCAGACAAGGAGTCTCAGGTCGTGATTGACCAGCTGAAAGACGAGATAAAGATATTGAGAGATCAGGTACACCATTTAAACACTGCCTTACCCACTGCTGATGTCTGTATGTGTATGGATGTGGTTCAGATGTACAAAACATTTAAATATTGACATGATTTATTTTCTCGAGAATCCAACATAGCTTTCTTCATGCTTATTCTAAAAGACCCAATAGAGTTACATTAGATCCTCTGTATATACTTTTATTTTTTTAAATAATGGCCATTAAATCCCAACATTTAACAACACAGTGTTCTATTTCATACCTACTGACCGCCAGAGGCGGTGCTTTAGCACTGGATATCTTCTGTCTCGCGCATGCGTAGGTCGAATATTTATATCAACAAAGTCACGTGTGACCTCGTACGACCCGGAAGGCATAAGTTCCGGTGCCGTCGACGAGTTCAGTCCTTTTCATCTTCTCGCAGCGTAGGTTACTACTTTATGAGTAGAAGCCAAAGCTAGCTTACTGAACAATTAAGATCCTAGCTCATCGCTATCTGTAGCCTTGTGATCGTTAGATCGGAGCTGCGGGCTAGAAAGACGCTCGCCCTCCAAAGGCTGCGACGAGCTAGCTGTCCGTCCTCCCAAGGGAGGGGACCGCGGTGTTCACCGCTCGGATCTTAGGAGCTCCGGATCGGTAAAGAGCGGACGCTCCTGCACGTCAGCCGGCGCTACCGGTTTTGCTGTTTGTGCTATATATTCTCAAACTAATGAGATAATTGTATACAATTAGCCGAGGGCTCTCGCTAATTGTCACTGCGCAGTTAGCTGAGCGCTTTCGTTCAAGCTAAACTGTTACTACACTAGTGAAAAGAGTGTCTCCGCACCTCTTTTCACTACAAACATTTGGTTACTTACCTGATTCTATCGTCCAGTTAGCTGAGTGCTAGCCGTTCAAGCTAACTGTTACTGCACTGGTGAAGAGAGCGTCTACCGCCCTCATCTCACTACAAACATTTGGTTACTTAACCGATTCTATCGTCCAGTTAGCTGAGTGCTAGCTCGTTCAAGCTAACTGTTACTGCACTAGTGAAGAGAGCGTTTCCACCCTCTTCTCACTACAAACATTTGATTATATCGTACCTGATTCTATCGTCCAGTTAGCTGAGCGCTTTCGTTCAAGCTAGACTGTTACTGCACTAGTGAAAGGAGCGTCTCCGCACCTCCTCTCACTACATACATTGGTTTCTTATCTGATTCTATCGTCCATTTAGCTGAGTGCTAGCCCGTTCAAGCTAACTGTTACTACACTAAGTGAAGAGGGCGTCTCCGCCCTCCTCTCACTACAGACATTTAATTCCTTACCTGTATATCGTCCAGTTAGTTTGAGTGCTCCCGTTCAAGCTAACTGTTACGGCGCTAGTGAAAGAGTGTCTTCGCCCTTCCATGGCGCACAATTGGTTCCTGTGCCATCCTCCAGTTAGCCGAGTGCTCTGGCTCATAGCTAACTTACTACAGCGTTAGTGAAGAGAGTGTTTCCGCTCCCCTCTCCTTGCACACAGTTGGTTTCTGTTCCATCCTCCAGTTAGCTGAGTGCTCTCGCTCAAAGCTAACTCGCTACAGCACTAGTGAAGAGAGTGTTTCCGCTCCCCTCTCCCTGCACACAGTTGTCTTAAGAACCATTCCATCTCCAGTTAGCAGAGTGCTTTCGCTCAGGCTAACTCGCTACGGCGCTAGGGAGAGAGTATTCCCGCTCTCCTCTCACAGCATACATACCACTAACTGACCACACACTTGTTCGCACCCCAGTTAGCAGAGTGCGTACGCTCACGCTAACTACTTTGTGCTCACTCCCCTCCATTGTGGAGTTTGTTTCCTGGCCAGTTATTTACAGTCAGCTGAGTGCTTCCCCTAAGAGTGGCGCTATGTTTAACGGCTGTAACACCTGTATGGCTTCTCTGCAACCAGAGGATGGCCATGACCTTTGCCCCTCTTGTCTTGGCCTCGAGCATCTGAGGGAGGGCCTTTTCGGAGGACTCGTGCATGAATTGTACCATCATGCCTCGTGCGGTAAGAGCTGCTAGACTAGCCAGGGTTGAACTACTGACTGAGGGTGGCCTTCCCCCTGCACAGTCGACTACATCCCAACCTACCCGTCCTAGGCGTCGGGCAGCAGAGGCTGCGGGTGCCCCGCCCAAGAAAAGGACTAAGCCTGATAGGCTGTCCTCTAGGGTGGACCGACTCACTACTGAGGTTGCCCAGATGAAGTCAATCCTCTTGGCTCTCCATTCTGGTGTCCGTACAGAGCACGCCGCTGCACCCAGTCCACCCAGCCCACCCATGCCTGAACTGATTCCAGAGGACGATGTGTTCTCATTGGCAACTTCAGCCACTCAATTTAATGAGTATGAAGGAGAGGGCCCGTCCCAGGCTTCTGGGCCTGGCTCCTGTACCTCAGATCATGTATCCTCGGGGGGGGCGGATGTCGGCTCCATGAGTACCGTCATCCGCATGGCACTGGCTCGCCAGCAGTTGGATGTACAGCAGCCCGAAACAGTGCCTAGCAGTGCGTTCTTCAGGCGCACTTTGGCACCCGCCACCCTTGCAGTTCCTCCCTCTTGTGAGTATCTGAGGGAGTTACATGCATGCTGGAGGGACACTAAGACTTTTTCCCGTCTTACGTCCGATGGCCGAGCCCTAGCAGCCATGCAAGATGCGGCAAAGGTCGGCCTTGATCACATGCCGGCTGTGGAGCCTACCATTGCTTCCCTCATAGTTTCCCCTGATGAAGCTCTGAGGTCGGAGGCCACCTGTGCCCTCGACCCCAATGTCGGGTCACTGATGACCTGCTCACTAAGGCTTACGATACAGCGGCACGCATGGGCCGTATAGGCAATTCCCTCTCTCACCTCATGCTCGCCCTCTCAGCTTCCCTGCAGCAGGAGGCTCTTAGCGCTTCTGCTACCAGCCTCAGTGACGCCTCATTACAGGCGTTTGCTCTGATGTCAAGAGAGCTTGGGCGCCTGATGTCCACTCTCGTCCAGACTCGTCGCCAGGTTTGGCTGGCACAGTTACCTTTATCAGAGGCATGTAGGAGGACTCTCCTTGCTGTCCCAGTGGAGCCCGGGGAACTGTTTGGTTCAGCTGCCATACAGGTGCTTGAACGGACTGTCCAAGCTAGTCAGACCAGGCAACAGTTCTCAGCTCTTCGCAGAGACATGCCCCCCCCCGGTAGGCCGAGAGGCTCCGCATCTGCCTTCCGAGGCCGCTCCCGTCCACCAGCTCACCCCGGTACCCGCCAGGGACCTCGGTATCCCACGAGGGGGCCGGCCCGCTACGGTCCTGTTAACTCGCCACCAAGGCAGCCTCGGTATCCGGTGCCTAACCATCGCCCCCCCAGAGCCTCCAGAGGCCGGGGGGCAAGGCGCTGAGGGTCTGGGGCCGGCTGTCGGTTATTTCTCCCAGCAGCAGCTCAACTACTGGGTAGCTCAAGCTTCAGACCCCTGGGTGGTTTCCACCTTAACCCAAGGGTACAAGCTTCAGTTCCGACGCCGACCCCCAGCTTTCAGCCGGGTCAAAATGACCACCATAAGCGACCCGGCAAAAGAAATCGCCCTAAACCAGGAGCTGTCAGTCCTCCTTGCCAAAGGAGCAATCGAGCCTGTAGACCCCATCTCAAAGCCCGGGGGCTTCTACTCGACCTACGTAAGGAAGAAAGGCGGTGGACTTCGCCCAATCCTAGATCTAAGGGGACTCAACAAGTTCCTAAAGATCTTACCTTTCCATATGCTGAGCACAGCGGACGTTCTTCGTACCGTTGCCAGGGGGGAATGGTTCACGTCCATCGATTTAAAGGACGCTTATTTTCATGTGCCTATTGTACCTCATCACAGGCAGTTTCTTCGCTTTGCCTTCAGAGGCCGTCATTTTCAGTTCAGGGTGCTCCCATTCGGACTTTCCCTCTCCCCAAGGGTGTTCACCAGGTGTGTCGCGGCAGCCCTATCACCCCTGCAGTCTCAGGGTATGAAGATTCTGCCATACTTAGACGACTGGCTAATCTGTGCACCGTCCCGGTTGCAGTCAACCCAGGACACGGCTATCCTTCTCTCTCATGTCACCCGGCTAGGCCTCAAGGTGAACATGGAGAAGAGTTATCTGAACCCCTCTCAGAGCCTAACCTTCATTGGGGTGGCTCTGGACACAGTCACTATGCGGGCCTGTCCATCTGCTCAGCGCCTGGACAACATTCTCCAGCTTCTTCCCCTCTTCAAAAGGGGCAGGTCTCTGGCATTTATCCGGTTTCTCCGCCTCTTGGGCATGCTGACAGCTGCCTCAACTGTCATTCCCTTGGGCTTGTTATCACTGCGCCCCCTGCAGAGATGGCTGAACGGCCTCCACTTAGACCTCAAGTTGCACAGGCACAAATGAATCAGGGTGTCACAACAGTGCCTCTCCCCTCTATCCCCATGGAGGGAGAGGTCATATATGTCGAGGGGCGTGGCCATGGGCTCCGTCCCTTTCCGCAGAGAGACCGTTACGACGGATGCCAGCCTCTCGGGATGGGGTGCGGTGTGGCAAAACAGGACAGCAGTGGTCTGTTCTGGACGGCACGGAACACATCAATGTGCTAGAGCTACGAGCTGTGCACCTAGCACTCAGGCACTTCCTGCCATACCTAAGGGGGAGGCATGTGCTTGTCCGCTCGGACAACACTACAGCGGTGTGCCATATAAACCACCAAGGGGGCACCAAATCTGCACGCTTGCTAGAGGTGTCCCAGACTCTCCTGACCTGGGCAGCTCCTTGCCTGGCCAGCCTACGGGCAATGTATCTGCCCGGAGAGCAGAACCAAGTCGCAGACTTCCTCTCCCGTCACAAGCCCCCACCAGGGGAGTGGCGGCTTCATCCAGAGGTGGTGGCCAACATCTGGGGTCTCTTCGGCAGGGCAGAGGTAGATCTCTTTGCCTCGAAGATGTCGACCCACTGCCTCCTGTGGTTCTCCTTGAGCGAGAAAACCAGCCCTTTGGGTCAGGACGCCCTGGCTCATTCATGGCCAGGGTGTCTTCTCTATGCCTATCCACCCCTCCCTCTGATCCTACCAACACTCCTCAGAGTGCTTCATCAGGGCCACAGGCTTCTTTTGGTGGCCCCCTTCTGGCCAGCCAGGACTTGGTTCTCCCTGCTGCACAGACTCTGTTGCGGGACACCTTGGCGTCTCCCCAACAGGAAGGACCTCTTGTCTCAGCTGGAGGGTCAAATATGGCACCCCGACCCCTGCCGCCTCCAGCTGTGGGTCTGACCACTGGAGGGCCCGACCCACTGCTGAGCAACTGCATAGAGCCTGTCAGGAGGACTATTCTCAATGCGAGGGCACCATCTACTCGTAGACAGTACGAAAACAGGTGGAAACTGTTCTCTGACTGGTGCCAAGGGCGAAATGAGGACCCAGTACATTGCTCGGTGCCTACTATCCTTGAGTTCCTACAGTCCCTCCTGGATGACGGCCGGTGTCCCGCTACCGTCAGGGTGTATGTGGCTGCTATATCAGCCCAACATGCAAAGGTTGACAACAGTACAGTGGGGAGCCATAGACTGGTATCCCTCTTTTTAAGGGGAGCACTGAGACTTCGCCCCCCGAACATCCCAAGGGCCCCTTCATGGGATCTGCCCTTGGTGCTGGATGCCCTATGTTCGCCTCCCTTTGAACCCTTGTTAGAGGCAGAACTGAGGTGGCTCTCAGCCAAGACTGCTTTTCTTCTTGCCATCACCTCAGCAAAGCGTGTAAGCGAGCTTCATGCCTTGTCTGTAAACAGCTCGTGTCTGAGGTGGAACTCAGATGGCTCAGGTGTCACCTTATGGCCGAACATAGCGTTCCTCCCTAAGGTGTTGACACGCTCTCACTTTAATCGGCCTATCCAGCTGGCAGGGTTTGACCCCCCATCAGGAGAGGGGGAAGAGAGGTCAAGACTCCTATGCCCGGTGAGGGCCCTTAGAGCTTATGTCCAGACTACCGCAGGCATGCGTCAGTCTGACCAGCTCTTTTTATGTTACGGTGGTCCTAGAAAGAGCCATGCGCTCTCAAAACAGCGCTTGTCCCACTGGATCGTGGACGTCATTGCCCAGGCATACAGGGCGAATGACCGTCCCTTGCCACCCAGAGTAAAGTGCCACTCTACCAGGAGTGTCTCCACGTCATGGGCGACCTTGAGAGGTGTGCCCCTGGAGGACATATGTGCTGCGGCCACATGGGCATCTCCGAGCACATTCGCTGGGTGAATGTTGCCGCCCCTCACCCGCTGGGTGTGGTCCTCCTGCAGAGTCCGCCTAGACCATCCTTATAAGGTGAGTATTCAGACTTCCTCGTGACTCTGTTGGTATAGGTCATCCAGTGCTAAAGCACCGCCTCTGGCGGTCAGTAGGTATGAAATAGAACGATAGTTACGTATGTAACTACGGTTCTATGAATACTGGATGACCGCCAGAGTTCTTGGTCACTCGGAATTTCGTGTTTCTGCGAGAAGATTCCATAGGACTGAACTCGTCGACGGCACCGGAACTTATGCCTTCCGGGTCGTACGAGGTCACACGTGACTTTGTTGATATAAATATTCGACCTACGCATGCGCGAGACAGAAGATATCCAGTGCTAAAGCACCGCCTCTGGCGGTCATCCAGTATTCATAGAACCGTAGTTACATACGTAACTATCGTTTTCCCATGCACACATCTCTGCTTTTAGGTTGAACATCACCCAAAGATGACTCGATATGCAGCGGAGAACTTTGCTCTCAGAGAGGAGAACCGTCAACTCCGTTCTCTTCCGTCAGTGGTGAACGCTGAAGAGGCTGCAGCCCAAGTTACTGCGGATCTGGAAGATCATTTCCAAAGGGCTATGGAGACAGAAAGACGTCCAGAGGGTAAGATCATTATCAGCAGGAGAGAACAGGTCAAGTTAACGTGTTGTATCTATTTCCTGAACCACTGTCGTTCCACAACTCCAGGAGCCTCTTCGACCCCTGTGGCTGTAGACAATGCCTCGGCTGCTGCCATTGAGAAGCTGAAGGCTCAGCTGCTCCAGAAACAGACTGACCTCACAGGCGCCCTTCAGGCCTATGAGGAGTACAAAGAAGTCACCAAGTAAGGATGTTTACTGTAGTCACACAGCGTTCAACTCTAATTTCATAGCCTTTTTTCTTTGTCAACATCTGCTGTCTACAATGAAATGAGGGCAAATGTATGTAGGAGTTTTAATTTAAAAAAAAAAGAAGCCTATTACTTCCCCTGACTTAAATTTAAAAATATATTGTATTCATATATTTGGAGTGACAATCCATCCCTGAATGTAATATCAGCTGGGTTTGATTGGTGACTGTATTGTAAGTGTTCATGCAATGTGTTAAAAGACTTATAAAGTAACTTTAAGATTAGAGGGTAAAATGGTTTTTGATTGGCGCTTTGCGTTCTAGGAAGCAGATGTCTCAGCTGCAGTCTGAGAAAAGGTACCTCGACAAGTCCAACAGGCATTTGGAAAACATTTTGGAAGCCACGAACGCTTACAAGAAGAAGGAGGTGTCTGAGCTGAACAGAATTCACGTTGAAACCATAAAGGTGAGGGGACGTGGACATTTGTATTTAGATCACTGAGGCAACATTTTCTTCTAAAATCTGTTATTGTTGTCTTGATTACAATCACTTTGTTTTTAACCTTCAATATCTAATATACCAGATTCTCACCACGCCAACCAAAGCATACAACCTGCGGACTCGTCTCGTGCCTTTCTCTAGCCCGGAGCACCTGAATGGGTCAGACCACGGCACGGACGACCTCTGGTCAGAGCCGCCTCCTTCAGACATGGCTGAGATGGCTGTGACTGAGGAACTGTGTCAAGTGCAGGTACGACAGTGTGGTTTATCCCGTAAATGTGTGTATAAAAACACATTCTCCATTGTCTCATACTTTCTTTAATGTCTCACCAGGAGCAAGCTAGCCACTTCCAGACACAGTTTAATGAGGAAGAGCTGAAGAACAGCAAGCTGCAGCAGCAGATTGCAAAACTTGAGGAGCAGATCACTGTCATGTCACAAGAGTCTGACCACAAGGATGAGGTAGAATTTTCTCATGTTCATTTACAGCTTTCTCATTTAAATGTAAGGCTGTGTAAAAACTATATCTGTTTGATGTTTCACATGTTGCCCATTTTTTCCCCTTTACGCATTATGCAGCTGCTTTCTACTGAGCGAGCTAACAGGAACACAGATCAGCTCAACCGACAAGAGACTGCGAACGAGCTGCAACAGAGCCTTCAGTCTGAACAGCAGGCCGCAGAAGGTAAGGATCTCATGCTCCTCTTGTGTTGTTGGAAGTGTTTGTCAGATGGAGGTGATGACTCTTTGTTTCCTCTGGTTTCAGTACTGAGGACTGAGATCCGCGATCTACGTCTGGTGCTGCAGTCGTCTGACAAGGAGCTGGCTGCTGTGAGGAGCGAGCTGAGAGAGGGTCACAGCGAGCAGCAGAGAGAGACGACTCAGCTCTCCAGCAGTCTGATCAGCACTCAGCTCCAACTTGACAAAATCCAGTAAACATTAGTTTAATACCTTTGCACTATGTCCTCCTTGATCTGATGGGTTTAAGTAACCACAAATACAATGTGTTAACAGGCTGGAGTGGGAGCAGCTTCTGGAGCAGCATCGGACACTGCAGGATTCATTTGACCAGCTCCAAGCAGAGGCCAAGTTTGATGCGGATCAGGCCCAACAGCAGCTGCAGGACAAGCAGCAGGAGATCGATCAACTGAAGGCACAGCTCACGGTTAGTAAACTCTCCAAAAAATTGAAACAATAGGCGCTTTCACACCGGACTACTTTTCCCAGGAATAGTTCCGATAGTTCCTGGGATGTTGCGTTCACACCAAAAAGATCTGGAACCAGAACTTTTTTTTGCGAACCTTTTCAGCCCTTTTTAGTCCCTGCTAGAGAGCAGGGACTTTCCTGGGAGAAAAAGGTTCCAATTTCTGATTGGCTGGGCGGATTGCAAACCACGCCCTGTAAAACTCGGAAAAGTTTTGTGAAGCCGCCATTGTATTTGCTGGCATTGGCATTATTAGCATTAGCCCCGCGCACCAACGGAGAGAGAATAACTTATGGCTACACAAAAAAAAACATGGGAGCGGTGGAGATGAGGAGGTGTCGGCGTTCTGGCGATTTACTCGGAAGGCTTCAGTAGAAGCTGCTGGGAGTCCCAGCAGCTTCTACTGAAGCCAGTCCCCAACTCCGGGGACTTCCGGCCCGGGACTTTGGGTGGCAGCAGTGGCGGCCGGCCCATAGGGGCGCCGCCCCACCTCTTCCCACATACAAAAAAATATATTTAATCTTTTTAAATTAAAAAAAATATATATATATATATATTTTATATTTTTATTTTTAATGAACAAGGTAAATATCATACAATTGGTATCAGTAAAATGTATAATCTACAATAAAATCTCGTTTAAAATTGTGTTACGATGTCTAAAGTTACTGATAAGTAGGGTTGGGTACCGAGACATTTCGATTCCAACGGCATCATTTAGACATGTGAATTTCGGTTCCGCTTTTCGATGCCTGAGGAAATGTTTCTCGCTCTCCGTAGCCTACTGTATGACTGCGGCGGGGAGGGAAATGTAGCGTTGTACCCATAGATATATATAAAACATGATATAAACACGTGTTTATATCATAGGTTTATATATATCTATGGTTGTACCCTATGGTTGTACCTACACTTCCTACAGCGTAACCTGAGACCAGGGCCGGCCCGTCGCACTGGCGTTATAGATGTTCGCCTAGGGCGCCAGATCTGTGGAGGCGCTGCGCTGACAGCTCTGGGAGGAAAAAAAAATGTTTTGACCGTTGGTGCTCATCCTAGTTTTCGGCCTTGATGTAACAACATTCATAATTAAATAAATGTAACACCCTTTTCATCCCGGTTACACTTTTCATTTGCCCTGTACGATGGGCGCTGTAAGTGATGAAAATGGGGGATGTTGGCTTATCTGGCACCCGCAGCTCACAGCCAAAGTGCGAGTGTGCGTGGGAGCGAGCGAGGGAGAAAGGGACCGGTACGCGCTGTTGTTATTAGCATCTGGTGCTAGCTGCTCTAACGGAAGAAGGAGATGTTTCTACAATGATGTGGAGGGAGAGTCCTCTCCAGTCAGACTGAGCCTGATAACTACAGCTCAGTGAGGTAAAGGACTCTTGAGTGTTTAGATCTAAGTTATCTCAGTGGGTCTCAAACGTTTTGATCACAATTTATGTAAACACATATTTCCAAGGCACTCCTTTATAATTATTGGGATAAAACAGGTTTGAAATCATTCCAATGTATAGCCTACTATAGGACAGTAAACCAGACATATCGTTTTAAACTGGAGAGATAAAAAAATATGCATAAATAAAATAGTAAAATAAGATCTGAATGAACAACAAACATAAAATAAGTGACATTTATTTGTTATTAGCTATGGTAGGTTATTGGTTATGTTCACATACTTATTTAATTATTAAAATGTAAACCGATCTTTTTCATATGGGTGTTTAGAGTTGTACCCCCTAGAACTAGTCTCTAGTAATTCTGCTTAAAGTGCACCAGATTGAAGCATTTTACTTTAAAATGTTCGAACATTTCTTCCCGGTATGCCTGAGAAGGCAGATATGCTTGTTTTTCTGAACAAGAACTGTTTTTAAATGGGGGGGGGGGGGGTTTCCTTTAAAAGTTGCACTGTTGTAGCTTCAGTGGTTCTCAGGTTACAGTTACATAGCAGTGAATATAAACAGACTGATTAATGTGAATATTACTGTAAACTAACCTGTGTAAAAGTTTCTCGATGAAATTTAATTTTTTTGGTGGAAGAAGCATGTATCATTTTTTTAGTTCATGAGAACTAAAGAGTTCTCATGAACTAAGTACTGGGAACTAAGTACGGCAAAGTACTTGGTGTGAATGCGCCTTATCGTTTCTTTCTCCTGATATCTCAGTCTAAACTTCCTTTTGTTTTATTTCTGTTGTAGAAGCTGAATAGTTCTCTGCAGATGGAGCAAGAGCACACAAGCATCCTGATCTCCCAGTTAACAGAAAACAAAGAGAGCACATTAAAGTGAGTTTGTCCACAGCTTTCTCTTTTTTAGAGTGGCTTAATGTGTGTAACAATTCTAAATATTTTAAATTACTCTTTTTAACACAAGCAACCTTGGTGTTTCCCTTCAGAGAACGTATTGAAACGATGGAGCAAAATACACTGCTGAGAAAGCAAGTCTCAGACCTGACTGTACAGAATCAACAGCAGGTCAGTCCTAAGAACAGCCTGCATGTTTTCAAAAATAAAATTCAATATATGTAATTGTAGCAGTATTTGCTAAACCTGCTTATCTGATTTTTGGTTTGAAGGCATCCAAAATTGTCGATCTTGAGCAAAATTCCAACTCTGCCAACGAAACGATAAAAGGCTTGGAACAGAAGACTGAACAGGACAAAGTAAGCCTGAGTGAACTATTATCCAATTTTTCGAATTCCTTCCAAAATAATGACATTGTTTAAAGCTACCCTTCTGAATCCTACCTGTGTATTTTGACAGGATGTTGTTGTAGATCTGATCAACCAAACCAGAGACCTGCGCAGTGAGCTGAGCCAGAAGGACCAGACCATTGTTCACCTGTGTGAAGACATCAATGATATCACAGTAATTACCCCTCCACCTATTTTACCCTTTATTTGACTTGAATGACTTCACTGTTTTTGCTTTGTTACCTATTCCTTTTGCTCTACCACCTCTTATTGTAAATATGTTTAATGTTTGTTGAGCTTGCTGATGATAACAATGTCATGGCTCTTTCAGGCCAAGTACAATGATGCCTGCTTTGAAAGGGAGGATCTCCAGGGGCAAAACTTTAAGATCCAGGCAGAAATCTGTGACCTGAAAGAAAATGTAGAGAGACGAGTGGCATCCAACAAAATAGAGGTACGTTTGATCATTTTTGTGTGATTTGTTTGGTATATTTACTGCAAGGGATGAATGCTTAGACATATTAAGCAAATGGAAAACAATAGGTACTGTATATAAAGCGTATGTGATTGTCCTCAGGTGGAGGTGTTGCAGGAGGAGGTGGTTTATGCCACTGAGGAGGTTGAGAGACTCACTAAAGTCTTAGATGAGCAGAACAGCCTCCTCCAGGAGCAAACGGCCCAGAAGGACATCATGATACAGAATCTGCAGCAGAAGGTCACTTTTTCTAAATAATCTCAACACAGAGCAAAGACATAACTACTACGGTCAAACAAATCTAAAATATGTTCTTTTGTACCAGTTACAAAAACAGCAGGAGGCAGTTGAAAGGACGATCAGAAATGGACATTTCAAGCCTCTAGTTGATCTGACAGGCACGCCTAAATCATTACCTCGGGTAAGACTTGCTTTTAGCTTTTTAGTCCTTAATTCTGCATTTAAAATAAAACATGTGGCAAGCTTCCAGTAAGAAATGCAACTAAAAAGAAATACGTTTGTTCTGTTTCTCAGACACCCTGCACTCCAGGGAGTTTCAGCAGAGACCTGAGCCACGTACTGGAGAGCCAGGAGAGGGAGCTGGAGAATCGACGCTCCTCCATGATGACCATGGAGGTACTTTTAGCAGAGCTGAATGCGGAGAGGGCGGCCAAGAATGATGAGATCCAAAGGCTTAAGGTATATCTTTGTTCAAATGTTTAATACATCTATAGCCATTTATTACTGGACTGATGTATTTATTCCGCAAGGTTACAGCAGAGTTGACTAGTATAGAGTCTTTTTCTCCACTTACGTTAAATGTTTACATACAAAATAAAGTAATTAATACATGTAATAGTCTTATGGTCCTTATGGACTTTGAAGTCCTTCAAATATGAAAATACATTGTTTCTGTCCTCAGATGCAGCTGACTGAGAAAGAGATGGTCCGGATTCAGATCCAGGCTTTACTTGACCAGTTCTACAACAAGGAGAACCAGCTGATTCACAATGGGAACAACAAAAGGTGAGTTTATTTCTCCAGTCATTCAGCCCTGCCCTGAAATGCATCATATCATTTATTGTTAATGGCATAAGTAGATTAATATTGTTATCTTGTAATTTTTCAGCGATGAATTGAATGATGCCTTCAATAAAACTATGCTTAAAGAGCTACAGGAGGAGAGAGCAGATAAGGTTTGTATTCATCTGCTGGTTTTATTTGATCTCTGTATTGAATACTTAGATTTTAATTTGTTCCTCTCATTCGTTTACAGAGCAACATAATGCAGCAGCTGTCTGAAACTCAAAAAAGGTAAGGACCTGTGCTTTAGTCAAGTAAATAAATCATCTTTTTCATGTTAACATTCCTTTATTTATGCTTGATGTTTCACAAGCTCTGTCTGGTTTCTTTTTATAAGACTGCAAGCTCAGGAGTCGTTGTTGGGCCAGTCTCAAACCTGCGTCCAGGAGCTGACCAATGAGCTGAAGAACCGCTGTCTAGAGTTGAGAGATGTGGGCCAGAGGACACAGGAAGATGAGAAATGTGTCCAGGTCAGAGTCTGAGTATATGAGTTTTGTCTTTCACTAAAGAAAATTCTGCATGATGTTTTTTCAAGTATGATTAAATGGACTACTGGCAACCTAGTCAGAAGCTGAAATCTGTCCCCAGAGGAACTATCAGTTCCTGTCTGTGATTTGTTACTCTAGTCTAGAGAAGTTCATTTCAGGCCAAGTTTGTGGACAGTGTAGAATTATACTCCTTTATCTAAGAGCTGCTAAACATAACACTGATAATAACGGCCTACAAATGAAACTTATTAAAAGATATTCAGCGGGTAAAATAAAGGGAAAATTGGGAAAACAATTCTCTAACATTATCATTATTTATTTTACAGGAGAATGAGCTTCTCCGTAAGCAGAATGTCAAGCTGTCAGAGGAGAATGGAAAACTTGTCGGACATAAGAACCACAAACAGAGGATTGAATATCTGGTGAATCTGAAGAAGGATAACACCAAACTTCAAGAGGTAAAAAACATGTCTGCTGTCATCAAATGATGTTTCTCTTTGGTTAAAACACCACATTAATAAATGTTCTTTATGTTTCTTTTGTTTTTAAGGAAAATGAAAAACTCAAAACGGAGATGAAGTTAATGCGGGACAACAGTGGATGTCTGCCACTGGAGATGACCTAAACCCCTGGTTCATTTATTGTTTAAAATTACAGGATTTTGCATCTTTACCAGTAAAATGTTTTGGTTTTAATGGTTTCGGGTACAAAACATTTTTAAATTCATGTTTTCTGTTTCACTCAGGGAATATGCCATTATAACTTTGCTCATGAAAGTATTTCATATTAGTTCACCCCTTTTTTTTTGCCTGGAGGCCTACTGTACCTTTTTAATTTAATTGATCTGCTGTTACAGTAGCATGGACATATCAACTGTGACAAAACTTCAATTATTCAAGCTCCCTCTGTCCCTGTAGGTTTCTATGGATGTCAATTATTACACTTAGACACGCTTCTCCGACTATATTGAAATTACAACAATGCTGAATTTAGTGTCAATGTGAAAACTGGACATTTGTGTTTTTATCATTTTTAGGTTCGTATGTCTTGTACTGTGATTTGTGTGACCTGATTTTTATCCATGGTAGCCTATATGGTTGGTTGTATTTTTTTACCATCACACTGAACTATATATGCATTGTTTGTTTTTTTAGCATAATAAACTTGTCCTTCAATTGTAATGCTATAATTAAAACAATTGTATTCAGATGTTGTAGTATTGTTTCCTGAACTGTTATAGACTGTTTTACGTTAGCAGTGATGGAAAGTATATTTACTGAAGTACTGTACTTCGGTAGAAAGAGAGAGCAGCTATGAGTTAATTTCCTTCGATTCTGTTGCTATTACCTGCTTTAGCAACATTTTGAATGCAGGACTTGTACTCTTGTATTTGTTATTCTTTCACACACAGTGACGTCACAGCTACCCACAATGCAACGCGCGCCATATATTTTTTTTATAAAGACGCCATTTTTCTGGAGGTGCAAAAATCCTGGAAATGCTAATATAAACAGCTAGTTTATGTAGCCAGGCAGAGCGCACTAGGTTTTTTTTCTGAATTAACGACCGAAGAAATCGCTGCATGTCTTCGGATTACATCTCTGGACTTGAGGGGTGTGCTCTAGGTCGTTACCAGCGTAAACTAGAGCTGTGTGGGTTGTTGGATGTACAATGTATGGAATTACGACCCTCAAAAGTGGCCTTCGGTCGATTTTGGCTGCATCTACGTCTATCTTCTGGAAACACCAGGTGAATACCCCACTTGTCACAATAATATTATCATGCCAATGCATATATGTGGTATTTTAGAGTTGACTATATTGATTAAGGCAATCGACTGATATTCTGTATGCACCTCGTGTGAAATGGTTGATACCGGAAGTACGGTGTCGCCCTCGGCCCAAAACCCGTATGTGTGTGTGAAAGAATACTCCTACCCAGTGTTCAAATAAGTACTAAGATCCTTTAGTACTTCTGTAAAAGTTAAACTGTTGTATTAAAATAATCCACTACAAGTAAAAGTCGTGATAAAAATTCTACTTTTGTAAAAGAACAAAATAATTAGAATCAAAATATACTTAAAGGTGGGGTAGGTAATTTTGGCGAAACCATCTCGACCATCTTATTTCTTCAATACCGTCCAGGTCATGTGACCGATTTACTCAAAATCAATGTTGGGTCAAAGAACTACACTGGCTGCATAGGACACACCTCTTTTTATTGCATTTTAATACTTTAAATATTTATATTAATATTTTGATGGAAAAATGATCTTATTTCTTCAATACCTTCCAGGTCATGTGACCGATTTACTCAAAATCAATGTTGGGTCAAATAACTACACTGGCTGCATAGGACACACCTCTTTTTATTGCATTTTAATACTTTAAATATTTTATATTAATATTTTGATGGAAAAATGATCTTATTTCTTCAATACCTTCCAGGTCATGTGACCGATTTACTCAAAATCAATGTTGGGTCAAATAACTACACTGGCTGCATAGGACACACCTCTTTTTATTGCATTTTAACACAAAATATTTTTATATTAATATTTTGATGGAAAAATGAGCCTATTTCTTCAATACCTTCCAGGTCATGTGACCGATTTACTCAAAATCAATGTTGGGTCAAAGAACTACACTGGCTGCATAGGACACACCTCTTTTTATTGTATTTTAACACTCTAAATATTTTATATTAATATTTTTGATGGAAAAATGAGCCTATTTCTTCAATACCTTCCAGGTCATATGACCGATTTACTCAAAATCAATGTTGGGTCAAAGAACTACACTGCACAACTCCTCATCTCCACCGCTCCCATGTTTTATTTTGTGTTGCCATAAGTTAGTCTCTCTGCGTTTCTGCGCTGGGCTAATGCTAATGCTAATAATGCTAATGCGAGGATAATAAAATGGCGGCTTCCAAAACTTTTTGGGAGTTTTACGGGGCGTGGTTTGCAATCCGCCCAGCCAATCAGAAATATAGCTCTTTTCTCACAAGAGAGTCGCACGAAAGTCCCTGCTCTCTAGCAGGGACTTTCGTGAGGGTAAAAAGGTTCTCATGAACTAATTTTAGTACCGGCTCTTTTTGGTGTGAACGCGACAAAATAGTTCTCATGAACTAAGTTATCATGAACCTTTGTGGGAAAAGTACTGCGGTGTGAATGCGCCTATTGACATATTAGAGGCTTCTCAATACTCAAATTTCCCCTCCTCGACTCCTCGGTCCTCCGGTAGTGACCCGGAAATGAATTTCAGCGCGCCATTTTGAAGGACATCTCATTTCTCTAAATGCACACCGAGGATCGAGCGTCGAGGAGGCTCTCTGGAGGAGCTCTAACCGAGGATACACTGATGGTTCCTCCACGGCTCCTCCGCGGATGCATTTCTGGGAAAGGTGGAGGCGTGACACACGGCCGGACTTATCTCAGCCAATGACATGCATCCCCTGGATATTATTTTAGAAACTGCTTTCATGGCGTCGCGATGTTTCCAGAGAGAACAGCTGTGAGGTCCGTGCAGAAAGCAGAGCAGTGTGTAAAATGTATATCACTCAGTATAACAGGCCTACTCTCTTTATTTGCTTTAGTTTAGTAGATAACTACAAACAAAGAGTCGATATTTGTCTAAGACCATTTAGTGCTTCACATAATAAAATACACAACGGCTGTAGCCTGATTATGCTTTAGGAGCTGTATGTGTGTGTGGTACAGTGTGTAGGTGTGTGTGTGTGGTACAGTGTGTAGGTGTGTGTTGTACATAGGGTTGCCAACCGTCCCGTATTTGCCGGGACGCCCCGTATTTGAGCAAAAAGGGGCGTGTCCCGTACGGGACTTTGTTTGTCCCGGACTCCCGTGTAAAGGGAAAAATAAAAAATATGTTTCTGTTTGCGCGCAATTCAGTGTGCCTGGCTGCCTGTATGGAAGCAAACAAGAGACAGAAGTATTCGAATTGTATTAGACACCGAACTATTCGTCCTGCAAATATAGGATTTATCTGCGGTTAAAACAGACCGTCCATGAATGCAGTTTCTTCGGTAAGTCAACCCTGCGTACTTTATGTTATGTTACTGGTGTTTTTATTAAGCTAACGTTAATGAATGTTTAGAGTTGGGTTAGCATTTGAGCAATCGTAGCTCCATCTGTGCTAACGATGCTATGCGTAGCATCCATGGGCGTCGCCTGGGGTAGGCATCCCGGGCTTTAGCCCCGGATGTTTTTTCTTTAGCCCCGGACAACTTCTCCCTCAATAATATAATACATTAACCTACTTTACCTATAGGACAGACGGCAGGAATGTAATTTCCCATGTTCAGTGAATGCAACACAGAGGCAAGACGACGCCACCAGACCAATCAGAGAGTTGCATGGACATAAACGTGTTTTATTGGCTGACAGGTCCTCTGTGACAATGTTTACACTTTAAACTTTCAGCCCCGGACGCGGAGATTCTGAAGATGGACATTAGACATTTCTTTAATAAAAAAGACGGCAATTCTCAAGTGGTGGCTCACACAACAACCCCAGAGCCACCACCTGAGCCAGGTGAACAAGGTATGTACCTGTCAGTAAACTTACAAGTTATGCGAACATGTAAGCAAGGCATAAATTATAGCTACGTTGACGTTACTTTGAATCGCGCGGGTAAGCTAAACCGTTAGCAAGTAGCTATAGCTAGCCAGATATATTAAATAAACACTTTGTCATACAATCTAAATGTTGTGTTTTTTTAGCGTTTCTTGGTGATTTCAAAGAAAGCTCTCTGGGAAATGTTGACTTACTGTCTGTGTTCGACATGAAGCTAGAAGCTACCTTACGTACACAGTTGATCCTGAGTCCTGTCAGTTAAAGTGTTACATAGTTAGCTTAGCTAAGCATCAACCTAGCACTGAAATATATATGGATGTTATGTGACAGTAATTCTGAGCAAAAGTCAGCTGAAATGGTGGCATGCCACTGCTTTACGTGTCGACAGCATGTTTGAACGTATTTGCAGCAGTACATGTGGCTGTTTGGCCACTGACGTTGCCATAACAACACCTGAATTGAAATGTGCAACCTCTTTTTGTGACAGATTTTGCATGAAAATATAATCATTATCATGTCAAATTGTACAGCTTTCCTTAGTGTTGAATGCAGAAAGATGACTATATTAGAGTATTAAGTGAAAATGACTATATTAAAGTTTTAAGTAAATGTATTAAGTGAATTACTCAAACTGCATTTGTATAGGAATGATTCTGTCCTATTGGCAGATAACTACTCTTAATAGTGATATCTACAAGAGGTTTCCAATGTAAATTTAACTATTTTCAATTGGTTAGTATTACATTTTGTGAGAGTGTGGTGACACTCATTTTAATGAAGACAAATGTGTGTATCTTGAAATTCATTTATTTGACAGAGCTGGAAACTGATTGACTTACATACTTGTTTGTGTTTACCCACACAGTCATCACAGATGAGCCAAACAGAGTAGAGGATGAAGAAAGGAGAACAGGAGAAAGGGACACACAAGAAGGAGATACAACAGACAAGAACAACAATGGAGACAACAATGAACAGGAACACCAGAACAGACAAGAGTCAATGAGTAACATGACTGATTTAGGGACTGCAGATACAGGGCCAAGGCAAGTGAGACATCACTGCTTTCCATTTGGCCAGCAAAAGAGATCATTTCAACCGCAAACAGCAAGAGATGAGGGATTATTATTTCCTCCTTCCATCCCTTTTTTCTGTTTAATCTGATTACTAACAACTTCTAATAATTTGACATAGTTTATGATTTAATTGGAAAATGAAGTGTTTTTAAATAATAAACCCGTTTCTGATTCTGATTCTTTGATTTCTTTTTGACATATATGGGTGTTGAGAGATGCATCCATATCTCTTAATGTTGCTCTCAAAGTGCACAAGATTGATGCTTTTAACTTCAGTATTTAAAAAAAGTCTTCCTGGGGGACCCCAGAGGAGGTGAGTTCCCCCCAAAATAGCACTTTATCTCTGCTTATGTAACTCCGGTGTAGTGTCCCCTCGTCAACAGATCACTCAGAGCTGATTACTTTCCTGCATTTCAATGGACAGCATATAAAAAGGACACGTGAGCTGCATTGCTTAAGAGATCCTCTCATGCTATCTCTTTTACAAAATAAGTGTCCAGTCAACAACAAAACATCAGTGATCATATAGTCGTAGTATATTTTTCACAAGCAATGTGAAACACTAAACTTATACAAACTGGTGTACAAAACTCACATACCTGCGTTGATCTCCTGGAGTGTCTCTACTCTTTCTTCTCCACATCTCTTGTCCACCATCAGAGATTGCAAACATTTCAGAAACAGCTAGAGGTAGGGGACAAACAACTTGTTCGCTGGGCATGTCAAAAACCTCCTGCTTTGATCAAGACTTTAGGGAGCCTTTAGCCCCTCTAGTAAAGGGACTGGAAAGCAAGCTTTGAAAATTCAGTACCATCTACATGCTTGTCATGTTCCAGACACTGCTCTCAACCACTGCCTGCACAAATACCTGCAGAAAGAAACAATTGACTTGGTGCAGGCAGTAGATTACAAAACAGCAGTTGAGAACACACTGAAAAGTTACCGAAGTAACGAGAAAGCACATGAGGTCTATGACAAGACCAAGGCCCTGTGCAATGATCTTGATATTCCCGAAACTGTGACACAGAGGAAGAAGCGTAGAAACATGGAAGACTTTGTAGTCGAGGCATCATGTGGAGCAATGTGAAACATTAAACATAAATAAACTGGTGTACAAAACTTGCATACCTGCATTTCAATGGACAGCATAAAAGGACTCGTGAGCTGGGTTCTGGTGCTCAGATTAGCTATTGATGATCACGTTGATAAATCATATAAAACAAATAGCCAATCACACAAAAAACATGTTGCTGTGACTGCGTAAGCATTAAACAATTAACATTAAACTAAACAAACACAACAGTACGTTATTGTCCTTATAAAATAAAAACATACATTTTGTCCACCGAGATAATACAGGCACCTTACCCTCAAGAGATCCTCACGTGCTATGAGAATCTCCCACAATCCATTGTCGTAAAAAAAGCTAATGCAGGCACACGTTTGTGACACCAGATGGCGCAATTGTGTATGTGCGTGTGGGGAGTCTTGCAGTAGAAAATTTGACTGTAGCGCCGCCACTGTGGGCTAAGCCCCGAATGTTTCCAGGTCCAGGCGACGCCCCTGGTAGCATCCAAGAGTGTAAAACATTAAGTGGGATGCTACTGTATACCAAAAGGCTTCTGTGCGAGGTTGCTAAAATAAGGTCATCCTTGTACGCTAGATAGTTAGTTTGCTATTTAGGTTACTGTATGCATTGTTAAGGTTAATTTAAATTCGCTATGCTCTACTATAGTATAAAATAGACTAAGCTAACTTCAACGTATTGTTGAAGAGAGGCTTAGTGTATATTAAATCAACCTCACAATGAAATGTGTGTATCTTTAAAATATGAACGTCACATTTCAAGATGGTCCAGAAATAACGCTCCCTTAGATATTGTAATATGGTTTGTTGAACTGGAGTTATTTATTGCAGCTAACCGCCTATCCGACGAACGACCCAAACATTGTTGTTTTTAATATGATTACCAATGCCTCTTTTAATTGTATTATAATCACACTTGAGAAACAGCCTTATCGTGGCTGTAGAACAGAACATGTAACTTAATATCTGCATTTAAGGACGATGAATAGCGTAGTCAATGCTTTAGTGACAAGGAAATGATTTGTTTAAATATGATATATGACGTTATCTGTGACTTCAGTGGAAATTAAGCTTATCCATTGCATTGCATTTGTTCAATAGGTTTGTGTCTTACCCTTACGTGTGTGATACATATGAATATGGCATATTAATTTGACTGACTCATGAAAACCTCATCCAAAGTAACAGTAAAATAAAAAGGACCTACACAATAATACTCAATCAAACTGATACAGTATAAGGACTGTGATATCCAGCAATTTCTTAAGTATAACAATAAGATTATGACCTGTTTTTAAAAGAAGATAAAAAGTAGTTTGCATGTAAAGAAGTCTGTAACCCATGCATGTAACTTTACATCTGTTTGTTCAAAGTGTCCTCAAGGTGATCCAGACAGGCTGGACCAGAGGAGGAGAGACAGATCTGGACTCCTAACATCAGAGACCTTCAGCACGGATTCCAAGGTACACCTTTTTCATGCTTTACAAAGAATGCATAAAGTAATGACTCTAATACTCTGATATACATGCCATTAAACTGAATACTAGATCACCTGCACATCAGTGATGTTGAGTGTACTTTCTTAGCAAAAGGTTACATTTAACCAAGCAACATCAATTTTTTCTTCAACTTTCACATTTCAATGTATTTAAGGCAAATATTATTGAACATAGTGAGAGCTGCGACCCTTTGTCTTTCAGTGAGACAACCGGACAGAGCAAGCTTCCACAGTTGCACTAAGTTTTGATAGCAGTTCAATATTATTTTAATAATACATTTATTTCAATGTCGATGAATTTAGAACGGTTTATTCATAATCTGATTATCTTTGCAGTACACTGTTGGATTTAAAAAACACATTCAAATAAAAAAATCATTATATTTATGAACAAACAAACACACCTCTTTCTTAAATAACACACTTGCTCTGCAATAATATGTTTTTTGATATTTCTGTTAGGAAAGGACACGCCTGAGAGACAGGACTGCTTCACCATGTTCTCTTTCTCTGAGGGTCCAGAAGAACATCCAAGAGGGAAAGGAAAAGCTGATGTTATGAGATTTAAGAGCAGTACAGGACATTCACTAAGAGACACTTGTATTGTAACACAAAGACCTGCACACTGAATAGTTTTCTAGTCTAACAGGAACGTCATTGGTGTTGTTTTGTGTTTTACGTTGCACCTCAGAGACAGTGTGATTATTGTCAGGCCTATAAAGTTTGGCAAAAAAAAAAAGTCAGCTGATCAAATGCATTTGCCTCACTTTATGAGCTTCACAATACTTGTGCCTTGTACCGCGGAGTTTGGAACGTCATAAATAAATGGTGCCAATCTTCAGTCAGATGTGAATGTGTAATCTAACATTTTCAGCAAGAATAACGGACAAAAGGAGTGCAAATACAATTTATTGAAATGTGAACTAAAAGTTATCAAGCATGAACCATCACCATTTTTTTTTAAATAAAAACGAAATAATATACATAAGTTACACTAAATGTTAATCTGTTAATTGACAGGCTAGGCCTGTGCAGGTGGTAACAGCTATGCCCAGCATGGGCTAAGTTCTGTAGGTGCAGCTGGTGCAGGTCCTCCTCCATCAGGTCTGCAGGGTCTTTCCCTGCGAGGAGGGAAAGACCCTCAGCCCTCTCCGGCCAAACCAACAGACAGGACGTTCATAAAGCTGAGGTTTCCCCCAAAGTCTCTAATCATCCATGTATCTTTATTATTACTTTTTGTTTTGTTACTTCCCATTGTAAAGCGTCCTTGGGTTTCGTGAAAGGCGCTATATAAATTGAAATTATTATCCTGTGAATATGAGAGGGGAACAAATAGTGTAATAGATGCTTTGGACAATAAGAAATATAAAGTTAACTGTTGAGTTGCTCAGTTTTTTAGATTGACAGGGTTTAATAACACAAACAAAAGGAGAGAAATAAAGATTGGTCTTTCAATAAATTGTGTTGATTTTGTCTTTTGAATTGTTTGTCTGACGTCAAGTAGCTAGAACTGTTACTTATAGTTTTAATGATACAGTCTGGTTATAATGTGTGGAGGAGGCATCACAGGTAAGAGCACCATTTGTTGTGTTCCATCCACAACACATTGATGTGTGTGTATTTATTTATCTACTATTTCTTGAATTATTACTGTCAGTCCAAAACAAGAGATTTTGTTTTGGTAACGTTTAAAAAAAAAAAAAAACCATCTCTTTTCCACTACACTATCTTGAATACTTTAGTTTTTACGTCACTACATTAATCTAACAGCTTTAACATTGTAAAGGTGTCACTTCGGACTCTGGGTAATTATGACAGCATGTCCTACTCAGAGCCCTAGAGTCTCTAGGGCTCTGGTCCTACTATTTTGAGAGTTTGAACAAACCAGACCTTCATCTATTAATGTAGAAAATAGTTGGCACATTACACCATTATGAAAGTAATAATTAGTTAGCTCATTGTTCAAAATGAGCTCCAACTACAACAGTTAAGTCAACTCGTGCATCGGTAATAACAATAAATCAAATGATATAATATAATAGTATAACTTGTGTCTACTTTAAATACTTTAACAACACTTTCCTAATTATACTAGCATACTTTTACTAAAGTAACATTAACATGTTTAAATGCAGGGCTTTTGTAAGAGAGTATTTCGTATAGTGTAGCATGGTCTACTTGACTTATCTAACCGAAGTGATCGTTACGTTACTTTGCAAACCGTCACCCCAACCAACCCACACACACACACACACACACACACACACACACACACACACACACACACACACACACACACACACACACACACACACACACACACACACACACACACACACACACAGGGCCGCCCCTCCCTACAGGCCAATCACGCAGGCTGCATGGGGCCCCGCCCAGAGGGCCTCAGCTGCTGTGCGCAGTTCTCCGCGAACCCCGGCTGACACGCGAGAGTGAGAGGTGACAAGGGGAGCACGTCTGTAAT
Organism: Gymnodraco acuticeps; assembly: GCF_902827175.1. NCBI lineage: Eukaryota > Metazoa > Chordata > Actinopteri > Perciformes > Bathydraconidae > Gymnodraco > Gymnodraco acuticeps. The sequence continues at coordinate 7,012,912 of NW_022990295.1, read as the reverse complement.
CCGACACCGTTGCAATGAATCGACATCTGACCAATCACGGCTTTGATACGGCCACTAGTGCAGGTGAAGAGATGTCGGTGAAAAGACAGTTTCAGTCCGGCACAAGCTGGAGGGAAAAAAAACAAAACTTGAAGAAACTAGAGCATCACTCGAAGGTGGGTTATTGTATGAGTCAAATGTACAACTTGCGAATGTTGGGAGGCGTGTGGTGCAGTGGGTTGTGAGTTGGCATTCGGATCAGGAGGTCACAGGTTCAAACCCCACTGCAGTCAGCATGTCGTTGTGTCCCTGGGCAAGACACTTCACCCCAAATTGCTCCTGTGGGGATTGCCCACAGTATTGAGTATGTAAGTCGCTTTGGATAAAAGCGTCTAACAAGTAACATGTAATGTAATGTTGTATTAGTCAAATTGCCAATTGCCATATTAAAACATCAGCTGCATTTCACGACATGAAGAAGGCAGTCTCTGCAGAGCATACAGGCTAATGGAGATGCAGTTATTTCCAGCATTCTTTATTTACCATTCATTCAAGTATGTGATGCCTTTTATCTGCTAATGTACAGGAGGAATATACACTGTCTGTCTAGTTGGCTTACATAACAGTTAAAGTTTGCAGCCTAAAAAACATGGAGCATTTTTCCCCCTTATATTCATTTTTATGTCAATTTGCACATTTCATGGTGATGCTCAGCCTCTCCCCTTAACTCCTAACAGTCATCGTCATGGTGACGCTCAGCCTCTCCCCTTAACTCCTAACAGTCATCATCATGTCAACCACAACACAGAGAAATACTGATAGAAATGTGTGTGTAGTTGTTGACACATTGCTGACAGAGGTACATTTGAATACAGATTTAAGAAATATCAGTTTTTGAGCATGTCATAAGCATGTTTTGTCCTGACTATACAACTATATTATAATAAAAATAATATAGTATTTATATTATTGAATTGATTATTATTATTATTAGAAGTTGTTTATTTGCATTAATTATATTTTTATCTTTTTGAGGCTAGTATTTGGCAGGAAATGCAGACGTATTCACCTGTAAACGCATACTGAACGACATACATGCACAACCATTTACCTCACTGCATAAAAAAGTGTTGATAATAATAATAAACAGGAATTATATTTGCAAAGTAGCCTACTTTGTTTCCAAACATTTTTTTTCCCACTCCTGTCGGTTGGGGGGCGGGGCCTCATCTCACAATGTCGCTTGGGGCCCCAAGTTGGCCAGGGGCGGCCCTGCACACACACGTTGTGATTCACTTCAATTAATGGTAACGGAGCTTTCCAACAGCAAGGCACAAGGCTACTTCACTCATTTAGCTAGCTAATGTAAGATACAAATGCTGTCGAGCCCTCACTGCTTGTAAAATAAAGAGCACAAACTGACTGCTTACCCGAGCTGCGAGCCCCGCTGTTCTCCGTCATTTTTCTCCCGGGTTGTTGTGATCACATGACTGAGAAAGCCGTGCTCTGATAGGCCAGAAGTCGGAGTTGCATTAGGGCTCGATTGCGTATCCTGTCTGTGTAGCCCGGATGATGCTGCATCGCAATTTTGGACATCGAATTTTATACATCGAATTTTTTGATGTCGAATTTTTTGACGTCGAATTTTTGGGATCTGAATTTGAACATTCGAATTGTTTTCACTTTAATTTTTACATTTTTATTTCACATAGGTAAATTCGGAGCAAAAACATTTAGGTACATTATTTTCAAAGTAATTATTTTCAATGCTATAAATTCGGTGTCTAATACAATTCAAATACTTCTGTCTCTTGTTTTCTTCCATATAAGTGCCTGTGTGTTCGTGTGCTGTATGCGAAGGGCGCTAGGACCGCTCAGTTGACAGGGCAGGCACAATGCTCGCACGTGTGTGTGTGTGAGATTTTCTCCGGTGGGCGGCGGGCGCGGCATCATTGTTTGTGTGGCATGTCAGCCTATTCAGTCGTGTGGGAAAATGAGCCCTGCCGGTGGGGGAGGTGATAATGAAAGAGGAGAAGAGAGAGAGGATGTGGTTCTGGGCCCTGGCCCTTCTAAAAAGAAAATACTTGTGTCTTACAACAAACAGTGGGAAGAAAAACACAGTTGGGTAAAGCCCGTGAGTGGAGATCTGTCTCGGGTCTTCTGCACCTTGTGTCGGAGGGAGTTTTCAATAGGTCACGGTGGAGAAAACGACCTGAAACAGCATGCTGGCACAGAAATGCACAAGCGAGCAACACAAAATAAAGGTGCATCAAATATAACTAAATTCTTCAGCAGTTCAACTGCAGAACAAGACAAAGTTGCTGCATGTGAGGTAACATCAGTGTATCACACAGTTAAGCATGGTTTGAGTTACAACAGCATGGACTGCAGTTATAAGCGGGCAAGTGCCATGTTTAGTGATTCGAACACTGCAAAGAAAATGCAATGTGGAAGAACAAAGGCTGAGATGATAACAGCCAATGTGCTTGGCCCCAAAACTGTTCGGGATATTCTAAAAGAGCTGTGTCCTCCTCCCACTAAAAAAGTAACTAAATCCGCCAGAAACCCGAAAATCTTTGCGCGCACGCGCTCGGGGGACACATGCATGTGTCCCGTTTCTCCATTTCTGGAAGTTGGCAACCCTAGTTGTACAGTGCGTAGATGCGGCGGACAGACGGGCAGGGGCGGCGGGTACTGTAGGCTAGGGAAGGCTAAGCCATCCCAAATATTTGTGTCACTGCATCCTGGTAAAATAAAAATATAATGTTTGTCTCTTTGACATTAGCGCTGCTATGCAGCCAACTGTGCCCTGTACTACGAAGCTAGTTCAACAGACCCTGGATATGTTTGATTAATCTTAACTAACCCTAACAAACGAAATCTCGCTAAGCGGTCCTACGACGCTGGTTATCAACTCGGTAAATCAAGCCAGGGTTTCTCTCTCCAGCTGAGAGCGCGTTCATGTGAAAGGGGCAGGGTTAGCTACATTTGACCAATCACAAACAGGGACAAGTGTACTGACAGCGCAGCATCATACTTCATTAATGAAAAGTAAACTAATATTAGACAAATATGAACTTTAAACATCCATGACTTAAACATATAATCCAGGATACAAGCCACATAGTTGCACCTGCAAGGTGAATATAGAACAACTGGTTAAAAAATAAATAAACTGTGTTTGAAAGTGAACAACAGTTTTATGATACTGCCCCATCTAAGACACGAGTGGATCTGACTTTAATTACATTTGAGTCAACTTAATGTGTTGCTTAAAATAATACGTCTGCATACAGTAGGCTATATGCAGTGGCGTTTTTATATGTACAAAAGTGGTGGGGCACAAAAAACTTAGATGTCTATATATAAGCTTCTGAGGTTCATGGCTGGTGAGGCTCTGACTCTTCAGGTTTACAAATATTATATTTTGACCTAAATCAAAATATAATATTATTTTCAAAAGCTTTTTTTGTCTGATGCTTCAATTCATTTTAAACAGACAGTTCAACAGAAGGATACCCAAAAAATGTACTTTTTTCATTTAAATATTGAATTGTTCTCTCTTAGTAAGATCCCATTTTCAATACAATTGTGGCCTTACCTTGACTTGAAGATGAAGTCCATTTGCCTATCCTTCTGGACAAAAATCTCTATTACTTTTTTGTAAAAGTCCTCCTTATGTTCTTGTAGTTTCAAAAGTCTATCATAAATCTGATCTAATCAATAGATTTATGATTCGAAAATTATAAAAGTAGGGTAGACATGTGGATATTATCCGGCTGAACAAAACGTGCATTTATCTAACAGGTTTGTTTCCCACAGATCTTATTTGGAGCTATTTTCTAAAATCCTATGGAGAAATCTCATTGCTTTTTTGTGGAGGGAAGCCATGCGCAGCTTATTTCCTGGTTTTAGGACGCCTCACTGCAGCTCTCTCTCCTCCTCTTCACACACCACACTTTTCGCGGCACACGTACTTACAGCCAATCAGCTCTGAATTATGTGAGATGACGTATGGTGGGGATGGCAGCTCTATGCCCCTATGGTGATTATTTTTTTGCCACACACATTAAATAGGACAATACTCTGAGCATGCGCAGTGTAGTTTTTACAGTCACCATTGACTTAAACAGGGAGAGGGAGGGGCAGGATCGGGTTTTGTCCCACATGGCTCAAAACAGCTCAATAGGCACACACTGTAGACACTAATTAGACGAACACAGACTAACACAGCAATGTACAGACGAATCAGATGATTAAACATGATCTTAAAATATATTTTATATATTTTTTAATTTATTTTTTGCATTTTTTTGTAATCATTACTTTTAATACTTTCTGCTGACACTAGGTGGGGCTGTGCCCCACCTGCCCCTAATGACCAGTCGCCACTGGCTATATGACAATGTAGCCTAAGTGTTGCACGGCCAGATACGGCTCGAGAAGCTGACTCAGATAAGGAAATATTGTGATATTATGTGATCGATGATGTGATATCAGTGTGATATGAATGATAAGTGCGACACGTCGGCGTCTTCTCTGCATACAGCAGTTTAAACTGTATTTCCTTTATCCTGTAATATGACTTGATAGATTTAAACTCCGCATATCTGACCATTAGAATCTGTATTTTTGAAATTGTCGTTTTTAACACCGTAGTTTTACAAATTATAGAATAATTAATTACCAGTGTTTTCCAATTTTACTCGGCAGTTCGTTTCGTTAGCTAACGTTAGCTAAAGCTAGCGCTACTAGTTAGCTACGCAATGGTTTGTTGCTTTGCTCCGGGTTGCAGCCACAGGTCTTTCCATGAAACGTGCTCGTTCTATCGTTTCCCGGCCAATGTTTTCCAAAGGAGAGTCTGGATTCCTGCCATGAGGTAAGCTGACGTTACATTTTTGTCCATGTCACGGTGAAATATAAATGATGGGTAGTGACTGTATTGCCGTTTTAGAGATGGCGCTGCTGAAAAGACCGCAACATAAGTAAAGATAATGAATACATCCTATTAAAACCTGTGTGGCTTATATGATAAGTCTAATTGGTACAAGCAGCATAACGTTTCACCATGTAACTAAAGATTGTAGTCTGGGAAATCAGTTTGACATATTGAACTAATAACAAATCACCTCTGGCTGGCAGAGAACTCTCTGCTCCATAGCTTCTCTTGGACGTAAAATCACATGTACATTTTACATTTATATTCAATTTAATATTCCATCCCTCACATACTTTTGTATATATAATAACTTATATTTTGTTTTTCTTGTTATGCTGCTGCAACACAAACATTTCCCAAATTGGGATCAATACAGTAATATCTTATCTTAATTAAAACTGCGGTCACAGACGTGCACGCAGTTGTGGGCGGGCCTTCGCGTCCGAGCGCCTGTAGGGGAGGCTCGTCCCGGCGTCAAGCAGATGCGCGCGTGTCCTCCGAAATGAGCCGTTCGTCATTTCTCAAACGTTCGCGTCCCGGACTCCCAGGTCTTCCGGCAGCGACCGGGAAACGTATGTGGGCTCGCCGCCTCGAAGGAAAACACATTTCTGTAAAGGCTCGTCGACGATCGATTATCGCGGAGGCTGTCTGGAGGAGCCTTAACCGTGGCATACAGCTGTTATGTGGTCAAGGTAAGTAAAGTAATGATTGAAGCTGTGTATTGGTTAATATTAGCGTATGACTTCAAATGAAAACACAACAGCATTTCACAAAACGCCACAGCATTTCAGAAAACACGACAGCATTTCACAAAACGCCACAGCATTTCACAAAACGCCACAGTATTTCACAAAACACAACAGCATTTCAGAAAACGCCGCAGCATTTCAGAAAACACCACAGCATTTCACATTGGACGGAAAGGGTATTCCTTTAGGGAGAACACTTCTTGTTTATGATTGGACAGAGCCAGCCAGAGAAGCACTGCTGTGACTGGTTGTTTTTGCTGCCAGTGAAGAAATGACGCTTCGTGATTGGTCAACGTCCGACAATCCCAACCGTGGACGGAGCAGCTACAGGTTAGTTTAGCCTGATGGATCCGATTCCATTCAGAAAACACGCATTTTAAAAGCTTGTCAAAGCATTAATTCATGGTTTTTACTAACCGTTATCAGTATGTAGTTACTTCGGCATCACTTTGAAACGTGTATTACAATTAAATCACGGTCAAATATGTTCATTTTGTTGTAGTTGGTATCTCCCATAGGATTTACATGGAGATACTTCCCGCCCACTCTCCAGCGCGTCTTGTTTGAATGACAGGAGCAAACACAGCTGACAGCCGCGGTGAAACTCGAGCGATTAGAGCGATGCGAATATTGGGTAGTCTACCATAGTATTTACATGGAGATAAGCCCCTTAAAAACCATAAATTAATAAAGCATTAATTCTGTGTTTACTCCTGTCATTCAAAAAAGATGCTGGAGAGGGGGCGGGGCGTATCTCCATGTAAATCCTATCGGAATCGGATCGATCAGGCTAAACTAACCTGTAGCTGCTCCGTCCACACTCACAACAACATCATACAGACATAAATAAAGCAGCGACTGTATTCGCCATGACATAGACAGTCTGTGTTTTGCATATCTTTAACTTTTGTCCAGTTTCTGAACAGATATGAGGACCTGTGAGCTCTGAGTGTGTGCTAACAGCTAACGGCTGATGTGTTGGGCCAATCACGAAGTCATTTCTTGATTGGCAGCAAAAACAACCAATCACAGCAGTGCTTCTCTGGCTGGCTCTGTCCAATCACAAACAATAAGTGTTCTCCCTAAGGAATACCCTTTCCGTCCAATGTGAAATGCTGTGGTGTTTTCTGAAATGCTGCGGTGTTTTGTGAAATGCTGCTGTGTTTTGTGAAATGCTGCGGTGTTTTGTGAAATGCTGCGGCGTTTTGTGAAATGCTGTGGCGTTTTGTAAAATGCTGTTGTGTTTTCTGAAATGCTGTGGCGTTTTGTGAAATGCTGTTGTGTTTTCTGAAATGCTCTTGTGTTTTCTGAAATGTTGTGGCGTTTTGTGAAATGCTGTTGTGTTTTGTGAAATTCTGTGGTGTCTTGCACTTCAGGGCCACCGTACAATATAGATGTTTTTATTTTAAAGTAAATTCAGATGGAACATAGTAAAAACATGTAAATTCTAATGTCCGCCTAAAGAAAAAACATTACTTATAGTGAAAACCACCCTTGAATGATGGGTTAGTAGACTAAAACCTTTAGGAATCCAAACTATAACATATAATAAGTACCCTGTATCAAGATTGATGCAAAACAAGTGAAATTTGACCTTTTTAAGAGAGGTTTAGAAAAATAAAGTCCAGGGGGACTCACCTCTGGGTAATTTGGGAACCATCAGTTCCATTTGAACGTTTTCACTGTAAAAATCATTTTATTACTTTGAATTATCACTATAGGTATTCATTCCATCCAAATACAACTGTTGTGAAAAAAATAAAAAAATAAAACATACTCTGTTATCCTCTTAGGCCCCACGGACCCGAAATCGCGTCATTTGCAGGAAACAACGTCTAAGGAACCTTAATATTTTATAAACTATGAATATTGTATATCCATAGAACGGGAAAAAACTCATTTAACTGATCTTTTTAATTAATTTTTTCAAAAAAAAACACACAATGCTAACAGTGAGCCTCTGAATTAGCCCCGAGCGAAAAATGCTAACCTATTACTGCACCGAAAATCACTCCTAGCTCCCTTATTACTTATCCTAGCTCCACATCCAACACATTGTTTATGACCGTAAAGACACAGAATCTGACGGTGCCCACCTCAACACTGAAAGATACAAACTCGCGAGGTTATCAACAAAAACGTACATCAAAACAAGTGGCGCTAGGTACTAACATGCGCTAGGCTAACATAGCTTACCTTCCTCTTTGTCTGGTCTAAACTGGTCTTCAATGGCATTGCTATCCCCGCGTGAGGTAGCATGGACATGCTTCATTAGCTTAACTAGCATTAGCAATGCACCCACCCACCGCATGTTCCAATGAAAAGCATACAACGTCAACACATTTCAGTATAACACACCAATTGCTATATTACTCACGTTTGACAAAGTGGAGCAGGGTTTCTATGTACCGAGAAGTGGGTAGTTTAATGAGTCTGTTGACGACAAAACCTCCGCGCGCACACACACAGCCAAGGCAAACTACCTGAATTAAGTCTCTCCCTAAACCGGTAATACCGGAAATGTGACATCCGGTTTGTCCTTCACAATAAAGTTTTTCAAAAATAAAGGTACATTTAATATTGACGTATCAAATTGATTCAAATGTCTTACACAACACATGTATCGTGACAATAAATGAACTGTTATATAGCCGATCAACACCGTGTATGTTACTTATTACAGGATAATCACATGACACTAAATCAGACCGGCTGTTCTCCTCTGTTTACATCCTGCTGGTTTAAAGTATGTGTTCTATTGTATTGCATAGAAAGATGTGTTACTGTTCTGCTTGTAGTGGAAAGACTGTTTGTAGTCGTAGATAGAAAAACAAAGATGGAAAACATTTCACCATACATTGTTTGGACTTTTATATGTATTGGGTGTTTATGGTTCGTGTGGGAAATTAATAAGCAGAGCTGTTGCTGGTAAATTTGTGTGCCATCATATAGCAATGTGTATACAGCGTTTCGTGAATATCTGGAAAAATATGCGAGTAGTTTGGAGTCATTTGAGACATGTAAATCGTCAAAAATGGTACATTCTCTGTTAGCTTACGTTCGCCCCGATTGAGCTAGCAACTATTTTATTCGCAATTTAACATGATATTGGATATGGGCTTAACTTGTCCTGGACTGGAATTTTTCCGATCTTTTCCCGAGGAGGTGTTTGCGAAAATGCGCTTAAAATGCATGAATAACACTGATTTTTCAAAATGGCCGACTTTCTGGGGGACGGGGCTAATGGAAGCTATTTTGAAATATGTCCGCAATTCCATCAGTAATGTCGGTGGCAAGATTCGCGTAGTTTGGAGAAACTATATGTGACTATCGCACAATAGGGGGCGCTACTGAGCTGGTGTACAAAAATGTACGTTTTTTTTGTACAGTCTGGAAAAAGACGTGGGTTGTGACGTGTGTTCCAAGTTTTGCGTCCAAAAGTCATTTTAGCGATTTTGTGGCATTTAAATTGTCAAAATTGGTACATGTTCTGTTAGCTTACGAGCTCCCCGTTTGAGCAGTCGATTATTCATTTGCAATTTAGCATCACATTGGATATGGGCTGATTTTGTCCTGGTTTGGAATTTTCCTAGGAGAAGTATGCGAAAATGCGCTTAAAATGGACATATTTCAAAATGGCCGACTTAATAAGGGGCGGGGATAATGGAAGCCATTTTGAAATATGTCCGCATTTCCATGAGAAATCTCTGTGCCAAGTTTCGGGTAGTTCGAAGAAACTATATTTGACTACCGCACAATAGGGGACGCTACTGAGCCATATTTGCTAAAACGTACGATTTTTTTCTACAGTCTGGAAAAGGTTGTGGGCTGTGACATGCGTTCCGAATTTAAAGGCTGTAACTCATTTTTTCCCCTACTTATGGCTCAGTACATTTTTTAACCCTTCGATTTCGAGAAAAAAACTGAATAGGACACGCCCAAATTTTTCATTGGTTGCGAACCTTTAAATCTCAGTTTATACTCACCCTGCCAGTATGTCTATGACAACATATATTTTTTTAGTCCATCGGTTCTTGAGATATAAATTAGTTGTGTTTTTGGCGCCCCTTATTGTCCGAAATGAACATTGTTTGTTGTGCCTATTCCCCAAGACACACTGAACCTATCCACCGAAATCTGTGATATTTGGATACATTTTGGATGAATTTATGTGTAGGCCACACCCTTTTGCTAATACGTTTTGATTGATGTCGGCCACATTTTTCCACACCTCGTGCTCATTTTGTACGGTAATGTGTCTGACCCTCCACTGATGCTGTGCACTAAGTTTGGTGTGGAAAATCAAGAAATTTGAATTTCAGTTAATATTTCACTGTTTTTCACATTATGCTAATTTAAAAAAATCAAAGTGGCTTCGGGATTTGATGGGGATTTTGAGATAATATGTAGAGCTGCTGCACCCGGATAAGTGTGCAAAATTTCAGGTCCGTCAGAGTTACGCTGGGACTTTGTAAATTTGTTCGAAAAACTGAATGTTCACAGGTGGCGCTAGAGAGCAAGTTTGAAATGTTTCACCCATCGAATCCAGAATGTCAACATTTTCACCCGTCCTGGCGGCGTTGCCAAATGTCGCTACATGAATAGTGTCGCAAGCCCCTCAAAAACAGGTCGAAAGTGCAGAACCGGTAAAATAAGAATAATACTGCTGACGATTTCAATAGGTCTTTGCACTTCGTGCTCAGGTCCTAATTAATTAAGAAATATAACTATTATAATTAGTGTAGCAGCTGACACCAGTAGTAGTAAGGATGCCCCTTTCGTCAAAAAAGTGACAGGTGGTGTGACAGGTCACACCTCTCCCTACTTATGCAAATGAGCTAAGTCCCGCCTCCCATTGTTCGAGATCCTTTGATGTGAGTGGGTACAATCATGTTAATGAGCTAAGTCCCGCCTCTCTTTGTTCAAGATCCTTTGATGGGTGTTATAACAGGTGTGAAAAGCCCCCCTGTGTAGTGCCTTTGTTGTCTAATCCTTTTGATGTGTTGATTAACATTACATTACATTACATTGCATTTAGCTGACGCTTTTGTCCAAAGCGACTTACAATAAGTACATTCGACCAGGAAGACACAACCTTGAAGAAAACAGAATCATATAAGTATATCAGGTTTCATAGAGCCAAACATTTCAAGTGCTACTCAACTGGCTTTAGGTAATCCAGTCCTTTATTGGTATAAAAGTGCTTCGTTAATCGTTCTAACGCTCGAAGTGGAGTCGAAAGAGATGAGTTTTCAGTTTGCGCCGGAAGATGTGCAAGCTATCTGCCGTCCTGATGTCAATGGGGAGCTCATTCCACCATCTTGGAGCCAGGATAGCAAACCCACGTGTTTTCGCCGATGGGAACTTGGGTCCCCCTCGCAGCGAGGGCGCAACGAGTCGTTTGGCTGATGCAGAGCGTAGTGCACGCGCTGGGGTGTACGGTTTAACCATGTCCTGGATGTAGGAAGGGCCAGATCCATTCGCAGCACGGTAAGCAAGTACCAGTGTCTTGAAGTGGATTCTAGCAGTTACCGGAAGCCAGTGAAGGGAGCGGAGGAGCGGAGTGGTGTGGGAGAATTTAGGAAGGTTGAAAACCAGACGAGCCGCTGCATTCTGGATGAGCTGCAGAGGTCGGATGGCACATGCAGGTAGACCAGCCAGGAGGGAGTTGCAGTAGTCTAGGCGTGAGATGACGAGAGCCTGGACCAGAACCTGAGTCGCTTTCTGAGTCAGCTGGGGACGTATCTTCCTGATGTTGTAAAGCGTGTATCTGCAGCAGCGGGTTGTAGCAGCGATGTTTGCAGTGAAGGACAGGTTGTTATCTAGGGTCACACCCAGATTCCTTGCAGTCTGAGTCGGGGAAACAACTGAGGTGCCGATGTTGATTGTCAGGTCAAGAGTTGGACAATCTTTTCCCGGGAGGAAGAGCAGCTCAGTCTTGTCAAGGTTGAGCTTGAGGTGGTGAGCAGACATCCACTGAGAGATGTCAGCTAGACAAGCAGAGATGCGTGCGACGACCTGGGTCTCTGAGCGGGGAAAGGACAGAATTAATTGGGTGTCGTCAGCGTAGCAGTGGTAAGAAAAACCATGCGGGCTAATGACTGATCCGAGCGAGTTTGTGTACAAGGAGAAGAGGAGGGGACCAAGAACAGAGCCCTGAGGGACCCCCGTAGTTAATTGACAAGGGTCGGACTCAGACCCTCTCTAAGTCACCCTGTAGGTACGGTCTTTCAGGTATGAGGTGAGGAGGGAAAGTGCAGAGCCAGAAACTCCAAGTTTTTGGAGAGTGCGAAGGAGGATCTGATGATTCACCGTGTCGAATGCAGCAGACAGGTCCAACAGGATGATGACAGAGGAGAGGGATGCAGTTTTGGCAGTGTGCAGTTCCTCCGTGACAGCAATGAGAGCAGTTTCTGTGGAGTGACCTGCCTTGAAACCAGACTGGTGCGGATCCAGAAGTTGGTTCTGATTGAGATAACAGGAGAGTTGTTTAAAGACAGCGCGTTCAAGTGATTTAGACAGGAACGGGAGGAGAGAGACAGGCCTGTAGTTTATAACATCAGACGGGTTGAGAGTGGGTTTCTTTAGGAGAGGGTTTACTCTTGCCTCCTTGAGACTGTTTGGAAAGTGACCAGAAGTTAGAGAAGTGTTGATGAAATGGGTGAGAAACGGTAGAATATCAGGAGCGATAGTCTGAAGGAGGTTTGAAGGGATAGGGTCCAGAGGACAGGTGGTAGGGCGGGCAGAGGTAATGAGGGTAAGAACCTCACTTGGAGAGAGAGGGGAAAAGGAGGTTAGTGTGTTGGTGGAAGGAAGGTCTGGTGACCCAGCGGTGAGTAAAGGTGAGTCAGAAAAAGAAGAGCGAATATCATTAACCTTTTTTTCAAAGTGGGTAACAAAGTCGCTTGACAGAAGTGAGGAGGGGGGAGGAGCTTTTGGAGGGTCCAAGAGGGTGGAGAAGATGGAAAATAGTTTTTTAGGATTGGAATAGGAAGATTGGATCTTATCTTGAAAGAAAGTGCTTTTTGCCTGAGAGATCGAAGCAGAGAAAGAGGAGAGGAGAGCTTGATAGGTTAGGAGGTCGTCACGGTGTTTGGATTTCCACCATTTCCGCTCTGCTGCCCTAAGGACGGTTCTATTAGCACGCAGTGCATCATTTAGCCAGGGAGCCGGAGGGGACTGACGAGCCTGCCGAGATGTCAGAGGACAGAGCGAGTCCAGAGTGGATGAGAGAGTAGAGAGGAGAGTTTCTGCAGCAGAGTTTGGAGGCAGTAGTTGGAACGAATCAGAGGAAGGGAGGGCTGAGAGCACCGACGAGGCAAAGGTAGAGGGAGAGAGGGAGCGAAGGTTACGGCGGACAAGTGTAGGATGGGAAGAGATTAGTTTGTTATGTTTGGAAAGGGATAGAGAGAATGAAATGAAGAAGTGATCGGATGTGTGGAGCGGGTTTACAGAGAGGTTAGAAGTAGCGCAGTTCCTTGAGAATATGAGATCAAGGACATTGCCAGCTTTATGAGTCGGTGGGGACGGAGAGAGTGAGAAAGCAAAGGCGGTTAACAGAGATGTTAGTTCGTCTATCTTCCCCATCTGGAGGTTGAAGTCTCCGAGAAGTACAGCGGGAGGGCCAGTTTCAGGGATGTGTGAGAGGAGATGATCTAATTCCTCCAAGAAGTCCCCCAAGGCGCCTGGTGGACGGTAGAGAACAACAATGGTTAACTGTATAGGATGGGTTACTGTGACGGCATGGAACTCAAAGGTGGAAGGAGTAAAGTTAGGTAGCTTGAAGAGGGAAAAGCTCCATTTGGGAGAGAGCAGGAGACCAGTGCCACCTCCTCTGCCAGTGGGTCTGGGTGTATGGGAGAAGGAATATGCAGTGGAGAGAGCTGCTGGGGTGGATGTGTTGGATGGAGTAATCCAGGTCTCAGTGAGAGCAAGGAAATCCAGAGACTGCAGGGAGGTGTAGCCAGAGATGAAGTCAGCCTTAGGAACAGCTGACTGGCAGTTCCACAGGCCACCTGAAACTAGATGATGGATCTCAGTGGAGCACGTGGGATAGACGAGAGCAGGCCGGTTATATCGATTAGGAGATACACGGGGCCAGTGATAATTGCGAGAAGACACATGAACAGGAATGGAGAAAATACACATGATTATAGCATGAGGGGCTAAACAACAAAAGTAAAAATTAAAAACGCCAACGATACTTAGCTCAATCAAAGTAGGATTTGCCTCCTCTTTGCCTCCCTCGTGACTCCCGTAGGACTCTAATGTCTTTGTCAGTCTTACTCCCGTAGGACTCTAATGTCTTTGTCAGTCTTAGCCTGTCTGCCGCTGAAGCTGCCGCTCCAGGAAAGAGCTACCCGAAATGGACGCCTGATTGCTCAGTTCTCACAGCTGAAGTTAATTAGTTAACTATCTACAGCTGATGGGCGACAATAGACTGGCCCTGCCTATGTTAATAATGCAGGCTTGAGTGCTGAGAGCTGTAAAGCAGGTTTCGCCTGAGCAGATCTGAGATTTAAAATCTCTCAAAAGCGATTTAGCCGTTTTAGCTACAGTAACAATTATACAGAGTCGAATAAATGAAACCGAGAAGTCTAAATAAACAAGAATATAACTTACAGTGGTTGCTGCGTCAATAGGTAATGTTGTCACCGGGTCCAGATGCACACTGAGTTCATCAGTTTCTAAATGCGGTATTTAAATGCTTTTTGAGCTAAAGGATGACTGAGTCACGCAGTTCTACTTCACGCAATCAATAGACTGGCCCTGCCTATGTTAATAATGCAGGCTTGAGTGCTGAGAGCTGTAAAGCAGGTTTCGCCTGAGCAGATCTGAGATTTAAAATCTCTCAAAAGCGATTTAGCCGTTTTAGCTACAGTAACAATTATACAGAGTCGAATAAATGAAACCGAGAAGTCTAATTAAACAAGAATATAACTTACAGTGGTTGCTGCGTCAATAGGTAATGTTGTCACCGGGTCCAGATGCACACGATTAAGGCAGTCTCTTTGAAGTTATGTTGTCTGGCCCCTGTCCCCCCACACCCCTTTGTAGTCTAATCCTTTGATGTGAGGTGTTATAACAGGTAGGTGTGATATAAGCCTCTGATGTTAATCTAGGTGTTGATTAAGGCAGTCTCTTTGAAGTTATGCTGTCTGGCCCCTGTCCCCTCAGAGTTGACTCATCTAATTAGCCTTTGATGTTTGCCCTTTGATGTGAGGTGTTATAACAGGCAGGTGTGATTTCACACTGGTGTGTTATAAGCCTTTGATGTTAATCTAGGTGTCTCTTTGAAGTAATGCGTGAGACTGTATAGCCCCCCGCCCCCTCCCAGCCCAGGCCTCTCCCCCTTTTCTCCACCCCTTCCTTTGACTATGATGCCAGCAAATAGTGGGGGGTGGAATCAGGTGAAAATAGAAATACGCTCAAACTAAATAAAAAGACAGTCATTTCCACTTAACAAGTCACCTTTTAAAAAAGAAAAATTGCCAAGAGACACCTCGATAGGGGTTTAATCAGCGAGAGGCCTGTGACAACTTACCGCCATCCGTCCGGAGTGCCAGTCAAGAAACGAATGCAGCATCTGTGAGGGGTTCAGACGCATACAGCTGAAGATCTGTGCACAAACTTATCTCGTGCCCTCTTTTGGTCATGTGCACGCGTTCATGTGTGTTGGAGGAGGGGCTCTGTGAGGAAGTGGCAGATTTTCCCCCGGTTGGGTACTTTTCAAATTCTAGCTCACTCGAGCTGGTTTCTCCAAAATGACCTACCCCTACCTTTAAGAACAATACACACACACACACACACACACACACACACACACACACACACACACACACACACACACACACACACACACACACACACACACACACACACACACACACACACACACACACACACACACACACACACACACACACACACACACACACACACACACACACACACACACACACACACACACAGTTGGAGTAGATATCTCTGCTCCGCGCCGATTCTATATGAGTTTGTTTTAAAAGGAGAGAAAATCAAAGCAACCGGGATAAGGGTTAAACAATAATCTGCTTTAATGGTAAAACACAACACAATACACCATACAGAGCACTCTGCAACAGTACTCCGTACTCAATTCCTACCACCGTGTGATATACGTACCACGACAGCCAGTCAGGAAGAGAGCCCAGAGCATAAGAATGTTACAGTATTTATACACATAAGCGGGGAGGAGTTTGGCCGGTTTTACTTCTGGGCCAACCCTAAGCAATGAGTCAGCAGTTTGTTGATTCCATCTCCTTACTGTGTGTGTGTGTGTGTGTGTGTGTGTGTGTGTGTGTGTGTGTGTGTGTGTGTGTGTGTGTGTGTGTGTGTGTGTGTGTGTGTACCCTTAGGCAGTCCCAGTCATGCTTTGGAGTAATTTCACAGACAGAGGACTCTTTAACAGAACGCACACACATTCCCCCTAAAACATCTAACACACACATCTGTTTAAACCAATTATTCCAAAATGTGGTGGCAATTTGGCAGAGCATAAGAATGTTACAGTATTTATACACATAAACGTTAGAGCTGAATTTGTTCCGATTTTGACATCTTCTTCAACAAAATGAGATGTGTCTGAAATGTAACCACGTTGACCACTTGACAAGTAAGGTTGTTTTGGTTTTTTCCTCCAAACTCAGGCTTGAAACTTCTCAGATGCCAGAAAAGTATGCAAGCGGAGCACAAAGGGATGATTTCCAACTGTTTGATCCAGTGAGTCACTGTAACAATTCCACCACTGACTGCATGGCAATGTTTCTTAAAATAAGTGTGGAAATGACATTCAATGCTTCGCCTAACCTGATTTATTCACACTGGAACTGTCGTCTAGGCTTCCCCAATCTTTGCAGACCTCGTCCCTCCTTTCCCTCAGACAGAGAACACAGAGGAGGCCATTATTGAAGTGCTGAGGTACAGTCAGCAGGACATGGACGCCGCCATCGCCAGAGTCCAGGCACAAGTATGTCCTGCTCAGTGTTTGTTCATTTGACAAATAACAGTCAGGAAGAGGGTTTCTGTTTGAAGTCCATTTTGTTTGTGTCTTTGTGAATACAAACCATTTGTAAAGACCAAAATCACGTGACTATATTATGGTTTCTGTGGTAATCAAACAATCCCCAGAGTAGTTTAGAGCAATCTTATTCAACACAAGCTAAATAGAGAAATGTGTAACAGGCAGTGATTGTTCGATTTACAGGGTTTTTCATCATTTACTGATACATTTTCAAAAAAGAGGGATAATCCTTTATTTTTGTTGTGATTCCTCCATTAGGGACTTTATTCTAAACCAAATTTGCTAGGATTTAAGCTCCCAAATAAATGTTTTTTAAAAATAAATGGTGGTTTTGTATAAACTTGACATTGTATTACTGAAACATGCAGGTTTCTATAAATGTACATTAAAAGTCGCCTCTTGATTTGAAACATTTTATA
Organism: Gymnodraco acuticeps; assembly: GCF_902827175.1. Classification (NCBI taxonomy): domain Eukaryota; kingdom Metazoa; phylum Chordata; class Actinopteri; order Perciformes; family Bathydraconidae; genus Gymnodraco; species Gymnodraco acuticeps. The sequence continues at coordinate 6,995,767 of NW_022990295.1, read as the reverse complement.
CGTAATCCCTTACTATTAATAAATAACAATAATTGTCTTACTTTCAAATAGGCAAAGGACACAGAGGATCAATGGAGTGCAAAATATAAAAGAACACTTGACGATGGTCAAGAAATGAGGTAGGCTCGTTTTGAGTTTGTTTAACATAAAAAAAACATTTATTTAGTTTTTAAAGGAAATTTGACAATTTTTAATTATTTTTTACAGGAAAATAATTGCAGTGTTTGAGCTCATGATTGCTAAAATGCTGGGTGAGTTAATATATGTAATGTACGTGCCTTTGTCTTGGGACTTTTCGGTGTCATGATAAGAGCTTTTAACTCTTGTTTTCACCTGATCAAGAGAAAGAGAGGGAGGTGGCCCAGACGAAGCTCACTGCGGCTCTTATCGAAAAGGAGCAGGTCTCCAGCAGTGGCGGCGCCAGAGATTTTCTCTAGGGGGTGCTGTGGGGTAGCTTGACGTTTCATAGAGGGTGCTCAAACATTTAGGGTTTCCCATTAATGCACCAGCGCTACAGTTGAATTTTCTACTGCAACACTCCCCACGCACACACACACAGTGCACCCGCGACTGTTACAATGAAGGCTCGATAATCAGCTCACGGCATATAGGCAGGGGTAAAGTGCTATTTTTACAAGTGGGGAGCGGACCTCACCTCCTCTAGGAGGGTCCTCACCTCCTCTAGGGGGGTCCGGGGGCTAGCTCCCCCGGGAAGATTTGTTGTTACATATTTAAGTTAAAAGCATCAATCTGGTGCACTTTGAGAGCAACATTAAGAGATCTATGGATACATCTCAACACCCATACGAAACAGAACTGTCAACAGATTTTCTATTTCTTTATAGATATTTTACAAATCACTCCCCTTTTAAAACAAACCGTTTGAGACCCACTGAGATAACTAGACTAAAGTTAACTATCTAAACACTGAGAGTCCTTTACTTCACCTGAGTTGAGGTTACCTGAGACTCTCCGTCTGACAGGAGAGAGTTCTCCCTCCACCTTGTTGTTGAAAAAGCTCCTTATATCCATTAGCTTGGCTAGCTAGCACCAGATGCTAACCACAACGATCTCCGGTAGATACCCACTGGTGCGCGAGGCGAGCTCTCTCGCTCGCTCGCGCACGCACGCACACAAAATGGCTCGTGCCACACACACACACACACACACACACACACAAATCGAATGGGTGCTGACCATTGGCCTAATCATATCACCAGTGTTGGCTTTATGTTTTCGGTCAAAAATGTGTTTGTTTCACATATGCATTGATGTAATCAATAATATTTCTAATTTAATTTAATAAAAATAATAATAATAATTTTCGGAAAAAAAACACATATTTCTTGGGGGTGCTTAGGGGGTGCTTTGGCAATCCTGGGGGGTGCTTCAGCACCCCCTAGCTCCCCCCTGGCGCCGCCCCTGGTCTCCAGTGACCTGAACACCATGGAGAGATCGTGCTCCGCCCTGTTCAAGAGACTGGACAAGTACAAGGATGTTGTTGAGGGCTTCAAAAAGGTTAGAAAACAACACTTGCCCGGATATAATCCACAAGTTGCATGACGTAGTTTAAAGAAATAGCAGTGGCAGTATGATTGGTAACATGTTTCCTGTGGCCTTCCTGCAGAATGAAGAGACTCTGAAAGCCTGTGCTCAGGACTATCTGGAAAGGATCAGAAAGGAGGAGCAGCGCTACAAGACCCTTAAAGCCCACGCCGAGGAGAAGATTGGCCAGTAAGAAACCTCACTGCACTCTGTTGAAAGTGTCAAATGCAAGACTTGCAGCGTTTAACTGACATCTGTTGTCCTTCAGAGCAAACGGGGAGATTAATGAGGTTCGGTACAAGAACAAGTCTGAGACATCTGCCCTCCAAGCCCAGCTGAGGAGGGAGCAGCTGAAGGTGCAGTCGCTGGAGAAGAGCCTGGTCCAGAAGGTGAGAGAAGAGGACAACATTACATGGCGGTTATTTGTTTATAAATCTATTAAATATCAAATATTCTATAATTTTTTCCCTTTTATTTTTTGTAGGAAAAAGAGGCAGAAGATCTCACCACACTTTGTGATGAGCTCATCAGCAAAGTCCAGAGGGGTTGAGCTCATTTGTAAATCGTGTACATTTTAATGCTTTTCTTTCCTGTTCTTCATTGTTCCTGTCCTTGTTCATTCCTTTATGTAGTGCTTTGTTTGTCTTTATCAATGTTATTAAAATACTGTAAAAAGAGAAGTTAATAAAGATGATTTAATCTTTAATAAAGAGTTGGTGAAAATGATTACAATTGTCTGTCTTTTTTTGTGAATTTATAGTTTTGAATTTCTGCCTGATTTCAAACCACTAGGGGGCAGCCTTGCCTTCATGATGGGTTGTAGGTTCATGGATTTGAATCTGTATTCACGGATATGGAAGTAACATGGCTGTTGAACCCTAAAACCAAAGTGTTCTGTGCAGACCCTTTCCTTTAGACCCACAGAGTGATTCAGTGCACTCACTCCTCACCTGTCTGGACTCATCCCGTCCTGTAGTGCTCACAACTAAACAGGCGCTCACCTGATACAATGACCCCCTTCTTCCCTGAGCAGTCGCAGGGTCCTGTCACATCACTCCCAGAGGCAGGACAATGCACTTCCTAAATGGTGAAAGGAAATCCTAGCTAGATTGGAGTTGAATGAGGTGGTAGTGCGGAGAGGGGCGAGTCTCTTAAATGGAAAAAGATGCTGGTCACTCGGTGTAGTCTTGCAGGGGCCATCACTCATCTGAAGAGGAGAACTGTGTGGGGCTGCTCCTGTGTCTATTCCCTCGTTCTTCACAGCATCTGTCCCTCTGCTGGCTGCCCTCTGTGTCACCCACAGCAGACACTGCTCACAGGAGGAAAGCTGACCTGTCTGTGCCCGACTGTACAGCGACTGATCTTATTCACAGGGATTGTATGCCTTTAATAAAAAAGTATATTTGTAAATGTAAAGAGAGCATTGATCTTCCCGAGGCATGTCACTTGTTTCAGGCCATTTAATTAAACCATCAAACTTTTTTATACGATTTCGTTTTTGAACATAATACATAAGATTGTCAAATACAACCAATAACATACAGAAACATTTAAATATTGGCATGAATAAATGAGATTAAACAGGGAGACTCAAATGTACTATACACAACAGTATACTTTAATAACATTACATATGTAAAACGCCTTATTCTGAAAAATAAACTTTGATACATTTTTTTTTAGCAAAATAAATTAAATATTCATGACTCAAATTGATTATAAAATGACTAAAGCTTCATACACTGGGTGGAGAAGGTGGTTTGTGTCAACATGCTAGATGCCATTAACAGAATAAAAAGATGAAATGATAACGAAGACCGATTTAGTTAACATGGAATCACAATTATTCCATCCCTTCAAGTCCGAGCTAAGGTTTGCGTGCCATTAAAAACTCACCAGTCGACTATCACTTACCAGAGGATAACATAAGGGATGAAGAAAGGTAATAAAAAGGATAGTGGTCAGCTTAAGAAACATTATGCATCTTTAAAAAACAAAAGGACTACCTGAGTAGGGCACAAAACCAGCCCTTTTGTAAATCTTGAGTACCATTATCATCTTCTTTACCAGGCAGAACCTACTGCGCTCCAACAGCTGAATCAGTGAAAAGTAAAACCTCACCTCCATTTTCAGCTACACCTCAAGTAAGAACACTTTTCAGCTGGTGTGAATAGCTGCGGTTAAACTCACACGCAAAAAACGTCCTTGTCCTTTTTGTATTAAGTGCACAACAAGGGTTCATGGATTTTTAGTGGTGTGAGAATCTGACAGGTCACAAATAAGCACCAAATATGGAAGTTTGGATGTAAAAACACAAAGTATGTGTCACTGGCCACTGTTTTTTCGCGCACATGCACACTCTCCAGCTACGTGAAGAGTCTTTAAAGAGTAATGCCAAGTGTTAGGGAGCCGCTGTTCAGTCCCAGAGCTCATTGTCCCTCTTTGGCACCGAGGCTAACACTGAAAATGAATGTGTTGATGCTGATGTACTTTCCCGTCCACGTGGGAGTGGGTGTGTGTGTGAATGTCAGTGTAGATTTTGGGGTAGATTTTAGGGGGGATTGTCGTTCCTCCCTGTGCGAGGAGGAGCTGCTGCTGCGCCAGGTACTCCTCATAGTTCATGGAGCTCATGCAGTCTTTCTCTGGGCTGGAGGAGCTGGAGGAGGCAGCCACGCACCCCCGCTCCCTCTCTCGGTACGGCAGCCGGTGGGAGCCCTGCTGCAGGACCTGTGCAGGAGCAGCTGCAGCCGAGGGAGGGGGGCAGTGCTTTCTGCTCTGGCAGAACCACAGCAGCACGGTGCCAAAGATGAACACTATTCCAGCAGGGATGCCGATGATGACGGGCCAGGGGAGGGAGCTGGAGGTCGGCGAGAACATAGGCATGATGGGAGGCTTCGTGTCTGCAAAAAGAAGAAGGCCAAAACAAAAATCAGAACAGGTTTACAACTCTCCATTGTTGCCAGGAGTTAGTTTATTGCACAGCTGAAATGCTCAAAGGAATAGTTTCACCCTTAAATCAAAGATACATACATTTCCTCTAAGCTGTATTGCCATGTTTCAATCTAAATGGTTGTGGTTTGAGTTGCCAAGTGTTTCAAAATGGGCAGTAAAGATGTCTGCCTTTTCTCAAATATAATGGTAATAGATGCTTTTGGCGTATCGAGTAACCGGCTAATGATTTCTGAAAAAAAGACATTGCTCGTGAGTTGTAATATTTGAACTTCAATTACCACAACCAAGTTCACCATCTAGTTCCATTATATCCAAAATAAGGAAGACATTGCTATCTTCAGCACATTGATAAAGATAACCCAAAACATTAAAAGAAGAATATGAATTGAAGGATTACTGTCTCTTTAAGGCCTGAAACAATTGATCATGTCAAGTTATTATTTTGTTGATTAATGTTTTGGTTCAGCATTTAGCCAAACCCATTTTTACCGAGGTGGGTTCTGTCCAAAGGTCATGTGACAACTGAGGAAGACCGTGAGAGGAGACTGACAGCTCTGCAATCAGCTAGTCAGTGGACATTGTCAAATCAAATATGTTGGATTTACAATGATATAAAGGTGAAAAAGTCGTGTTTTTTTCATTTCTTACAACAATGTCCTACAAAACAATAACTCAACCCATAAAAACATGATCGTATAGCTTGACTGCCTATTTAATTTGACAGGTATTCATTTATCCGGTGAAAAATAACACAGGTCCAAAACATATCAAAAACTGAAATAAAACAGATGATAACAAAACATCTGTGGTTAACATTGCTTTGTTGGCATCTGTCCTCACTGATTCTTTTCTCTTTCATTTCAGTTTGACAGCCCTCTGTTTTTGTGTTATGTCCACTAAGGCAGATTCCTTAAAATAAACATCCGCATAAAATACACAAACTAATAGCACAGACCCTGGCCCAGGCGGCTGATGTGTTGCTCTGCAGTGTGTCTGTAGGGGAACAGTGTGTTCCCCGGGCCTCACCTGGCAGCACAGTGAGGAAGGCGCTGCGGAAGCTGTAGCCCATGGTGTTGGCGCCTAAGCAGATGTACATGCCAGCGTCCTCCTCCTTGGCACGAGTAATGAGCAGCTTGTTGAGGTAGGAGCCGTCGGGTCGCGACCACACCTCCCCCATGGGCAGCACCACGAACCGGTGGTCCCCCACCTCGATGGTGGAGTTGTAGCGACTCTCCTCGTGCGATTCCACGCGTTTGAGCCACTGAATAACCGGCTTCACGTCGCTCCTCACTTTGCACTGGAACGACGTGGTGCCTCCGTAGTCTACCGTCGTGTTGACCGGGTGAGTGCCGGTCAAAATAGGCTTGGAGTTGGTCCTCTCTGCAGGACCAACAGAGAAAAAAACTGTCAAAACACAGGGATATTTTTTGACATGACAGCCTAGAAAATGTCTTAGTTGTCGGTACCCTTATTAGCCTCGGGCTCAGGACTTATAATTGACAGAGAGGGAGCAATACCACATGTAACACAAGAAGTATGTGTGATTAGTTGAGTTTCCTCTCTTTCTTTGCTTGTGGTTGTACAGCACACATTTCTCATGGGAAGAAGGGGGGGGGGGCAGTTGGTCTGGCAGACAGCTGGGCTTTAATCAGCTCCAGATTGGGTGGAGGGTCTCCGAGTTAAACAGTCGCCCTCTTTCTCGCCCTCTTTCTCTCTCTCCCTCTCTCTCCCTATGCAAACACCAGGGCACAAGCCCTCAGTCTCGAGCCTGCTTCCTCAATATGCTTCTCATATACATGATTACCCAAGCACGTTCATCCATGCAGAAAGGATATGAATAAGACCTGCTGATCGCAATCAGACGTCAGGCGTAGGTAGATCAGAGAGAAGATTTTTTAAAGGTTACCTCGGTTAAAATCAGAACCACAATTACAGGTACTACGTTGTTTTAATTTCCCCGCAGCAATGTACAAAAGGTCACAAAAGTAGTTCATACAAACAGCAGTAATCAAGTAAATGAATCACCTCGGCCTCATCTGTTAGCAGTTATACCTGCAGGTGAATATGTTTGGTATGCGTACAGCTCAGACCCTCTGTTGGTTTTTGTTTGCTGTCAAATATGTAGAATTAATGGAGTGTGGTGGTGTTTTTTTATGTTTGTAAGACTCTTGGAAGAATAAACCAGTTGTGTTTTAAAGAGGTCCTTATGTAACAAATCAAATACCATCTGTGGGATACTCACGTATGACCTCGACTTTATACGTGGCGTTGATTTCTCCGGCCCGATTGGAGACCCTGCAGGTGTATTTGCCGCTGTGCTCCGGTGTCAAGTTTTTCAGACTTAGAGTCCACTTCTTCTGGCGGCCTTCTCCGACCTCCTGCTCCGTCAGCGGCCTGTCGTCCTTCAGCCACACGATGTCCGGTCGAGGGTTTCCATTGGCCGTGCATTTGAGCCGCACCGAGCTGCCGACGGGTCGAGCTATCACGCGTTTTCTCATTTTAGCAGGCTGAGAGAAGCGGGGACGCACTTTAAAAGGGGACAGAAGAAGAAATATTTAGTTTCATATTTCAGCAGTGAATACACGAGTTGAGTTGACAGAGGAAGATGCATCCAAACGACACACAGAATGGTTTGCAAAATGTTGAAATGTGATTTGTAGACAATAGTAAACATTGAGAACTACTGGTATGGAATTCACCACTCTTACCAAGCTTTTCTGCCAAGCCATCAGTACCCAGGTTAGACTCGGCTCCATCAGCTGCACCAGGTCCACTTTTATCAGAACCCGAGTCATCTGTAAACACAGCAGGACAACAGTCAGTCAAAAGCCGAGGACCAAAGGGGCAATTGTATAGGGAAGATAAAGGAAATCTTGCAGCATGGGATTGTGCATATTGTAGTGCTACTTTAAAAGCCTGTATTAATTTATTGTTACAATCCTATTCTTAATTGTTAACAGTGTCACCATCACAGCTCTCATGGCAGTGACCCAGCACCACGCAGTCACAGCAAAGCGCTCTTGGCTGTATTTGAGTACATTTAGCATTTATAGATAGGCTCCTCTGAGCGGGGTGCATGCTCGGGTCATTCTCTGTAGCATTTGGAAGTAATATGATCAGTTTTCATAAGCCCAGTTTCAGGAGACAGCTGTGGAGTATATGTCATTGGTTGACATCATGCAGCGGGGCTAAGACAGGGCTTAGAGCAAATATAATGAGTGAAACCTAATCGATGGTTTGTGATGCGTATGGACTTTTCGAGTTAAGCGTTGATGAATTAACCGAGCAAATCGGGTTCCTCGCCAGTATCTGCTACTCTCTGCAGAAAGAGCCATTAGGCAGATTATTATTAAAATAGGGCTGCTGTTAAATTATGTTATATAATACTCCTGAGAAGTCACTTCACATTAGACATAGTACTCTAAGTTTTTCTTAGCGTTTTTATCAAACTTGCCAACCTCAAGGCAAGGGAAGTATAGACACAATATGAGAGGTAACTATGTTTTACCACTGCTAAATGGAAAACTACCAGCCAGTTCTGCACCTTTTGTACCTCTTTTGGATTTCTAGTTCAGAGCAGCCTCAAGTTGGATTTTTCTAGATTCAGTTTGGCACATTTGATTCCCTCTCAGGGTTTGATTGGGTCAGGTAAATAGGCCAGATGTGACTTCTAACCCCGTCGTTGTGCCTCCCTCCGAGTCCCCCGAAACCCTCAAAGCTCTCCGGGGTTCTCTGGGTACAAACCCTCCTTTGTTTGTCCCCTGCAACACCGAGCCCAGCCATGATGTCATGGCTATTTGAAGGGGTTTAACTGGCCAACTATAATAACCCATTCCTTTAAAAAACAGCCTGCGCTGGAAGAAATATTTCTCTGTTGCTCACTCGGGCTCTCCACATTCCTCCTGGTTCCTGAACCTCCCAATCCAAACAGAACACGGTCCCACACTGCCGGGGTTTTCTTTTGGATTTTTTTTTTCCTGAATCTATTTCCTCTCTACTTTTAGGCAATTCTAGGGAACAATGGTGCCCTTTATATGTGTGTCCTGTTAAAGCTATCCCTTGCCACTATTGTCTTTACACTATATTGGCTCACCAGACTGCAGACAGGGCGAGGTAGAACATTGCATATCTCCCATATGATGATACTTTTGGATGAAAACAAAACCAAAACCAAAAAGGAGGTGACTGAGAGGCTTCTTAATGTATGAGAGGCCTGTTCTAGTGTACTGGAAAATAAGTAAGAGCTGCAACTTATTATGGTAATCAAACTCAAATCCTTATGCCTGATGCACTGTATAAAATCAAAGGCCCGAAAGGCAAACGGAAATTCAATCAGTCATGATTCAAGTGCATGCTTATGCAAGTAACAGGATCAAATTGTTTAAAATGCAATCAGCCTCCTTCCATACAACTTAAATCCATTCATGGTCTCTCTACAGTGTTTAGGGTCTGACGCCATCCCCTCCCACTTCATTCATAAATCCAGACAGGAAACATGTCACTACACACTCTCTGTGCTGGCCTCTGTGCCAGCTGAATCACAGGAAGAGGAATGATGATGATTGGAGGTCACAATGAGCTCCAGATGTTGTTGGGGACAGTGTAATGTCCAGGGTAAGTTATGCGCAGTGGCCTTGCATCACACTCTGGAAACCTCCAAACAGCTACCACATGTGATCAGTCACACACAGGGCAGTTTATCCAACAGCGTCTCCAGAGAGGAGCGAGATGAAAAATGTCCTGCGAACGCCAAAACCTCCATGTAGAATAACGTGTGCTGTGTTAGCCTTGTAATATATTATCTGTGCGGACATAAACATTAAAATCCCATCCTGTAAATGTTAATATGACAATCCCATCTTAATGCTAATGTGCATTCTGCTGTAAACTGAGCAGCTGAGGTTGCTGCATGCATTGCTCCATCCTGGTGGGGGGTGGGGGGTGCTGGGAGGTGATGGGGCCAGTTGTCAGGAGACCACCCCAAACAGGGCCCAAACAGCCAGCTGGAGGGATTGAGGAGGCGCCATGTTGCACTGACTGACCAGATTCTTCAGATAGCTCAGGGGAGGACAGGCAGTCCACTGGCAGATGGGAGGAGGGATATCTCTCCAAGTGGACCCCCCCGCCCCCCCCCCCCCCCGTCCTTACATCACCCTGCTGCAAAACCCTTCACTCTTTCACTTCCAATCTCATTTTACGTCTTCGCTGTCTCTTTATCTTATCCTCTTGGCTTCTCTGCTGGATCTCAGGCAAGGTTTAAAAAGTTCTGCTCTCCCCACGTTGGGCCTTGAACTTGAACAGCTGCCATGGTTTCATCGACCTGTCCCCCCCGACCAGCAATACAACAGACGGCAGTCTCTTCTCTTACTTTTTCCCTCTGTGATCCAGTACAAATAATAAACTGACATGATAGATACTGTATGTGGAGCTATGCTGGGAGTCACCTCTCAGCAGGTCACTGCAGTTAACTGCGTGCAACTAAATGCAAATGGTTTACAATTAGGGTATTCAACTTGAATGGAAAGTGTTGCTCATGATAATTGCAGACTATTTGGCTGTATTACTTCAATCCTGGAAGTATTTTGACAATGAGGCCACCTAATCTTTGTGGCAAAAAAGGCACCCAGAATGCAATGCAGCCCTGATGGAACAATTATCTATAAAAACAAACCCTGTGGTGATGCTCGCCAGGATCTAATGGGATGATGGACAAGAAAGCAGAAAGAGGGGAGGGGTGAGTTACATACTGGCTGCTGGATGTCTACAGTCAGTGTGACTCAGAAGACAACTACGAATTGGAACAAACCAAATCAGGATCAAGAGTGAGGCCAGAAGGGTCTCTAGGTAACTCCATAAAGGGCCAAAACAAAACCTTCTTGGAAGCATATTTCCACCAGATCTTTGTTCAAACGTAATCACCAATCGGGAACGTAAGCAGTCAGGTTGAACTAAACGTCCAGCGATTCACATCACATCAGTCTCAAACTGTCTTTTAAACCTCTTCGCACTGCAGCAGAGGCCAAGCCAGACAAATAATCTGTCACACTAACACACACAGGGAGAAAGTTATCTATCACTGAGTTGAATTGGCTCAACCTGTGTTTCTCATTCTTATTTTCCCATATGTCCCGATTTTAAATCCTTATTTAATCTGAAAACGAGTACCATGTGCATGCACTGTATTTATTTAGAAGATATTTTGCTTGTTATTTCACAAACTCTTTCTCAGGTACCATTAGGTCTGTATAAATACTGAGGCTATTGTTACTGTTCATTTACACATAAACCCTATGAATGCAGCAATAATGAGAGGCTGCTTTTTTGGTTCTATTCCCATTCACTCCATATAAATAATCTAAATGAGCTGTCCGCATCCCGTCATAACGCACCGAGGATGGCGACAGTGTTCAATCAGGAGAGCTTGAAACTAAATTAAATGGACATGTTGGTTGATATCCATCCCATGATTGATTTGGCGTGTGTTACACAACATATGTTTAGTGCACATAGGATGCCCTTTAAGTGCAACGCAGACACAGACATAGCCACGTCTGACTTTGATATAGCTCAACTGTAGTATGAACCTTGACATTATGGCTGGCTGCGTGCCTTCATCTGCAGCCTTTCATTTTAGCACAATCAGCAGACACCCTCTCTTTGAACTCACTGGCAACTTCATATTGAGGGGGACCCTAAAATAAACTTTGGTCCAGACTATTCCCATCTCATGATGAGCATGCTTTACTACAGAAAGCACGGCACTCTGTGTTTTTCACATCTGCCTGATTATGGCTCTTCTTCTGCAGACTGGCTATCACAAGACCAGGCTGCCGAGAGAGACAGGGAGGGAGCGAGCGCAGAGACTCTGGCCCTAATTAGGCATCTTAGAGTAATTAGACTAAACACAGCCTTCATGCTCCACTCCGCCCATTCATCATGTTCTGCTGTAGCGCTGAGGGAAAGCACTGTACGCACAAACGAGTAACACACTGGGTCAAACCGTGGCCTAATCCTCCAGGCCCCGCTCGAAAGCTGTGTGAGAGTCCGAAGACAGACCGCCACTATTACACTGAATGTGTTTCTTATTGCGGAGCTGCAGACCTCCTGCCTCCACAGAGTGTAGCCTGAGGAAAGGGAAGAGCTTGAGATCCATTTGAGTCGCTGAGGATGAAGTAGTATGAAACAATATCCCATGCCGCTGTTGACTTTGGGCAGAGAGAGGTAGGGGCTGCACCACATACAATAGATGAGGGGATCAAGCGCTAAAGCTCTATAAATCCACTTGTTTTAGACCTCGACCTCTGTGAGCAATGCTGACTCGTAAAATTTGAAGTGTTGTGAGATTTTTTAGCCTGCAGGAAAGTGTAATAAATACGGCTTCAAAACAGAAAGATGATGTGGTCCTATCGTACGAATCAGGGGATTGACTCACGGCTGGTTTGAGTTACCCGACAGGTGACTTCATGTTTTATAGATGCTGGATCGAGCTTGAATTTTTAACAAGAGTGACATCTTTTACGACCCTCGATGATCTCATCTCAGGAACCTGCGGACCAACAGGTGATACAAAGTCTTTAATGTGATACACACAGCAGGGCCATCTGCACTCACCGATGACGATAAGGGTGTAGTTGATGTTAACGCTCCCGAAGCCGTTGGTGGCTTTGCAGATGTAGGTCCCCGTGTCGTCCGCCTCCACCTCCTTGATCTTCAGGCCCATGCGGAGGATACGGAAACGGATCCAGCCGCTGTGGATGTTGCGCCCATCTTTGGTCCACATTATGAGGGGCGGAGGGTCTCCTTCCACCGGGCAGGGCAGCTTGATGTCGCTCCCGAGCCGAGCCATCTGTCTGTGAGAGACATTCTCAGACACCCTCGGAGGACCTGAGGACACACAAAAATGGTGAAGACTGTAAAACCAATTATTGGTCCTTTTTTAACAATGCAGGTTTTTCCAAGTATTACTTATTCCAGTTGTGACCAGTTCAGTAAAAGGGTGTCAAAGTTAGGAACACATTTTCAAGAAAAATCACTAATGTTTGGTAGAGATGTTTTTTTTTCTGGTTGAAAAACCAAAAACTGGATTCAGTAGCTGTTTCGCGGCTTTGATCTTAATGTTTAGGCCGAAATGGATGAGAAGTCCACTAAGTGCACATAGGAAAATACATTTGAACATCTATGTGCACTTTCATGACATCTGGAAAACTCCATCTGCTAATGAAGATCGTGAAAAGCTTCACAACAGCTGCTGAAAGACCCTATGGTGAAATGGTTTTACCAACTGTTGTTTAAGGTCAAGACTGAATTTTGAATCCACTTTTTTTTTCTCCTTTTCCCAGTTCAAGAAAAACGAATTTAAATGACATTACATTGAGGTCGCCATTGAAAAGTGCTTTACTATTCAGGCCTACATTTGGTGAAAGCTCACCTTACCAATAAGTGGCTGGCAAAACAACGGGGTAAGAATATCAGGCAGGTCACTGGAAAAATGACTTGATGAAATAAGCATGATTGAGGAGGAAGTAGTCATTGTAAGTTTTAGGTGTAGTCAGAGTGGCGCCTCTTTCATATCCAACATTTAAAAATATATTACCAAACTTTTTTCAAACCAAGTGACATTGCAGAAATAATGTTTTAAACACCAGAGCTGCTTGGCTCACAAAAGTGTACTGGAATCAAGAAAAATGTGATAAAGTATCCTGATTTCCCGGACTAAAAACAGCTCGGATGTGGGCAGATGGAATGAGATTGAGGTAATTTGTCATCTTTTTGTCTGATTAGCCAGAAATGTTGAAACCAGATTGTAATAATTGGACAAGCCCAGCCGTCCACTGCCTGCACAGAGAGGGCAAAGTGTTCTGGCTCTGGTTTTGCGTGCAAGAGATCAAAGCGATGAGGGGGGCGGGTCGCAGAGAGACGGACAGCAGCCTGTTCTCCCTGCGCCTAATTGGCTCAGGTCTGCTCCCTCAGATCTGGTGAAGTGGAGCGGGCAGAAACACCCTGTGATGGTGTTAGGAGGCCTGCGCCGCTGCTCGCTCAGCACCGGGCGCTCAACTAACCCCCAACCAAAAACAAAACAAAACTGAAGCAGACGAGACACGGAAGAGAAACAGGAGATCGGGGGAGTGAAAGAGGGGGAGGTAATGCAACAGAACCCTATAGCTGCAGCAGCCTCCAAAAGTACACAGTCTGTGCCTCAGAACAAATGGCCGGCCTGGTAGCAGTGAAAACAATGGGGAGGGGGGTAAGTACACATGGCCTCTCCTGAAACATATACACACGCTCAAACACACACACACATTCCTTTGCTGCATTTCACACATATGGTAAACAAACGATCATTATACTGATGGGGCTGCCGTGGGGGAGGCGACACAGGTTATATTCTTCATTGTGCCAACAGATGTATTTAGCTGCAGGTACAACATCTGGACTGCTGGGCCGGTGACCTTTAATGCTGAAAAAGCTGGACTCAGTTATGATTTATAAGTCATGGCACAGAACTCTGTGGAAAAAAGGCACCACTTGAGCGTAAAACCAATGAAACCTCCTTCCTTTTTTGTTTCTATGTTTTTCTCAGCCATGCATGAACACACACACAAACTCAGAGTTTTTCCTTCCTCTCTGTGAAAGGCCTTCCCTGGTCCGCAGCATGCACAGGAAATTGGAAGTGTCATTGTTTATGTCTGTGGAGAAAACGCGACCACTGTTTTTTTGGCTGTTGTCAGCTGGCCCATATCTCACTCCTCTGCTACCAGGACAGCTGAACAGAGGCTCTCAGTGTCCAGCGCCAGTCTCCGCTTTAACAACACAGACTGGTCACAGCCTTGGCTCGCTGCTGCGGGAGCTCATTCGGACTGAATTGATCCTGAAAGACTGAAACAAAAATACATGCCAAATCTTGAACAAAAAGGCCTCAGTTATCTCTCTTGACTTATGGTCATGCTAGCCACTTAGCCATGTGCTTCTTCTGGATTAATTGACACACAAAAAAAACGATTCATTTCAAAGATTTAACTAAAGCAAAAGGTCAAAACACATTGACCCAGCATCGAAACTTCCTCTCAAACTCAGATTTCTGAAAGACAGAAAAGAGTGCACAACATATCTCTGCAGTGTTAGTTGCAGGGCACCTGGCACTAACTACAAACGTAACCTTGGCTTTCTAGCTTAGATCCTTATTTAAATGTATTTGTATGCTTCTTAAGGTTTTTGCATATAAATGGTGGGATGAAATACAACGTTGGCTTGATTTCCTGTTTTGGTACAGTACGATAATAACAGTTTCTTTCATTGTGATAAAGGTCTATGTTATCTTGAAGTTTGGTCATTTAGTACAACTCCTGAAAAAATGTGGATTTTGCTCCAAGTCCAAGAATGTGCAGCAAATGATTTCCTCCCTCCATCTCCGCTCTTAAAAAACCTTTGAAGTCCTTTTGAAAAACAAGGCATGAAGAGGTGCTGAAATCAAGGACACCGTCTGAGTAACTTAATAAGTATTTGTGCTGTGTGCATGACCACAATCCTTTCTTCAATAGGGACTCTCCTCCTCCTCCTCCTCCTCCACACGGACAGGTTCTCTTAACCTTGGAGTTGAAAAGCACGGAAACTACCACACAGAGGCCCTCTGTAAAAGAAAAACAAATTCTGAGAGAAATTGTTGCCTTATCGGCTTGATTGTAAGATACATAGCTGCACTTCTCTCGGCTGTTTTAGCTTTGGTCTCCTGAGGCCCCTTTATGAACAGAATTGGGAGGGATGAAACCCTCTTTAATGGTCACACATTACAAAACACACACAGTGAAATGTGCTTTTAACCCATCCTAGTACCAGGAGTCTAATACTAGGAGCAGTAGGCAGCTATTGTACAGCGCCCGGGGAACAATGGGAGTGAGGGGGGAAGGGGGGTGTCCGGTGCCTTGCTCAAGGGCACCACGGCAGGGCCCAGGAGGTGAACTGGGACCTCCCAAGTAGCAGTCCACACTCCATATTTATAGGTCTGGTCGGGGACTTGAACCGGCAACCCTACAGCTCCCAGTCCAAGCCCCTACTGACTGAGCCACTGCCATGCTGCTGAACTAAGCGTTATGTTCCTCTACAAAGGCTTTGATGAATTGCAATCTTACACAATTATGACAAACTGGTGAGTGGGTTTTACTCAAATTGCTAGAATTGTAAACTGGCTTGCAAATGATAAAATGATACACATGACCACATGGGCTTTCCCATAATTCAGTGTGGTTACGGCGCTCCTTATTAAAGCCAAGCTCCATATGTGAATGGGATCTTTCATAGCGCAGGAAGAGGAGGAGGAGGACTGGCGACTCTCAGAATTAGCTCTGTTTTTCTTTGCTCAATTTGGTGATGGATTATTTTAAGAGAAAGGGGGCACATTCAATAGGAGGCATTCTTGTGATTCAGACTAAATATAGACATGTTTCAAAACCATCTGAGCGGGTTAATGAACTGTTGATCTGACGTGCAGGCATCCGTGGATAGAAATACTTTCTGAAGAAAGAAAAACACACTACAAAGGTTGCCAGAAGTATAATGTAATTGTGTATTGATTTGTAATGACGTGAACATGCATTTGTCTTCCCATACAGAGTGCTTTGGTCTTTCTAGTCATTGCAAACATGTCAATAAAGGCTTGGCTTGGCTGCTGACAGCCGCTCTAATAGCGAACACCTGGAACTTAACCAACCGCAATGAGAACGACTTGATAATGCACGCAACACTGTCTGCCCTGCACAGGATATAGTTTTTCAAACAACACTTAAAACATCTTCTAATAAAAAGGATTCAGTCCTTGATCTCTTGCCAACTGCAAAAATGTCTTGTGCATCAAAAGGCTTCTGCACAGTGCCAGACTGATTCATTACTTGGATAAACACTGATCTGAGTGAATGTGTCTTCAATATGCAGTATTTACATAAAGGATAAGAGGCAGAGAGACAGATAGAAGCTGGAGAATGCTTCCTCCTACTCAGCAGCACTGTGTTAGCTCAGCAGACCGTACAAGAGCGGACAGACCTCCAACATGAGAGAGGAACTTTAATGGAGCCTGTGCTTCCAGGGTAGCCTTTAAAACCTCAGGAGCACTTGTATAGTAGAAATCGAGAGTGACTTGAGAAAAGTAAGCTGAGTTCAAGGAACATGGGAGGGAAGGAAATAAAAAAAGCACCAACAACGACATGAAAGCTGGAAACCAAATCCAGAGTCGGTGACTTTACTTGAGACTGGAGGGGTCGGGTGGAGGCAAAGGTGAGGCAGACTCGGGGAGTGTGTGAAAGGCCAGAGCTTCTGTTCAGAGCCTGCACTCAGCTATACATTTCACAAGCAAAGATAACAATCAGCATAAAACAGTGAGAGAGAAAGAGAGGAGGGGGAGAACCACCTCGGCAAATCAAGAAAGGAGGCGAGGTGAGGGGGAGGGCAGTGGCAGGACCGGGGTGAGAGGGGCCGGGATAGGTGGAGTGGCGGTGGAGGCCGTTCTGACAGCAGCGGGGCAGCCAGGGGTGAAGAATGCCGTCTTTTCTTACCAGACGTCCTGCCCAGCTACTTCACCCAGTGTGGTAATCAATACCGCTTATTCTCCCCTCTCGGCTTTCCAATCAATAGATAAGAGCAGGGCAGGACAATGGCTCTTTCTTCAGCACCATCTGATGTGGGCTGAATAGCAACTGCTTCGGTGGTGGGAATGGTACAGGAGGAGCTATTGGGTGACATGAGGGACCAGAGAAACAGCAGGAGGGGGTGGTATATAAAGAAAGTGGTGGAGAGAATCAGATGCTCCAGTCGATGCATCTGATTAAAGCTGAATCACTAGAAAAACGTTGCTGGGAATCTGCTTCCTTTACTAATGGCCCCCTGAACAACAGGCTCCTTCCGAACCCTCATCAAACGAACAGGAAAGAAGCAGGGAGAAATTACTCCAGCGTCATAAAGCTTCTGGAAACATCTCCATCACGCGGCCTACCCTTGACAGGCCCTACTGTGGAGCCTTTGAACTCTAAGCTGCTATATTTCATTAAACTTGACTGCCTTCTCCCGCTCCCAGCTGCCTCTGTTGGAGAGAAGCAGCATGTGTGTGTGTTTTTGTAAACCCCTTACCACTGTCATCTGTAGATACAACCACTATAACTCAGTTTGTTTGTCATTACATTGGGGATACATTTAAATGTTTCTGAATATCATTTAAATAAAGGGTATCCACCTTTGCCGAAACGTGATAAAAAACAATGCCCTTTATAAATAAAACATTGATTAAGGTCAACTGAAAAGGCCATATATACACCTAGCTGGTGTGTATTTTGTTTTTGTAACTACTGAGTCATCTGAGATGCATAAAGCTCCAGGTGACTTAATCCTTGGAGAAATATTCCATCTTAAAAGTGACTGATAGTGTGATTACATGAAGAGTCCCTTTTCATTCAGGTTTTCCCTTAACTACTCCATGCTTCCGCAAGCCTGGAAAAGTACGGAGTCCCTATGGAAAAAGTCATTAAGTTGGATTAATAGAAGCCTTTCACATAATGTTTACAGAGTGCCCATTTTGTTTTATAACGGGGTAGTACATAGGAGTTGCTGTGGAAAGGTTTAAAGCCTGCTTTTCAAACGTCTTTTCCTCTACCACTGTACCAAAGAGGTATTTTCTTTAGAAGGTTTTTTTATATTTTTGGTTCTAATGATTATTAATCTTACTTGTTAGGAGTCTTCTAAAATGTGCCATTACTTCATTGACTATTATCAGGGTTCATACACTTTTTCACCAATGATTTTCAATGACTTCTCCATGACCTTTACCTAATTTTCCAAGACCAAAACAATTACTCTTTCTCAGCGGTACCACTGAAAATGGTTTATTTTAACATGGAACAGGAAAATAAGGTCTGCATATGAAACATGTTGTGCCTATCTAAAACAAATCAAATAGTAGGCTTACTAGCTTCTACACGCTAAAGCAACTCAAATCTCTCACCAGCAAAATACCTCGACAGTTAAATGCCATTTTACGTTTCATTAAGATACGATACAGTTTCTATTATCATTATAGTATTACTATTTCGGCGATTAGATCAAATATAAATTATATTTAGTTACATTTCCATGACTTTTCCAAAACTTTGGGAAAAATATTGTTTTCCATAACGTTTCCAGGGCCTGGAATTAGCATTTTGAATTTCCAAGACTTTTCCAGGTTTTTAATGACCGTAAGAACCCTGTATTATTGTCTACATTGGTTTGAGTGAAAGAGTTTGGTTCCTTCTTCTCTTTCAGTTTTTTTTTCTTTTTTGTTGTTTTCCTTGTGTTTTTCAAAGGGTACAGCAATACTTTATATTTTCTTTATGTAAACAAAAAACACAAACAACACTAAATAGATGTTACAAAGGTTTTTAGGAGGTTGTGTGTGAATGCATGAATGCAGGTCAATGCGTAGTCACAGCTATTGTGAGCTTGTTATCTCTTTCTGGGTACGTATACGTTCCCAGAAAGAGAAAGGAATTGCAAATACAGGAGCAAGGTAATGTTCACTTATTTGTTTTGTTCTTTTAACAAAACTGCCAAAAAGTAAATGAAAAAAGGTTAGAAAAAGATATTGTAAGAAAACATAAATATTTTCTGCAAAAACCATGCATCCTTGCTATCGTTTAGGACAAACTGATCATTTGAATTGCCTATTACATTTTGTTATATTGACTAATAAAGTATTTATTTATATTTGAGCATCCTATTGAAAGTAGTCCACACTCCTATAGTGACCATAAGCATCTTGAATCTTGAACAACCTTCAATCAGTCGGGGGAAAAAAAAGAAGAATATTCTTAGTGAATACTTGAACAACCAAATTTGGTGGCACAACTTTTCATGCAAATTTGAGTTGGTAATTCTCTGGTCCTGCCCCTTCAGAAAGAGAGCACAGTGAGAGGCACTCTAGTCGCTTTATCTCACTCCATTAGGCTAAGGCCCGGTGCACACACAGGGGCTGAGTGTGTGCTTAGGGCCACTTATCAGGGGAGAGGCAACAGGAGGGAGGCTGGTAAGCCAGAGAAAGGCCAGATAGAGTGACAGACAGAGACAGAGAAAGAGGGGTCAGAGGAGGGGAGAGAAAGAAAATGAAGCCAAGGACAGAGAGGGGAGTAGGGTGAGAGTTGAACAGAGGATGGTTGATTTAGAGAGTGGCAGGGAGCAGAGGCTAAGATGGCAGAGAGGCCTCCTTTAACATACGGTTTATAAGGAGAGGAGGGCTGCATGGGGGAGAGAAGGGGGATTAGGTGGGCCCAGGCGGCAGTAACCAGGAATCCTAACAATCTCACACCCCACTCCCTGGCCAGGGCTCAGCCTCGGCCACATGACACACTCAAACAGACCTCTCTCTCTGCAGCACCTGTTTATTACTGTCTGTCTCGTGTGTTTGGAGATGGGCCCACCACTTGGCACTGAAAGGGACATTGTGTGAACGCTCACACATGTTTGGCTTCTCTGGACCGCCTGTGCATTGTCTCCTATTCTCTCCCACAAAAACACACGGGAAGTTGAGACAGAACGTTTATATTGTAGTCCCCGTGCCACAGGAAACAAAGTCGGTCCACGATTAAAACCCTAACTCTAGATAAGGATTTAACCACATACTCCTTCCTGCAGAGCAGTGGTGCCAAACATCTTCCTGAGGGGAGACAATCAGCAGAATAGGAAAGCAGTACGAAAACATGTATGCACCTTATTATACAACTGTTTCCCCTACATGTTTCTCAAATCCAGTGGTTTCTGATATACGATATAGGAGCCTCAAATTCATCCCACAATAAATCTCAAAGGTCCTAAGATGGTGAAATAGATATAGTATCTTACATCAAAGTATTTTCTTGAGAAATACTGAATAAGTACACCTCTTGCATGTAATACTTCTCCATATAAAGACAAGATCCTAAACTGTAAATTGAGTGGTACAAGGAGACACTGTTTCATAGTAAGGGTCTTAAAAGACAATACGCTTTGGTTCGTAAAAAATACTTAAAGTGTCTCAGTGCCTATACAACTTTTAGAGGAATGTAAAGAGGATTTTGTTTCAGAACCTTTTCTCATCTAAGAAAAAAGCCACATGTCCTAATGTGAAATGCTGAGTAAGACTATAATCTAAAAGTTTACCTAAATCAGGCCAAGCAAGCATTTGATCCCAGCTTCGTCTGTTTTATTGACAATTTCTCATTGGTACCACCAAAGTGTTGGCTCTTATCCCATATACTGTACATGCAAATGGTGACAATGGGACACAAGCAAACATTGCTTTGCCAAAACCACGAGAACCACAGCTGCAGAGCATGCTCATTGGACTAGAAACCCTGACGGCATGTTCCAACGTCTCCTCATAACAAGACCTCTGTTTATGTTGTTTCATTGGCTCCATCAGTTAACAGCGAGGACTCGGAGCATCCTTCCACTCCCTGCTTCCACACTTCCTCATTCTTCATACCTCCTGCATTCCACCGTGGGAAAACTACCCAACCTGCGCTTGGCTCCTTGTGTACAGTTGACACAGTCGGAGTCCAGTCTGAAGGTGCAGAATGAGACACAGATGTCCTATTAAGGAAAGCCACCGTTGCTCTGCGTTGGTCTGCTGTTCTACTGAGTGGCAGGGAAGCACTGAGGCTGTAAACAAGACGTTTTAACCCAGACATGCTGTCACCAGCGGACCAGTGTGTGTGTGTCTTTGTGTGTTGCGGTCACATCTGTGTGATGATGACGATGATGATGGCCAACCCAGCACTGAGTGCCCCTTATTTCTCCGTCTCCAGGAACCCTACACCGGCGTACAGTCTGAGGATCAGCCAATCTCCATGACACTGGGAAGCGCTTTACACCAGCGCCTTTGTCAACAAGGTCTTTTCAGGAGAGGGCCATTGACAGACTGTGATGTAGCAGGAGTGTTTGGGCAGAATGGAGCGATTCAGACCGGAGCAGGAGGGAGGGAGAGGCTAGGAGAGGAGTGTGTGAGGGAAAGAGAAAGGCGGGTGAGACAGAGACGAGACAGAGCGGGAGAAAGGGGGGAGAGGCATTCGCGAGACAGACAGACGGGGTGGAGGAACTGGCAAAGCTCTCACTGACAGCAATGGGGCCTCTTGACAATCCAGGAATATTGTCTGAAATCAATCTGTCACCGTGGAGCTGTTGAGCCAGTCATTACGATGTGGTACTCGCCCTTTCACTGTGACAATTTGTTCAGTGCGTTCCCAGTTCACCTTACGACTCGGCCATACAAAGGTCACTGCCCTCTATCCATCGCTGTCTGCCAGTCTGACTGTCTCTCTCTTTGTTAATCAACTGTCCACTCTGAGCAGTCCTTTAATCAAGGTGACCTGCACAGGAACAGGCGGCCAATGACCAGAATAATCTGCCTTTACATCATTAAATCCCTTTATCAGAAGTGACACATTTCCCTGAAGAACTGAAAAGTTTGGCCACACTGGAGGTGTTGAAAGAATAGTCAGAGAAGCATCAAAGTAATTTGTATTCAACATCGAGAGGCCTCGAAAATCTGCACCAAATGTCATGGCAATCCATCATATAGTTGTAAAGATATTTCACTCTGAACCACAACTGTCAAATTCACGGTGGCTTCACAGGAGAACCCGAAGGATCACCACATTTCATTAAAATCCATCAAAAAGTTGTTGAGATATTTCAGTCCTGACCAAAAAGTGGAACCGAGCGAAGAACCCGCAGACAAGCCCACGATGCCATCCCTAGAGTCTGACTGCTAAAAATAAACAAAAAGAACACTTGGTTGAGTTAATATTGAATCTAGACGCAGAATAACTGTATAAAGGAAGCAGTGCCCCCATCTGCCAAGCCTCTAACTCCAAGTACATCCAGGCTGTGGGCTGATCCCATGCCAAACTCACATCCCTGTGCATGTGGAAATCAAATCAGTTTCACTGCATGGTGCAGAATTTCAGTCTGGGACAGCAGTAGCTCTGCTATAAAATATGACAGATTATACTCTTTGCTCCTGAAATGAATGTTCCTCCCTTGTCCCATTCCACTCTTTGAGTCAAAGTAGGGACTGTATTTCCAATCATTACAGAAGTCCGCTGATATAAAATCAGGGCCTCTTTGCCTCGCTGCCTCACCTTCAGTGTTGAGAGAGACCGCTGCTGGAAACGGGTGCAAACAAATTCCATCCTGACAGTCTAACTGCTTGCAATGAAAACTTGCATTTTGACAAACTGTGACAAGCAATCGCCCAGACCAGACTCTTTTTAACCACAATCAATGGGTACAAAGCACAAAGAATTTCCGAGGTCGCTCAAAAGAATCGCTAATGAAAAACAAAGTGGAAGTGAAAAAGCCCCAAAGCCATGTGGGGTCTCATTGAAGCTCATCGGAGGTGAACTGAGAGAGGGGGAGACTGAGGAGGGGAGGATGGAAGAAACTGGAAGGAGGGTCCGGGGGTGTGTGTCGAAGGCAGCGGAGGCCTCATTCAGAGCTCGTTATCCCAGCCGTCCCCTGGCTCGGCTTTCTTCAGGCTCAGCCAGCCATCTCTGTTGCCACCACCATAACTTTCAATCAACCTTTTAAATGCAGAACGCCTGTGTGTGTGTGTGTGTGTGTGTGTGTGTGTGTGTGTGTGTGTGTGTGTGTGTGTGTGTGTGTGTGTGTGTGTCAGAACAACAAGGGACTTCTAATGAAACCCCCAGAGAGCTGGAGATAGCAGAAAAACAAAGGGAAAAACTTGGATAATCCATGACGCCTGATATCACAATATAAAGATGACTATCATGCAACTGCATCCCAAAACAGAAAGACAACTATGAAAGACTAGAAAGCACACGGATGTAAAAAAAAAAAAACACAGGAAGCTCAACATCACGTTCTATGCATCAGGTACCTCCTTTCTGCCTGATTTGTTATCTTGATGAAGTCAGCAGAACCCATTCAAGCAGGCTGTGGCAAGTACAGCAAACAAGCACATACAGTAAGATGGGCCAGATAATATTTCTGCAGTTAAAATCTGCCTTTTATTCACTAACATCGCAATGACAACTGTTGAGCCTGTCCCAACCTGCTCAGTCTAAGCAACATCCCAAAGGCCCTCATCTCACCGATACAGTATACTGTAGATGTGTTTTCCTGACATAACGAAACCTTGTCACGGTACATGTTTTGTACATTTTTCACAAGGTTGTTTGAGTCCAATGCAGAAGATGAAAAAAGAGACAATCCTTAAGGAGGAGCAGGGAGAACAAAACATAATGAACGTTTCCATTTCTCCACGTCCTGCCTGCAGCTACATGCATGGTCCAAACCTTAAATCTACACGCTAAAATCAACAGGAAAACAAAACCAGCTTCTCCTCTTGACGAGTGAAGAAGATGAGCAATTGGAAACTCATCCTTTCACTAAAGTGACTGAGTGAACAGCTGTGGAGCACAAAACGGTGTGGTGGGAGATGGAGGAGAAGGAGGAGGAGGGGGAGGAGGGAGGGGGTCCCTCTCCATGACTTCTCAAAAGGAAAACAGAAAACAGAGCAGAATGGAGAAATGAAGCAAGCTTTGAACGAGGGGTTGCGCAAGACAAACACTTCCCACTGTGGGGCTGAACTGTTATTGTAAGGTCACTTGTAAGGTTCCAGCAAGGCGGACCCTCAGCCCCCCCATATAGGCCCCTTTCCAGTCACTCAGTCCAAGGGTGTAACACAGCAGCCTGAACTGTGGATCCTAACAACGTCCAGTGTCATCCCCAAATTGATGTGAAATCATAAACATCTGCTCTTCACACATCTGTTAAATAAAGTGTATTGAGTCACACACAGTCATTTATCATCTGAATGGTGTTTGCCTGGCTCCTCCATAAGGCACTGTCTAGGCAGCTCCATGGGTTTTGGGCAGGTTAATGAGAGCAAAAGGAATTCTATTTAACTGACCCCAAATGCATTCAGCAAGCAGGAAGAGTGTGTGTGGTCTGAAAACACTCCTGGAGCCAACTGCCCAAACAAACTAATGAGCATTGTACACACACAGACCTTCATATGATTCAATGGGGTTTGCTTGTTTTGAAAAGAGGAAGAAAACTAAATTCTCCTCCTGTGCATTGAAGCATTAGCATACAGCTGGAAATGACAAACACTGAAAGCGGACAATACCTTGTTGAAACTCCACATGAATGCTAATTGAAGAGGCCATTAAAGTCAGTCAATGAGGGGAGTGTTGCTCACGGGGATTATATGACCCTGCTAAAGTAAACACCAACTGACCTCCATTATGACTACTTATCACAGCTACAGCCCTTTCCTTTCTTTCCCCTCGGAGGGGTGAAGTCTGACACATTCCTCCCCACCAATGTTTCCTCTGTGCGCTGATAGATGAGGAACATGGATTGCTACAATGGTGGTAACATGACTTCCGTGATAGAAACAGGGGGATCGTAGAGGAATGAATATTATTTCCACCTGGTGTGGAGGGGGGGGAAGAGGTTGAGCGGGGTTGTTGAGTTGTTGGTGTACCTCTGAGGTTTTCCAAATTGCCCTGTGCTCCTTGGATGTCTCATTATCATGACTGTTCTCAGGGTAATTTCAGCCTGCTTAATAAAACACATGCATATATTCAGACGCACGAAAGCGAAAGCGGCGCCCACTCGTAACTTCTTCTCACGCACCTCTAAATGGCAGCGCCTCAGTAAAGAGAGTCCCTCGTCTACTGTGAGTTCTAATAGATGCCTACAGTCTGCAGGGATGGATGAGGAGTGTTTCAAATTAATTACTGCTGCCCTGTCCAACCTGGGGGACCACTGCATGTAATAATCCATCCATTGTTCTCCACAAATGGACCCAGACTCAGCAAATAGGGGCTACCCCGGGCTGAGAAAGGCTGGGTGGGATTAAAGGTCAGCTCATGCCTTGTTTTAACGACAGCACATTAACTTAACTTACTTCCTTCGACTTTACACTGGTAATAAATGGGAGGAAATGCAAAGAGAAGCAGGGGGAAAGAAGGGGGACGTGTGTAAGAAGGGTGGCAGGAAGTGTCTGCTTTGCAAAAGAGAAAATTGGAGGTGATGTGTTGAAGAGCCACTGAGACTAGAGGTGAAGTAGAAGATGAGAAATGTTTTACTTTACTCTTAGAACAAACTAAGCATCTCATGAAACTGATTGTATTTCTAAAACTCTGAATGGAGCATTGAAGTGTGTGTTGGGGATGGATTGTATAAAACACAGCAGAGCAGCCATGCTAAATCCTCAACAAAATAAACAGCTTAGCTCACAAGCCAGAAAACCACTTTTACACTTTCTGACTATTCGGTTATGTTCGTTATGAAACCATGATGTAACTCTCCTATAAAATTGTATATTTTCCGACGGGGTTGCAGAGCGGTTTGCATGCTCTTAACTCCACCAGGCGAAGCGGCTCCAGAGGTGAAGCAAACATGTGTTTGATAAAACACATGATAAAAAAACAAGAAATAAAAGCTGAGTCATATACATTCACAAAAACACACTGTACTTGATGCCTGTTTCTAATTAAAAACACATCAGTATTCAGTGTGTGTTCATTGTTAGACACCTGGTGCCTCTGTGTTTCTCCCAGGGTGCATTTCTGCAGATCCATATGTCCAGGCTGCTGCATTCTTCAGTTGGTGGAGCCCAGTGGTCCCCGGGCCTGTCACCACATTAGAGGCTCTGCTGGGACACATCACTGAGCACCTCCTCCAGCTGCTGAGGGTGGCCCGACACCAGAGGGGGAGGAAAGAAGGCGCTGTGATGGAGAGGAAGTGCAGGGGTTCCTCTGGGGGGGGGGGTCTTAAGGAATAATTCTTGCTTGGCCAGTCGCAAAGTTGTGGCAGTGGAGAGAGGGAGGGTCCATATGTGCGTGTGTGTGTGTGGGCAGGGGGTCCAGGGTCAGATGTCGCTCGATGACTGACAGCAACAGGCTTAACATCGTTCACCCAAACTCACTGTCTTCTGGTGCGTTGACTTGAAAGGTTTGGTAAGTAACACTTCCCATGTGTTTTTACTGTTTCACACACAAGTCAGCGGGGGCCTGTCGTTTATAATTTAATTTACACTTGTCAAAGATGTCATCATGCATTGTTAAATGTTACAGGAAGAGTTTTACAGCTTTCCTGGCTTCGGCTGCACTATAACAGCACAAGTTTCGAGTCAAACCCCGACTGTATTTCACAGCTTGTCAGAGTCAAGCTGTTGCATTTGGACTGTCACACAGAGCTCACTGTATTGCTGCTGCTGCTGCTGGAGGGAGAACTGTGGAATATTTATTCTTCACAGTTTTGTCAAGCATCATTCAAAATCATCTCACTGCCAACTACATATTTTCTGATGTGTCTATCCGTCTGTGCATATGCAACCACTTTCAGGGAAACTCTGAAAAACAGGCTGCAAATTCTTCCTTTTCTCAGCCATTAATTCAATTAACATGCATTGGACCTCCACGTTCCCATTTGGATTCCTCGTGCAGTGACATCTGTTAATCTGTAAACATACAAAATTGCCCGTCTAATCTTATTTAGCCCTCACGTCTTGTTTACTTTTGGTTTAGTCGTGCCGTGAAGGCATGGCTGCCACGCTGTGAATAAGGCATTGTCTGCAGACCCACAGATCTAATCTCCCCCTCTAAACTGCCATCAACCCCTCCTCTACCTTGAGCCCTGATAGCCACATGCAGGTATTGTAGCCATCAGACGCCTGTTGAATTCACTCCCATGCTGAGCAGGAGAAGAAAGAGAGCGCTATGGAGCCTGCTTGTTGTACCAGTGTGTGATCTTCCGGGGAAATGGGTCTGGCTTTCAAATTTCTTTCTTTAAAGTGTATTTTCAAGTTTTGGCTCGGTCTTTGACTCATGCCGCTGGATTGCATCAGACACGGTTCAATAGCCAGTGATGGTGGATGAAATCATAGAAATTGCCTCGACAGTCGTTCATGACCTGTTGACAAGCTTACTGTAAGTTGTCTTTATAAAGAAAAGTATTGATCGTGGCACAATACACACTGCAGTGAATTGTGGTCAGACTGAGGTCTCCACACACACACACACACACACACACACACACACACACACACACACACACACACACACACACACACACACACACACACACACACACACACACACACACACACACACACACACACACACACACACACACGCACACACACACACACACACCACACACACACACACACACACACACACACACACACACACACACACACACACACACACACACACACACACACACACACACACACACACACACACACCACACACACACACACACACACACACACACACACACACACACACAGCTGTGAGACAGTCCCTTGGACAGCGGAGGGAGAGATTGACTTGTGTTCTTTCACCCTGGGAAGCTGATGGATGATGTTTGTTTGGTTTAGCTTTAGTGAATGTGCACACACACACACTCGGCCATGACTGAAACACACACAAACTAGGGGTAGGGGGTTGGCTTGCCCTCTCTCATTCCCCAGCCCGGTGTTGATTTTGGGCCATGTTTAGAGATGTTTTAGTTCCTAGTTTTCCGTCTCTTACTTCTCGGTTCGAAAACGTTAAGGGCTTTCTGAGACTTTCTTCATGCTCACAAGAAACTGGTCAGTCAACTTGAGTTATAATGAGCTATGAATGTGGTGTTCACTTCCAGGTTTGAAACACGCAATACTAGTTAGGAAGAAAGGAACATTTATGAGGAAAGTCTCTTACCTCTTGCGCAGTCGGTCAGTAAAACAACCTTGAAGATAAACAGCACTATCTTCAGGAAGCCCATGCTGTCCAAAGATAACTTCGTGTCCCCCAAATCTGAAAAACACATGTCACAGTGACACAGGGTATATGCACATTATTCTCCATGGAGCTATCAGAGGATGTAGGGAAAATAATCTTTGTTGTGAAAGGAAGCCATTTCACATAGTAAGATTTAAAATAAACATACTACAACACTTATATGAAATAAAACAGCATGATACACACAAGTCAATACATATAGGACTATTATTAATTGCAACTGGATTTTCATGTCACTAAAAACTTTTCTTTCGATGGACAAAGTTTTTTGAGGAACTTTATTTTTTCAGACTCCTGGGACTTTTTGCAGTCCGTTAAAATGAACCCAAAAATAATTCAATTCAATATTTTTTTAAAAGCATTATAAATCCATTACAATACATGATCAAAACGTAAGCACCATAACATAATGTGACAGTGATTATTCCCTCCAACAGAGAATCAGTTATGGGATCTATACTATCCACATACTTTTTGGGTCCTTATAAAATTAAAAAGTGATTTATATGTTGGCTACATATATTCAAATTGCTAACCAAGGACTATAAATACCACTTTATGTGAACTTCAGTTTTAGTTTGTTGATCTTTGCTCAGAGGAACACTGATGCTGCTCACTTGTAGCTCGGGTAAGCATGTAAATAAAAACATTTTACAACAAAATGGAGGAAAGGACAGCATTATAATGTCGGATAACATAGCCTACCTGGATATTCAATGAATGAAGTCAATCTCTCGTCAGACTCTTGACAGAAGTGTTTTTAGCTGAAGT
This sequence comes from Gymnodraco acuticeps, assembly GCF_902827175.1. NCBI lineage: Eukaryota > Metazoa > Chordata > Actinopteri > Perciformes > Bathydraconidae > Gymnodraco > Gymnodraco acuticeps. Next base: position 6,966,686 of record NW_022990295.1, on the reverse strand, counting down.
CCGTGTTGAGCCCATGAATCAAAAGTGACAGTGGTCGATTTTTCACCGACTTCTACTAACGGTACAGCACGCCGCTGTCTCCTACATAAAATAACGGACTCAGAGACGGAATAATACCGGATACTTCCATGAAACACAAGAAAAGTATTATACGCTAATGTTTGAAATCTCTGTGTTGGCTGTGTACTCCGCTTCGTCCACCAAGTGACTTTTCCACAGTGCGCACACAGCGGAGGCTTGTTGTCTGTCCCTGCGCTGCCGCGGCGGGCCAATCACATTCACGGAGGCCGGACACGTTTAACTCTTCATCTCTCAGCCACACACACCTCTTCATCACAGGCCATCATCCTCACCGCCGTCAGCCTGATGTACGAGAAAAGAGATAACAGCTGTAGAGATTTAAAAAAAAACATACCACACCAAAACACTGCAAAATGAAGTCCTCATGGCAAAGGGAGAGTATTAAAATAAATATGTTAGTGCTGTTCTCCAAAATGAGATTACAACCCTTTTAGCAGGGTTAGTTATTTTTGACAGACTCCATTTTAAAGTATTTAATTAAGAATGTGACATTCAAACCACGTCTGGAATAAAACAACTTAAAAAAAAAAATGTTTTAAAGGTAAATACAGTAAAAAAATAAATGGTTAAGTACTGTACCTCTCTGAGCTGTGACTATGATTAACACCATTGTATTACCACGCCATAAAGAAGTCCTGCCATCTAGTGGTCACCATAGAGAACAAATCAGTTTCCACAATAATTCAGAGATTCACCAGCAATATTCACTTATTATATTGTTAGAAGCATTTAGTTGTGAGACTGCTCTTTTTGCCTCCAATCTAGTGCTGAATTTTGGGGTCTTGAAAGGGGTTTCTCTGCCTGTCCAGTATGGTGTTCTGTTACAATTGGATCATATCTTCCATTTTTGTGAAAATTCAAATAAAACAGCAAAGACTGAGACATCCTGACTTTTGGTCTCTAGTAGGACTGAGGCATCAAAAACCCCAGATCCTACACACACTGCAAAGTACAACCAACAACACAGTTTATTTGTCCCCTCCATGTCTGGTAAACATCTTCTAATCTCCATTCCCTCATGTTTGTAGCACAAACATTCTGTTTAAAAGTGTTATCTTCATTGCATGGCCAAGAAAAGAACAACTTTCTTTAGAAAACTCCCTCCAGAGCCACAGAGGAAAGTTAACGACTATGTTCACAGGCTGAAGTGGTTCCTCATGACAAGTAAACTGTATTAAGTTATGTGGAAAAACTGAAGCTTGAATAATGTGTCATTACGGCTCCCTATAAAACTCAGAAATTCAGTTAGGGAGGGTGTTGCTCATTTGATGAGTAGGCCCATGATTACTACTCAAGTGGCAGAAAATAAACTGGAACCTCAGAAAGCCTCAGGCTGTTAAAGAACATCTTTGGAAAATATTTATTTAGTCTAACTTCAAATTAAAATGTAACTATTATTACACTTTTCAACCAACAGTTCCTGTCGCCTAAAAAACAATCAGTTTGTGATTGGATACAAATCAAGTGACACTTGAGTTGCATTTCTTGAATCAACCGTATTGATAGCTTGATTCGATAACACTTTATAGCATGTGAAGCTCTACATCAATATGACTTTACCCATCATAGACCTGGCTTTTTATGCATAATAGACTTTATTGGTCAGTAAGCACTGACACATTTCAAAGCAGAATTCCAATGGTACTTTGCTGTAAAAGGGAAGAGAATAAGTCATCAGTCGACACTTTATACAGGAAAAAGTAATTTATTTCAATATACATCGCATTTAAAACTATATAACATTATTTGTTTGTTGATTATTTTACACAGCTGTTATCATGGAAATGTCCTTGAATTTTACAAAATAAGACCAAGCTCTGAAACAATAAGATAACTGGCCTTTTAATTACTGCATGATTCCTTGTATTTTACATTAAAGTATTTATAGCTTCATGTAGTTCATACATAATTTTTGTTCTTTATAAAAGGAAAAAAAACATTTCAAAGTTACTTTATATGTTCTTTGATGAAAATAAAATTGATCCAAGACTTGTGAAGGATGTTGATTATGTAATGCCTGAGAACTGCTTTATATCAGAGCAGAATTGACAGGATGTGTTATTTATGTTGCTCCAAGGTACATATTTGTAGATTGGACACTTCCGCCCATTTAGATGTGCACATTGTGATATATGATGAGCATGGAAGGTACCTTGTATGCAATGGAAGCAGATTCAAGAGCAGAAAGGAAGTCAGGTATAAATTATGTCAGTCTGAAAACAAAATCACCTAATATCCACTCAAAGTATCACCAGAGCTGAAGCTTGAAATAATTTAATGTAAACCCAAAACAGCGTAATTGATCAGAATTGGCCTATAAATACAATTGAAATAGCTTAGTGTTGTCTCTAAAATATGCAGGACCATTGCTGTTAGTAGTCAGAATATTGCACTATAACAAGTGTGAGGAAGAGAAATCAATGGGCAATAATCGGCCTGTAGTCTGTAGGCCATCACCTGAGAAGGCCTCTGGTTCAGAACAAACATGGAGCGAAGACAGGTCAACTCTCCACTAGGGGGCCTCCAAGATCCTGACAGCGATGACTAAGGAATCCCTTTCATCCATCAGTGTGCAGCGGAGTCCCCAGAGAACACTAAACATGCCGTGGTGCAACTGTAAAAGCATCGGGCACAGCCCAATGCCATCAAGAGGTGCAACTTGTTGGAACCTAGACTCCGGTTCACAAAGTGATACAGACTAACACATTCATTGCCATTAAAAGCATGAAAGAATCGCAGTATAAAAGCTGTTTGTCATTCTTGCTTTACTGGGACTGGTAGCCTGGTAAAGACTGCGTTCTAGTGCCCTTATAAAAAGCAATTCTTTACTGGAGACATGGTAGTGTAGCTTAACCAGAAATATCCTTATTTACATAGTAATCATGACTTACATTCTTTTGAGTGATCCATGTCCCGTAGGAACCCTGGCACAAATGTAGGAAGCTCGCAAAAGCATAGGAAAATATGTCACAAGTCCTTTCATTTTCACCCAAAGCAACATAACAAACTAGGTGGCACGTTTTGATTTTGTGCTGCAAGCTGCTACAGAGGACTGATGCACATTGCCAGTTCAAAATCTGTTATTGCCTGTTTATCCCCTCTCTCTTTTGCGCCTCTTCAGTCAGACAGGCATTTGTGAATCATTTTTGTGTGTTGGCTGGGCTCTGAAATTAAACCCTCTGGCAGCCAGTCTCTCCAAAGCAGCGGGTCGTATCATCACTGGAGTCTGCGTGTCTCTTGGCTCTGCTCTGTCATCTGTAATGGCCTCCCTCTGCAGCCTTGCTGAGCAGATAAGATGACGACCATTACGTTTTCCAGAGCAGTGTGGCATTTGCTTTGTGCACAGCCCTGGATTGTTCGTTGCATATGCTTGTTGTGGCGGACTTTGTGCTTTCGGGGACATGCTGAGTTTAGATGCCGGCCTTGTCGCTGTAGAAAGGCGTGACATGAAACATGTAGCAGTGTGTGCAAACCCTGACTGGCTTCACCTGGCCATACCGCGGGAGAGGAGCAGAGTGGGAGGAGCAGCGAGAGCAGAAGATCTGAAATGACAAAGAATGTAATGTGTATCAACTACACATTTAACTGATAATAATTATATTTCTATTTTTTTATCTTACGGTGCATGCACACTGTACTCGAGCAATGAGCATGAACAGTTTATAATCTTTTGTCTCTTTTTTGTGAACAATGTCATGTCCTGGTTTTTTTTCAACAATGTTGCATTTTGATATAGTCACAGTTAGTGTTAAATGACGTCATTGTCTTGTCTTAGACATGAAAAAAAAGGTTGATGACGAACATATTTAGTAGTTTTTGAAATCAAGATCAACACTGCCTCAGACTGAGAGTCACTGTACCTTTCCACAGCTCCTACAGTGATGCTTCCTGCGGATGACAGTGAAGGGAGCCTTGCAGGCAATGCAGGAGTTGCAGGCTTCATCAGGGACCCAGTCTGGAGGGTCTACAAAGAGAGAAACGGTTAACACCAGCAAATCTGCTGCAGAGCAAAGGGAGGGAAGGGATGTAGTAATAATATAAACCCAGAGTGGTTCTGTTTGTTGATTTTCTGACCTTCAAACTGGCCTTCCCGGGCCTTGGCTGCCAACTCCGAGGAAGAAATGGTCTCCTGACAGAGAGCGCAGTCCTCCAGCACGGCATTACGCAGAACAGGACCTGCTGGATACCACAGAAGAAGAAACTCAAACCGGTGTACTGAGCATTAAATGAAGATCACTGACAGAGGGAGAACAATTTACAGAGGGAGGAGGGGGATTGGAACGGGGGAGAGGGTATATATATGTATATGTATTGTTGTGTTGGAAAAACAAAATGCCCAACAAATATTTTTGTCAATGAATAGGGTGAAGTGTGGGATTGAGTGATGCTGCGATGACGGGTCAGTTCAACAATTATGTGCTGAAAATATTTATAGCTAAATATCAAATCGTTACAAGCAGATTTAATATCTTGAGAAACAGAGGCAATAAAGTTTGTCTGCTATGGCCTCTGGACCAGTAACACATTTATTTTCTCGTAGTTCAGTTGAAGACATTTCAAATGTTGTTTTAGTCGCACTAAGGCTGTTCTATCTATATTTTAAAAGTGGCAATTTACTGTAACATTCCCTTTCAAGACGTGTATCTCACCTTTCTTGTGGTTATCGTCGTCTCCCTCCTCACACTTTGTTGCCATGACTTCAAACAGAGTCTTGAGGATGCTGCGAAGGTCACTAGCATAGTTGGTCTGCAGCTGATCAGCAACGCCTGCATCACACCAGAACACGCAATGGTTATCAGCACGAGAGAAAAGAGAGTTTGGGGGGGGGGGAGCGACTGACATCGTGAGAGCTTTTACCTGATATACAAACAAAGAGGCGGTGGATGAGGTCGCTGCTGCTGTGGAAGCGTGATCGGATCTTGTTCCTGGCGGCCAACTTTGCATTTTGCAGAGCCAGCTGGATCTCCTGATGGTCCAGGTCCTCTGACATCCCTGAGCTGGGGGTCAGACTGCTGACAGGGCTGCAAGGAGTGGTGAGAGACAGGAAGAGATTGTCATTACAAATATTCTATTCCTAGTTCATTCATTTCAGATTGTAATCTTTAAGTAAAACAAATATGAATAATGCATGTGAAATAAAAAGTAAACAAATCTGCTCCCTACATGCTTCACAAAATGGCAGAAAATTGCTGTTCATTTCCAATTCTTTCTGAATAATAAACTTGTAAATCAATACTACGCATCTGTCTAATTAAATCTACAGTCTAAGGAGCCAAGAGGCAAATGAATGCTCTCACCTGTAGCCCATATGGGAAGGAGTGACTGACACTTCAATCGATTACTGAATGCGAACAAAGGACTTCATCTATCATGCATGATCTCAGTTATTAGCTACTTCTTTGAGCGTGGGCAATAATAAAGGCACAGATGTGTCGGTGTAACACTTTCATGAGTGATGAGTTACCTGGGAGTGTATGCGCTGCTTGACAGACTACATGTGGTGACCGACACACTGTCACAGTCACTACCTGACACAGAGCTGAGGGGAGAGCTCTGAAAACTAAAAACAACCAAATAAAGAGTTTTTAAAAAAAGTAGTGAAATCATAAAAGAAGAACAGAATAAAATGAATAAACATAATTGCAAATGGAATGTAATAAAGGCATCGTAAGACGACAGACGATGGATGAAAACAACAACAAATATATGATGAAACATGGTGAAATAAAACAGATTTATATGGTGATACAAGATTGTGTCGAGATCACAAGGCCGAAATAAATCAAAAGGCTAATAAAAGCACAAATGACATCATACTTTCTCCTGTTGTCCTCTTTGATGTCCCTCTTGGAGTCTTTAATTCCCGATTTGTCGTTATCCGTCTCCCTGTCCCTCTGCTGGCCTCCACTGGCCTGCTGTCTCTTATCATTCCTCAGCTGGTGGTTGCACAGGGAGGGTCCGTCCCCTCCGAGGTAGCCGCAGTCCTGAGCGCGATGCCCCGGCCCCGGAGCCACGGCCAGGCACTTCTCACGGAGCGGAGACTTTGAACCCTCCTCGAGGGTCTCTGCAGAGCAGCGGGAAGAAGGGGGAGTCAACTGGGCCAGATCTCCCTTACTGTGAGGATCATGACCTCGTGGGGGCAGCCGGCAAGCGGAAGATTGTATGACAGAGCTCGGGACGGCGGTCTTAGAGTGTTTATCCAACCCCAGAGTGAGGCCTAACCCGAGTCCAGAGCTCTCTGTGGGGATGTTGTCTTCGTGGGCGTCCTCACAGCTCCCACAACACACACAGGAGTTGAGCAGGCAGTGAGTGGCCACCAGGGGGCCGCAGGGCTCGACCTCAGAGGGATCGGGCCTAGGCAGCAGCAGCTTGTCCACAGCAAGCTCCGTCAAGCTGGGGGAGCGAGGGTTGAAGATGACCGTAGCAGACAGCTTCATCCCACCCATGCGGTGCGCGATGACCTCCGCCGTTTCAGACGCCGGGCCCTCCAGACCCATCTCCCACCCGTTGGTGTAAGGCAGAGATTCAGAACCGGGAGTAGAAGTGCAAGAAAGGGAGCGCTTTGTGTTGGGACAGAGTGCGTTCAGGCTGCGCGGCTGTGGGCACGGCTGCTCCGACTGCGCCTCTGAGCACCAGCCGTTCCTGGTGGGGTCTGGCCGAGGCCCCGGTTTGCGCTGCGCAGGACGAGCAGACTCTGCTGTTTTGGAAGGAGAGGAGATACTAACGTAGGCCTCTCTTGAAATGCTGGTGATGACGTCTCCTGGCACGTCCAGGTCCTCCATGAAGAACACCTTGTCCTCCTCCTCTACATAGATGCCTGTCCTTCCCCGACTCACCAGGTACCTGCGGGGGGAGGCCTCCGTGCTGGACGCCCCGCTGGAGCCCCCCGCCTCTCCTCTGTGGGGGCGGTGTGCCGGGGACTGACCCTGGCTGGGAGGAGACAAAAGGGTGGACATCTCGTCTCCCACGCGGTACACCATCATGTTGAGCTGCTCCAGCTCCTCCTCGTCGTACTGCATGGAGCATGCCAACTCTGCCTCCTCCGCCTCCTCACACAGTAGGCCCTGCTCCTGCTCCACCTCCCCCTTCTCCGTTTCCACCTCCTCCCAGCCCTTCTCTACTTCTGCCAGCTCCTCCTCCTGGTTGGCACAGACAAACGGAGCCAGGTGCTCCTGCTCCCCCTCACTCTCCCCCTTGGAGTTGTCATTAGCAGGGCAGCAAGATGAGTGGTTCTCTTGGACTGGAGCTGGAGAGCTGTCTGTGGCCGGCTCCTCGTCTATGGACTCCCCGTCCTGAGAGATACACAGGTTCCTCTCCAGTGTGATCAGCTCTTCATCACTCAAGGTCTGCAGCAAGTCTCTGTAAAACATCCCAAGATAGTTTTTATATTGTGAAAAAGATCATTCAAAAAGATAGAAATATTTTTTAATTCAATATTGACTTACCTGATTTTCTTTAATAAAGTGCGAAAAGGTCGGAAGAGCTCAGACATGTCCTCTGATTTGCGTTCTAGGTTGAGAGGTCCGTCTGAATACACAACCAGTCCACTGAAAATAGATTTAAAAGTCTTATAGAGACAGGAAAGAGCAGAACAAAAAGAAGTGGGCAGAAGAATGGAAAAGACACTTACCACACAATGGCTAGTCGGGGAATTGTAAACATGAGTGCAGGTTCGTAGTCATCGATCATGTCCTGTGTGAGATAGCCCAGCTTTAGGGACCTAGGAAAACAAAACAGGGAAAAATACATTATACAAAAATAATCACATTATCTACAGATAGTATTTAAATTCTGGTAGGTTCCAGATAAAGTAAGCAGTAGACTCCAAATTCTTCAAGATGTTTCTCTGTGAACTCACCTATCTACAGTCTCACAGAAGAGCACAACCACCTCCTGCTGTACATAGTATTCTTTGGGAGACTTCACAGGCACCATGGCTGACACATAGCTGGCAATGGAAGAAAAAGACAGTAGAATGTGATGACTTCTCAATTTTCTTCAACATTTTTGGCAAACTTGCACCCAAGGGTTGTAAAAGATGATAAACGCAGATTAATCGTATTGCTACATTTGCCAATAACGCCTGCAATGTTGTCATTTACCTGAGCTCAAACTCAGCAAAAAGGCTGTCGAAATGCCGCAACGCGTCCTTCATGCGGTCCGTGTACAAGTTGAGGTCCCTCAGGGCCTGGTCTCTGGTGATGTTGCGAACCTCCTCCAGGCTGCGAGTGAGGTCCTTAGCCAGGGGCCTCATCGCTATACTCTCTATCTCCCTGTTCATGATGATGGAGCCGGCGGCCAAACACTGCACAGGAACACATCACGTCATTAATCATCTCGCCTTGTATGGAATTTAAACTGAATAAAAAAACGTTTATAATGGCCAAATGACATTCAAGAAACATCGCATTTCAACAATTAAATACAATATTTTTATGCACAGGTGTAGGACTTGTGCAAGGTTGTTTTCTCCTTGACAGATGCTGGAGGGAATACACTACCTCAGCCCCAAACCACAGCTGCCCGGCCAAGTTGTCATGACGAATCTCCTCAGGGAACTTGACGCAGAAGTCTCTGTTGGCCCGCTCGTCGGGAATACATTCATCCATAATCTGGTTGATAATGTTCAGCACATTGTCCTGCAGATGAGAGACAGGAAATCAAATTGAACAAACTAGTTGGAGGGGTAAACATGATTGAGGTTAACTTTGAATCACTAATATTTGTTCCAGGCTTCACTTATCCTAAAAAGGCCACTGTATTACAGTGTTTAAAGACCATTCATTAGAAAGTCAATGAAAACAAATTGACAAGTACATGAGACCATTACACAGCTACACTTCCCTCAATAAAAACACAAAAATAAAGCACATCATTCCAGCAGTGAAAATGCAGTGTCACACGCAGCAAGAGCTAATCAAGGGCTTATGTGCCGCTGGTGTGCACAACAGCCATAACAATGACTTACAATGAGCCTTTCACTCAACCGCAGCTGCACTGTGCACTGTAATCTCATCAGGCACAGCACTGCGTCTTTCTGTGGCCCTGAGGAGAAAGATTATAAAGCTTTGAGAAGTAGAGCTTAACCACTGATTCCTTTATGGCTGTGTGCTGTGTCCCCCCCGAGGACCCACTGTCTGCGAGGGTCTCCCAGCGGGGGACACTGATGATAACCTTCACTGCTGGCGGTTTCAAATCACCCAGATGTGGCGACTGCCGTGATACCTGTGTCCGACAGAAGACTGGCTTCTATCATTTTTGCAGTCTACCTCTCAATGTTTTCAATATTTCTCACTTATTCTGCTTCTTGGTCTCTCGTGTGCGCCTTCTGATCCAATCTGTGTCCATCTCAAACACACACACTCCCTCGCCTGTTCCAGCAGGCCGCACCACAGGAGCAGCCGTGCCAACATAATATGAGCAGCATGCCAGAGACCCCCACTGAGGCCCGTGAGTAAGAGCTGATAGCAGCAGTGACAGGTTCAAGTGCAACTTTTTGGCGTGAGTGCACTTGCCTACTATTCTTGGGGCCTCTGGGCTGTGGCAGGGTATCATGCTGCCTAATTCATTCTCCATAACCCTTGAGGAGGCATGCCACTGAACAGACCCCTCTCTGAACACACAAGTGTTTCTGTTAAATGTTTTATACTGCAAACTGCAGGGCGACAAATCAGACACTAATTTAAGGTACATCCTAACAAGAAATAGTCTAGGGTTGCAACCGAAGATCATTTTTAATATTGATTAATCCAAAGATTATTTTATTTAGTTTATTCGATTAACAGTGGGGTCTTCGTATAGTAAAACATCGTAATCCCGGTTTCTCAGTGATTTCCAAGGTGATGTCTTTGAATGTCTGGTTCTGTCAGTCTCAAACTCAAAGATATTCAGTTAAATATATTATAAAACAGAGAAATCAGGAAATTCTTATTTAAAGAATCTAAGTATGTATGATGTTGAAAAGCATGAGATCAATGAAAGGAAAAATAAACGGCTAATAAATACCAAAGAAAAGCAAGCTGGAAGATTGGCAGAGCGAAGGGTGGAGGGTAAAAAGAGAACAGTCGGGGATCAAGTGATGACCTTATTAAGTGTTTCTCCCCTGTGTGCTGCGGAGGGGGGGGGGGGGGGGGGGGTAAGGCACAACGGGCCGGATGACGACCTCCCTCCGCCACCTCCAGCTCGCTCAGCAGGGCAGCCATCACTCATGCACAGCAACACCCTCTGGTCCTCTCAGCCCTGACCACATAAAGACCTGGACCCACCTTTACAACCTGAACCTGCATCAGCACAGACACTAGCTGACCATGCATTCATCCCTAGAGTTTCAGTCATAGAGTAAAAACTGAAAGAGAGGTTATATCTGACCTGATTCGTGTTCTTAACACAATTATCGTGATTAAAGCTACAGTAATAAAATGAGACGCCGCTCTTGTAACCATTCACTTCTAACCCACATGGCCAAACAAAGTCTACTTGTCACGTCTTATCAGCAAAACTGCTTTAAGTAGTAAGGAGACTAAGCAATAGTAGTTTCACCAGTCCTGGTTCCAGAAAGTGGTGATAAGGCTGGTGTGTATTTTTGGCTTTCATGTCGAACCCAAAGGTCCAGTTTTAAATAAAGTTTTAAATACAAAACGACAGAGGATTCTGTCCCCCATCACATCCATTGTAAAGCATTAGGTAAGGGTCTCTTAATAAGAATAAGATGGACCTTTCTTAATGGCCAGTTTGAACAGAAATACAAAATTACGGCAAGCATAATGTTCATATGAGCACCTTACATTACATATTTGGCACCATTACTCTAACTCTCCTCGAATTCCAGGGCTATTTCTATGTATTATTTATGATGAATGGATGAAATAACCCTAATTGACAAAGACTGAGCGTTATCCTTAGTGAAATGAAGAGCACAGAAAGATGATGACTTTGTTGGTTTCTCCCTGCTGACCTGACAGGAGCGGAACTGGTTGACAAGCAGCGTGCATCTCTGAGGGTCCTTCCTGCCGTCCAGCCCGTCCAGCTCAGTGGCCACCTGGTTCAGCTCTTCATCAGCGTAGTAGAACTGGGCCAGGAGCTGAGGGTCCGTCCTCTGCTCAGACACACAAAGAGACACAAGGAGGTCATTTTCAATACAGGTGTAGCCGTTTATCAGAAAGAATATAGATGAGGCAATGCACAGATTTTTCAAAACAACACAGAATAGGTTATAGATAAAAAAACACTGCGATAATGAATAACTGGGTTTTCATCCCACCCTATATGTTTTGTGTAAACAAGTTTGCATGCATGCTGTACTCTTCCTATGACCGTGGTATTTCCACAACACAGTAGTTTGCACAAGGGCTGCAACTAAATATTTTTTCATTATTGGATATTGTCATTTGGTTTATAAAATGTCTGAAAATGGTAAAGAGGCCCATAACAAGGTCCTTAAGCACAAGGTGAGATCTTCTTATGTCATGATTTGTCTGACAAATAGTCCAACCTAAAGTGACCCTTTACACAAGACTAAAGAGTATAACAAAAGATTCACTTTTGAGAAGCTGAAACCAGAGAATGTTGTTCCTAAAAACACACACACTTCGTTATTGTCACAGTGAAGTGCCCTTTACTAACTGGTTCTTCAGATACAGACAAAAAAAACATTATCAAAGCTCTAACAGCCAACACATAATCTGAGTCAACCTTACATCTTAAGAAAACACAGTATTAGCAGAGGACATGACTGATTATTAAAGCACACAAGATTTTCTATTGACCAAAATCTGGCCTTTGTTGTCTCGTACAACATGCTATTTTTTAAACGTTATCAGAGGATGACTGAAACTGAATCCTGTGACAGAAATGAAAAAATCCCAGTGTCCAAGACCTCCTAGATGATCTCATAAGGTGAGTAAATTATTCATTTCAGCTGCAAAACTGAAGTCAAGCATCAAGGAAATGAGGAATACAGAGGGAGGTTCATCACTCTTGATGTGCTCTAATGTAACCTTTAAGTCTGATAGTTGCTCAGGGGAAGGCCCTGTGTTCCTTCATCACTCTATTTTCTATGTGTAGTGCAGGAATAACATGGACAGTATTTAGAGCTCTGCATGAGTGAAATACGGTGTGAGGCATGGACAGCTGCCATCTCCAGAACACCAGCTCAATGCTAGGTGGTTTTCTAACAGAGGGCAAGTAAACATAATCATTACTTTTTATGTGTAAGTATATGCTACTACAGCACTTTGGTGTACACAGGTGAAGTATTCAAGTTGCCATAGTTTCCTCCAAATAGGCTACATAGCCAACAATGAATGTAACTCTTAGTCACCATCCGGAAATATATATACTTGTACAAAAAAAAAAAAACGAAGCTGAGATAAAGCGATGTAGAAGGAGCAGTCATGACCAGCACTAGCGTAAAGCATATTACAGAAACACACTTCCAATCTGTAGGACACAATTAAATAAGGTAAGTAGGGCAGACCATCTTAACAGATTGTTGGATTGTTCTTTCATTTGCCCAGCTACTCTGTTGATTTAACAGTACACCAAGTTAATTCATAAAATATAGCTTTAATCCTGATGAGGAGTTGACAAAGGTTAATATAGTGTGAAAGCTCCCCAGAAGAGTGGGCGTAATTAGAGAGGCTGGCCCTGGTAGAGGATTTATGTAATTATCTCCCACCGTGCTCCCTCAGTGTGGGTCGGAACAGCACAGCGCAGCAAATCCCTCCGCTGCTGCGTGAGGAACACTTACTGTACAGCAAAAACACAGAAGGTAGGGAAGAGACACTGACAAACAACAAATGTAAACAACAATGTATCATTTGTATTGCTTGCGTACACCCACGCAAATGCCATTCAAATGTGACAGTGCATCAACAAACACTGTATTCACTCATATACACTCACACACTTCCTAGGGAGAGTTCACGTTGTTCGAAAGGTTAATGGTTTTGAAAATGGCGACCGCATGCCGACGTGTATCATCCATAGACTGTGGTATCATCCCAAACCACGAGCCCCCAATGACGGTACTGGAGCTTAAAGAGGACCGCATGACTGTGCAGAGCTACAACGGTAAACAGGCTCGTTTTAAGCAGAGCGTCCACTGTCTGGAGATGCTTTTTTAAGTCGAACTGCATACTGGTATTTACGGAATCCTCTCACAGGACCGTTTCCCTGAAGTTTGCAGTGCTTCCTGTTGCGTGCTGCTCTCCCTGTGGACCCTCGCCTCTCTCCCTGAATATGATACATGGTGCTGTTCCCTCACTCTCTCTCATTAATAATGAAACAAACAGCAAGGAGAAAACACAGAGATATAACCTACAGCTGGGGTACTTGTCGCATTGTAACTGCGAGGAGGGAAACATATCTTACATTTGAAAGGTTATTTGGAGGACTGAGATGGCTATATTTTGACAATTGGTAACCTTTATTTATAGTGATGTCATGTTTCTGCTGAGAGAACTAGAAGGGTCCTTTACTGTGAGATACTTGAGTTTTCTGCAAGAGCTTCTGTAGGGTGAGTTAGAGAACAGCATGGATTAAAGCAGATGACATTTTCTTCTTGCTAATGGACACATATAGATACTTGCCGACATAAAACCCAGTTTGTCCCAGAGCAGAATTGTCACACCCTCCATTAAGTGCTATTTCTTAATAAGGTCACATACATGCCCTATATATAACTCATCTGGAAAGAATATGAATAGATAGCGACAGTATAATAGCAAGATATACAAATAATCAGCAGCGTGTACTAGTAATATTAATCTTTGCATTGGCACAATGGAAATACCTTTACGATTGTTTTCAAAATGTGTAGGCTAATGGGAAATAACAAAACGGAAATGTTAATTAAAAAAGGAAGCAAGCATCCCACTGTACAGTTCAGGTATTTATCTTTACATCGAAAGGTCATCTGGGAACAGCGAGAAAGTCAATGATGTCATCAGTCAGGAGTCAGATTTGACATGACAAAACAATAAGTGGGTCTATGATAAAAATGTCACGATGACCAAACAGGAAACAAGAGTGGGAGACAGTGAAAGACATTTTTCTAACACAGGCCCAACACGGCCCACAGAGTGGTGGCATTCATGTTGAGATTTATGTTCAACGCTGACGGAGGAAGAGAAGAAGTATTTGAGACAGATGCTATCCTATTGCCTCCTCCTGCTGCATTCCTCACACACGAGGGAACATTCCTGCAGCATTGCATCATGGGGGAAAAGTCAAAGGCAGGCAATGTTCGAGACATGCTGATTTACTTTGAGATAGATCACGATGCTAAAGGAGGCACTCTACAAGTTTAATGTACAGTGGAATTATCATGTATTGAATATTAAAAAGAAACAGGTATGCAAAGACATTTGCATTGCCAGTTAGTCTGCATGGTCAAACTGTTTACTAATGAGGAGACTTAAGTAACTTCATTAAAACAGGTTAAACCGCACAAACTAGACCTGGAGAAGAGATTAGTTATAACTCAACATGTGCACCTACAGTAGTTACTGCCAAGTGTAACAGTTACTAAGTAAAAAGGCTAACGTTACCTGAAGAAAAGGGGTAATGTGATATATGTGATACCTGATGTTAAAATGCAAGATGTCTGCTTACAGAATATAGGTTGGCACAGAGTAAAGTATTGGCGTGGACATGTACTTGAGAGTTTAATGGTTAAAGAAAAGGTGGTCATACAATACTCACATCAATTTAAGAACACAAATAAAAAGAAAATGTACCCTGACAGAGAAAAAAAAAGAGGAAAAGAAACAGAAAAGTAACAGTCAACACAGTCGATAAACAACACCTTCCTATAAGTGTACTAAAAGTGTTATATGAAAGTCAGGACGAACACCTGGGGATCTGACTCCTGAACTCTTTGCGAGTCGTATCATCATCACCCTACCTTGCGTAAGGGAGGGAATGATTCAGCAGATCCGGCTCCTGTCCCCTGTGGCAGAGACTCTCCTGTTATAGTCCTGCTGTCAGCTGTCCTGGGTGCCCTCTCTTTAAGATGACTCAAAAACTCTATCCACTGCGGTCACAAACCCATCATTTCAGACTATTAGTCTCCCAAAACGTCATCCACAGTGACAATTACTGTTAAGCCCCCTCAATCACACCGTTTCACAATGACTTTGTGAAATCTCTGACCATTTTGTTTATCATTAAATCAATAAGAGGCGATGTCAGTGCGACCCTTATTGACGCGTGTCACTGAGTGTTGCCTGATGCTGTGCGATCAACATTTTCCTCATCTCAAGCAGCTTTCTCCTGGAGCGGCTGATTCTGGGCTTCATATCTATTCAGACGGTGATGGAGGCCGTCCGGCTAATGCTTCATGAACATCCATAGCATCAGTCGAGCCCACTCAGGGGACTTGTGAGAAGCCTTGCCTCTGCCCTCCATACTCCATTCCAGGCTCAATTTGCTGACTTCTGGCTGCCTTCCAAGGAGGCAAATATCGTAGGGGGGGGGCTTCATCCAGTCAGTTGGTAGACTGGCAAAAAAAGCAGCCGGATACAGTTCATCCTCATTTATTATTCAGGACTCAGCATTAAAGCCAGGCAAGAGAGCCATTTGTTTCGGTAACAAATGAGAAACTTCCTCAGCCATTATTTATATTTAGTTTGGCAGAAAGGTATTTTTTCTTGTGAATGCAGTGAAGCTGAGGTACATTCAGATGTGTTGTGTCATTGCTTTCATGTTTAGCTTGCATCAGGAGTTTCTCATATCTTTGTTGTTTTCTGTAGCTACTAAGTTATTGATAGTGACTTTTCAGGCATAAACCACAACTGAAATCACATTTCAAAATGGTCGAAGATATTCTATTAGAGTTGTGCAATCAAATCTATGGCACTAATCACAGCTGAGGAGTATAACTGCATTAACCATCCGACAGTCGGATGCACAGCAGACAGTCGGATTTAACTGCATTGACTCAATATATTCAGAGTGGTCCGCCCATCTGGACTGATGGCATAATCTGTGTGCTCCTCTCAGAGGGCTGCCCTAATCTGGCATTTGGACTAAGCAACGACCTGTGCATGTGCCTGGCACACGGATTAGCATGACAGGCCGAGGTGGTTTTCCAGAATAAAACTGCATTTAAGCTGACGGTATGTTTAAACTAAGTTATGCCATAAAACATTGATTTTAATTTCTAACACAGGCCGAGGTGACACTGGGGGGCGTGGAGGATTTAGGTGTCCACAAGTCGTGTCCAGGATCGCCTGATGGTAGTGTGGGGGCACATGGGGACACCTTCCCAGCAGATGCAGGGGGACTCTTATGCAAGGAATAAAGATACAATCCAGAACTGGCTGTTTTTGTGGAGACAGAGAAAAACTGGCATGCCTCACATCTAAGAATAAAACTTAAACAAACCAACTATGAGTTTGGATAATTCCTCTGCACCATGTTGACCCACACCCCCTCTTCTCTGCTGAGGATGTGCATGACTCAGAGTCAGTCTGTCCACATACCTTTCATTGTTTTAAGAACAGTGACTGGGAGCCAGCATTGGTCCGGCTGAGCCAAATGATACACACTGACAGCCCTGAACACTAACAGTATGTGTAAACGCTGTGATTGCTGTCTGCAAAGATGAAATGTAACATGGGACTGGGATAGCACCACTAACATCTAAACCTCACTGCAGAACAGCAACATAAGTGATAATAAAATGAATGAATAATTAACAAGTATAGCGGTAACCTTTTCACTTCTCCAAACAGGCTTTTCACCATGACAACGGGTTATTTTGCAATGAACACTGTCAATTATAGAATTATTAAAAACTACAGCATAAAAAAGCATGGACATATCCATTTATGAACCATACTGTGTTCTATTGAAGTTATAATATCAATGTTATAGTCCAGTAAGAAGAAACACTAGAGCAGCTAAAGAGAGACATCCTTTCATCTTATCTCCTGCCAACTGTAACCAAGGCCAAAATCTAATCCCAAAAATACAGGCATACTGTTCTCCTCCTTTCCCTCCCTTTCTACCCTGCTGATAAGACGCAGCCCAGAGCAGGAGGGGAGGCTCTCCTTTTCCTGGCTCTTACTCAACAATCAGACTCAAAGTGCACCTTTAATGCATGCTTTATGTTTATCCTCAGTGGGAAATAAGAGAGGAATTCACAATCATCTCCAATAAGGAATGAGTTGCAGTCGATGAGTGCAGCCTTCTCAATCGATACAAGCTGATTTTTTGTGTTGCCTTTAAATCTCACTCACCTTCCACAGCTATTTTCTTTCAATCATCACTTCCGCACACCTCAGACGGTGGGCCCTGATTCCCCAATCCTGCAATGAATTTAAAAAGGCCTTCAATCGCCCGGCTGTCTCGCTCTGCACTTGGGTCAGCTCTCTAAATCCTGGCAGTTGACACCAAATCAATTACCGCATGGCGGGGGGGGGTAAGCAGAATGGGACGTCCACAAAGAACCCCAGAAACAAGGCTATATGAAGCATCCTCACTGGGTGCTGATAAGCAGTTTGCTCTTCCCTCTCACATCGTCTCTGTGCCAACAGTGCAGATTCATGTTTGCAAAGACGAGGCCCTAATCGCTTCTTCCTCTTGCATGTTCACAATATTCGCAAACAAAGCAGGGTTGGGATGCACGACAAATGAGGGGCAAGGAAGAGAGTTAGATCATGTACGGACCACAGCTAGGCCTGTTCTGTTATGTAGAAGCAATCCTTACTGAAGGAAAACACAGCCATGATTCACCTCCTATTGAGAACGGTAACAAAATATATCCAGGAAGAAGAGGCGTGATCTGATAAAACAAACATGAGGGATTTATTTTTTTCATTTTTTGATACATGGTAATATATTATTTTCTGAAAAAGTAACAACATCTATTTAAAAGTATGTAAATGGTATAATATTAAACTGATATAATGGTAGTTTATCAAGGAGCAGGGTACATTTGTGTTAGATTTACCTAAAAAAACATTTGGTCAATACAATTTCAGAAAATGCACAATTCCTAGAGCCCAATCTGCATTCAAATAAAAAAAGATTACTTTTAAAAGTAACAAATGAAAAGTCACAAATCCTTATATTTAGGAACCCTAAAACAGCAAGTATTGGGCATGTCAGGTTGATAGTCAAACTGAACACTAACAATTATTTTAAAAAAAATTGTGAATTAATTTTCTTTTTCTGTGATCCTACTTATTAACTGATTATAGTTTTGTGGTTTCATGATTACAAACTATCTAAAATAAAGCACTCAACTTAAGAGGTTTTTAAAGTCATGTCCATCTAAGTCTTGGGGCTTTTAGCAGATCTGTCACAGATCTTGGAAAAGCATTACCAATAGGAAACCTCCTGCTCATCTATTACTGTAATGACCCTGCCTCTACTTCCACACAGTGTGTTTTTATTAGACATATTGAGCTATTACTGATGTTTTAACCATGTGTCATTACCACCTCCTCATAGTTGAACGTTTCCTTTCAGAATGAAATTCAACGGCTGCATTTTAAGTAGCCCACACAGCTGGCAGCAGGAGGAAAAGTAAATGGCTCCTGAGTGGATGATAAGTGAAAATGTGTTGCTTTGTGGAAAAACGTCAGCTGTCAACACGTTGGCTTTTTCTCTCTGACAGTGTAGACAACCCTCTCTAAAGCATCTTTTATGGAGGCTTGACAATGATGTATGACCATAAAATGATTACTAACATGCTTTGTCGTGTTTCATTAAATCAACATGCGTACAAATGATTTCACAACATTCATTTGATGAGATGTCACCTTAAACCATTTACTATAATGTACATAAGTTAAACGTTTATTTAGAGCTAAAATGAAAGATCAATGAAAGATCTTTTAAGTCTTTTTTTTATACGCTAACTTAAAAATAAATTGGTTCTAGCTTATCTAATGCAAATAGTTGCCGGTCTCCTAGGATAGAATTTGAATAGATTTTTTAAATATCTTGTTTTAAAATGCCAGCTAGGACTTGTGATAAGCCCTTTTCTAAATGTTTCTATATAGAAAATATGAATATTTATGAAAATAATGAATAGCTATAGTTAGGAGGATTGAAAAAAGACTAAATATAGCCTTATTTTAATGAATGATTGTATTGTTTTAATTATTTACTGTCATGACCGAAAGAACGAGATTGCGGATACAAGCGGCCGAGATGGGTTTTCTCCGCAGGGTGGCAGGTGTCTCCCTTAGGGATAAGGCGAGAAGTTCGGTCATCCGGGAGGGACTCGGAGTTGAGCCGCTCCTCCTTCGCGTCGAAAGGAGCCAGTTGAGGTGGTTCGGGCACCTAGTTAGGATGCCACCTGGGCGCCTCCCTAGGGAGGTGTTCCAGTCACGTCCAGCTGGGAAGAGACCAAGGGGTAGACCTAGGACCAGGTGGAGGGATTATATCTCTTCGCTGGCCTGGGAGCACCTTGGGATCCCCCAGTCAGAGCTGGTTGATGTCGCCAGGGAAAAGGAAGTTTGGGGCTCTCTGCTGGAACTGCTACCCCCGCGACCCGACCACGGATAAGCGGGAGAAGATGGATGGATTTACTGTAACATACCAGGATTTAATGTGTCTAGATATTCTTAAATGCATCATAACCATAAGGAATGCCAAGAGAAAACCATGTGAACTGGAGTTTAGGTTTGAAAAAGCCAATAACCAAAACTGCTATTTTATTTGACTCCATATTAAATATAAATCTGCATAACAGACATTTTACAAACAAAAAGTGTTATTGAAATCTAAATGCATTTATTGCATGTGGAGTTGAGGTGCAGAAATGTAGCTTTTGATGCACTTCGTTTTGCAAAACCAAATTAATATTTAAAAAAACACTATTGAAATCAAATGAAATAAGAACATTTATTAAAAATGAAAGAATGAAGGTATAACTAGGAGGTTAAACTGAACATCTCCTTATAAGCTGGGAACTTACATTAAGGTCAACTCTTTTAAAATGACCATAATTATATTTTTCAAAAATAAAGTTAGCAAGAATCAGTGACCTGTCAGAATTGGATGACATAATCAAAGTAATCAGGCATTAGCTTTAAACATGATCACATACACAACAGCCTATTGTTACACACCGATATCTGTTTGACATTTCGATATGAGTGCAGAATTCAAAGTATCAGCTAGTACCCACACGCATGAAACTGTCCAGTGGGGCGAGGGGGAGAACAGAGGCAAATGAGTAGCGTCCTGTAGACGGAGGTGAGTGCACTCGGTCTGGAGGAGCTGTGAGGCTGTCACCCTGACTGATGAGGCGGTGTGGAGCTGAAGGTCAGCCCCTGAATGCCTGATGGAATAACAACCAAGACAGGAAGTGTACAGGTCCAGCCTCCTGACATCTCTCTCTCTCTCGCCACCGGTCACTCTGCAAGTTTGCTGCTGATGAATGAGAGGCGAGGAGACAGTGGCCATTTTGACTGCTAGGCCAGGTCTCATCTTTGTTTGGGACTGCAGGGGAGTGTGCTGAAGCGGATTGTTATGGATACTTCTACCCTGGTTTCACCCTTCTGGAACTTTCCCCTGCTGAATGTACGGTCAAAGTTCAACTTGTGAGTAGTCAAATAAAAGTGCACTAAATACACAGTAGTAAGATCTCCTTTGTAGATATTTGGGGGGGGGGAAATGTGAACTATGTACATAACAACACGTTGAACCAGTTTAAAGGCCTTGCAGGAATTTGGAAAATATCTTTACTAAGAGGGTGAGATAACCATTACTGCCTTCCCCACACACCCTTACAGGAGAGCAAGACAAACCATTCCTATACATTGAACTTTTTACAGAAAGGGGCACTTTGATGGCAGGTTCAGGGAGAATAGGCAGGTATGTCCCGCACAGAGCTGCACACCCTTGGAAGGGATTGTGTAGCAGCCGGGGCAAAAGAAAGTCCTCCACAGTGGGACTTATCTGGGGAAGTAAAGAGCAGCTCTGCAAATATCAATAGCTCTGCTTCAGTCAAGGGAACATGCTGAATCGACACTTTTCTGTCTCCAGGAAAACATAGTTCAATATTAAACTGCTTACTGTTGATGCAAAATGACAATGCTATGCGGTGTTAAACCCTAAATGCCAGAATATGTGGGCACAGATTTGAATTACCAAAGAAATATTTTCTCTCAAACTACTTAGCTGCCGGTTAACAAAAGGAGCATAACGTGATCTGAGCCGTCCTTTCATTACTGTTGTCTTTTCATACCGATTGGTGTAATTACTAAGCCTTTTAGTGCTGTTCTCCTCCCTACTTTGAGGCAGAACCGATCATTTTAAACCCACAGACTTATGTGCAATTCTGTTAATACCTTCCATAACTGTGTTTTGGCAGAAAAGGCACTGATGTAATAGCTCAGCACACAGGCTCAGAAGTCACTCATGAATGCGACAATACTCTGGTGAACCCCAACACTTAGGCCTAAACCCAGCGATGGAGCGCCATAATGCTGTGACAGCAAACATGGTTAAGCAGAGAAAAGAGCAGTGTGTGTGTGTGGTAAAGAGCAGGTGGATGATATATATAATCACAGGCAATTTATTTGATCCCTGTCTGACATTGCTGTTGCAGAAACTCCCAATTACTGTGATTCTTTGATATGGAAATGCAGCTGTCTTCTTTTATCAGAGAGACTGACATATGAACTAATACTGCCTATTAGGAATACATGTTGACAATTCTTTTAAGTAAAGTAAAAAATGTGACTTTCTTTGCCAAGAAACACAACAATACACCACATTTACCAGCTTGTTTAAGAGGCTGTCTGCAGTATATTCTCCTCGGTTTCTATCAACAGAAAATTCTGCTTTCGGGACTTGTTTATGTGCAGCTCATAAAACGCACTAACACATTATTCAAGCCTGTCCTGTGAGTCAACTAGGGAGAAAACATCAGGCTCTTTATCAAAAGTCAAGATTCTTAATTGAGTACACAAAGTGAGGGAATTCTATGTTCTTTATTACTAATGTTTGTTTTATATAAATGCATTGCAATAATAATATACTTGTTTACCCCTCCACCAGAAGAGGCTTCGTTAGAACACTGTGTAGTACAAGTGTTATGCATCATTTCACAAGTGATTTTCAATGTAATATATACTCATTCTTCTCAGTAAATCGAGAACTTTGCATAAGAGCATGAGTAAGTGAGACAGGGTGATGAGTGTTAAACCCACATTAGAAATCACAACACCCAAAGATAAAAAAATAACCAGATAGGGGTTTCTCAATGCAATTTGGTCACAAAATATGTGTTAATTAATGTTTAAGAACTACTAATGATGGTACAGCACTAAAAAACAAGTGACAACTTTACCACTGTGTGTGCAAGTTGTCGCATTGAGTTGAGTGCTTTACAATTTTGCCTCCTAAAAGCTTTTAGTTAACAGAAATTCCCTCCCTGGAGGAATATTAACTTTCACTCAAAGTGAAAAAGTGCTGCAGTTGGCATATATTAAACTGTTCGTTTAACAAGGCGATCAAGCCTTCAATACGTCCTCTGCTGTGTCAGGCATGTTTCCACACTCTGAGCTTGATTTAAAGAATCTCAGCACATCCATTAGGAGCTCACCCCTAAAGTGATGATCGTGCCTTCAAACGGTGTGTCCTGGGCCGGAGCAGCAGCTGATTGAACAGGTTTTTCTTTTAACTACAATTGATCCAGTTTCAGGTGGGGTTTACAATCAACAAACATAACCCAATGAAATGCAACAAAGCTATACAATATAACACATGTAATTAAATAACAACTATTTTGATCAGTCAATTCCCCATTTCTGTCATTTCTCAAGTTTCAGCTTCCCAGTTACGAGGTGTTTTTTCTGCTTTACTTTAGTGAGTTAAATATATTTCGGTATGACATAAAGCAACTCTCCTCAAGCATAAAGAAACTGACATGTGCATTTTATTTGACTATTTTCTGTTATTTTCTACACATAAAGATGAATCAGTTGATTTAAAAAAGAAGGAAAGTCATTATCAGTAGCAGCCCTAAAATGCTATTAACTTTTTTTTGTATTACTTTTTTTATCATAAAGTATATTGGTTTGTATTTCTTATTTGTTGTGTTTTATTATTATTATTCATTCATTAAGTCTTTTTTGTCATTATTATGCATTCATTATTCATGTTTTTATTGTTGCTATTAGACTATGACTGATTAGACGGTTCTACAATGAATTTGGACTATAAACCCATAAGAAAATCACTTCAACAAAACATACCAATAATGACAATGCCATCTGAAGGCAACAGTAAATCAATCAGTGTAAATTGTCATACTGTAACATTGTTATCCCCGACTAACTAAAGCATCATCAACAACAACAAAGGGATATGTGCTGGTTAATAACATCAGGACACAGGCTAACGTTAGCAGATGTGTGGCAGTTTATGAAGTGATCAGGCTAACCAGCCACACTGATCGGCTAGCTATCTCCAGAGCTATGCATAAAAAATGACTTGACTGCAGAGCTGACACAGCGTGTGAATCGAAGATAACTTACCTTGGGCTTATACAGCCACTTTCGAAAGCGGTTCATCGTTCCCTCGCCACCTTCCTTTGTCACCCTCCTCTCCTCTCCTGTACCTGAGTGTCTGACACTATCGGCAGCTGGTAGCTAAGCTAGCTTCGCGCTGCTGGGTTCCAAAACATTAAATGTAAAAAAACACAGTCACGGTAAGTTGTCCTGAATGTTACAACGCAGCTCTGAACGCGTACAAAGCAGATATTATAAAGCAACGACTTATTTCCATCTTCCCTGAATCCCGAGGTTGGCTGCCTGTCTCCCCCGCCCGGCCACTTTCCAAGTCCCGACGATACAGACGGAGCTCCGGCGGCTCTGAGCCTCTAACGTTACTGGATGACAGTCACGTTGACAACATTCACCTCCCACTTTCTCAGGAACTGATGCCTTCAAGGGCCGATCCCAAACCCCGAGCACCCATACGCTCCTGGTCCTGTACAAATACAGACCATGTAAGAATTGCAGTGGAACTTTTTTTATTTTCTAAATTCCCCCATCCAGTTTCTTTATAAAAGGAAATCTTTGACTTTTAGTAATGATTCGTTTCAGTTACCAAATAATGTTTTAAAAAAACATGAAGGCGGACCTCAAGCTAGCAAACTCAATTTCAATCTCTTCTTAAAATAAACTTTTATTTGATTTATTTTCCTGACTAATGGTGTTTGTTCATTCATTTATAATGTTTATATCTTCAGTTCTAGATCTGAATTTGGCTATTTTTTATAATTGTTTTTGTGAATGATGTTGTAGGCTTCCTTTGTTTTTTTAAGATCCACATAAATATGTTATTATTATTATAATAATAATTATCATTATTAGTAGTAGTAGTAGTATAAGTAGTAGTAGTAGTATTTGTATTATTATATAGAAAAAATATAGGCCTATAACTTCTTCCTCATTCAAAATCAAGATTATGTGAATCTGAATTTATAAAAACATTTCAAAAGTTTGACTACAACACAATTCTCCGTGTTTTTGTTCTGCTGATTTAAGGCCCTTATATTAAACGTGTACTTTTCATTTCAGTTTATGATTGGATTCCAAAATTGCTTTCACTCATTATTGTATGTACACAAAGAAAAAATCCCCTTTTCAGCAGATGATGGTGTTTTTGATATTTCTGAGTGGAGAGGGACATTTAATTTGTTTCTTTATTTATTATCAGATATGTGACTAAAGAGTGGCAACCCAGTGACTTTATTTACATGCTCACGATAATCAGTTTAAATGTTAATCAGATTACGGCAGGAAATCAGATGATGCATTGTGAGGCTAAAGAACCTCAGCTTCCATGTGATTTGTCCAGTAATCAGCTTTTCGCCACTAGCCCCTCAGAAACCCTGATGTGAAGTCACTTTTCCCAACAACAGTTATTTGTAATCATCACACACAAGTCTGCTGCCTCAATCTGATTACTTTTATCAGCAGGCAATTCCTCATTCCTCATTGTATTTGTCACTTGATGTGCCTGTTTCAACATTTCCAACAGCACTTGAAGGCGGCGCATGGCTCGCACAAACGTCACAACAAGCTACGTCATAATAATTGTTATGGTAGCCAACAAAGGATCAGGATGTCACACTGTTAATCTGCATCCGATGGATTAAAACCATGTATATTGTAAATCTGTTGAACAAAACAGCCCACTAATAATACTTTTTAAAAAACCTCATTAATTTTCATTAACGTTGCTAATCCTTGTTTTTGTAAGGCATTACTCAGGCAGGCCTATACGTTTCTGTTTACGCTAGTGGGTTGCTAGGCAACGATTGAACATGGCAACTGTGTGCGCTGAAAGCAAGCCGTGAATTTTATCTGGTAAAACTTTCTATGAATGTATCTTCTTTTATCAACACTTTAACCAGTCTCAAGTGGAACTAAGATGTTACTCTTTAAACAGCAGAGAAGCCCACGTGACCATTGAGGATATATACTGTATTTTGTGGAGCATTTCTCTGAGCAAAGATCTTTTCACCACAGTTATCAATCTCCCCCGGCTTTCTGTAGATCGATACAAAATGGCATCGAGCTATGGATCGCTTGCCAAGGAGGCCATTGTGCTGCTCGATAGGTTCAGAGCTGGCAGACAGTGTTTGGATGACTTCATGGAAGAAGCTTCAAAGGATCTGCAGGTAAATTGGCCTATACTCAGATTGTCTACTACAGTAAAACATTGGAAATTGTACAAACACACATTTACACAAGTATTGAAAGTAAAGCCTTCAAGTACCAAAAGTAAAAGTACTCGTGTAGAATAAGAGGTGGGAAATAACTAATTAGCCTACATTTACTCAAGTAGCCTACTGTACTTAAGTACAATTTTGAGGTATCACTTGTACTTTTCTTGAGTATTTGCTACTTTGTACTTCTATTCCACTACAATTCAGTGGTGAATATTGAACTTTTACTTTAATAACATTATTTATTGAAGGACTTTTACATGTGACTGAGTATTCCTACACTCTGGTTGTTCTACTTTTACTTAAGTACAAGATCTCAGTAGCTCTCCCACCTCTGTTTAGAATAATGAATTATTGGATTCATGTTATGTTGCATCTTGTAAGTGAGAGCACATTGTATCAGTCTTTTTATAGACTGTTGGTTAGAGTTATCTCTAGGGCATACTTCGTCATTTAGTAGTTGAT
Organism: Gymnodraco acuticeps; assembly: GCF_902827175.1. Classification (NCBI taxonomy): domain Eukaryota; kingdom Metazoa; phylum Chordata; class Actinopteri; order Perciformes; family Bathydraconidae; genus Gymnodraco; species Gymnodraco acuticeps. The sequence goes on along the minus strand of NW_022990295.1, from coordinate 6,940,435 downwards.
TATATTTTGTAGCAACTTTATCTAAAGTAATGCAGGTTATTAAAGTACTAGAGTAGTAGTGCAGTAAAAGCAATATGTCTTTAAAATCAAATAGTCATATCACTGGTTCCCTGAGGCTGCTTGTTGTTTTTTGTTACAGAACATGGATACTGTGCATCAGAAGTTCATACTTGATGTAGTTTCTGGATGCATTGAACAAACAAAGTTACTGGACGTAGTTGTCAATGTCTTCTATGGCCAGAATGGACGATGCTTATCTAGAGGTGATCGCAGCCAGCTTGTCAGTAAGTTAATGAACCAAACAAACTCCTACATTCAAAATTGGACTTTAAATAAAACAAGATTTTGTTTATAATACTATTGTGTTCTTCAGTCATCTGTTACCTCGCCACCTTTTCTCTTGATGACCTTGGACTTCAGCGCTTCAGTAACATTATTAAATCTCTGGACATCAAGAAGATGCACACAGTAAGAAACTCTTATCACTGTTGTTTCATAGGGAAATTACCATAATACTGTGCCCTGTGTGACAGTGTGTGTCTTGTGTTTGGCTACAGTTCCTGACTTTCTTTTTCACAAACCTCACTACGTGGATACAAGACGAGTGGAATAATATCTACGAGGCTGCCTATGTGGAGAAACTCTGGGTTGGCCCTCTGCTAAGGTGAGAAGAGAAGGAAAATATTTTTGAAGGAAATCAATGTTTTTTTTAAAGTCAAGGATCAAAGAATATGTGTCCTTTAGATGGCGCCCTGAGATGGATATTCTCCTGGACCAGCTTGCCGTCAAAATATCTCATGGGACTCAGGTCAAGAAAGCTCACATCAAAAGAACTGAGCCTCAGGAGTTCTCTCTCACGAAACCTAAACCTCGACCTCTGCCTGTGCCTGAGGTCATTCCTCTGCAGGAAAAATCTAAACCAGTTAGTATCATTTACAATAATATATTTCCAAACATTGTCCCACAGTTAGTTTCTGTGCTGTCTTTTATAGACCATATAGACAAGACTTTATCATTGTGTTGAGGCTCATAGAATCTGTTTGTTTAGGTGCCAGATAGCACATACAAGGCTCCAAAGGAGATGCAGATGATCGAGGAGATCAAACAAAAGAACCTTCAAAAGACTGAGGTAAAATATCTGCTTTTACTATTATCACCAGATGGGAGGAAACTGTGTAAAAAAAGACTTAATGTATATCACATGCAACCGTTAAGTAAAACACAAATAACCATTACATTCCAGCACATCAAAACACTTACTAATGGATACTATTATTCTCATATTATTATCATAACTTATGGTAGCTTTGTTATATGCCTTTCTAACTACCTCTATTTATTTTACCAAAGGAACTGCTCTATGAGGCAAATATGAAACAGTTCAGGTGTGTTAATCCCCAGAAGTCTGAACACACCAAGGTAGGGGCTATTGACTGTGCTTTAGTAATCTTTTTTTGATTAATTTCAAAGCTAATTAAAAAAGATAAAACACTGAGAAAAGTCCAAAATTCACATTTCTGACAAACCATCATTTGTATTGCAGAGAGCGATGTCTCAGATTAAGGAGGGCTTGGATTCAAAACTCAAATTCAATTCATTTCATTCCTCTGAAAATCCCTCCAGCAATAAGGTGACATGTAATAACTTACTTCAGTGGATCAGTCTTCAGTTTAATAGTGAAGGATATCAACTAATATAGATATCCTAATTCTGACTCTGTTAGACTAACAGCTGGCCAATCAAGCTCAACAGTGCAGCCATCCTGAGGCAGGGGGCGCTGTACGACCGTCAGGTGGAGGAGGAGCTGCAAAGGTACAGCGCCACTTTCAACTGCCACTGCTTGACCTTTGTTAGTGGCATTATGTATTCGAACCTGATCAGTATTCAACAACTGTGAACATTCATAAACACACCTCCGCCCCTCAAAGACTACAAACACTACCATTTAGAAATATTTATGGCTATTTTACTTGCATCCTTTGGTTACTATAACCCTTTACATTACATGTCACTTGTTAGACGCTTTTATCCAAAGCCACTTACATACTCAATACTGTGGGCAATCCCCACAGGAGCTATTTTGGGGTGAAGTGTCTTGCCCAGGGATACAACGACATGCTGACTGCAGTGGGGTTTGAACCTGTGACCCCATGATCCGAACACAAACGCACAACCCACTGCACCACACGCCTCCCACACAGTCACTACATGTATACAGTTTTGTACATTTAACGTTTTTAGACTGTAAGTTTAAATATGCACATTGACATTTAATTTGATCTCATTGCACTGTCATCGCTACTACCTCTGCTTTTACCACTTTTATTTATTTATTTGAGTTTAATTTTGACTGCAGTGAGAGTGGCAAAAGAAATGTTCTATACTTTGCATCATGACAACAAAGATATATTCTATTCTATCCTGCATAAGACAGTACTGGAATAGAAGGCAAAACTATTTTAATGCGAGCAACATTCAAATTATAATGTTTATGATAACTGATCATTTTGAAAATACTTGTGCTTACATTTTCTTGAGATGTTCTATATAACGAATGTGGAAAAAATATCTTTATCCTTAATCAATCAATCTTAACTAGACTAAACAAGGTAGAATAAGACCATATATGGCTAGAATAAAACTGAGTTTGGAATAAGACTGGATCTGCCAGATGTTGAGTCATTTATTTGTGTTTGTATACAGAATGGAGCGTCTGGTGGAAGGGGCACGTGAGCCCTCGTCTTTCCTCCAGTGGCAGAAGGAGATGCGTGAGAGGGACCTTCAGGAAGAGCTGGCCAAGATTGAGCGCAGACACCTAGAGGGACGCATCAGTTATGAGGAGGCAGCTATGGCCCGCACACGCATAATGGAACGCAACCAGAAGGCTGCTCAGCTAAAGAAAGAAGAGGTGGGTAAAGATACATTGACAAATGACAATAACATTCATTTACATAAGATAACATAGTGCTTTAAAGTTTGTAACGAGACTGTAAACGTGTCATACAGTTATGTGTTCTCTGCAAACACCTTTTAAAGAAAGGTCTTTACAATTATGCATGGATAATGTGGCTTTTATTGTTTCTTAGAGAGCTCAGCTGATGCGGTCATATGCGGAGAAAAGGATGCAGGAGGAAAAGGAAATAAGAGACTTAGTGCAACAAGTAGCAGAAGGACACAAGAACTCAAAAGCAGCTAAAGAGAGAATACAGAAATTCAAGCAAAGTATAGGTAAGGCCTCCTTATTTCACATCACATGTGATGCAATGGCCTCTTCTCCATGGTTTCCTTTTCATTCTCATCAATGTCACTTACACTTCACAGTGAAAGAAGTCTCAGAGCAAAGACAGGAGCTCCTACGTCAAGCACTGGAGGAAGCACAAGCAGAGCTCAGCAGAAAATTTGAAATCATCCGTGAAATCCGCGCCATTCAATCGCTTCCTCACAGAAGAGTGAGGAATTTTGACGACACAGAGGTGGGTGAGGGAAGGCATGGATGCCATAACATTTGAGATAGTTTCACATACTTCTTGTGAATCGATTGTGCCATGTCAGACTGCAGGACATGAGCTGCTGGGGGAGATGTCCCTGGTGGAGCTGAAGGAGCGTCTGGCCCTGCTGGGGGAGGCGCAGCAGACAGAGCAGCAGGAGAAACGGGAGCACATCCTGGAGGAGAAGCAAAACAAGAAGCAGCTGCTGCTGGAGCAGCTGGACACCATCGAGCTCCACAGGAGAGCGCTGGCACAGGCTGCTGCCATCAGGTCAGAACATATTTGGCTCTCATTCGATTGTGATAGGAAAATATGGGGCTAAAGCAGACATACACAAACACTGAAATATCCCCCACACAGTCATGAGGTGTTCTGGCATGTTGCAGGAAAGAGGAGAGGAAATCCAGGCCATTTCATCGGCAGGCGATGACTCATGATGAGACAGTTTTGGCGCTGCAGAAGAAACTTGAAGAGAAACAGCAAGAGCGCCAAAGACTGAAACAAACTCAAAGCAAGAAGGCCAAACCCTCTGAGCCGACAGCAGCACACACTGTTAGAAACACAGGGACACACAACAAAGTGAGTGTGAAATCCAGAACAAAGAGGAAATGACTTCTCTCAGTATGTTGTCTGTTTTTGTTAGTGTTGCGATTTCACATGGCAGTAAATGATATTCGTCTCTCTCTTTCTTTTACTGCCAGGAAAGCCTGACTGATACAAGCTGGGAGGAATTGGAGCTGAGCTTCGAGCGTCACATCCAGAAGGACGCACCTTCTGTTGTTTCTCAGACAGAAACGCTCAAGACATAAATATGCATAGGCCTGTGAATGTTCTTTTTTAGACCAGAGAGATCATCAGTGTCTGCAAGAAATGTGTGGGAGGATTTTTTTTGTCTATTCTTTGACACATTTCAAATTAAAATAGCTGTGGAAATGTTTGAGTGCCATTATGATTTATTTCCAGAAATGATGTTATTTGAGGTGTACAATAAATAGCACCAATGTTCCCCCGTAGTAGATTCCACCTGTATTCCACCTTCAACTCACGACTTACAAAGAAAATGTCCCTTCCCTAAAAAGTTGTGTGTTGTTGTTGATGGGTGTCTGTTTTGGCAACAAGTTACTGTAAAATGTTTTACTCATTATTAGTCATCATCATGCCAGAATCCCTCCCATTGAAAAGCAGAAATAGATCATGAATATATGAAATCAAAACTGCATATTTGTTTAAATCTTTTTGATGTATGTATCGTCTGTGTAACGGTTTACTAATAGATTGTAATTATACAGAATATACTGTACTTTGCCACACATTTATTTTAATCACACTACAGGCGCCCCTGGTGGCTGCTCCGTGTAACATCAGGAGATCTGTCTGAATCCGGCCCATTTTATACAGTTTTTCCATGTAAAGCAAAATCACATGATGTGTATTTTGTCATATGACACTGATGAGAGGACTGATCCCACTGCGAGCGAGCGTCACTGACGTCTTCTCTAAAAACAAAGGCAGCTCGCGGGACACTTGTCAGGGATGCTGTAGCGTCCTGACATTGTTTGGAGATATAGTCGATATTATCTGGAGGATGGAGGGCCGGGGACTTCTGCCTGCCATATGCGCCGCTTGTTTCATTGGTGAGCCTGACTCTTAACCGACCATAACTGCTGTAATGCTGCTACACAGTGGGCACGATATAGGTTTACTAAATAATCATTATTGAGAGTGTAAACTCACTAATCAAAACTGAAATGGCATATTATGTTTAGATAGGTATGGTTAAATACTTGTTTTAAAGCAATCAAAGCATAACATAACTATACATTGAATACAAATGTCATGCAGTCACAACAGCTAAATGTGAAAAGTGGGACACATCTTTCTAAAATAAAAGTTTATTAGCTGGAAATCCTTTCACAACCAACGTTCTCCTCATGAAGAATGACCACAGAATAATGTAGCCTACTGTGTTGGTTTGGTCCGTTAATAACTGTTATATTAAAACTAAGTATCATGTGGTATGACAATAATAGTCTGAAAGAGACTAGTTTTACAAAGATTTGAATATGATGTTGCTAAATACTTAAGAATATAACGTTCTGTTAGTATAACAAAGGATTGTGTCTAAAAGTTTGAGAGAGAAATGTTGCCAACCCAGAAAAACCAGAGAAATCACATGACCCCATTTCTGAATAATTGCATTTCATGAAGAGGATGGCTCATATTGAAGAAAGCACTTAAGCACATGGCTAATGTGATTACTAACACAATATGGGCTCTGTTTTACTAAAGTCGTTATCCGTTGCTCTCACTTTCTCCGTGGTTATAGCCAAGGAATATCAATGGTAGATATTATGTCTGAGAATGAGGGAGATGATTGAATACTTAATACTTCTTTAAAACTAAGAGCACTACTGTAAATGGCTGAAAATGTAAATACATTCAATTTCAAATTCTCCAAGACTACCTTTTTACAGAAATGTCTACTTGACACTACAACAGCAGAAAATCTACTTTGGTATTCTGCATTTTTATTTTTCAGTGTGCTAAGATGTGAGCTGAAAAATCACAAATACAGCAAGCCAGTGTACCTATAGCGAGTAAAACTCTAACACAGAAAATACCCGTCTATGCTGCCCCAGAACGCCTGGTTGGAGATTTTTATTTTTCCATTTTTTTCTTCCTGAGTATGGTGACGTAACGATACCCAGGTCCAAATGGACCAATCCGTGGAGCTCCTCTCACACACACACACACTCACTCAGCCTTATCTTTTCTCACCCGCGGCTCCGTGGATCTCCACTCACAGTTTGCCACACACTCACAGCCTGGCTGTGAGTGGTGTCTCGCTGTCTCAACGACCCCACGCCGCAACCAGGGAACGACACCAGTAATACAGCTCACACTGTCTGCTCCTCGAGCCTCAAAGGGCGGAGCACCCAGACCCACGCAGCATTCTCATCTGTTTGTCATTACTGGTGTCATTTTCTGGTTGCTAACAAATGCCATTGTAACACATCAGAGCACAGTGGGCTCATAGGGGGGGGGGGGGGGGGGGGGAGGCAGGAGCTCCAACAAGGCGTGTAGGACAGAGAGTGAATATACTATACAGAGATGCTGTATAAGAAAGCCAATGTGATTTTGGAACATTGAACAATGTAAATCTATTCTAGTAGACCTCAACAATGGAATTATGATCAGTAGAAATAGCCATGACATGGGGCCTTTAAGTAAATAGATGCCAATAAACCATAGGCCCAAAACGTCTCAGGTTAGCTCCTTTTAAAAACGTACTTAGTTTTTGCTTCTATTGTTGTATTAAACATTCAGCAACAGATATACTCCAAAAGCCCAAGAGACATTTGCATGACCTTTGCAACATGTCAACTTCAGGTCAAATCAATAATTCAATTTGATAGTTTTTATGACCGACATAACTTTTTTTTCAAGTTTTCTGTGTGCATTTGATGGCTTTTGTGTCAGTAGAGTGATGACACAAATCATGTTGAAAAAGCGAGATTGGGTACAAGTCCTAGCTGGATTTAAACCAGGCCTGATATAGCACCATATTAGGCACCTAAAAACCAGTCATGATTGATTTTATTTATTAATACTCCTACTTCAGTCCACTACCAGAAGTCAGAATTGAAAGACAGTGTCCTTCTCCTCCAGGCATGGTGGTGAGCCAGACCACACTAGCTCCTGCAGTGATGAACACCACTTTCATGGAGAATGTGACTGATCCGACAGTAACTCCCGTGATTCTCACCACGACCCCAGGCTGCTTGGCGTTCAACACTTCTACTTGTGAGCCTTGTGCACCGGGATCGGAGTACGACAACAGTGAGTCAACGACCGTTTCATCTGACATGAAGCCACCATTTTAAGATGTAAACAGTAAAGTCGTAGTTAAGAAAATGCTTCCCTATCCCTCCCCAGACACCCTGCTGTGTGCATGCTGTGCTGACCCCGGGCTGTGTCTATTTCCTGGTGCCTGCCTGCCATGCAACAGAGGCTTCTATCAGCCGCTAGCAGGACAGCAGCAGTGTCTGCCCTGCAACCGGGGCTTCTACACAAAGTATGACACACATTCTACATTTACTTTGACTTCTAATGGATTTTATTGGCTTTACCATCTAGTTCACTGTTCAATGTCTTGTGTTTTTTGCACTACTGCACAGTTTCACTGGAAGTCCCTTGTGTAATCCCTGCCCTACTGGATCCTTCAACAATATCACTGGTGGAGACAGTTGCACAAGTTGTCCAGCAGGTGTGTTTATTGAGCTGAATACAAAAAAATAAATCATCAATTGTAAATCATTAACTATTGATATGCTTTCAGTCAAAACCAACAGTATACTTGTGGTCAAAAATGAGATTTGTTTATGTTAAATGTCAAGTAAATTATAAATGAACATTAGCTTGCAACTGATTAGAGTATCTGTATCTCAAAATAGTTTGACATCTTCAAAGATTTGAGAGAAAACACAAATCACATGTGTTGAGTTATTTTCTGCCTACTGCTTTCAGGTTTCTTTTCCTCGCAGCACAGCTCCACTTCATGTTTGCCATGTGCACAGGGAAGCTTCTGCAAGTAAGTTGTACTTAAATGTCACCGCCGGGTTTCTATTTCTGTTTCTATTATGGTTTGTTTCTAGGACCCAGAAATCTTTGTGAAACTCTCCTAACTATCGCTGTGTTTGGATAATCACTTCATCTAACAACATCACATGATTTTATGATCCCATGGTTCTGTTTGGCAGCACACACACACACACACACACACGCACACACACAGTAGTTTGAGGCAATATGACTTTTATCAATGCCTCAGCGACAGCGTGTGTTACCCTGAATTCATGTTGAAAACTGTTTTTCTCACATGCATCTATAGTGAAAGATCCAAAGAAAATCCAAAAACCTAATGATTCAAATACATTGGGCCAGCGTTTTACAACAGAAAAACTATAACAATAAATCAGTTGATGAACTCTCACACACCTCATCCATTATAGTCGATATCTTATTCATCCAATTATATGCTCATTACTTCTGAAACAAATTCATATTTGCTTAAACTTTATTATTTAATAGACTTGTGCATAAACAGTACTCGCAGATGAGACTCATACTGAACCAGAGAGTTTGTAAACGGATGATTTGATGTAGTTTTGCTGTTGTTAAACAGCATTCTTTTTGCTATATTCTTTAAGTTTCATCAAGACTTTCACTGTGTTTTTTGGAGTCTTCATTTACCTTGGGGGCATGCAAGTAAAACCAAATGTTCTACACAAATTCAAGTCAACACATGCTTGAGTAAGTCACTGATATACAAATGTAGATGTTGCGTTTCTTTTAACCTTTGAAACATCAGTCCTATCAGGCTTATACTGTATGTCTGTTAATACTTTTAGACCAAGCTGCTAAACAGCTTTAAAATAATCAGCTTTCACATTTTTCAAAGTTACTTGTGACAGCTATGAAATTCATAATAGTTTATCCATTTACAGTCACAAACGTGTCTCTCTCTCTCAGTTCCTCTGGTTGTAGCCAGTGTCAGATGTGTCCTGGAGGAACAGAAGCTTTGCAGTCTGCCGCAAGGGGCTGCACACTGTGTCGGCCAGGTAATTGATATCATGCTAACTTAATGCTACAAGGCCTAAAGAGTAATGTGTATCAGTGTGGCAGCTCATGATAAAAAAGGGGATATATCCATCCAGGTGATATCTGGTTTTAAACAGGCATGCACAAGCTTCCCCATCAGACGATGTGTCAAATCTGTGGCAGTGGATTCTACCAAGTCAACTGGGGCAGGGAGAACTGTGATTTATGTCCAGAGAATCACTACTGCCCTGTGAGTACTGCACGTCCACACAAATCAGAGGAAACAAATATCTTGCATATGTTGGTTGACATGTTTTTTTTCCTCAGAGTCCAGATGTGAACCCCATTAAGTGTCCCAGCGATGCTTTTTGTCCAGAGGGCAGCTTGTCTCCGGGATACTGCATGGAGACTTTCTTCCGCAAAGAAGGGGACACGTGTGAACTGGCTCCTGTCACCTTGGCCCTTTTAGTAATTGGGGGAGGGGGTAAGTAACACTTAACTATCCAGTACGTTTTTCTGACGTAATACTGTCTTACTGTTAAGACATCTCTGTATATATATTACTTCTCCATTGCATAGACAGTTACTTTATTCCTGTTTACATTCAGTTTATTCAATCATATTTCATATTTCATACTCCCACAGATGTATCACTCGATTCCACTCATGTTTATATTTTAGCCCTATATTTTAACTTGCATATTTTAAGTCTTTCATTTGGCTTTTACTTGCATGCTTTTCTTTTTTTAATACTTATGAAATGAGCCTGAGAGCTAGGGTTTAATATTGTTTTTCATGTTATAGCAAAGAAAAGTTGAACTAACAACATGTTTAAAAGCATTGCTTTAAAGTTATGCTTTTCAAACTGATTACCTTAAAGTTGTGAAGCTTCAGGCTGCAATATGTGGGAATTAGATTATATATATTATCTAATTATATATATATAATCTAATTAGACACACAAACACATTTATTTAAAGTAAGTATTAAAAGTGTTTGTTTGATATATTGATTTATATCTCCATTTGGATAATATATGGCTTCCTTTTTTTCTTTAGCTTAAACGGCACAGTTCATGTTTTTCTCACTCATATTAGGAAATGAGCAAAGATGAAAAAAATAAATTGCAGTGAAAGGACTTTGAATTGCTCTGAATTATTATTATTATCTTTTGTTTTGTTTATTACGTTATGTATTTTAATTAAAATATAAGCTTTGTACTGCAGATTTCATATATAAACTAAGCATTTTTTGTATGCCTAAGGTATGCTATGATATATGACACTAATATCTCTCACAAAAACAGAACACTTTTCTTTTTGCACCATGAAAACTGTTTTTTTCCCCTGTTAAACTGAGACCACTTCATTCCTACTGGACAAAATGAATTAAAATAGGAATCATGCTCACAGTATAATATTGGCGTATGTGTAATCAATAGTACTGTAAATGGACATTTCCTGTAACATCCTCTGGTGTTCTTTTTCAGTGGCCGTACTCTTCATAATTTTAATGGTCCTACGTCGACGGAGGGACATTGATGGAGAGTTGACTGTAGCACGAGCTCCACTATTAGGCAAAGAGCGACCTCAGGGTCGATACTATGGCGTCCCCTGTGATGCAGAACCTGTGTATGCTGGCTGGTGAAACAGAGGACCTCATCTTAGCTGTGCTTGGTATCTTGTTATGGGTCCCAACTAAAGACACAAGAACTGATTGAGGAGTACAAAGTTAAAACACTGGACTGGTGCCTTGAGAGTGCTCTGACAGTGTACAAGCTTTTTAAAATCTGGTACGTTTTAATATATTACAAAGAAACAGACGTTTTTTTCTGAACTTTTGTAGTTTTACACTGGTACAATTGTTCCACTCAGAGACAAACATGCTTCTTTTGTAAACTACGTTAATGGATTATGAGAGTTATGTTGAGCGGTGAAAATAGATGCGTTCCTTGACTTTGTGGGAACCTCTCTGTCTTATGAAAAGCACTTTTTTTACAGAGGTAATTGATTTACTTCTGACTGATGTGTTGATAGACTTGTGGTTACTTCCAATAACTCTTGTAGTTCCACAGCTACAGAGAGGTGTAAACTGGTTGCTGCCATGGTTGCTGATTGTATCTGCTTTTTTTTTAAAAGTTATGTTTGTATAAAGGCAAAATAAATACAAATAATTAATTTGAGCCTCATTTCTCACTGTTTTGTACTTATTTGAATTTGATTGCAAACCTAAAATAGAATATATGTTTTAAATGTATAGAAAATGAGGCAGTATTAAACAAATTCACCCAATCCTGGAAAACCACTACTATCATAACCATTAAAAAATAAATACCAGGGTTTTAAATCCAAGTCGGCCTAATACTGTCAAGACAGCCTGACCTTGTTAGAGCCTCACAGATGTAGTTTTTTGTTGTTGGTACAAATCATCTTAACAAGTATTATTTTAAGATGGTGTAAAGTTGAGGGGTCTAAAACATGGAAATTGTATAATGTCCCTATCCTCAGCAATCTAGATCTTATTTTTCTATTGTATGCAATTTCATTCTAGATTAAGTGCCCTTCATTTTTGTATAAATAGTAATGACTGACTTTTGCACATTGGTTTTAAAACAATATGGACCTCTCTAACTACAGATATGTGTACATGTTGTAGCTGGAAAATCACAGGTGTATTTAATAATTTATGATTTCATAAAGTGCAGATCAAAGTCATGTTATTAGTTGCCCCTGTGCATTTCCTGCAATGACAGGTAATAATGTGTGCCCTGAAGAATATGTATTCAGGGGATACTGCAAGGTTTACCAGACTGAAGAAAAAAGGGAAATCCCTCTAACAAATATGTGGTTTGGTCACACTGCACTGAATATTTCTTCCACATTATATAAACATCAAATGTGACAAATAGCAGATCTGTAGTTCAGATAAACATGTTTACTGAGTGTGACACAACCATGGAGTAGAAAGACAGATACAGCTAAGAGTTGCACACAAGAATGTGTTCAGAAGTATAACATGCACAGAAAGTTGATGCCAGAGTACTTAACATACTTTCTGGAGGATGAAACCTCATACACACTATGGTTGGTCTGTGTTGTTTGTATTTCAATACCAGACAGCAGTGGTGCAACCACAAAAGAGGCAAAAGAGTACTCCATTCCAAATTCCTGCATTCATTTAAACTCTAATAAAAGTACAGTTAGTTTATGGTTAATACATTCAAGTATACAAAATATCAGTGTATATTTCATTAGTGGATTTGTTATTCATGATGCATTTACATGTAAGAAGCATATCATTGTTGCAAAGGGCAGAACATTTCCTTTGCTGTTGGTTATTAGTAACAGGACTGTTGTCCATATCTTAAATTGTCATGTTAAAAAAAAATGATAATAATTTAAATGGATATCAAATACATGTAGAGTGGTAAAAAGTACACTTGTTGCCTCTGAAATGTTGTCGTTAGAAAGATACAATAGCAAAATTAGAAAATATATATTTATAAACCAAATACAACAAAACTGTAATTTCGCCATATTTTTCTGAGAATAAAATCATACAACATGTGAGTAACAATTGCTAGGTGGCGGTAATGCACCGTTTCGTATTTACGTTAGATCCATGCGTTCTTATTATACATCCATGGATGAATGCAATAACAGAGACATTTGTCCTAACAGGACTCCGTACGTACGCGAACATTCCAGTAGAAAAGATGGCGGCCGCCTTTGCAAGAAGGGTGTCTGGTATGTACTGACAATTTGACATTACAACTTATAATATCTCACTCCCTTCACCATGTAAATGTTTAGTATTGTTCCATATTCGAATTCACTGAACTTTTGGCATAATTGTGCGAACACGTGTTGTGTGTTATCACAGTCAGTACGTGGAGTTGCTAAAATAGCTAACTAGCCACAGTGCTAGGTTTTCTCTGCGCTGACCTGTTGTCCTTGTGTCTGACAGGGCTGCTGAGGCCGCTGTCTATCTCTCTGTGTGCCAGGACAACACAGCTCTGTCCGCTCTCCAGCCTCATCCAGCCTGCCCCTCTCTACGGCTCTGCTGCAGCCGCTGTCCGCGCTCCTCTGCGGGCTGCGGTGTGCCTGACGCCCCGCTGCAGCATCCTTCAACGGTACAACAACTCCTTCTGATAACCAGTTCAGTGGACAGTTAATAACCAAAGCCCGTCACCACTTCATAGTTGAATATTATCAACACATGTATCTTTAACTCTACTATTCATCGTGTCAGAGAACACAACTTACATTGACACTATAGGCAATAGAATATAACACATGACATAAGTTTTCTGAGGCTGTTTCCAGTGGTTTGCTCTGTTCCATTTGAGGGATATCTTGTCACAACATATATAATATTACTTAATTTTATACCATGCATGAAAACACATTTGGGTTAAGATTAAAGTCAGTAGCAACAAGGATATTGTATTCAATATCTACTACTTGTCATTTGAGAATTAGTTTTGTAATTATGTGACGTGAAGATTGGACATCCAAAAGAGTTAAGCACCACAATCAAAATGCTATTCCCCAATCCCGAGGGATATTTCAAAACCGACCAAATAAAACAAACACTTATGTTAAGAGGTCAAATATTGTGTTAATTCATTGAATTGAACCTTCTTCAATTAAGCAGCTAGCCTCAAAAAGGCCTGAGAGTCTCATAGTTATGGATCTTGGGATTTACCTGATTCTGATTAACAATTCATGTTACCTTTCTCTACTCTGTGTTGTTCTAGGGTTTCAGCTCTTATTCCCAGTCTGACTCAACAGCCAAGCCGAAGTCTGACCTATGTCAGTCTGAAGAAGGGGAAAAGGAAGTCTGTCAAATCTGTGACGGAGAGATTCATGAGGCTGCACTGTGACCTTTGGATAAGACGCAAGGTATGAATCATTTGCTAAGAACTGCCATTTCTTGTCTTTGCACATTTTTCTAAATGTGTTGCCAATCTGTCTTCCTGTGGACATTGTTTACAGGCTGGATACAAAAAGAAACTGTGGAAGAAGAGGCCTGCTCGGCGAAGCCGCCTGAGGGAGCATGTATTCTGTAACAAATCACAAACAAAGCTTTTGGATAGAATGACAACCTCGTTTTGGAAAAGGAGGAACTGGTTTGTTGATGATCCGTACCTGAAGTACCACGATCGGGTCAACCTCAAAGTGTAATGTGCTGATTCATGTAGTGACATCTTCTTTGTGTGTTTTATTATAATGTTAAATAAGTAATAAAATCATGTGTTAAATGATCCTTTCCTTTTAAATGCCTGTTTTTTTAAAGACAAAAAAGATTAGAACACAGTCAATTCTTTACTTAGTTTTTAATGGCTGTAAATCGATTTTTTACAGAGATATTTAACCCAGTAGAACAATTAACCATCATTTCATCACTTCACTTTAGTTTTGTATTTCACAATAAGGTTGAATTTGAATTATTTTGACATTCTGGCCTGCCAGAACTACATTTCTTAGGATAACTTAAGTGGTATCTCCTCATGAATGAAGTCAAAGTGGCAAATTCACCAGTAAATAAGACAGTATTCATACAGTATGTATAGCCAACATGGATGTATAGTCAGAACATTTCATATTCTTTCTACAAAGCAACAGAACATGACAAATGATTTACTGTTTACCTGCAAGGTGTCAGCAAAATCACTTGAATCAAATGTTCATACAAATTAATAACAAACATCATGCAATGATGAGTTTCAGTTTACGCACATGTATACAAATCTGCTTCTTAGCGACATTTTTTTTCTCTTTTGCTTTGCATGAATTTTAATAGGATATCACATCCATCACTAACACTGATACTACTAACGTTGAAACACAATTTCATTTTTTTCACCAAAAGTCCATTTAAAAGGACAATTTATGTGCATAAGTGTATCTACAACATCTGAGTGACGTGTAAATAGAACAGTTGTACCTGAGAAGCTTTCGTTTCAAACTTCAGACTCTTAATGAAACCGATACAAAGATGAAAATTATAGATCTATGGCAGAAGTCTATCCATCGACAACCAACACAGTGATATTGTGTGAAATGTTGCTTTGTCCCAGGCTCAGTGAATTAAGTAAAGGATGAAAACATAGTGTATCAACAAGCAATTTAAACTTAAATGTAAGTTTGTAAACTAATAAAGTCACTCTAATGAATTCTTAAAAATCAGGGAGCAGAAGATCGTTGGGTTTAGTGTTGCTCCGTTAACAGCAGAGCACTACACAGTGATTTCAAACACGGAAAAATAACCATGTTTATATTTAATAAATATTGACTCACGATATACCCTATTTCTGCTAAAGCTCAAAGTAACATATTCCTAAATGGCCGACCATTGCCAAATGAATGATCAGTTAAATGCTTAAAAAATGAACAGTAGATTGTCAAAAACGGTACACTCCATAACCTCCTGTAGTAGTGAATCCATTTTTCTGTGGTGTGAATACTTTTACCACAGAAAAAATAAATAAAGTTTTAGTGATAATATTCAGCTATTAATTTGTTATGAATAAATGTTTGTATTTTTTGGGCCATTTAGGAGCATTGAGGGCAGCCTTTTTAAATAGTAAACATAGTGCAAAGTGATTGTTTAATGAGAACATATTTGTTAGAAATACTTATGTTGAGACATTTTAGGTTGTTACGTCTTTCTTTAAGGCTTTAATAGAGAGGTGCGTAACTAAATATTGTCTGCCACTGGTGTTCAGTGTTACAAAGGTAGGATGTTTAAACTCAGAAGAGTGATTTTTGAATAATATGAGAATTAATCGTTGCAGAATACAGCTGATCATAGATGCTTCTATAGAACAGATTGAATGGGGGTAAGACATTTGTTTTCTATTGAACATTGGCTTTTACTACATTCTCTTACATTGACCATGTCACTCTCACTCCGGCTTGTAGTATTCATGAAACTACATTCTGTTAGTTAACAGCGGACCAATGGCTGGGAAGACACACATGCAATTGCCTATCCAAACCTGATATACAAAAACAATCAAATCAGAAAGATGAAGTACACACAGTACATCAAAACATATAAAATAACCCATCAAATCAAAAAGGTCTATCAGCATGGAAACCATTCATTCATATGCACTCGATGTCACAACCCTCAATGTTTTTCAAATCATGAGCCACAAGATGTTATATAAATAGAGGGGTCATCATAGGTCACTTTGGTAATACCTTATTCCAAAGCAAGGCTGCTTCAGTCATGTAGCTTTTGGCCATTCAAATTTTTACTTCTTGCAGTGAAGGCAGCTGGAGTCTTTAGGACAGTTTCACATGGCTTCATTGTTCGGAGAAAGCACTCCTGGATCTTGTGAGAGGCCTTAAGACTCTAAGAGGAGGCTAGAAGGGAAGACAAATAAAGACAGTATTTAATTTATTTATACACATTATTAAAAGGATACTGCTGCTGGCTTTATTTAGTATGTTTCTTCTTGTCCAAAGCCCATAAGTTCCTACTAAGGACATACATCTATTAGAACAGGTCAAACGTATTGAATAGATTTTTTAAACTGCATATTTTTGGAAGCATTTGTTGGGGACTATTTTTTGCTGTGGATTATTAAATATGTTTACTGAGTATTAAGGGCAGCAAGATGCATGTACAGTACAGTATCTGGGATAGTAGAACTAAAATACTGTGTGGCTCAGATATGTTTTTTGTGTTATCTTTAGACAACAAGTGGTGTATGGCAAAGAGGAATAAGTAATATCAAAGTAAAAAAGACAATACTTATTTGTATAATCAATACAGTCAATTTCGGGGTTTTTTTCATGGGATTTGTCAACAGTAAGAAAAATATAGAATATTGCCGTTGTGTCCTTAGAACAGTGCAGCTCTAAGCAACACATGCCAGAAAAGGTTATATTAGATGTTAAAATGTATTAATGAAAACCAATTTGGGGTTCACACCTAGGGACTGATTATGTAAAATAATTTCAATAAACATCACATTATCAAGTTATTATCAGGGCTGGAAAGCAGTGTTTTAAACCCATGTTTATATTTTGTTCCCCATGCAACATTTCAAAACCAGTGAGCACCCATGCAAGATCACACGTTCATTTGAACCAAACAATAAACCCACCAAACACCCTCCACAGTTTCAGGAGTTCTGAACTGTGATGATTCATTTAGCTACCCAGCAACAGAAATGAGTGAATCGGTGAGTAAATCCCCACTCTCAAGGGCCAGTTAGATTCAGGCAGCAGCTGAGAAGCCACGCTGACGAGGCATTGTACCTCAGGAGCCTTCCTCTTCATCAGCCTCAGCTGCGGAGAGCTTGATGCTACCGGCAGCCCTTTCCCCACCTCCTCAGTTTCCTCCGGAGCAGGAGAGGGAGGTGGGGAGGGTGGGGAGAGTGTGGAGGGTGGGGAGGACTCAGAGGGTGAAATGGTCTGGGACAGCGACTCCTTGGACTCCCATTGGCCCAACCCCAACATCTCATACTCAGTCATGTCAAAATCTGTGCCATGAAGAAGGATCAGTGGAAGGCATGAACAACGTGTCTCTGGTTTATTGAATGTGTGTAACTGCTCTTATTGACATCACTGACAATTAGGAAAGTTCTTATGATGTGAAGATCATACATAATTGAAGTTAAGTTAACATTTTTGTGTTTTAATGGGATTTGGTGCCAATACCATAACATAACATAACCTTAGTTTATCCTTTAAATTGAGAGGATCCATAATTGAGTAAATGCTATTATTATTATTCTCAGATATTAACAGATTATCTTAATTCCTTGTTCGTTAAAAAGGTTATTATGTCTTTACACAGCGGACAATTGTGTTCCAATGTTAACATTTGTGTCTTAATTTCCTCCTCAAAAAAAGAATTATCAGCTGAGAACAAATATTTAAGGACACGATCTAGAATTTAACAAACAACAACTGCTTCCACATGATGTTGGGAACAAATCCCCCCAGCTACATGTGAGTTTAATCACAGGGTGGTGAGCCTGGCAGGCCTGCGACGCCTGACCTGCTCCAAACAGGAAGGCAGGACTGACGTTTCGGGGCCACTCAGGAAAGCAGAGGCTCTAAACAATATCTGACGGCTTAAACAAGCTGGAACAGGAAGACAGAAATCTAAAAGAGAATCAGTTTTACACAAACGAACCATGCAGGCACTATTATTGTGTTATAATAGCACCATTATGGCTTATATTGTCAGTACTACAAGGGAGTTTTATTATGCCCCAATAACAATTTCCTGGGCCAGAGTAATGTATGCTCACCCTTGTTACAGCTCTCCGACTTGCTGCGCATCATGGACCTGGGTCGAGTTTGTGCTGCTGCTGCAGGCTGCGAAGTATCAGGGCCGGTTTTACTGGTGTCAGACTCACAAGAAGACAGATCCTGCATACTGAAGCTCCTCAATCTGTCTGACAAAACCCCTTGGCTCTAGAAAAGGTAACAAGGTTTTCATCTAGTGTCAGTGGCAGTGTGTCAACAACATGGATCATCCTGACAATAGGCTACTTTAAAAACAAACACACAATAAGCCTATGTGCATATATACAATGCCCCTCTACTGTACCCCCAGGTCAAAACACACCAAATATCCAGACTCTGCGTTACCTTTGTTGCAGCCAGGACGGCAGCTGTGGCGGCAACATTCAGCCCTTTTCTCCCAAAATGCACCAGTGTGTCATAGCTTTTGTCCTTAGCTTGGCAGATATACTCGTCAATGTCCTGTAACAAGGACAGAAACAAAATGATGTTAACCTTGTCTCCCTCGTTATTAGGTCAGTCCTTACTGTATGTGCTGTGTTGACATGCACTTCTAATATGCTTAATTGCCTTACTTATCTTCTCCAACTCACTAATGTGTTTCCTGACTTAGACAAGGAGGAAAAAGGAAAGGAGAAAGGGAGGAACACTGACATTTCCTCTATCCTGTCCTGCCAACACATCTTTAACAGCGAAAGTAGAAAAAACACAAAGGGCACTTTTGTTTTCTGGACAGCTGCAAAGCTCAAATTCTATCAGTTACAAAACATGAAGGCTAACTTAAACTAAATATTTTCCCGAAAGACTTTCCTTGAATCCACCAGTGGAAGAATAGGAAGGTACGACAAAGGGAAGGATTTCACCTTTTCTTTTGAGGAAAGCGTGGGATGAACAAACTTCCTGTACAGCACACTGGAGCCCTTAGTGTAAGGGGACAGCAGCCACACCACAAAGGCTATCTTCAGTTCATAGTAGAAAGGAATCCTGCACCAAAGACACAAAATGATGGAGCCACTCATAAGGAACATTTGATAAACATGGAGTATAATGTTATATTACTTAACATTAAAAAATAAGTCACTTACCAGCAAAGAAACATATCTGTAAACACTTCCACAGCAGTGAATAGGGCAAATATTATCCAGTACATCATCCATTTTACCTAAAATGTAGGACAACAGTGAAAGTTAAAGTAGTTACACACAACACTTTGAAGAATTGTACATAAAAGAAGTCATTGCCGAATGTGATCTCGTCACTACAAATGATATACTTACGTATTCTTTCACATCTTTCGACTTCACAGCTTTATAAGATGAGTATGCAGGATATAGTGTACCGAAGATAAGTCTGGAAGGCAGAAAATGTGCCCATTAACTCGAGAAACAAAACATTGAACACTACAGTCCGAGAGATAGTTAAAAAATGCAAGAACAATCTTAATATTCGAGAGATATTAAATGTTATAAATAGTTTTGGGAAACATACAGTGTTAAGGAAGATATTTCAAATTACCTGGGCTAGTATGTATTACCCTGCCTTCATAAATGTAAAGTATTTGGAAATGTTTTGTCTTCTTTCATCCATTTACACAATCATTCATTTTATTAAATGAGCCATCTGGGACACGCCGCATATCTAAACTGATTTACAGGTTCTCAGGTAACAACAAGGTTTTCCCCCCAGAGAGAAACTAGGAAATCAGCCATGAAAAGTTAAATGTATCCCTGGCTGATTTTGCTGACCAAGCTGTCCTGATGCTAAACTTCCAGCTATAAATCCTGAGTGTTTTATTGCTTTTCTTTACATTTCAATTCCTATGCAGACACCTGTGCTGCAGGGTGTCCTACCAAGACCCTGTTGAAGTGTTACAGCCAGGCAACAGCTGTGAGGGCGACATGATCAAATTACTGACCCACATCATGTTGCACCTCTCCCGCTGCCTTTGCTCCGAAGAAACACAAGGGCACTAAAAATAAACAGATCATCTGTGGGAGACGCTACTGAGAATGTCATGTTGGAGAATGGACCCAAAATCATGCACATAACAGGGTTGTAAGTAGCTGAGACTGTTCCATCTATGAAACCATATCTTGTAATCTAAATGTATTTGCCTCACTATTTTAAGGTTGGGCCTGCTGTTGGTGTAGAATATTCCACACGGGCTGCAATGGCGTTGATTCATACTTTGTGCAGGTGAAAATAACCATAACTTAAATCTCGTCCTATTTGTTATCATTCAAACCTCCAGCTATAATGGAGGGTATCGGGATGTATGCATTCATTTCTTATTACATGAACAACTCTTGCATTGTAACCTGAGAAGGCTGACCCATCCCTTTTGTTTTTTCCAATATGGGACATCAACAGAGCATATTGCTCCACTCACTGACCACTCCTGTTGTTCTGACAGTCATCGCGCTGCTCACTGACATTTAGCTCTCTGCCTCTGATTCTGGGTCTGACTCATATCATTTCATGGATGATAATAGATGATTCAGCCAATCACGTTACCTCTTTGTCTGTGATAAATAAGGACACTTGACAAACACAAAGAGTGCCATGATACTGAGCGCTGTTCAGAAATACACCAGGTCTACACAGGCCTAGCATTGCTGATAAAATGGCAAAGTGCAATCTGTTAGAATTTTGACTGTTTTTCAAGCAAACATGATAATACACCGCTCTCCTTAGACATAGAGGTCTGATTTCGATTACATATTAGACCATTTACGGGGGCTTGTAAAGCGCCCCGCTCCTGCACCGTAATGAGCGTCTCAAATAGCCAAAATAACAGGGAACGCATATTTATTATTAAGCTACTATATGACAGAACATATGTAAATAAATATTAAAATGACTTACACCACAAGTCTAGAGATGATCCACGAGACCATTGCGCTTGAAATGCGACAGGACGCGCTGTCTGCTGGGAGGAGTTTCCTCCAGTTGACAGTCAGGAGGCGACGTCTGGACGCAAACAGGCGGCAACGTGATGCACAATAAACACTACAGCTCTTATCCATAGATGGCAGTGTTGCCTTGCACAGACAGCACGGACACTCAGGATATCTGCTGGGTAAAGTTGAGGCTGCCAGGCTGTGATATGTGGCATTACCTGAGGGTGGTCTTCAAAGGAAATATTTTTCTTAGGAGTCCATACTGACACCCTCTCCCCATAGGTACTCAGAGTGTGTGTACCCTGGGGCCCAAAGTACATATTAAGCACAAAAGCAGACATGGAAGCTTCATAATTTGCTCAGAGATCTAGAAACTTTGTTTACTGTCATTTTGACTATTGTATTTAGAAATAGTCAACATGTAGGTAAGGATAAAGCTATTTTTCCTATCAATCACATCTCACTATATGTAGGCCTACATCTTTAAAGTAATTTGCTTTGGCGGACCAACAGTCCAGAATCCCATATTTGTTTGTATTTGTTACACAATAAATAAAAACAGTGAACCCTCATGTTGCCGTTTTTGCTTGATAACTGAAATTATGAATTGATAATCGAATACGTTTTCCCATTCATTTCCTGTGAATTTACTTATTCTACTTATTGTTTTATGATTTACATGTGACCATATAGTATTTTACAAAACATTACAAATCTTTAACTAAATGGACATGGACATGGTCATCAAACTTGGGAATACCAGCTCCATTAGAGCTACTGTAACTTAGCATTGTTCAGCCTCTGTCCTATAGCCTGAGAACAGAGGCGTGGTTTTGTTAAAGCACAACAAAAGCCACTAAAGGAGTGCTGCGGCTGGTAGAAATCTAATCCATTTTGAAGGAACAGGAAATGCCCCACCAAAAATCTTTTTTTCCTGCCCTTTTTACATTTACATTTCTCAATAATACTTGAATTCTGAGTCATACCACCAACACATGATAATTGATAATGCAATGAACAGCAGAATGATAAAAGATCAGACTCATTTTATTCTTAACTGTTGAGTCGGTTATCTGAACTACTGTTAAGCAGGACAGGTGTATGTGTCAACCAAAGCAGATTTCAGTGCAGTTCAGTTTCTGACCTGTTGAGTGGGCTGTTGCAAGCATACCCGTTCAAGAGGACCTTAAAGAGGTCCCATGTAATGGCCATTTCTACTGATCATAATTCCATTGTTGAGGTATACTAAAGTAGATTTATACTGCGCAATTTTCCAAACTCACATTGGTTTCTCATACAGCATCTCTGTATGTGTATTCACTCTGTCCTAAACGGCTTGTTGGAGCTCCTGCTCCCCCCTCCCTATGAGCCCAGTGGCCGTCTGCGACAGCGAGACACAGCGAAACCTAGCACGCACGCACACACACACACACACACACACACACACACACACACACACACACACACACACACACACACACACACACACACACACACACACACACACACACACACACACACACACACACACACACACACACACACACACACACACACACACACACACACACACACACACACACACACACACACACATTTATCTAACTCCCCTCCTCGACTCCTATCCTCGAGACTTAGTCCCGCCCACAGGAGATGCGAGCGGAGGAGCCGAGGAGGGGAACCGAGGAGAGAGGAGGGGAAGCAGCAGGCGGTTAGAGAAATGAGAACTCATCTCCTCTGAGCGGTCATTTTAAAGAGACGTCCATTAATGATGACAGGAGGCACAGCAGCCCTGTCTGATGGACAGATGTGTTCACGACTTATATATTTACTTTGATTCATTCACAGTGCGGTATAATGAGACAATAACAGGCTACAGATGCGGACACACACACATATATATGTATATATTTATATAAATATATACAATTTCAGAATCAAACAGAGCACTCTCATAATAACGTAACACTATCAGAGACTGGATATACCCCCCCCCCCCCCCCCTCTCTACAATGAGGAAAATAAATTACGGGCCAAAAGTTTTATTTACAAGTATTAAAAGTAAACAGAGGACACCAAACCAACTGAGACCTGTCTGTCCGTTGCATCTACGCATATAATCAGGCTACAGCCGTTGTGTATTTTATTATGTGAAGCACTAAATGGTTTTTAAAATATCGACTCTTTGTTTGTAGTTATCTACTAAACTAAAGCAAATAAAGAGAGTAGGCCTGTTATACTGAGTGATATATATTATACACACTGCTCTGCTTTCTGCACGGACCTCACAGCTGTTCTCTCTGGAAACATCGCGTCGCGATGAAAGCAGTTAATAAAATAATATCCAGAGGATGCATGCAGAGCTGTCATTGGCTGAGATAAGTCCGGCCGTGCGTCACGACTCTTTGAAACATCTCTGTTCCCGGAAATGCATCCACGAAGGAGCCGTGGAGGACCCATCAGTGTATCCTCGGTTATAGCTCCTCCAGACAGCCTCCTCGACGCTCGATCCTCGAAGTGCATTTAGAGAAATTAGATGTCCTTCAACATGGCGCGATAAAATTCATTTCCGGGTCACTACCGGAGGACCGAGGAGTCGAGGAGGGGGATTTGATGAAATGAGAAAGGGCCACAGCCTCGCCGCGTCCCGCCGTCTCAGGGAGGAAAAATCGGCGGAGCTGCAGCTGAGAAAAGATTGAGTGTGTGTGTGTGTGTGTGTGTGTGTGTGTGTGTGGGTGTGTGTGTGTGTAACGGCTCCACGGATTGGTCCATTAGGGTATGGGCACGTCACTGTACCCAGGAAGAACACAATGGAAAAAGAGAAATCTCACAACGAGGCGTTCTGGGGCAGCATAGACAGGTATTTTCTGTGTTAGAGTTTTACTCGCTACAGGGTGTACTTTGAGGGTTTTTGACTCTGCAGACAGTTTACATGCAGAAAAACCTTCATAACACACAAGGGGATGGGTAATAACCAGAAAAGCATGACATGGGACCTTGAAAGCTCATATCTGATAAGATTTTGCCAAGAGTTCAGTGTTGACTGTGAGGTTAAGGGGCTAACTGTAAAGTACATTGTTGTTAAAAGCACGATTTGGTGTAATGCAGTCTGCATACCAACAACCTTTGTTCTTAAAAGTTTATTTTCTTATTTTTTTCCCCCATTCACACAGAAAAATTATACACACAGTACTTCCACAATACATAAGTTCTGCACTAACCAACCTTTTCATCTTCCTGCTGGGAAGGAACTCAATCGTAACACAAAGTCTAAGATTTAACAAGCTGAATGTTAATGCAAAATCCATGGGTTAGGGGTAGTATGCGTGCATTTTTCTGATGACTGCACTTAACATGTATCACATAGAACAGATACATTTTGGTTTTACAGAAATCAACTATCAAAAATGATAAATCCATCCACCATCTAGTGTTTCAGATGTAGGCGTGTTAGCAGTAAACAGAACAGCTGTTTCTTACAAAATGTATCTGAACAGATTTGGAACAACTGCTGAATAGTGATCTAGGGAGTGTTTTAAGTGCAGGGCAGTTATTGAATCGCTTATTAGGATCATAAATATCCAACCAGTCCGTAACTTAGGACATAAGAACATGATGAAGCACTGTAGGCACAGCAGGCTTTCCATACTTACATTATATACACTTTCTTAAACCTTCTGTTTGACTTTGGATAATAAAGACTTACCAAGGGTCACCCCCGATAATAAAAGACAAAATAAAGCAAAACACATTTTCTTCGCGCCGAGTAGACAAAACTTCCTATAAAAAAGAAGCTTTTTAAAGACACCAACTGTCGTAGCACAAAGTTAACCCCAAATGATTATGTTAATTATAATATGGAGTGGAGAGGATGCTTAGCACTGTACACCCAGCACCAGAATTGTCCTTATTAAAGTGAGCAGACTGACTTTGACAGAGCAGTACAGTTCACCTTAGCTCCTCAGAGCTGCCAATCTTGACTGCATCTCTTCAATGTCCTCCTCTGACTCATCGTCTGAAGCCGCAGCAGCTGCAGGGGGCTGTATTTCCGGCAAGGCGTCGGTGACTTTGCTGGGCGCTTTGCCAAGGGCACCTGACAAAGCAAATAGAGCCATGAAACAGAGGATTCAGTATTAATAATCTGTGGTGTAATTGCTAGAAAAACTAGACCTCAACATCTTATAATAGAAACAAAACAGGAATATTATATTAGAATATATTATAGATGAGAACAAATGTCTTCACCTGCTGTGATGTCAAAGAGGATCTTGTCAACCTCCTCCTCTGCTGCTTCCTCCATGTCCTCTCCATCTTCCATGCTCTCAAATGTGTCTTCAAGCATTTCCTCAATGATGCCAGCCTGTAGATGAATATGCAATGTTGTATTATAATAAAGTAATGACCAGAATCAGAAATCATGGTAGATGGTGAGTAGAGTTAGTTGCAATGTTTTGATTCTTCTAGTAACTTGATTTTTAGTGAATTGTTTTCGTTTATGTTGGGCACTGGTGCTTACCTTCATCATCTCCTTTGAAAGCTCCCTCATGGCTCCCTGGATCTCGGGGATTTTGACTAGGTTTTGCATCGCTTTCATCACCTCTGTGCTCTTCTGCAGGGCCCCAGCTACACGAAGTAAAGCTATAAACACACAAAATACAATCCCTTTACTTAGAATGCAGAGCAGAACATTATGTTTCATTATAAATGAGCACACTGGTTCGACTGATGACAGTATATCATTTGACACATGTATGATATAAGTTGTCCTGTCTAAAGCCCCAGTGGATGTTCTCCCCAACTCACCGAGCTGATTCTTCATGCTGAGGAGCACAGAGTTCATGTGAGCTTTGGAAGCGTAAAGTTTGGTGACGGCTCGTTTTGACTGAATCATCTCCTTTGCGAGAATCACGCACACATCCCTCTGGCCCCTTTTGGCGGCATCTTTAATGGATCTTTTAACTTTTTCTTCTTCCCTTTGAATATCTGAAACAAAAGGGCATTACATTATATACAACAGAAACACTGATACAACTAATATAATATGGTCATTGAGTGTTGTGGGATATACAATCTTAAAAACACAACATCATTTTATTAATACTTGTATACAATATATTTTCTAAGCTAAAAATACAATGAGATAACTCAGTAGTTCAAATCAACGTGTGACATTCTTCAAGATTTAGCTATATTATATATATTTAAAATACTTTGTTGTTTTATGATTGCTTGTCATGGAACTACAATGCAGATATATACACTGCACATACATTTTACAATACACATATATATTTGTTTCTATTTGCAGGTGCTCAGTGATAGTGTCACATTCTGACTGTATCTTACCTCGGATTTGTCTGTCAATCACTCTCATTTCCTTCCTGATTTTTTGAGACCACTCAGTGACCTAAAATCATACAACGTTATTACAAATTGAATTAATTACTTTAACAGCTACAATTACTTTTAACACCCACTTCAACATAGCACTACGTGTAACATTAGACAAAAGTAATGTATAACGTTTAACAGCTAAACTGTAACAGATCAAGGTGTCAGCCAAGCTAGAGCTAACACAATCAGGATTTGTTTACATCGAGGCGTCTGACAGCTACTACTGTTAGCTCGTATGCTAGCTAGTTGTTTCTCAGTATAGAAAACAACATTAGAGGCATAACAACGGACGTAAAACGTAAATACGGTACACATAACTATACATATTTTACAGGGACTGTTTTAACTTGTTTAACTAGAGTAACGTCAGCTGTCCACTCAACAGAAGCAGCAACAGATTGGACGAAGTTACACTGACAGCTAACGTTAGCAGGTTAGCAAAAGGAGCTAACGTTGTTTTGTTTCTACGGACAAAACTCTCAAAGACAGTCTTTGTGTTCAGCAGTCAGTACTCACCAGGTCTTTTGGTGGTTTTTCTGATGATTTGCCGAACAGCCCCATTGTGACGACTGAGTTAAAGGCAAAGCTAACCCACCTCCCTAAAACTAGCTGGCTAGCTCTGCTTGTAAAACCAGCACTTCCTGTTCTCGCTCAGGTCCTCGGGCTCAGTCCAAACATGAAGAAACATTCAGTCCATCTGGTCCTCATCAAGGAACTGAGGAAACAAAGACAGATGTTCAAGTAAAGATGACATTACCAGATAACAACCAATACAATTTTGTGGTTAATCGTTTTTATTACCAGTTAAAACTTTTTGTTGTCTAGTTAAAATTAAAATGACCAACACAACCATAAACCTGTTTCTCATTATGATACAAATCAATTGAACAACACACACCTTTTAGCTCCTATGAATCAGTATCTTCTAGAAACTTTAAATACTTTAACATATTCTAATAACTTAACATCTGTGCAACTAAGCTAGAGATGTCAACAGTCTGTACAAATATACACGGTCAATGAGCCAAAGGGGAAATCCCCTTATCTTCAGCTAGTTTCAATTATATTTGTTTTCTATTCCACAATTCAATTGAGTCTTTCTACAGGTTTTTTGATAGTAATATTAACTTTGTCACTGAAGATTTGACAAAACATTTGATCATCTTTGCGAAAATATGATAAGTATGCTAAAGATTTGTTTGCAGAGATATGTTTAATCTAATGCTGTCAAAATTATCGCGTTAACGGCGGTAATTCATTTTTTGAATTAATTGCGTTAAAATATTTAACGCATGTGCAGAATGGCCCGCTCCATACATCCCACCAGTGGCAGCGCCAGGGTATGGCTGGGGTAGGCCGCTACACCATAGACTGTATATATAAAGGGCGACACCCATACCAATAAATGGCTTAGCCCCACCATGAAAAATGATGTTAAAGTAAGCAAAATAAAGTCCGCCAACTCGCGCCGAGAATTGCACAGTCAGCAGTTAGTAAGATTGATTTCAGTAGCCACTTGTCTGGAAATACCGAAGACCAGAAACGGTTTTGAAAACTTTTGTCACGTAGTGATCTTCTTCTTAATAGAACATCTTTGATAATGTCTTCTGGCCAATCAGAATCAAGATAACGGCGTGGTGTTGTTGCAGGAAGTCCCGACGGAGAATACTTTTGCTGTAGTAAAGGGGTGCACATAACTGGTACGCAGGTTATGTGCGTAATCTGAAATGCGTACCGTCACTTGTGTCACAAAGTGCATTTGCGTACCGACGTACTTGTGAAGCTTTTCCAGAAGGCGGTTAGATCACCGGACGACAGAGTCTGTGCACAGACAGGGCTGCTGTTAACGTCGGTCTGTACAACATAATTGTGCCAAAACTACGCCAACCGGCTGCGGAGGGAGACTCCTCCCCTTCACTGGAGAACTGCGCTAAAACAGCTGATCACAACGTTCACATGAAGCTGCAGCGTCGCAGGACTGCAGGACCGCACCACGTGACGGAGCACGTGACAGCACGTGACGGTCAACGCACGTTCACATGAATGTTTATATGTATATTATATGTATATATATATATGTTTCATTATTATTAAAAAGAAAACAACACTGTTAAACACTGTTTCAGAATACATTTTTATTTATTTTTATTTCCACACTGTGGGGGTCTGCTGTCAGGCAGTTTTGGCAGAGCTCATAGAGTAAAATGTGATATATTGACATATATATTAAATCAGATGGGTCAGTCACTGGGGGTGAGGCGGGGTCTGCTGTTTCTTCACTGGGGGTGAGGCGGGGTCTGCTGTTCCCTCTCCAGGGAGATAACCTGTCGTGGCACTCTGAACACTGGCTGAAGGGTTCCCTCCAGCAAGCTTCTGGCCTCCAGAGTCCAGAAGGCAAACCTTTGGCCATGCCTTTGAAACAATAAGAACAAGACGTCATCTAAAGTATTGCATAGGGAAAGGCTAAGGCATTGGTGCACAATTGATATGCATTAATAATCTCAACAGATATTGCCATCCAGAGTCTTACAGCTCTTGTTACTGATGGTCTACTGATCTGTACATGGTTAACCTAATATAATAGATCATCTACAAGTGACCCTCAAAATAAAGTGTTACTTAAATCAAAACACACATATTGTTAAGGGCTTTCATACCCTTGTATTTCAAAATGCTGCATGAGAAGAAGACACCACCACTTCCGAATCAAAGGCATGTCCCTCTGAATGAAATTAGAAAGTGACAAAGACAATTTTTTTCAAACTTCTTCCTACGCCTTTTCGGATGTGTAATTGGGTAGATCATTTGTTTATATATCATTTGTAAGTCAATAATATTTAGTTAATCAATTTGATACTGCTTATCTTTCTACAGTATCATAATTATCTTGTTTAATTTCATTGAAATGTATATGTATTCTTTCTTTATTTTTTTTATTGTATTACACGTTCTAAATTTAATTTTAATTTAATTTCTAAAATGTAATGTAGTGGACATATTGACATGCTTTTGTCATCCGTTGAAGTTTAATTAATTAGCTGACTATAATTAATCATCAGAGTTGGGAAGTTTACTTTTTTTTAAAATGTAGTAGGTTACAGATGAGTAATTACCCTGTTAAAAATGTAATAAGTAATGTAACTTGACTATGTAACTATTTGTATTGAAATTCTAATGTTAATTATGGTTATTTTATGTTTTTTGTGAGTCACTTTGGATAAAAGCCTGTGTCAAATAACATAACCATAACATACGGTTTCATTAAACAAATAAACAAAACAGTTGGTTTTGCAGCGAGTCATCATAGGCTAACAAATGACATTTAGCACGTGTTGCTTGTATGGCTGTTCAATTCTTTCACACACACATACGGGTATTGGGCCGAGCGCGACACCGTACTTCCGGTCTGCGCCGTTTTACGCGAGGTGCAAGCAGCCGTACACCGTCTAGGTGTTGCTAAGCTTCCTGTACTGAATATCATAGTCTATTGCCTTAATCAATATCTCTAAAATACCACATATATGCAATGGCATGATAATATTATTGTGACAAGTGGGGTATTCACCTGGTGTTTCCAGAAATTAGACGGAGATGCAGCCAAAATCGACGAAGGCCACTGTCGTTTTTCCATACATCTGCAGGCAGTCTGTAACAACCCACACAGCTCTAGTTTACGCTGGTAACGACCTAAAGCACACCCCTCAAGTCCAGAGATGTAATCCGAAGACATGCAGCGATTTCTTCGGTCGTTAATTCAGAAAAAAAACCTACTGCGCTCTGCCTGGCTAGTTAGCTAGCTGTTTATATTTGCACTTCCAGGATATTAGCACCTCCAGGAAAATGGCGCATTTATATATATTTATATGGCGCGTGTTGCATTGTGGGTAGCTCGTGACGTCACTGTGTGTGAAAGAATACAACAGAATAGTTGTTAACTTTAAAAAAACAACATGATTCACATTACTCATATAGTCTTACTGTAATTAGTGATTAAATTAATCAACTATGACACCTAGTTGGGCTTGCCAAAATCACGCTAGTTTCATTAAACAAATTATCAAATATGCTAACGAAGCTAATGCTTTTGCCGAAAGCTATAGCTAACGAATGGTTGTTTTTAGAGACTTTAATACGGTTAGAAGCTATCATAAGCAAACAGATGTTTGTTTGTATTGCCTTAACACTATCATAGTTAATGTTGGCTAATCACACTTCATTTCAAGACACCGGAATTGTTATTAATGTTAAACAAATAAAACTTTAAAAGCACTTCACATTACTCACATTCTCTGCGTTGACGTTCACATTCATGTGAACGTGCTCCGTCACGTGCCGCCGTCACGTGGTGCGGTCCTGTAACTGCGGTCCTGTTGCTGTCTCCGACGCTGCATCTTCATGCTACTCGGTCACGAAGTACTCCACTAGCCCCCCCCCGTCGACTTTCCTGAAGTACTCCCCCGTTGATAGAAATCAACACACTGAATTAAGACCCCACGGTTTGATGATTGATAGGTGTGTGGGCTGTCTTTCATTTTGACACACAGCATTTTTTTATAATAAACATAGGCCTACATACTGTATGTTAAATGGATATATCCGCCTTCTTTCATTTATCTTTCCATTCCCACCACAATATACATAATGAAATGGCATATTTTGGACATAGTTCGAATGGTGATTGATCATGATTAATTAATTTTTAAACTGTGATTAATCTGATTACAATTTGTAATCGTTTGACAGCCCTAGTTTAATCAAAACCTCTGATTATGTTTTCTAAATGATTGAAGGTTGTTTTAACGTTAACTTAGAATATCCTCTACCTAAAAATAAATGCTGGTGGCACTTTTATATAATATAATAATGATTCAATAATACAACGCAAAGGCCTATATTAACAGAACATTATAAATCAAGTTGTATATTTCTTCTACATACTTTAAGTAGTTTTTCCAACAATAATTTGGTGCTTTAATTAACCAGTCGCAAGCGCAGTATTATTTTAGTTTAGAAAAAAACATTGTAGTACTTCTTACACCACCGCAAGGGGTACATATGTGAATATATGGGCATCTGGGAATATATTATGTGGAAGCAAAGCAAATAAATAAAATAATAAAGATAGTGACATTTAATTTTGATGTATTTAAAAAAACAAACAGATAAACTATTGTTAAAGGAATATTTAGTAAAGCAATAGGCTATATCAGAGCAAGGAGATTTATTTGACCTTTTATTTCCATGTTTACATGATCATATTTGTAACAACGTATTAACATAGGGTAGATGGACAGCTCGGCCACACCCTTATCTTTCCCCTGTCCAAAGCTTTTCAGAAGCTCCTGCTTTCAAACTGGAAGCCACCACGAGCCAACTCCAACTCCAGAGATAAATTAGAAAATCTGTCTCTAAGGTGCACAGATACATCCTGAATCACTTCATTTGGACAGAGAAACTCTACCTGACAGCTTACATTTAGGGCAAACGTGTCTGTGAAGCTACTGCTGTCCCTAGTGCATTTGACGTATTTCACGGTCCCCTTTCCAAGGGGTTCTAGATTTTTCTTTTATTGATTTGTTTTCGCACCAATCAGATAAGGGCATTGGGGGTGACTCATCCAATGAGAGTCGTGCGGGGGCGGACTGAAGGGGATCCGTCAGTCAGAGCCGCTGGTGATGCTCGGGTCGCCTCGGAGTGGGAGAATCCGGTCTGGACATCATTGCTCCCTGGGATTACTCTGAATGAGTTTGCTATAAACAGCTCGATTTACATAACAGCTAGTAAATCAGTTAGTATTCTCTCAGCTAGCTTTCTCGTAGTTTTCCCAGATTAGAGGACACGCTTAATTACATTAGATCTTTGGAATAGACCACCATTGCATGTGTATTTTTTTAATAGCTGTCAAGTGCGGTCGTTGCGGAAGATATTTTAGAGGAGGTGCATTTCAGAGCGCTCACCATGTCAGTGGTAGGGATTGATGTGGGTTACCAAAATTGTCACATCGCCGTGGCCAGGAGCGGTGGCATTGAAACCATTGCCAACGATTACAGTGACAGATGCACCCCGTAAGTATTGACCGTCATCATCACCGTTAAATGTGCTCTGGTTTTGACTTTGTTACGCAACGCTTGCTACTGCAGGCGCACTGGCACAACAGTGATGATAAGGTATGGGTGAATAAATAAATACAGAGGCAGCAGGGATGGTGGTGGCGGCGTCATGAGGCCTGAGGCTATTGGTTTATTCCACCGTCACAGCAGTTTTACGTAGGCTAGGTCAAAAATGAAGCGTGTCTTTCTAAACTAACCTTTTTTCGTTCTAACAGACATGTCCTGATAATAATAAACAGTGCTCCGCAAAGTTGACTGAAATGAGTAAAGGTAAAACAGGATGCAATTTAGATTACAGTGGGCTATGCAGCATGTTAGTATACTCTACGCTGTGAAGGGTAATAAGTTGTTTTAAATATGACATGGCGAAAGTGCGTTTATTATGGCCTGCCAAAGATACATCCCAAAAGCAGAAACAGTCCATAGTTGACAGGGAATTGAGAGTGTTTTATTCATATCGAGTAGATAATAAAATACAAATCTTACAATATCAAGTGATTAGATTATTTGGACACTGCTGGAGCTACTGTATAGCAGGCTAACTGGAGTACATTTTCTGCAGCATCCTGCAAACAGGGATGTGCTACTGGGGAGAATGACTGAGCATTGCACCTTTGTGAATAGGGATTTTTTGTGGCAAGGTGAAATTAGGGAGTGTCATGTCACTGCTAGCTCGTGTGAAATGGATCCCTAAATGGCAAGAAGCATTCATCATGGTCACTCAACGGTTTGCAGTTTTTTTTGAAGGTGATCTGTTTTGTCACACTGCCCTAGTTTGTGGTTCTTCCTCAGACTCTCTTGGGTACATTTCTATAATTGATATTTGCCTCTGAGCCCTGGACATTTGACTCTGTCTGCAACAGTCAATTACAGTTCGAGCATCGTCTGCCATATCTGGTAACATTATTTTATTTTGTTGACATAGCCTACATAATTTGTTGATGTGATTTTTTTCCATCAAGGGCTTGTGTTTCTTTGGCCTCCAAAAACCGCATGATTGGAAATGCAGCTAAAAGTCAAGTAAGATCATCCTTTGTTTGTGTAATAAATGCATAATATAAAATGATCACTTGAATTAATGAATTGTAACAGTTGTCTTTTTGATTATGAACAACAATTCACATTTAGAAAATAGTGGCTATATCTACTGAGTGTCTTTTTATTTTAGATCACAACAAACTTCAAAAATACTGTCTTTGGCTTCAAAAAGTTCCACGGCAGAGCATTTGATGACCCACTTGTCCAAGCTGAAAAACCCAAACTGCCCTACAGCTTACATAAACTGACCAATGGAAACACTGGAATCAAGGTAAAGCACTGTACAAACCACCAGGAGGTTTTACTTTGTGTCATTGTACACCTTTTTGTATAAACAATAGTTGTGATAAGTGAGCGAGATGCACACATGTTTTTGGTCTTCTGTAATTAACTTCTAAACAACTTATTGGCTTACTATATAAAACGCTAATAATTACTCTCAATAAGCCTCGGAGGTCTTAATCTTATCATGTTTACAGGTGCGTTATTTGGATGAGGATAAGGTGTTCACCGTGGAGCAGATCACTGGGATGCTGCTTACCAAGCTGAAGGAGACATCAGAGAGCGCCCTGAAGAAGCCGGTGGTGGACTGTGTCGTCTCTGTGAGTGATGAACAAAATTAGAATAGCATTGACATAATTCAAGTGGTTCAATGATACATAACAAATTGTGTCTTGTTTTCAGGTCCCAAGTTTCTTCACAGATGCTGAGAGGCGATCCGTGTTTGATGCAACTCAAATCGCAGGGCTGAACTGTTTACGGCTAATTAATGATACTACTGCAGGTCAGTGCTCTTGGCAAAATAAGTAAGAGTGACATTTCTAGGGGGGTGCATCAATCTTACGTGGAAGGGCAATTCATTTTGTGAATTGCGCTAACCTTTCTAATGTTATACGAAGGTGCACACTGAACTTGTACATTTTTGGTAGAAAAACTGTCTTGATAACTCCACCAACATTATGGACATTTGCTTTAATACCTTGTTCATTTGCATTCACAGTGGCTTTGGCATATGGGATCTACAAACAGGATCTTCCTAGTCCAGAAGAGAGGCCAAGAAATGTGGTATTTGTTGACATGGGCCATTCTTCATTCCAGGTCTCCATCACTGCCTTCAACAAAGGCAAGCTTAAGGTTAGAGCTTCACCTTTTTCCCGCTTCGTATAACACCTAAACCTGAAGTTTCCAATCTCAACTCAATGTCAATTTTGCTATGTCAGGTCCTCGCCACTGCACATGACCTATACCTTGGAGGACGCAATTTTGATGAGGCATTGGTTGATTACTTCTGCGAGGACTTTAAGAGCAAGTACAAGCTAAATGTGAGGGAGAACCCTAGGGCTCTGCTGCGACTGCACCAGGAGTGTGAGAAACTGAAGAAGCTAATGAGTGCTAACTCCTCCGATCTGCCTCTGAACATCGAGTGCTTCATGAACGACATCGATGTTTCCGGCAAGATGAACAGGTACACATTCAGTTTTCCTCTTAATTCATGCATCTTTATAGTGGAAAGCAATATAAATGTTTGTTATCCTTAATTTGTACCCATAGGGGCCAGTTTGAAGACATGTCTGGTCAATATCTGATGAAAGTAGAGATGCCACTGAAATCAGTCCTTGAACAATCAAGTATGTGCCTCAAATTTGGTAGAATTTGTGAAGGTACATTTCAGTAAAGCAGTTTATAGTAAGAATAAACTGAGTCATGTGTCTGTTTGCTGGGCAGAGCTGAGCCGGGATGATATCTATGCAGTAGAGATAGTTGGAGGAGCCACGAGAATCCCATCCGTCAAAGAAAGAATCGCCAAGTTTTTTGGAACAGACGTCGGCACCACGCTCAACGCCGACGAAGCCGTCGCTAGAGGCTGTGCACTTCAGGTGTGACTCTTCTCTTGACACTAATGATTCCTTGTTGTGAAGCACTTTACAAACACTCTATAGCTCGTAACATGTAATTTGTGCTCTTTGTTTGCGTGCAGTGTGCAATTTTGTCTCCAGCATTTAAAGTGCGTGAATTCTCCATCACTGACGTGGTTCCCTTTCCTATTACTCTTCGCTGGAAGTCCCCAACAGAGGATGGATTGGGGTAAGGACAGTTTACCTTAGCTAACTTTAAGAACAAGTAACTGCTGACTTTGTTTGTGCATTCTGACTAAGCTTTTTCTCTTACTGCATTTTCTTTGTCACAGAGAGTGTGAGGTGTTCAGTAAGAACCACGCTGCCCCATTTTCCAAAGTGATTACCTTTCACAAGAAGGAACCCTTTGACCTTGAAGCCTTCTACAGCAACCCCCAAGAGCTCCCCTACCCAGACCACAGGATAGGTATAACTCTGATCATTACCCATAAGTGCCCTTGGTATTTTCTTTGGTTGGCCCATTTGAATACCTAAAGAAAGAGGACACAGTCTCCTACAGATGGGTCCTTATAAGCCAGGTGTTGGGGGGATATCAATGTGTAACTTCCACCTTAAAGGAATATGTTCAGGGTGTTTCATTGAAGCTTTTTAACTAAACACCCATTTTGTTTCCATCTGCCACCAGGATGTTTTTCTGTACAGAATGTGGTTCCCCAGCCGGACGGAGACAGCTCTAAAGTGAAGGTGAAAGTGCGCGTCAACGTCCACGGCATCTTCAGCGTGTCCAGCGCCTCTTTGATCGAGAAGCAGAAAGGAGAGGGAGAGGACATGCAAATGGACTCAGAGCCAATGGTGCAGAATGAAGGCAAAGCAGAGGACCAGGTTAGAGCATTTTGCCAACGTTCCTTTTGTGCTATCTTGTTTTAAATGGATTTTGCAGCAAAGATAATTCCTTTACATTTGTCTGATATACACTAAAGGTTCATTTTACTTTCGATTTTTGCTAAATATCATTTTTTAAGTTATTTATATCCAACCAGACTTGGCTAAAACAAGCTGATTGTGTGTTGTGACTCAGTCCAAAATGCAGGTGGATCAGGAGGGTCAGAGCCCGGGGGACCAGCAGAACGAGGACAACAGCTCCAGCAGTAAGGTCAGCTGGACTTGAATAAAGGATAACAGATTTTAACCTTGGTACTGAGTAACATACTCCAAAGAAGACTGAATTGTGTTTCCTGGTTTCCAAATTCAGGAGGGGGTGCCTGGAGAAAAGCAAGACCCAGCAGCAGGGGCAAGCAAGCCCAAAGTCAAAGTGAAGATTATAGATCTGCCCATCGTGGCCAACAACATTCAACAGCTCGACAACGATGTCCTTAACAACTTTGTGGAGTACGAGGTCAGTGCTCCTTCTGGCCTTTAGAAAAGCTGAGTCATGGTCGGACTGAAATGTTGATTACCTGAGCACTAATGGATCGAGTTGAATTAAAAACCTGATATGTAATTTATACGTGTTATGTTCAATATTACAATCTGGCACAAAATACTGATTGGCCCAACAAGGAACCACAGTATTTATTTAATGCTTGATAATTTACATAATCTGTGCCAGTATTATTTTAGGGGAATTATTTGTCACAGGAATTATCATCTCGGACTATATTTTGGTTTTAGGTACAGTAACGCGTTTTATATGTTTAACTTGGGGTTTTAAAGCCACAAAGTTATACTAGATTTTAAGATATTGAAATGATTATGACTAAAATGCAAGCTGCTCTCTTATTAATTATTAATGTAATGTTTTTAAAAGTTTATTAAACTCAACTTTTACATTCTAAATTGTGTTTTTTTCAGTCAGATAACACTATATTGTTTGTTTTTGCTGTTATTGTTTTGCCTCCTGTGACTTTTTTTCTGTTTTCTTCCTCACAGCATCAGATGATTATCCAGGACAAACTGGTGAAGGAGCAGAATGATGCTAAAAATGCTGTAGAGGAGTATGTATACGATCTGCGGGACAAACTTTGTGGCATATATGAAAAGTATATCACTGAGGAGGTAAGTGCAGCTTTCTAGCATACATTTGATCTACCAAACAAACTAACTACTACTGTGTTCAATCAATATCTGTTTTGATTTGGGACATTGACAACAGGACAGTAACCGGCTGACTGTGCTGCTGGAGGACACAGAGAACTGGCTGTATGAGGATGGAGAAGACCAACCCAAACAAGTCTATGAGGAGAAGCTGGATGCACTCAAGGTAGGTTTTTCAATTCTGTATTCAATTTTAGATGGGATTTACTAAACCACAAGAAAAGCTTTACCAAGCTACTTAGGCTTAGAGACATTTTAAAGGTTTTTAAGATTTCTGGACACATGGACACCAATTCTGTTATTTTCCAGAGGTTGGGTCAACCTATTCAGGATCGACACAGAGAGCAGGAGGACAGGCCGAGGGCTTTTGAAGAGCTGGGGAAAAAAATGCAACTCTACATGAAGATTGTGGATTCCTATAAACAGAAGGTACATCACTTCGATGGGATGTATTGCATGTACATACAGTATACAAATAGGTTTACAAAAAGGAAAGATTTTGAAAGAAGATTTTTTGTAGTCATTTTTGTAATTTTCTTGTCACAATTTCTCCCCTAGGATGAGCGATACCTGCATTTGAGTGCAGAGGAAATGAGCACTGTGGAGAAGTGTGTGAATGAAAGCATGGGTTGGATGAACAGCATGATGAATGCACAGAGCAAACTCGGTATCACTCAAGATCCCATTGTCAAAGTAGCAGAAATCATTTTCAAAATACAGGTATGTGAACGACTACCGAAGATTTATTTCTTACTGTAATGATCAGTGAGTTTCCTTTGCCAACATGTTGTATGCTTCTCACTCACAAGGAACTGGAGGATGTATGTAATCCAGTGATCAACAGACCAAAGCCCTCGGTGGAGGAGGCCCCTGAAGTGAATGACCAAAACAGTGGAGCTCATAATGACCCGACAGCTAAGCAAGGAGCAGAAGGGAAGGGAAGCCAGCAGACAAAGCCTGGTGCAAAAGAGATGGAGGTGGACTGAGAGAAAGCAAACTGCAACCACCCCTGCTCCCCCACAGCTGACCATTTAGACTAGAAACATCTGAACCTGGGACCATCTCTCAATCATCACCAGACACTTTTATTTGTGGCCCCCCTATTGGACTTTACCTTTTGAGGTTTCTGTTTTCATCCTTATGTGTGACGATGGTGTGCTGTATTCTCACAAAGATTTGACATATTTATAAATGAAGGAATGATGCAATAGAATAAACTCAGATTCTAACGTAACCTGTTTCCTCTGTACAACATGTGTTTCATTGGCATACATTATCTGCAGCCAATCCTATCACTCAACAGAGAAGAATATGCTGTCGCAGAACTATTCATTTGTTTCACTAATACAAGTTATATATATTTGTATTAAATTAGTTTGAAAGGATGTCCATGTCTAGAAACTGTATATACTTTTTTAGTAAACAAAGCAGCCAGCATATATAATATATGTACATATTCCAAGTATAATGGCAATGCTTGATACAACAAATCTCTTTAGTAAATTATTGGTTGAGTATCTCTTTTATCGTTTTCTTGCATTTTTCACATTTAAGTCACGGGCTATAAGGATGTCAAAAATAAATGCATTTGTCTGCAAGACCAAATTTCAATAGTCTGAAATTAGATTTTCTGTACAAAACAAAAGGTGGGACATGAAGATATTTAGCTAAATCTGTAGTATACTGTATTGTGCAAAAACAAAAATAGAAAGTGTGGTGGAGATAATATACTGTTACTACTGTTACTACTATTTTACCCGAAAAATACCAAATAAGAGGAAACCTAGTTGCTGACAAAACTTTTCGCAAGTGAAATGTAGCCTTTTAGGTATAATGTGTATGAAGCCTTCTATTGTTTGAAATTAAATTAATAAATTACACATTAAGAAAAACTAATCATGAGAAAATTAACAGATCGGATCTTTAATGCAACAAGGAAAATAGGAAAGAATCCAATATGTTATCTTTTATTTTAATTTTTCAGCAGTAACAAATATATATATAAATAACTTTATCTAATAAGGCCACCAGATCTTTGCCAATCAAGACAAACAGTGCAGACTCAGTTATGTGGTTGTAGAATTGAAATCTAGACAAATAATTAAATAGTAGTATTATATGTTCTCAAATCAATCAAAAAATCTCAAATTATTTGTTGATTCATTAATATACACATTTTATTATAGACAAACTACGAATACAATTATTAGTTGCAGCAGTAGATTAAATAACATTTAATATCCTGCGTGTATGCACTCCTCTGATTGCTTATATTATTTACTTATATCCTTGTATACACTTTGGTTCTCCCTACAATTAATGGACAACGGATTTGTTAAGAATTGAAAAAAACAAACCTGAAATATATTCATGAATTTAACAAATATAAAACACAGAATAAGCTTACAAACTCGGAGTAGTGGGATCCTTCGAGGGGGCGGGGCCAACGATTGTTTTGCCATGTGACGTAGACTGTGACGTAGACTGTGACGTAGCCCCCAATGTAACGGCGGATATTTTCAAAATGGCAAATTTTTGGAGGGGAGAAGGCAATCAACATTTATATGTCTTCTGAACACTCCTTTACCGACTATCGATGTACTGTACCGATCAAGGAATATTATTACAAACTTGCATGCATCTGCAAGGCGAAAACCAGGCACGATGAGTGTTTCGATCGGCGATAAGATTGAGGTAAGCCCTTTTTTTAGGCTAATGCCCCCAAGCTAACTGTTAGGCAGCGTGAGTTCACATTAAAGTTAGTTTTAGCTTTAAATGGCTTGTTTGCCGTGCTGTTAACGCTTATTGTCTTTATATACTAACGTCAATAGTGTCAAAGCATCTAATTTGATTCACTTAAATGCATATATCGTTTAACTTTCAGCTAATATAGTGCTAAACTACATGTTACAAGTTTGTTAGCCATTTAACTCTACGTGAGTGTTCGCTTTTGTTTGTGTGTCAAGTTGTTTTTTACTTAAACTTGCTTCACTCTTATTATTATTTGTGGTATTATTATTATTATTACTATAACTATATCAGTTTGGGTATTGCTATCAGCATTAGGTTGCAGCCTGGTGATGTGTAACCTTACCTCTCTCCCGGGACACGTTGTTATTCCCCTGCTTCAGTTCGGTAGTCCAACATGTTGCTTGGAGACAGCTCGTTAGCGGGAAGACGACCGGGATAATGGAGGGTTCTGGTTGGCCATATGACAGCGTCAGGTGTTGGTGGCTTGTTTGACAGTTAACGTTTGTTGTGGGATGGATTTCCCTATGCCAGGTCATTAGGTGTAGGATTGTGTGTTTAGCTGTTCATTCAGCATGTCGCAGGCCAGAGGGACGATATTTGATCAGGTTATCCACTATTTCTTACTAAACCAGTCTGCTGACACGGAACCCAGCAGAGATGAGGGGAATTGTTTACCTTTTAATCAGGAGCTCGGGATTGAGGTATTATGTTATTGAAGATCCTGTCTGTAATTTGAATCAAAATAGAATTACCTTTAAATCTGAGATCATTGTTAAATATTTAGCAAATACAATT
This sequence comes from Gymnodraco acuticeps, assembly GCF_902827175.1. NCBI lineage: Eukaryota > Metazoa > Chordata > Actinopteri > Perciformes > Bathydraconidae > Gymnodraco > Gymnodraco acuticeps. Next base: position 6,899,136 of record NW_022990295.1, on the reverse strand, counting down.
CATGTATCTAAATGATTTATTGTTCAACTCAATGTTTATTTTGTTCTCTTTCCTGTTGTAGGACTTTAAGGTCCTCACCCTCCTTGGGAAAGGCTCCTTTGCATGTGTTTACCGGGCCAAATCTATGAGGACCGGTCTGGAGGTTGCTATCAAAACGGTAAGACCCCCTTCATTTATCTCTAAGCCATTAAAATGAGGTAATTACAGCATGCTTAACCTGTAATATAAACTCTTAACCAAAACGCATGCTGTTACCAGTGACGGTTGAAGTGTAAAATGGAACTGTTTGGATAATTAGACCCTACTCGCCTCCCAAGGGCTTCTGGTGGTCTCTCGACTCCCCTCGAATGAGGTCTGCAAGTTCACTGTCTTTGTGGGCGACAGATTGACTATTAGCCAACAGACCAACCACCATGCAGCAGCGCAGTATCACAGTGTTTATCCTGTGAGTGGCAGGTGTATAATTATCTCTTTTGTTCCCATCTGCAGATTGACAAAAAAGCAATGCACAAAGCTGGTATGGTCCAGCGTGTGACAAACGAGGTGGAGATTCAATGCCGATTGAAACATCCTTCTATTCTCGAGGTAACGTTGGCTGGACTCAAATGATTTGGTATTACACTACATACAGTCTGCCTGTGTTCTCCTTTAGACTTTCTGTGCAACGTTTCGGGTTTATGTTTTTCTGTACAAAATGTACAATTTACGATTTACAACGTGGCCGATTTGCAGCTACAAACACACATTCATTGTAGAATTTAATTTTGTTTTTCTCACTAACATGATAATAAATACTGTATTTTATATCATGTCTTTATTTAAGCTGTACAACTACTTTGAGGACAGCAACTATGTGTACCTGGTGTTGGAGATGTGCCACAACGGAGAGATGAGTCGGTACCTAAAAGAGCAGGAAACGGCATTCGCTGAGGATGAAGGTCAGGCACAATTATTTTACTTTAGAAAATTAAACTAATATTATGTTAAAGTAAATGGTTTCTTTGATGTTCAGTTTTGCAAGCCACCTTTTTCTAAAAAAAGGGTGTTGTTTTGATCCGCAGCACGACAGTTCATGCATCAAATATTGAAAGGAATGCTGTACTTGCATACCCACGGCATATTGCATCGAGACCTGACCTTGTCTAACCTTTTGCTGACGAGCAGCATGAACATTAAGATTGCAGACTTTGGGCTGGCCACTCAGCTCAAACTCCCAACTGAAAAGCACTTCACCATGTGTGGGACGCCCAACTACATCTCCCCAGAGGTGGCCACTCACAGTGCTCACGGTCTTGAATCGGACGTCTGGTCGCTGGGATGCATGTTCTACGCATTCCTGATGGGTCGCCCTCCGTTTGACACGGACTCAGTGAAGAACACTTTGTCTAAAGTGGTTCTCGGGGAGTATGATATGCCTAGCCATGTTTCTCTGGAGGCTCAGGACCTGATCCACCAGCTGCTGCAGAGGGACCCCGCCCATCGGCCCAGCCTGTCTGCAGTGCTGGACCACCCGTTCATGACCCAAAGCCTGCTGGTCCGGACCAAGGATCAGGGGTTGGTGGATGATTGTTCCATGGACAGCGGCATTGCCACCATCTCCACAGTCTGCACCTCCTCCATTTCAGCCAGCACCAGCAGCCGTCTCCAGAGGAGAACCAGGAACATGATTGGCTCTGCCCTGCCGAACAGAATGGTGCCCATTTCAACCGTTTCACGCAAACCCACCAGCGCCTGTTTTGAGGATGGAGACCAGTGGCAGCAGCAGCAGCAGCAGCAGCAGCAGCAGCATCAAGCGGATATATTTCACAGGGAGGGAAGAAGCAGGGGGGTTCATGGTGGAGACAGCAGGGAGCCTCACTCCCGCTACCTGAGGAGAGCGCACTCCTCAGACCGCTCGGGATCGGTCCAGGGGCCGGGTCACGCCGAGCTGGGGAGAAGCCACTCAGAGGAGAGTCTGACTGGTTTAGGACGACCAGGCTTCCCCTCCTCTCAGCAGCCTTTCTCAGAGCATGGGCGGCTCCCCTCTCCCCCCGTCAAACAGTCGACAAAGTAAGACATGTCTTTATTTATGATGTTATTTTTATTTTAACAAATGTTATGAGACTAACAGGTTGCACTTTCTGTTTCAGTTCTGGGTATTTGTTACCCACACAGACTGCACATCCAACAAACCTGCAATTTCAAGACCTGGATGGAGTTACAAATTGGCTTAATAATGACGGTAAGATTTTGATTTAGATTATACAGATACGTTTCAGCATTGGTAAAGCAAAAAGCTACTTGCTACTCAAACAAATAAAACTATCCTGTTTACAAAAAAATGTTTTCTCTTTGCTCAGGTTCTGGTCAGAGGCCGGCAGACGGCAGCACTCACAGCAGCAGCGGCAGCTTTCATAGCGGTCGAGGACCTCTGGGGAATCACAACTCCTGGACCGACAAGCCCATGGGGCGAGGTGTGAACCACAACCAGCAACACATGCAACACAACCTTCACTCCAACTCTGACTCGTACAGGGAAAATATAGCAGAGTTCCAGCCTCCTCACAGCAGGGAAGTAAAGCTGCCTTCAGCCAAACCCGGTGTGGATAACGAGAAGAAAACGCTGAGAGACATAATCCTGCCCCTGTGCGCGTCCAGACTGAAGCCTATCAGACAGAAGACCAAAAATGCTGTTGTAAGATATTACACACATATATATTTTAATTATGTAATGTTCACTATGAGCAGTTGAGATAATTATCGTATTTCCTGTTTCCTACAGGTGAGCATTCTGGACAAAGGTGAAGTGTGTATGGAGTTGTTAAAAAGCCACAGCGGTCAAGAAAGGGTCAAAGAAGTCCTCCGGATTTCTTGTGACGGTTCCATGGTGAGCTCACTGAATCAAGTACCTCTGACATGTTCCATATGTGACATGTAGGGGGTAGTGTAACAACATAATATAACATAATGTTATTTAAATCTTAATATTATCATCTCTTGAAGATGACAATATACCAGACTAATGGTGGAAAGGGGTTTCCTGTCCTGGACTGTCCTCCTGCTCCACCTGAAGATATTCTGATCTGCAGCTACGAGGACCTTCCAGGTATTATGACTGACATAATGCAACAAGTAACATCGGCTCGAATAAGATCAAAAATGTACTATAAGTGATTTTATTTTTTTTACAGAAAAATACTGGAAGAAGTACCAATACGCCTCTAAGTTTGTGCAGCTTGTGAAATCCAAGACTCCAAAAGTGACCCTTTACACCAAGTACGCTAAAGTCATGCTGATGGAGAACGCTCCGAATGCGGACCTGGAAGTTTGCTTTTATGATGGTGAGTCAAAGGTAGTTAACTAGTTATTGGAGAAAGCTGCGCTGACGATTTATTGTGTTAGAGTTAACATGTCATGCTTGACTTGCGTTGTGTAGGAGCAAAGACCCACAAGACATCGGAGCTGGTGCGAGTGGTGGAGAAGAGCGGGAAGTCGTACACGGTGAAGGGCGAGGTGGGGCTGAGCGGGCTGAGCCCGGAGAGCAGGGGGTATGTGGAGCTGTCTGACGAGGGCCACAGCATGTGTTTGTCCCTGGAGGCCGCCATCTCAGCGGAGGAGCAGCGCAGCACCAAGAAAATCCCTTTCTTCCCCATCACTATTGGCAGGTAAGAGGAACAACACGTTGATGTCATTTCCTGGTTTGAGTGTTGCCTTGTGTTGTGGTTAATGTTAGTTTTGCACCTGCTCCCAGGAGACCTGCCATCCCAGGCTCTTCGTCCCTGCCCTCCCACCCGGTGCCTCCTGATATTGCTTCACCTCCTCAACCTCCGCAAATCACTCCTTCAGTAGGTGTCTTACAGCCCTACACTACAGGGTGTATAAACAGAAGAATAAGAGGCTTTAACAACTTGACGGGATTTGTCTTTCAATTTCGTATCATTTTTTAGATGATCTCGTATGACGGGTCTAATTTCACCACAGCCAGCCTGAATAGGAAAACCTCCCCGCTGCGACAGGACACAGGGAAAGTGGTGAAGTCGATATTTGTGCCCAATGTTGGATGGGCATCCCAGGTAACTGATAAATAGATTCAGCTATATTCTATATTCAGAAAATGAATCGTCTGTGTAATTAAATCTGTCTGCCTCTGCAGCTGACGAGTGGAGAGGTGTGGGTGCAGTTCAATGACGGCTCCCAGCTGGTGGTTCAGGCGGGAGTTTCCTGCATCACCTACACATCTCCAGACAGGAGGGTCACCAGGTACTGCAAAATAAACGTGTTGTGACTTTATAGGTGTGTGTTTGTGTGCAGGAACAGCTCTCTTAAACGTTTGTCGTCTCCTCAGGTACAAGGAGAGCGAGAAGTTGCCAGAGCACGTCAAGGAGAAGCTGCACTGTCTCTCCACCATCCTGGGCCTGCTGACCCTCCACCAAACCCACAGCGCATCACCTACAACCTCATTAACTACTTGTAGTTATAAATAACAAAACCTCCCAGCAGCTGGCAGGGAACAAAACGTAGCATTAGAAACCTTTTGTACTGTCTTGTGTTCTTGTAAATATTTGTGTTGTGTTTTTTTTTACATGTACAGAAGACTAAGATTATGAAAAGATATATTTTATTTTAATAAGCAACCCTTTTGTCTCTTTTGTCCATGTTGAAAAAAAGTCCTTTTTTTGACTTGTCTCCAATTCACTGAAATGTGCAAACCATAAATGCTTAGTCAATAAATATCTGGAGGCTTGGTGGAGAAATGCTGCACTTTGTTTTGCAGTGGTTTTATTCACCAAGAGATCTTTGTAGAAAGAAATTAAAGTATTTCAAGATGACCATTAGAAGTCACCTGAACGGATTGAGCAGAATTAAGACAGTTTCTCTAGTAGTCTCATGTAACAGATATAAGGTGTCTGCTACATGAGACTACTATACATGAAAGCAATTAGTGACAAGTACTTGGTGCGGTAAACAAAACTGAATTAAAAAGTCAGATAAGGGTTCACATGTTTATTTCGCCCTGTTGGTTTGGCCATTTAATTACAAAAGGATTGCGGATTCCTCTCAATTACAGAACTGATACAAAACATACTGTACGGATGTTAGCCTAGGCATATATACACGTACTGTACAAGACACCCAAGAAGTAAACATTCAGGTGGGAGCAGGATGACAACGTCTGGGTTGCAGAAATGACAAAAGGCAGGATTAACCATTTATTTCCCATTAAGAAGCACGATAAGGAACACAACATAGGACACACAATATAGTGGTGTACACAGATTTCAGCCTGTCCAGCTTTAACAGGGGTGCACCCAACATATGTTTCCCCGTTTTCTAGAGGAGGAACCATGGGGTTAGAGTTTCTCTGAACCTGCTGCTTTACACGCTGAATTATTTTCTTCATGACAAATTGTGGGAGATAAACCCAGAATGCTAACCACTTTGTGGAAATATTCTCACAATGTGATCTAAAGACCACATCTCAGAGCATCAATGATTTTCTTTTTGTCCCAGAGAGATGCTGTTGAGATGGCTGCACTGACACTTATTCAAGGACAGTTCCCTCAGATACAGAAGGAGAACATGGGACAGCTAGGAGGCGCTCTCTGGGACAAGAGAAGAAGAAGCAGGCTCAGAGGAATGTGAAAATCTACAGGTTGGCACTCCTTCCCACTAGATGCTAGAGGGAGACAACAGCATCAACCACACGTGTCCCTTTGACACCACCTGTACAACCAGACCCAGCGCTTTACTAAACCTCTAGTAAATATCCACCGTTTGTTCCAAAACATCCCTCGTGCTTTCATTTAATTTATATAAAACATTTTTTTCCCATAAAATCTCAATAAAATAAAGTTGCTCTTAGTAGATATCAGGACAAAGATATTAACAAAATCGGAGTAAAAAAATCTCAGTGAACACTGGGAACAAGAGCTGGACTGTCTCCCCCACTGCTTCCCCTCCAAAGGATTTTAACATGTGACAATAACAGCAGCTGGAACAGAAGCAGGTCTGAGGATCTGAGCTTCAAGCTTTACTGCGTTTTGGAAGAAAATGCTGTTAGAGTGAAACTAAATCAAGCAGACGTTACACCGCCGAACAACTTCCTCAATCATCTGGAACCATTGTCATTCAATGATATCAAAATATTTGATACCCAATTCGAAACTTTAACATTTTACCTTAATTCTGGTGGAATAATATATGTTCTGATTCTTAATTATGTAATTAAAGCAACATTCTTTTGATAGGGAAGCCTCAGTAGAGGAGTTTGCTCACATTACAGATACAAGCACTGACGACATGTGGAGAAGCCTGTTTGAGGAGACTATAGAAGAGTCTTGAAGAGATGAGTTCAATCTCACACTGGAATTCTGAAAAAACAAATCATGGAATTGTCAGAAAATATCCACAAACACGAAAAGGAATGTGATCCTCGTCTTCCTGCAGCGACTCAAACTGGGACTCTAACAAGGACGTGTTGTCTGTTGACGACCTAACATCCGGCATCTGACATACAGTAAAACACTCAAAGACCTAAAATCATTGATGCAACAATCATAAAAAAAGAAACTCTTGGTCATATGGTCATGGAGATTTGATTCTGCAGTCGTCCCTCCAACACATGACGGAAATTTGATGGCACTCGGAAAAGTAAACGGCTTACCCGTTTGTTCAAAACCCCAAACTATGTTGTCGTTCATGTTCATGTCCTCTACGGTGAGTTGGCCACAGTCACATAGCAGCCCTGGACCTGTGGAGGCGTGTTCAAATGCCCAGTCACCTTTTCTCCCCGTCACTTTGTGCAGAGGAGTCAGTGGTATTGACCAGAAAACAGACACACACATCACAGGCATGGTCGCAATGCAAACATAACTGTGTGTGTGTGTTAGTGTGTATGAGATACAAGGGAGCATACATTGCACGTCTAGTGGCACATCTTTCTCCAGTCCCGACTCCATTAGCCATTCCCATTAGCTACCTCATCTGGACCCTTTCATTAGAGAACTCACACAGGAGAGAAAAATAAAATCAGCTATTCCCAAAAAGTTCCCAAAGTTCACATTACAGTACTGTTAAGTCTCATTAGATGAAACGAAAAATACAAAAAGGCAGAGAGAAAAAAGCTTACACCCAATCACCATCATTTTCAATAACTATATAGGAAAAGGTTTGTTTTTGATTAGATATATTATCATCGTTAACATCATAATTATTATGATTATTATTCATTATTATTGTCACCATTGTCATCCGTTTTTTTTTTTGTTCAGGGATCAAACGGAGTGGGGGTGGGGGATCAGTCACTGGGAGGAGGCCTTGGTAGCTATCGTGGAGACACAGTGCTGCTGGAAGTTAGGGGACATGGCCGAGTTGCAGCCCAGTCTCTGGCGGGGGCCCTTCAGCCCGCCGTCGCCCTCTACGATCCAGGGGCTGCCGCTGGCCTCTTTTCCCAGCATGCTGCAGCAGGCGGGGGCCGGCGTGGCGGCGCTGGGTACCGTGGTGCTCACCGGCAGGCTCTTGGGCTGCTCGCTGGCCGGGGCGAAGTCCGGGCTGTGGCTCTGAAGCACGCTGGTGATGTGGTTCAGGAGGTCAGTGAAGAACTCAGGGACACCCTCATAACCTGAGAACACCAGGGGACATCCGTCAGACAATTCAGCTTCTCACCATATTGCAAATGTTAGGGTTATTTTAGCTTTCATGCTATGGAGCTGTGTTTGTACATAGTATATATTTTAGTATATTTACTAGTACTATAATCATTTTGTTCGACTTGATTATTAAGGTCCCCTATTAATACTGTTTTTCTTCAATATATTATAGATCCTAGATATATACAAAACATGTGTCTGACGTGTTTGGCTCGAAACACCAAACAGATCATTGTAGCATCCCATAATCCCCTCTGTTTCAGCCCTGTTTCAAAAGGGCTGATTCTCTGTCTGTTACTTTAGATGAAAATAAGGAGCCCCTCCCCTCTGAGAGATATTTGGGTAAAAAGAACACAATGGTGCTCTAGGAGGAGATTCAGGTGATAAGGTGGGGGAGGGGGGGTTACCTTGGTTGCTGATTGGCTAATGGTTAAACAAGCCAAAAAATCGTTATGACATCATAAAGTGGCCAAAATCGGATCAGCTCATTTTCAGACAGGTTTTTATATAAATGGATCCGGACAAAAAGAGAGAATCTTTGTTCCTGAAACTTTCAGAATCTCTTTACACAGAGGGGACACATGTTTATGTACAAAAGACATGAACAAGTGGATTTTGCATAGTAGGTGACCTTTAAATGCTGAAAAGAAAAGTGTATGTACTTATATGTAAAATGGGTAAGTAGAAGAAGATTGCACGTCATGTGACACAGAGACTGAGATCTGAACAAACAGAGTTCAGGATTACACAGGTGATATTTACCACCAAACAACTGGTTGCACAACAGACCTGCGTCTCCTATGGCAACGTGAGCAGAAGGTCCACTCCATAGATGAACATATTAAGATAAAAAGCACACCCCTCCCCGTGTTGCACCTACCAGGGAATGCATTGATGTCGATGACGGCGTGTTGGCCTGTTTGGTTGTTGATGATAACGTCGATGCCAAACAGGGACACGTCTAGCGCCTGCCGCAAAGATCTGGACAACTCTCTGATGACATCATCACTGGGGGGCTGGGACACTCCCTCCACGTTCTCTCTCTGAGATAAACACAAAGTAATAAAGATTATTATCAACAAAACTCATACAGAAATCAAATGAGAAAGCGGTCAGTGACATTGTGAACGTACCGTGGTCAAGTCTGAGGACGACTCTGGTTTGGAAACATTGTGGCTGTTGAAGAAAATGGCTTCCCTGTCTGAAAAGAGGAAAGAGGAAAAAGGTCAGGTTGAATTTAAAGAGCTTTGAGTACACACTTTCCCAGGGGCATCTAGATACAGTTCTCATTTCTGGCACTAGGTGGCAGCAGAACGTAATGAGGAAACCAGGCTTTACTAAATAAATGTCGTTCCTCACTGACTTCAGGTGTAAAGAAACAAACATAAAACCAAAGCACCCTGATGGGAAGTCTTTTAATGTTTAACCATCTCATTTACAATCATGTCATGTTGAGTGTTCATGTATGAACAAAACAGCATGTAAGTCGTTTCCTTTGAAGCGGTGATAAATGAGACAGGATGAACTTCAGAAATGATTGCCCCTCTTTTCTTTGTTATCATTGCACTGATTAACCATGGAGTGTTAGAGGGAAGGATGAGGGGGCGGGGGGGGGGGGGGGGGGAAGTAAATTCCATCACTGTCCAAATAAATATGTCCCTCTTGGCTTGTAGAGGGTCGTGGTAATGAAGTGTCAGGCTGATGGGCTTACTCATTCCCAGAGTGGATGAACAAACAGCAGTTTAGCTCCACAGAGGCAGGAAGGCGGGATGGGACAGAACATCCCTCAGTTATTTCCAAACACTAACCCGTACCTCTCTTTATCTTCAAACCTCACTCTTTCATCCGGCCTTTCCATCCACTTTACAAAACACGATGTATAGCTCCGGGCCGCAGAGCCAATCCAAACGCTGTGCAGATGCAACGCTTTGGTATGTTGCTTTATGTGTTTGACAAGCGCTGTGCTTCTTGTTTTTCTGCTGCACCGCTCAGCATTCCAGGCTGAAAGCAACTGTTCTGTGCGTTACACAAAGCAGAAGACTACACTGATGGAGCGACCGGTTTGCATGAAGGACTATACTATATCACATGCAAATGCTGGAGTGTGTGCCAGGGGACAACCCTATGTTCAAATCTCTATCATGGGTAAGGCTTCTGACATGTTTATGGGGAAAACACCGCTCCTCTTGTTTATTCCCAGCATGTACCAACAGGGCAGAACTCAATAGCACTCTGCTGCATCCCTTAAAAAGGGTGAATAGGTCCAATCACAGGGACTATAAAGCCCTTTTATGAGGGCTTTTATTGGGTTCTTTGGAAAAGCCTTGCAACTCTTACAGTCGGGCCAGTGTGGCTGTCAGCAGCCCTCAGACCTCCCCACCAGTCTCTCTCTCTCTCCTCGCCTCTCGGTCTCCTCACCTGCAGGCCCTGCAGGGAAGTTCTTCAGTGAAGGTCTCTCCACCACGGTGTAGGAGTCTCCCACCACAAACACCTTGTAGAGCACCGCGTTGTGGTTGATGAAGCTCTGGATCACACAGGGGGGCTTCACGTCCTTCAGGTCCTCTTCACTGAAGATAATGGCCATCTGAGGACGGAAGGACACACCGTAAATGACTGTACTCGAGTCATGTGAAAAGGAAAATAATTGTTACAGTCATCTAGGGCTGCAGATAAACATTCTCTTCGTTATCCATTAACCTGCCAATTGTTTTCAAGATGAATGGACTGTAAATGTGAGAAAATTGTGAAAAACGTCCATTCAAGTTAAAAGTCCAAGCTTATATCTTAACTGTCTTGTTCTGTCCGTCCCACACCCAAATATATTCAGTTTAATATGATGTAAATAGCAGGAAATCACCATATTTGAGCGGCTGAAAACAGCATTTTCTGTCCTTTTTTTAAGTAAAGTTTTCTCTAACGATTAAGCGCTTATCAAATAGTTGGAAGGTATTTCTCGATCCTCTTATTGTTGCAGCTCTAGTTAAATCCTGTCTTAGATTAATGGGGTGAGGGTGGAGGAATGAAGACTGTGAATCCAGCCGTATTCATTTCAGCTGACACGCTCACACACATGAGGCTATTTATCTGATTGAGTTGTATGTCCTTGTTTAATGGGAGTCCTGTGACAGGACAAGTGTCGCTGCTCACACAAACTGTGGAGGGTGTGTGACCTCTGAGCTCTGTGGCCTCTCACCTCGTGGGAGTTGGTTCCATGAGCCACCCGTGTTTTGCAAACTGAGGAAGAAAGACAGACGAGGAAATACATTTAGCACAGTTACATAACTTAATGCAATACTGTGAAGCTGAAGTGACATTTCTGCAGGGAAACGAAACATTGAACACTTTGACAGTAAACAAAGAACTGTGAGACAGGAAGTGAGTCAACACAACACAATTAAGAGGTTAATGTTACAATATTAAATGAAAGGATTGTTTATGGAGTGTAGATTTAAGTCCTGGATATGATATGATTTGATATACTTTATTAATCCCCGTGGGGAAATTGTTTCTCTGCATTTGACCCATCCTAGTGTTAGGAGCAGTGTGCTGCCATTTTGAACGGCGCCCGGGGAGCAGTGTAGGGAACGGTGCCTTGCTCAGGGACACCTCGGTAGCACTTGGTCTTGCCGGGACTTGAACTGGTGACCTTCCAGTTACCAAGCCAAGTCCCTATCGACTTCGTCACCACCGCCTCTAGAGGAGATCTAAAGAAAAAGAAGAAACACTTACTGAAGGGGAATGTGAGTCCTTGCCTCTTGATCTGCTCCAGCACATCTGGGCTGCACTCAGTGTTCAGGACCATGAACGGAGGAGAGCAAATCCTTTCGTCTAATGAAAAGAAAAGTAAAAGAAGGTGGGTAAGGATGAGTGAAGTCAGACACTCTGAAGGTCTTGGTGTTTTAGATAAACCGTAAAAGTGATGGAGAAAAAAGGTCTAATATTGTTGATAGTGTGGTATTCTTGAAAACAAGAGAATTATGGATTTCTTCTAAATTTGCTTCTAAAAATATCAAATTTCCAACGGAATAAAATAAATAAAAGAATCATCGACAATACATTTTCTGTCGACCATTTCAATTTACGTTTTTGACAGGCAATTTTATCGCATGACATCAAATTAATAGTATGTGTAAGTGGACACAAAGAAATAATCTGTGTACAAAAGATGCAAGTGATTTATGTTCCATGATAGAAAAAGTGAATTTGTCCTGAAATAGCTGCTCTTGAGGCTATTTGTTCTAAAAGATGAAAGGCAGCACCTGGCTTTGACTGTAATCTAAGAAAAAAGGCTTAAGACCTGTTCCACAAGTAAAGCAGATCAGTCTCTAACATATTCAGATGCACCTTATTTCATATGGCACACAAAAATATTCCATCCTTGTGATGGTTTAGACAAGAAACACAGCAGAGGCCATCTGATGCCCAGAGGGACAAATGACTCCTGTTCAAATAAATAAAGCAGAGAGCTGCCAGGCCCTTCTGCTCCTCCCAAACACACACACACAGGAACATGCTGAAATACAGGAAGACACAAGACCTCATGAGGAACTGCAGGCAAGTCCAACCAGCTGAGGACATTACGCAGTCATCAGATACAGCACCTGACTAACAGGCGTGATCGATCGCTCACGCCCAAAGCGCAAACAAAGCAGGGGCAATTAGAAGAGATAAAGTCAGCCGAGCCTTACTTAAACATGAAATAGGCCAGGTCTGTCTGACTCAGCGTCTCCACTATGTTTTTACATCACACCGTGTTTGTGGACATAATATTTTCACATCACATCCTGTAGCAGCAGGTCGGTCAGTTCCGATAAGAGTGAAAATAACAAACATCCTGCAGCTCCGTCACACTTCTCCATATCGCGGCTCAGGATGCATCTAAATTAATGTTCTGCCTACGGTAATTTCCGCCCAACAGTAGGTACATTGGGGGTGATAAGGCAGCCGGTACGAGATATCGCCACAGGAAATCAGTGAGGGGGGCCAAACCAAGAGCTGGCAAATTGCTAATGACAAAAACACAATGGGAACACGCCGGCCTTTGTGAGCCGTGGGGCTCCGCAGTGGCAGGGCTCTCTGCTCCCACTACTGCTGAGGTCAGGACAATCCCATTTGCCGACATTACCTCCAGTACTGAGTGCTGAACTCTGGGAGTGCACTGGGCCCCACACACACACAGCTGCAGCTCCCAAAGAAGCCACATAGGGAAACCTTACAATGAATGGCGATGCAAAAAGAGAAGAAGCCTGAATGTTATCCGACACATTCTGTGACACTAAGCTGCAGAGCAAGATCCAGGAAACCTGTAATAAGGATGATAATAGCAACTAGGCAGGCATATCATTAAGGATCATTCCAGCTTATTGTTGTTGTAGTTTTGGCCATCATCCGCTTTGGTAATTATAGCACTGCATCATAACCAAACAATACATTATTTGGTTTTTATAAAGTTCAAGTAATTCTCCAAGCCAAAGAGCCACAAAGCAATTTGAAGATTGACATTTAGTATAATTAAAACATAGTTACAGCCCTACATTGTACTCATTAATTAGTATCGTCACTTGCTGGAGGCATGAGGAAACATTTCTTAAAATACATCCAACAGGACAACGGATGTGAGCAGTCAGGTGATCGGACAGATTTCACAGAAAACCCCACTCTACTCATTTCAAAGGGAAATGTCACTTTACACTGCTTAGATCACTTTTTTCTTATATATAAATAATGTTATTGATGGTTTTTGACGACCACATCTAAGACACCAACCCATTATAAATCGGGAAAACCCTTCGTGTGTTTACCTTGTTGTTGTGCCCTCCAGCTTAAGCTGCTCCGCTGCAGCTCAACATGTGCTTTGACCACTATGTGCAAAACTAATTTCCTAATAGGAACACTTGTATTTTCCCCAGCACAAAGGAATACATGTGCCTGATAATCTGATCTAGCATGGTTCAAATGTTTCTATTTTTGCTGTTACATGACAGACGGACACAGAATACTCCTATTCTCTCTCACAGACAGACACTTGTTCTGCGCTCGATAACCTTTCCATCGGCTGGGTCTGTTCCAGCGTTGGCTCTGCAACAAGTCACTGTTGGGAACAGGAAGACTGAAGGGTTACCCATCAGTCATCTGTGCTCTTGGTACAGCCACGTTTAGCATACTGCTGTTATTTTATGAGGACAGGAATAGCATCAAAATGTTTTTCAGAAAAGTCTGTTGGGGAAAATATCCCCATTATATTACATCACTGAGTTCCCAAAGACTGATGGCGCTTACATTTGATAACAAAAACAAAAAAAACATCAAGACTGTCAGACGGAAAACATTTAGAGTTCCAAGTTAAGGATTTATAATAAAGACACCGGGGAATGCACGATAAGCGAACGTGGCCAAGTTTGTAATAGCGTGCATGCTTGACTCTGGTGGACGCTTTAGGGATAAGGGGGTGAAGGGGAGTGTGGGGGGGGATCAATCTCAAACTGTCTAAACACTGCATGCTCACAGCAGACTCAGCGGAGCCGAGGACGACGTTTACGGGACTCCTGGATGAGACGCTTTTTAAAATGTCATTATCCTGTTACACTGCTTTTTTTGTTTCTCTTCTTTTATCTCATCGGGACATCCCGTCTGTCCTCTCTACATCATATTCATGAGCGAAAACAAATCAACTCCAAACTTATAGGCGATGAATGAACAGAGAAAAACGACTCGCATCATATAGTCCCTTTTTTTTGTGTGCCTTTGGTGCATTAAGCTTTCTAAAGTGCGGTGTTGTTTAGGTGGAAGGCTGAACTCGCTGGTTGCTATTGAGAGCTTTGTTTCCTAGAAACCTCAGCATCCTCTCTCTCTGCGCCCCCCCCCTCCCCTCCCTGAGGCAAAGCAGCAGGATTTCCAATATTTCAAATTGAACTCCAAACACGGCTCTGAGAGTAATGCAATTTCCAATATATAAGAGGCTTACGCTCCAATAACAATTAAGAGTCGATGAATGAATACGAATTCTCTCACAAAAAGGTAAGTCCTACTTTGGTGAGATATGAAAGGAGTGTCATATACCTGACAAGCATTTTCATTTCAGCTGCCTCTTTGACTGTTGTGGTGCTAAAGTGTCTCTGTGTTTGTCTTTGTCAAGCCGTAACTATAATTAAATATTGATCACTTGCATAAATGGGACACTTGTTCTCTTGGTCCTTGCAGAGTTGTGCATTGATGTTAGCACAGGGACCTTCACACAGTGTGATTTATATACGGGGAAAGCCCAGAAAGGTTTGATCACGAGGAAGACCATTTGTTTTCAGGATCATTCATTTTATCCTGAGCTGAAGAGAAATAAGCTCAACACATTGAGAGGGGATTTGTTTGATCAAAGGGTTCACTTGACGACTGTTTCTGTCTTTAAAAACAGTCCGAGATATCACAACTCAAGCATACACAGGAACCAGTAAATTCCACTAAGTAACATAAACAGTTACCTAGTTACCTACTGGCTCAAATAGGAAACACAAAACAAAGTGGGACAACAGAGCAGCGCCAAAGATTCAATAAGCACAACTATGAATCACTGATCCATTAGTGCTTGTGTGTCCCTTGTCTCGCTATTTTCTATTAAACATAACATTTAGATGACTTGTACTTTATACAACTCGGAGTATCACAGCTAAATGTATTGTGACTCGTATATTTTATCACCAAGAGACCACTTGTGGTAAAATAAGGTTTCCAGAGAAAGCACGAGCGCATCTCGAGTGCTTCTTCCAATTGAGAACTATTCTGAGTAATGCAGACTGTGAAGCATGGCGGCCTTTTAGTGCTGGGTTGCCTTGGCAGCAGCTCTTGGACTCCATGACCTCTGCTGATAAGGAGGAGGAAGTGGCTTTGCCTAAGAAAGCAAGGTGGACTTTCCCCACTCTCAGCTACTGTTTTACTCTAGCCCATTTTTCTCAGTCGCTCTTATTTTTCTGTCTGAAGAAAGTGCATTTATCCTCCGTCACGTGTTGTTTTTCCTACAATCACAGTGGTGTGGTGTAGGATTATAATGACTTGCACTCCGTGCTTGTGTCTTAACCCAGCACAATTGTCAGGGAGGTTTGGTATGCAGGCCTAAGTGTGAGCAGAGAGCACAACTTGCATTAATGGAGGCAGAGTGCTAAAAGAAAAGAAGCTTCCTATAAATTCAGCCAGTAATCCATCTTCCTCTTCAGACTTAATACACAGAGCACGATGGAATGCTGGAGATTATACCCTCTGTTACGTAACAGCCATCATGTCTGTTTGGATAAAAAGACGTCTTCTCGTGGTGCTATTTTAAGAAACGAATGACAGTGTGGACATGCTGAAACGCCTCTGATCTGTTGCTCTGACTGTGGTCTCTCCTAGCACATGAAGTCATTGGTAAAAGGTTTCCCTGCCTTGTATGGGGTTAAAGGAAATGTGGATGAGTCACAGGTGTGTTTACAGTGTGCGTGTGGGTAGGGAATGTGCTCCAGCCATCATTGCATTACTGCGCCTCCAGCCAAAAGATTTCTCCTGCTGAATAGTTTATGGCATTAGAGACAGAGGAAGGTGTTGGACCGGATCGGAGGCAAGTCCAGATCCATCAGTGACAAACCTGCACCGAGCCAAGTTTATACAGGGTTCAGGCAGGGGGGAAATGGAGGAGAGGAATTATTATATCAGCATAGCACCCTGCCGGCACAAATTAAACATCTGCTCGGAAGCATCGAGTAACATAATTCAAGAGTGACTCGACAGCGCCGTCGTATGTTATCTATGTTTCCCTTCTGGAAGCAAAGAGGAAAGACAGAGAACCCGCAGTTAGCACGACACTTCCCCTTCAATAACATCAGACATGTTACGTAAGGTAGAAGTCCATCCATGGAATCAACAGCTCCTTTATTGTTTTAAACAACTTCTGCTTTTATACAACAATCAGGACTGTGATCAGGGTAATGGTGTTTACCTTATCTGAACCAATGACACACTGTGTATTCGACCGTATACAGAGAAAGAGGTGGGCGACACGGTAAATCGACACCGCAGAAAACACTTGATTGCCTGTTTGGAAGCTAGCTAAACAAATCTAATACAAAAGTCCTGCAGTAAATTCTAGTTTTTAACATTTCCTTTTTGTTAAAGCTGTCTTCATGTTAGAGGCTGCAGTATTTTGATATAGATATGATGGAAAAAATATTAGAAACGCGTATTAAACGGTAACATTTAACAGCACTGGAACTGTAGCGGCTAAAATGAAAATTTGATTGAGTCAACTTCTTTCAACAAAAACTGCACTTAATTTTAATGTACATGTGCCTATTAAAAAGTGTGTGGATTAACATGTCTTCTGAAATAGGTGGGGGCAAAGCTTAGCGACGTAGAGACTACTTGGGCAAGACACTTCACCCGAATTTGCTCCTGTGGGTATTGTCCACAGTAGATGACCATTACATATGATCTGTATGTGTAATGTGTATTTGTAAAGCGCTTTGAGAGTCTTTGATAAAGCGCTATAATAAATATAAGGATTATTATTATTATTATTACTTGCGGTGTCTGTCGCTAACCAGAACATGTGTTAATAGGGTTATCGTGGGACAGTTACTTGAAGATTGATATGCACAAGTGTGACATGAAAGGTCTTACCTTGCATACAGCTCTCTATCCTGTGGATGAGCTGGTAGGACTTGCAGCGGTCCAGCAGAGTTCGGATGGCTGGCAGAGGGTCCAGGACAATGGTCTCGGGGTGGGCATCAATGTAGTCCTGAAACAGAGATGCAAACGTCTTAATGTTTTTTTTTAAAACTTAATTTAGTTTGTATTTAGAAAAAAAATCATTACAGAAAAACTAAACAAAAGTCTGTCAATATCCAACATACAACCACTATCACTAAAAGCAAATACCGCTAAACATCCATATATCCAAAATGAAATGATGGGTTTTGGACTTTTGGCCAAATATAAAAAAGCTTTGAGGACGTTTTCATTGAAATATCAAAAGGGAATTTTTCTCCATTATCTAAAAAAAACTCGTTAGAGTACACAATGAATCAATTGTTAAAAACAACATATCAACAGATTAATCATTAATAAAAAAGTACATTAAATGTGCTAAAAGAGAACTCTATGACAAACACAAAAATACATTCAGACAAATTAGAAATGTTTAACAAATATTTTAAATTACAAATAAATACAAACACAGAGTTGAAGGGTCAACATTCCTCACTCTGTATACATGTGAGCTAGAAACAGCATGAGCTGTATGCCAGCGGGTGTGTGTAGGTTACATCAGTACATCTCTGCATGGCCGGCTGTTAGGTCAGCGTGAGGTTAGCTGTTTTACATAACTGCACTCCCCTTCTCTCCTCTCGCTCTGTCCCCGCACCACCTCCTCTCCACTTTGCAGCTCTGCATGCCCTCCACATTTCCAACTCTGCTCTGTGGATTTCCCTGCCAACCGTCCCTTCCCAGCCATTTTTTACTGACTCACAAACTGTCAGGTGGAGCTGGCTGACCCGCACATCACACAAACTTGGATTATATTCAACAAACGCGGCAATGCGAGACATCAAACGCACAACTAGAGGGTAAAAAATCCTATTTGCGAACAAACTCTTATGCACACATTGATGCATGCAGTGTAAATGCCATGGTAGACCCATCTGCAGGATTTGCCTGGATCTTACAAGCAATGCTGACCAAAGCCAGTTGAGCGATTATGCAAGTCAAACATGCTTCCGCAAAAAAAGAAAAACTAATCTCCAAGGGTTTTAGAGAAATACTCCACTGATAAGGCCGGTCACTTGCTGAGTTCTGCATCTCAGAAGGAGAATCACATTAAACACAGACAAGAAGGGGAGGTGAGAGGGAGAGGAGCACTGGAGAGCATGTGTTAAGAGAGGAAAGAGCCAGACATATGTCACTGTAGGTGGAAGAGCGGGGGTGTTAAGGCTGCACATTTTCTTTCAGTTATTCCTGAAGGATTGGTTTCCATCAGGGGGAAAACAGGTTTTAAATCTCAGAGAATATGGTCAGCAGAGGAGCTAATCTGTGCTACTGGCTTTAAAAGCATGTCTGTGATGCCACAGACCACCATTAAACCGAATTTGGATTAGCAATTTGACCACTTATATGAACCACAACCAACCAGATGGCTGTGATTCACCACATCAGCTAGAGTGACATACAGTGGGGCAAAAAAGTATTTAGTCAGCCACCAATTGTGCAAGTTCTCCCACTTAAAAAGATGAGAGGCCTGTAATTTTCATCCTAGGTACACTTCAACTATGAGAGACAAAATGGGGGGAAAGAATCCAGGAAATCACATTGTAGGATTTTTAATGAATTAATTGGTAAATTCCTCGGTAAAATAAGTATTTGGTCACCTACAAACAAACAAGATTTCTGGCTCTCACAGACCTGTAACTTCTTCTTTAAGAGCCTCCTCTGTCCTCCACTTGTTAACTGTATAAATGGCACCTGCTCGAACTCGTTATCAGTATAAAAGACACCTGTCCACAACCTCAAACAGTCACACTCCAAACTCCACTATGGCCAAGACCAAAGAGCTGTCAAAGAACACCAGAAACACAATTGTAGACCTGCACCAGGCTGGGAAGACTGAATCTGCAATAGGTAAGCAGCTTGGTGTGAAGAAATCAACTGTGGGAGCAATTATTAGAAAATGGAAGACATACAAGACCACTGATAATCTCCCTCGATCTGGGGCTCCACCCAAGATCTCACCCCGTGGGGTCAAAATGATCACAAGAACGGTGAGCAAAAATCCCAGAACCACACGGGGGGACCTAGTCAATGACCTGCAGAGAGCTGGGACCAAAGTAACAAAGGCTACCATCAGTAACACACTACGCCGCCAGGGACTCAAATCCTGCAGTGCCAGACGTGTCCCTCTGCTTAAGCCAGTACATGTCCAGGCCCGTCTGAAGTTTGCTAGAGGGCATTTAGATGATCCAGAAGAGGATTGGGAGAATGTCATATGGTCAGATGAAACCAAAATAGAACTTTTTGGTAAAAACTCAACTAGACGTGTTTGGAGGAGAAAGAATGCTGAGTTGCATCCAAAGAACACCGTACCTACTATGAAACATGGGGGTGGAAACATCATGCTTTGGGGCTGTTTTTCTGCAAAGGGACCAGGACGACTGATCCGTGTAAAGGAAAGAATGAATGGGGCCATGTATCGTAAGATTTTGAGTGACAACCTTCTTCCATCAGCAAGGGCATTGAAGATGAAACGTGGCTGGGTCTTTCAGCATGACAATGATCCCAAACACACCACTCGGGCAACGAAGGAGTGGCTTCGTAAGAAGCATTTCAAGGTCCTGGAGTGGCCTAGCCAGTCTGCAGATCTCAACCCCATAGAAAATCTTTGGAGGGAGTTGAAAGTCCGTGTGGCCCAGCGACAGCCCCAAAACATCACTGCTCTAGAGCATGGGTTCCCAACCTTTATAGTGCCAAGGACCGGCAGATCCATAAAAAAAATAATTGCGGACCGGTTGTCAATTTTAACTGATTTGAATATTTACTCACCACCAGCAGGTAGCAACAGAGGCTAATTGTACAGCCTGAACAAATTAGGTCTGCAACAAACGACTAATTCGATAATCGATTAATCTATCGATTAATGAAACGATTAATCGACTATTCGGACTATTATGCCTTGCACAATTTCTCAAACGCTCTTATTTAGCCATCAACTTTTAGATGTAGCTTGAGGTTGTTTTAGGCATGTGGAAACTAACAATGAAGACAATAAAGATGAATACTTGATTCAAAAATACATATATTATTAAATTAACTAAACACATTTTGAACAAAACTAACATTGCTTTTTATTTAAATTAAATAAATAATATTTCACATCAAAAGAAACAACAATGTTTTAACAAATCGTATTAAATAATCTGATGACAGAACTGTAAACAGAATAGCTGAAACTTTAACAAAATAAATAACTCAGTTACCTCTAATCATTAACCCATGTTTGTATAATTGAGTTAACTCTGTGTGTTGCTGCTAGCATACACAACACCTGACGTGGAAACGTTACTCGTGGATGGGGCTACAGAGCTACTAGAAAGACAGTCGAACCCGGTGCATTCCTCCGTCTGGATGTGGAGCACTTTTGCTAAATGTTTAGACAAATTGCTCGTGTTACCGCCCTTACATGCTAAACTTTGCACTTTTGGCAACGAGCACATATGCGGCTTTCACACCAGCGCTTTTCCCTTTCTAGCTCCGAGCTAGAGCTTTTCTGGTTCAGCTCCGGTTTCCCTTTTCTGCTCCCGCTCTGTTCGAACAGAGCGGGAGCAGAAAAGGGAAACTGGGCGGTGTGCCCAGCACCCGACTGGTGCTGCCGCTGCTGCGTCATGACGTCACCCTTTACATCGCTGATTTGCTCCCTAACGGCATTACGGCGCTCACAACAACGCAGTGTTGCCAACTTGGCGATTTTCTCGTTACATTTG
This sequence comes from Gymnodraco acuticeps, assembly GCF_902827175.1. NCBI lineage: Eukaryota > Metazoa > Chordata > Actinopteri > Perciformes > Bathydraconidae > Gymnodraco > Gymnodraco acuticeps. The sequence continues at coordinate 6,878,018 of NW_022990295.1, read as the reverse complement.
GCGGATTTCCAAACCCTCCGGCGACTTATTTGTGTCAAAAGCGACTAACGACTAATCTAACAATTTATAATGGTGTTATTAGCGACTTTTCTGGTGTTTGGAGACTCACATTGTTCTGCAGTTAACGAGCCGAGGGTGCTGCCGTGAGCCCCGCCTCCCTCCCATAGTACTCACAGGCGCTCAGACTGCTAGTTGCCTGGCCGCAGCAGAGCTGCTGCTGCAGTCAGAGCAGAGAGGAGACAACCACACTCCCCCGCGTCGAGACTGCAAATGAATTGCGCATGCGCCAACTGCCAAGCCCGTCCTGGTTTTGAGCGGGATTTAAATGTAAATGTTTCTTCACTCACTTTCACACTATAATAAAGTTATGTTTCTGCTTAAGACGGGGAAGCAACAAAGTAATTTTACCTTGCAGAATAGAGACATTTCTGATCTACTGTCGTCTGGATTTAACTCCGGTGGTTTCAAGTTTTGATCCTTGAAGGGTTGGGAACGTTTTTGTACTTGTTCTGTTTTTCTGTGACTCTCTAGTTGCGCACGCTTCTAAAGAGACGCGCTACCATGGAAACCAAACAATGGTGTAGCTGTAATAAAGTCCGGGTGGCAACAGTCGTGTGTAAATCTGATTTTGTCAGAAATCGGGAGAAATGCGGGAGAAATATGACCCCGGGAGGAAACCGGGAGAAGGCTATGAAATCGGAAGTCTCCCGCGAAAATCGGGAGGGTTGGCAAGTATGCACATCACACACATCATGCGCCTTGGTGACTGCACATCTCCTTCATAAAACTAATAAAAGGGTGAGTAATCGGGCAGTTCGATGTGTGTAGAGATGTGTGTAGAGGTGTGTGTGGTTAACACATAGCAGCCTGCAGTCACTCGCTGTTCTGATGAAGGTAAACACAGCGAAGGCGGTGCGTAAAAAGGCACATCTTTACCCGCTGGTGCTGCACTTCTCAGAGGCGGAGTTACACGTCCCGCTGCCTCCTAATGCGGCAGCCATTTCATGAAGTGAAGGAGGTTTTCCTTCTATAAGATAGCTTCGGGCAGCAGATACCGTGAGAGTCCCGGACATGAATTCATAGATCAAGGCAGACTGGTTTACTCTCCTGTTTTGCCAATCCGGTGCTTAAACAAATAGCTCTACACCCCTGGCCGACATATCCTTAAAATGAAGTCCGAGTTTGAAATATCTCAAATAATGTATGCACTGCCATTTCCCCACATAAACATAACAGTCTGCAATCAAACGGTTGTCTCCCGTGCGCTCCTCTTCCTACTTGGCGCACCGGTAACTTTCTCGTGCGCATGAGGCTGAGACCAGGCTGAGCCGCCGAATCCCTCGTAACATCATAAAAGCCATTTTCAACGGTTTTCTAGTGAAAGATTAACTAGGCTACTGGATGAAATAATATCACTGGTAGGTGCGACAATTAAACACTTTTTGAAAAAAAATATTATGATGAAATATTTGTATACATTTATAATTCTGCAAATATTAAGATAAATTCACAGCTATTTCGGGGCCCGGCAGTAACACCTCCACGGCCCGGTACCGGTCCGCGGACCGGGGGTTGGGATACCCTGCTCTAGAGGAGATCTGCATGGAGGAATGGGCCAAAATACCAGCAACAGTGTGTGAAAACCTTGTGAAGACTTACAGAAAACGTTTGACCTCTGTCATTGCCAACAAAGGGTATATAACAAAGTATTGAGATTAACTTTTGTTATTGACCAAATACTTATTTTCCACCATAATTTGCAAATAAATTCTTTAAAAATCAGACATGATTTTCTGGATTTCTTTTTCTCATGTTGTCTCTCATAGTTGAGGTATACCTAGGATGAAAATTACAGGCCTCTCATCTCAAGTGGGAGAACTTGCACAATTGGTGGCTGACTAAATACTTTTTTGCCCCACTGTATGCTCTGGATCATAGAGATGCACAACAGACTGATACATTTATTATGTTAATAGCTAACATTACCTTAAAGGTCAGCAAACTAATAAAAACAGGGCCGTAAACATGCAACTCTAAAATCATGTCAATATTTGTCCCAGGTCCACTGTGCCTCAGGCCATTGAATCACCCGAGCGCATCCCAGCCTGACATTTTGAGTATTATATAGAGGATGGCTTATTCCCTCCAACACACTAAAGGGCAATTCTAATCACAGCTGCGTCATATTAGAAATACACCAGCGCTTATATCTCAACACAAATGTAATGACAGATGACAGCTGCGTTCAGGTAAATAACCATAACTAAAGAGGAATGAGCCACAAAGCTGTGATGTTGATTTAACAGCTGATACTTGATCCAGCATTCCACAGCCATAACTTTTAATTGGTGAGTGAAGGAATGACACTGTCGGACTAAAACTAAACGTTCAACTTCAGTTATGGCGCCACAAACAACTGTTCCCCCTGATGCTTAGCCATGGGAGAAATATTTGTGTCAGTTCACATTACTGGCGACGCTCAGTCCAAACTAGCTAAATAATGATAATAAGACAACAGTTATACAAAGTTTGGTTGTATTGAGAACAGGGACAGGAGAACAAAACGTGCCATGTGTCTTCAGGTGTTGGAGAAGAAGCAACAAAGCCATCCATATCGTGACACCCGATTACAAAGCACCTAGAATATAAGGGCACAACTAAGTGGTGATTTAAATGGGTTTTACTTTATCACTTCAAAACAGCTCTGAAGTATTTGGGGTTGACAATTATTAGAATACAAATAGTTCCAGGGACATAATAGAGCTTAGCAGTGAGCTAGTTGAGATAATAGTTGGAACATTTCAAATTGGGATGCAAACAAAGTAAGCACCGTTTTTGGGATACCATAAGGGCCGCGCAGGTTACACTGTCCTTCTATTTTCTTTATAAATGTGATAAATGATTTGTCTTAAAATGTGAGAAAATGGTAAAAAATAAAACACAAAAAAAACATGTAACTTATTAAAATAGCTTGTTTTGACAGTTAAAAAAAATACATTTAAAGTGATAAAACCAGAGAAAATGAGTAAAAGCACACATTTGAAATGTGTCAATGATCAAATAATGGATCCTTTATCGAACATGCATTGTCAAATATAACAACACATACTTGTATTACTTGTATGCCTGTGTCAAAGTTCACCTCTGATTTGTAATTTTCCACAGTCACCATTGTTGCCATCTGAGAAGGTGGGGATAAATACTTCTATATGTTTTTTCTAAGAAGCTTCTTTATCACACAGATCTTTACAAAAAACAAGGTGTGTGCATTTGCTTCACTATGACCTAGAGCAGGGGTGCCCAACCAGTCGATCGCGATCGACCGGTCGATCGCGATCGACTGGGAATCTCCCAGTCGATCGCGAGATGTGTCTAAAAATAGAACAACAATATTCTGTTTTATCGTTAATGTCCTATAACATAAGCTTCCTGTGCCGGAATAATGCACTTGAACGCATCAAAGCTTTGTGATTGGCCGGCGTGACCCCATGTGTCGGGGCGTGGCTGCAGGGCAGTGGGCACTAGTTCGCTAACGTTGTCCGTGTCAACAGGAGTGACAGTCCGCACACACACAAGACCGCAATTATGGCAGAAGCAAAACATATATAATTTTCACTCCGAGTGGGAGGATGATTATTTTTGTATCTATTCCAATTCAAAGTCCATCTGTCTCATCTGCAATGCGAGCGTGGCTTTATTGAAGAAGGGTAATTTAGGAGCGGCATTTCAAAACAGTGCACAAACGCTACGAGACAGAATTCCCTCCTAATTCTGCCCTACGCTCCAAAAGGGGAGGAGCCTGAAAGGACAGCTAAATGCACAGCAGTCCATTTTCACCAGGCCCAACAACAAGAGCAAGGCTGCTACCATAGCATCTTATCGTGTCAGTCACGTTCTTGCTAAACACATGAAGTCTTTCAAAGACGGTGAAGTTGTGAAAGAAGCATTCCTGGAGGCTGCCGATGCGTAATAAAAACAACAGAAGCATTTCAACAGGTTTTGATATGATAAAAACTCAAGTTAGATACCGTTATTAATCAGCTGTAAGTTTGAGTTTGTTTGAACTTATTCATTATAATTATTGTATAAAATGGTATAATAATGCAAACTTAAATTGATTATAGTCTATTATCAATTCAGGTTAAGAAACTAGTGTTGCTTGCATCCTATTTTAAAAAAGGCATTTATTTTTATAATCTACTAAAATGCAACAAAAAAAGGGTTTGATTCTATTCATTTTGTCTTTTTTATTGCACTGTTGCAGCAGATTCCTGTGTAGCTTCAGATCTGAGTTGTCTTATTAGTAAGCCTCATTTATACTTTTGTAGCAACACTAATTTTATATAATGGCAAAGAAAGGGTTCAGAGTCTTTTCCTTTTTTCCTGTGTCATATGTGGCAGCACTGTTCAATGTTTTTTAAACATTACCCACTGTAGTATGTGACGTGTGAATAAACTCCAACTCTGTATCAACAACACTGTTGTGTAACTTCAGTTAAATACTTGTATGTGTGTAGATTAGAAAGAGGTAAGATAAAGGATCTGCAGTATTTTATGGAGTATTAATCGTACAAAGGTCAGTTTTATACAAGTAGAAGTGTGTATTCACCTGGTAGCAGGCTGTCAGTAATGGCTACGCCTCTCTATTTGGACTGGTAGATCTCGGCAGACTGGCAACTTTAAAAGTAGCTCTCGGTTCAAAAAAGGTTGGGCACCCCTGACCTAGAGTGCCATAAAATTGTGCAAATGCAGCTAAATGTAATATATTGACCTGTTTAGTAAGTGATTTCCCCATGCTGACTTCCTGTTTGTCTTTCCTAATTAAATAGTCAGGTACAGGCTGACAGAGATACGTGTTGTTAATCATCATTATAGCTCCTCTGACTCATTCAGAGAGAGAGAGACTACGGACCGGGTGTGAGCTGGTGGAGCGAAATTAATTTTAACACCCTCTAACACGGCTGGATTATTGAGTACACAGAGAGACACACGCACACACACACATTTTTCTGAAGTGTGCTCACAGCACCTGATTTGGAGCTGTGACCTGCTATCTAAGTGACATTTTTCTCACTTCAGGAAGTACAGGAAAAACTATTGAATAACTTAAAGCATTCAGGTTTTACAGTGTGAGTCTATAATTGTATGCTCAAATTCAGCTGCTAATGTTCCTGGAGCTATGTTAAGACTCTTTGACCTTTCTGTTTGATTCCTTGATTTGGAACATTTACATATAAACATAAAAGCCTGTATCCATAAATGTATTGCCCGGTGCAGTGCTGCTGTTAGCTACAGACAATGCTATCCAGAGCCTCTATACTTTTCTCTTCATTACATGTTCTCTATTTTAAGATCTGGCTCCGTTTGATTGGACCTGGATATCATTTACAATCTTTTGTTGCTCTTTCCTTAAACAAAGAAGTGAAAGTTGTTTGATATTAAATGTTGTCTGAAATCAAGCAGACATACAAGATATTGGCAATTCATACAACAACATAAACTGAAATTGCAAAACGACCTGTTCAAATAATAAGTCAATTATATCACAAGTCTGACAAGACATTGTGTGCAAGCTTTCGCAACAGTTTTTGATACAAATATTGACACAAATATTGACATAATATGCAAATCACAATGCGATATTAAACTTAAGGGTATAGACTTCTATACATCCCCTTATACTCTTGGGCAGAAACGAGAGAAGAAGAAAGAGGCGTACCTGTACTCTCTGCACCAGCAGCACGGCCTGCGAGTCATTCTGGTCCGCCTCCAGGATGAGGTCGGTCAGTTTGTGGATGATGACGTCCAGAGGACCCTGCTCCTCCAGAGGCTGGCTGAGGTCCAGCTGAAGAGAGGAGGAGAGCCATGAGTCAAAGGTTATTTTGCACAAGCTTCTCCACTAAGATATTCATTCATCACATTTAGAAATGGTTTACCAAAACAATCATCCATAAATAGCCATGTTTTTTTGTTTTTCAAAACAGCCAAGAGTGTCTCCTAGCTGCAGAGCGTTGCATTTGGTTAACGACCTAGATAAAACTGCAGCATTACATTGCAACTATTACTTGGGGTATAGTATTTGATTCCAGAATACCTCATGCAAATCAAAAGTATGTTTTTACAGGCAGTATGGCATGCTTTTGACAATAATTAAATCCTTACAGACCTCAAGTCAAACTGCCATCATGTCCTCACTTCTCCTTAACTGATGCCAAATCATTGTTGCTGTGGCAAGAGGGAAGTTTAAAATATGTACTGGGCCTGCTTCGTTATAGAAGTACATATACATGCACTAGGAGATACAATTACCACCTACTTTGGAAAATCCTCAATTTGCTATTGTCCCCTTTATTTATACTCCCAGTCTGTCTAATTTCTGCAGAAAAAGGTAATCCCTCCCCCCTATCTCATAGCTCTTCTCGAGGAAACAAACATTTATTTTATTTTATTTCTCTGGTTATAAAAATGCATTAGGGACTGAATCTAAATGACTTTCTTCCTTATTTATAGCTCCAACTTTGGTGCAGCCAGTTTATGTTGCATTTGTTTTGAATTACTCCAACAGGATTTATTTCTGGTGCCATATATTTTACTATAAGTTAGAAACTTTCTCTCCCTCTGGCCAGACCTCCAGTGTCGCTGAGCATATTCGACAGCCTCTGAGAAAATGCTAAATTAGCATGCGTTTGAAGTTTACTGCAGCTGAAAGACTGACTGCCCTGGCCAAGTAGTTCACAAGTAGTCAAAGCTGCTCTCCAAAGTGTGATAAGACTTATGTAGGTCAGCGCTTGCACAGACATACACACAAACACGTAGCAACATTACATGAGATAAAGAGCGATGCTGGGCCTAAGCAACCAATGTTAAGTCCTCTGCTAATGGAATGACCATATCTAATTCACAAAAGGCCTAGATTCAGGCTGAATGTGTCCAATGTGTTGAACGTGTCCAATGTGGGTTGTGTGAGGTCGGTGTGAGAAACAAGCCTCAAAGTTAGAAAGATCCAAGCCTGCTTGGAGTGACGACTCTTTTCTCTTCTCTTTATTTGGTGCTACATTAAGGACCTTTTGAGTTGAGAGGGAGGGTTGTGTGAAAGAAAGACAAACTATCAGACGGATAAAGCTGCCTTCAAAACGTGGCTAAGCTTAATATACTGAAAAAGGTATGTATCTTTTGAGAAAAACTAACCTTAAGCCATGTGTTTCGTAACATGAGTAATACCACTTATTTTTATTATACTAAGGTACTGTGCCAAATAATTTAGCAGCAAATAATGACCCGTTAAATATGTCAAATGAAATGATGGGACTAATAGACGGTGAAACTAAAATCAGATAAATGGCACGAATATTGCACTGATTTGATGGTGTCAAAAAGAGCTCATTGTGTTGGTTCGGTGCTGCTGTTGCGTAATATAAACTATTTGCGTTAAAGTAACTCAGTATCCAATCAGCAAATGGGGATCACCTAATCGTGACAGACAAAAGACAATGAGTCAAACCCTCTGCCAATAAGCCAGAGCCGGGAAGGACCCCACGGTGCTTTATGCTGTCTAGATAGTATGCAAACTGAGAGCGAACACACCTTAGTCACACTGGTGTGGATCAATGCAAGAATTGTAAAACTGTACAGAGTTGCAGTTGGTTTAGGGCTGGCCGCTGTCAAACTGTCAGTAAAGCTAACATTTCCTGGTTAATAATTGTGAGAATTGTGATGGATAGTTGACTAATTAGCCTACCCTTGGTCCTAAACCTGGTGAATATCAGTTGATTTATCTACTGTATTCTTGGAAGGGATTTATCAAAAGGAACTAAATGTACAGCTGCGTGGACCAGGCCCAATTTATACTACACATCATAAAGTATGTGCACGCTATGCTAACATGCAAGAAATGCCAACACACCTTCTAATGTTGAAGTCAAGCGGCATGTCTTTAATTAAGAGCCCATTATGCTACATCAACACGGCATGTCTTTCCCTGCCCATCTTAACACTTTGGGATCTCATTCTGCGCCGCTCCATTCCTGCTGCCAGTAGAAACACGTCCTCCAGCTCAAAAACAATATGCCAACGAGAGCTCCAAAAATGTATACAAGGCCAAGTTCCTCTAGCAAAGGAACTGACAGACAACATTTTCAAATTGAGTGCAAATCGGTATGATTGGGGCTAAGGGAGGGCTGACGTTAGGTATGGGAAATATGGCTAAAATATTTGATCAGCATATGTCTTTTTTTGGATATACCCAAAATCTGAGAAGTTAAAATTCTCTTTGCCAACATGATAATTAATAAGCAGCAGTAGCTAGAAGGCAGAGGCTGATAAAGTATTTATATACAACTAGAGCATCGTGGATGGAACCTGATAATGTCAGGTATTCAGAGAGACTTAATAACCGGTTTCACCAGTAGGTAATAATTCATTAAAATCAACCTTTATTCTAACATTACCTAAGGAAATCTAAGGCAAACAAACTGCAGACGCTTTTGTGACTCGTCGCCCAGCTGGTTTATCAGGAATCATGTGGTGGACAAACGTGTGGTATATGGCAGATGCTTTAAACAGAAACAGGCTGGCATGACCTTAATAGCACAGTCTTGGTAAATCAACACTATAAAAACGTCTTGTCATCTGAGGATAAACAATTACTGTGTTTACAGTACAACACTATGAGCAGCAGTGGTGACAGGGCCTCAGCAGTGAGGTGAGTGAAAACCAGAGTGGTTCCTTGTCTGTCTAGCTAGCCCTGTCAGTGTAAACCAGCGAGGCATGGCTTTAAATCTTTTGGTTACACAACACTGAGGGCCCATCCACAGCCTGGCCCCTTCACAAAACAGGACTCTACATCACCGGGGTCAACACCCACTGGCAAAGACACATCACAGAGGATGAAACTCTCGTCTCCTCATGCGTAGACAGAATGACCCTGCTTTGGAGCTCATCCAAAAAACCCACTGATGTCCTGCTAAATGCTAAAAGCAGAAATGTCAGCTGACGTCGTTGCACATCCCTCTGGGACTGAGCAATGGGACATGGTATTGATGGACAGCATAGAAAACACGCTAGATCCTGGAGGGAGAGGGTAGGTCAGGGACAATATATTTCAGCTTTGATGTCGCTTCATGGTGGCCGGAGCTATGCCCCAGGGAAAGCTAAGGAATGATTTTGCGCAAACATTAGGGACAGCGCTGACATGTGGACGTCAGTTTTTTACATAATTGTGTACATGTATGGTAACGCAAACTGCATCAGCAGTAATTTGTCTCTGCTGAAGTGTTGCCATAGAGAAGCTTCATCCTTTAGATGTCTCTGCTCTCAGCTGGATCTCATCTCACCTGGCTTTTGCTTTGTTGTCAGACTTGCCCACAGTGCCAGACAGACAGGTGATGAATGATTTATATTTCATGGCCTGCAGCACTCGACACCCTTGTGTAAGAAAAACATACGTGTCCTAGAAAAATGATGCTGGCCACACCTCTCATCATGTACAAGACTAAACATGAGAAGGGATGAACATGAGCGTGGATCTTCATATAGAGGTTCAAACTGGAGCTCATTAGGCAAATGGCCGTCCCCTCTGCATCCCTGGTCCTCTCACTGATTATGGTGTGCACTGGATGCCTACGAGGAAACTCCCTTTTTAGTATTTATCAATGAATACTCTTGAGTATTCTTTAAAATATTTAATTAACAGAAGGTGTTTGAGCTAGCTTTAGATTGCTTTATAATACATTTGTGGGAGTAGGATTGGTCATTACAGATGAAAAATAACTTATTTGGAAGGAACGAGACTTCTGCCAGGTCTATGAAAACATTTTGCTGTCAGGGAAGTCACACTGAAATCATCTTTGTAAAAATTGATTAATATAAACTGCCTCCTGGCTTCAAGACTCCTAAAACACCAAACTATATAGTAATTACAAATACTGGCCACCAATCAAATTTCTTTGGAGGGTGGTGGTGCACTGGAGGATCAATAAACACCATATCAAAGATAATCTCTATTTGTCAGACTCCACAAATTCAATATGTGGGTGTGATACAGCTAGCATGCCGGTAATTCACCTGGTCATTTCTAGTAAGCACTTACCATATATTAAACAGAAAAAGTAACTCAATAACTTCCTAAGGACAGCCCACTCGCTGTCCATTTGCTGTGACGGGTTGTCTCTCATAATGCGAATATTGGCTTACTCGAGGCCGAGCCTGGTGAGTTAATCTCATCCGCTCTGTGACCGGGGGGATAGCTATCATGAGCTCCAGGCTAAGGGGTCAGTATTGATGAGCTGCTGCAAAATCATTTGGATGAGGGAGAGGAGGCATTGAGGGATGAGAAGGTGAGCGTGATAATGGGGTACTTGTAAAAAAGAGCCAGAGTGGAAAGATGCTAGAGGCTAAAGGAGCAATCATGTAAAGTCAAACAAAAGTGCCATCTGTTCCTTCTCACTTCTGTCAGTCCTGATGGGTATACATGTAGATGGTTTCCCACACTACAAATGGAAATTCAAAATGAGCTCCCTAGGGCTGCCAGATTTAGCGAAGATCTGTTCACACAGGATGACGTCATAACTACTAGCAACCCTCTGGAGGATCCAACCTCTTGCGGCTAATAACATATAATGCTAGGTGGGGGTGCAATATGAAATATCTATACATCATAAAAAAAAGATTCCCTTGACTGCAACAGACAAGTATTTTTTCTTTATCGATTAATCTTAAAATAATTTTCTGATAATCGGTTACTTATATTGTTTAAGATCGCGAAAGATTCCAAACACATTATCAAAAAAAACAAAGTGACAGCTTCATACTTTCAGTTACTTTGACAAATAATGAAAACCTACAAGTTTAGCCGATTCATTTATGGTTTAGGCTCTAGTTTGTAACCGTTATTCTAAGAAATCTGTGTTTTCGGCAAACACAAATTAAGTGAATTAGCTTGTAATGAAGCATAGGTAATCAAGATGGACTAATGGTTTAATCTGCCAGACAAAACGCCTAGGATTAGTTGACCCGTGGATAACCAAGGTTGAGTTGTTATCATCAGTGAGTCTGTCTGACCACAGGGACAAGGTTAGGTGATTAAAATGGCTGCAAGAGATAAATGTTCTACCACAGCCTTCTAGGGAAGGTTAAATAGACGATGTATCCACGAAACAGCAACACCCACCTAACACAAACTTAATCTGCAGTGAAAACAAATGTTTTATTTTGAAGCAATAGTAGTGCCAGACAAGTTTTAGATTGTGTAATGTACCAACGGCTTCCTTTCCCCTGATATCCCTTTCTACTATGTCCTTATCACTCTGATCTCAGACTCTTCTTTGTTGAGGTTTAATCAATTAATGCATTCAATTACTTTCTCAATGTGGACATTTGTCTTAAGTTTTGTGGAAATTGGGCTTAAAATAACATTTACAAAGTCAAATACACATACATTATAGCATAGAATATTACAAATAGAAAAACCGAATACCACACACATAATCTGCCATTAGAACTGCTTCATTAACTGCGCACTAACAGTCCAAGGAAAGGTCTAGGGAATGCTGGGCTCAAAATTCACGAGTGAAATAAGAGACGACAGCTTTGGACACAGACTTGCATAACAAGGCCAAAGCATTACAACGGCTACCATTATTTTGGCCTGTGATGCAGCCTTGACGGTACAGGCACTGACTGGCTCTGGGTGCGTCTGAGGCAACAGAGTCACCGCTGTAAACTCAGACATACCTCTGAGAGTAAACTGAGCATTCTCAATTAGCAGGGACAGTTAAGGGGAAACAAATACAACGTTTATGGTGGTTTGTAGGATGAGACAAAAAAACTTGGTGGTCAACAGGTAGTGCTAGAAAAAGAGTTATAATGGGGAAGGGCTGTTCAAGTCCCAGGGTTCCCCGAGCTGAGAGTTTTTGAGAATCCTCTCAGGAGTGACTGAATGCACGGTGGGAAACAAAGCCCTGCTTACTTTGGGACTATTCCCAGGACAAGGCTCTTTCTGGGTGTGCTGATATCGCTAGAACAGCTAAAGGAAAAAAATAACCTCAAAGCAAAGGAAGAAAGAAAACCCCTCCCCGAACAAGAACACATGAGACAGCATTAAAGAACGAAAAACAGAGACTGAGAGAAAGGCAGGCTGCTTTCCTCCTGAATTGCAGAAAGCTATTTAACTGACAAGCACTTGTCAACACTGAGCTCCCAGGACTTAGTAACAATTGTTACTATGCTGCTGTATGTGCCCTGTTTACTTACTCAATGCAGAGTACTGTTCCCAATATCCATTAATGACAGCAGTCTTCACTACCCCGGGGGCTTGTATGTACCTGAACAAAACTCAGCAACCTCTTTTACTTCAGCTAAGTAATTACTGGAGATAGAGGATTTTCTTTCTTTAAGGTGAAACCATAGGGTACATATAGAATACATTAAGTGATCTGTCAAGAGTTTTAAATGATCACATTTTTGCAATTTTAGAAAAACTGGTGTAGGTGACTGATGTCAGATACTGTACATCTAGAAGCTTTTAAACCACACATTGTTGCACCTATACACTCTCACAGAATGAGTAGCCACTGCCCGTATAGTACAGTAGATTGCTCTCACGTCTACGAAGAGAGGCCATATTGTACTGAGACTAATTGCACCACAGCTTCACAATGAACATAGCCTAACATAGTCTGGTAGACTCTCCCCTACGGTGTTTACGACCAAAAATAGCAAGTGTATAGCAACTACATTAGGTATGTAGAAGGCTTGGTCACAACTCTACCTCAAACTAACAATGAAATGCATCTCAACATAAATGTACATTTAAAAAAGTATCAGGCAAAAAAAACATGTTGTCCACTTACCTGAACAACTTCTATTCCCCTTTTCCTGAAAAATAAGACAAAATTAACAGTTAATATTTTACCAAAAATAAACTGAAAGTCATAAAAAGACACTGCTATGCATCAAAAGTACCCAAAGGTATTAATATGAAGGATGTTGTATAAATGTGTTTCAGGCTCAGGCACTACAGGGGAGGATGCCTGCGCTCTCTTTTCAGTTTCTCAGGGGAAAAAAGTGAGGGAAAATATATTTATTACTTGCACATGAAATATATGTTAATATATATAAAACAATTCCAAGACGTCATAACATAACGTAGAGCAGCACTAATGTGGAACCTGGACTCTTCCCTTCACCTCCAATAATACACAGCAATTAATCACCAATCATTTACAATGTTTAAGGGCTGTAAATAAAGATTATTTTTGATCAATCTGCAGATTATATACAAGATTTATAGATTGGACTACACATGTTCCATCTCAGTTTATCAAAATCCAAGATGGTGTCTGTAAATGTCCTGTTTTGACGGCGAAAAAAGCCCAGAGATATTCTGTTTCATATATTTTATTTTAGAAAAATAAGTCGATTAATCCTCTAACTGTTGCAGCTCTACGATGAACACAAAACCAGTGCAGCAGCATTACCAACAGAGCATGTCCAGCCCAGTTGTTTTTGAGGTTACAGTCCCATGGTAACAGCAGCACAGCCATTCAACGCTTTACAACAATGTGGATATTTAATACTGCAGCTGGCGTGTTTCATGTGGCGTGAATGGGGCCTTTAGTTTCATCCCATCTCAGATATGGAGATCGTCTGCTGCTCTCATATATTGTTACAGAGCCAGCAGAATGAACAGGATGGAGGAGAAGAAGCCGAGGTCACAACTTTTTGAACAGACACTTCTTATTAAACCGTTTCTTACTGGCATGCAGTATTATTTATCCATAAACTGTAACCCTAAAGTTAGGTATTTATGGTACACCATAAACATGCCTACTGCTCTGCATGACAACAAGTGATTACAAAGTTTACACATGGGTGTATTTGAGAATGTTTGCCAAACAAACATCAGGTGGAGTCAAATAAGGTAGGCCAAACAGGTGAAGCAACATTACCGGTTTAGGCTGTTAGAAACTTTGATCCCGTGCTTCTTTTAAATCAATGCAACCAGTTATTTACATGACAATGGGTTTGAAAGTGATACCCGCCACAGATTTGAATTGATCACAATCCTCTCATCGCTGAAGTAAATTATATAATTTGGCTGAAAGACAACATACAAGCATACAGTGGGTGCAGCTCAACATAATCTCATCAGACTTGTTATCATAGAGTGGCGTTGCCTTGACATTAGCCAATGAATATATTTGTATATTAGCCAAAGATGCCAAGCATGGCTGTTTTCAAGGGCATTGATTTTTTCCAGATCAATTATACTGTATGTGAGTCACTAGGAAGCCTCTACATTGTTGTGTTAGACCCAAGGGATAAAAATATAATCCTAAATGGCTCTGACCAGCAGGCATCCAGTAAGTCCAGCTGCACGAGACAGGCCAGACCCCACACTGAAGCACTCACATCGTCAGCTGCATGCCACATGATGAGAGGGAGAGAACCTGCTTCAGCACTAGTGGAGTTTGATACTGGCATATTCTCTTTAAGATGAAACATTTGGTTCATCTTTGATTATAAAGCCTTACAAGTCAAAACACTTCCCCAATCTATTTGTGAAGGAAAATCAAAAGGACATGAAGTGGGATTCAAAGAGAGTGATATGGCCAAGGAAACCTTTTCTAAACTATTAGGCGTGTCATGATGAGAAGAAGAGGAGAACAATGAGACCGGTTTCAGTGGGTAACGAGCAGTGTTGGGACTAACGCGATACAAAGTAACGCGTTACTGTAACGCCGTTATTTTGGCAGTAACTAATACTCTAACGCATTACTTTTTAAATTCAGTAACTCAGTTACCGTTACTACATGGTGCGTTACTCCGTTAGTTTTTTTTATATAGTCAACAGCCAGGCGAACAGAGATGAGAAAGTACTTAAGTACAGTACTTGAGTAAATGTACTTAGATACTTCCTGTGTCACATGCGGAGACGGGCTGTGGGCGTGTTTGTGTTGTTTACTAACAAGACTATCATGGCGGCGGCGGAGCTCAAGTCTAGTTTCTCCACCTGGAGATATTCTCACTATTTCACTTTTGTCGAGCACAAAGAAAAGAACGTTTTAGTTAAATGCAAGTTGTGTCTTGGCGGGTCAAAGATCTTATCTACTGCCCAAACCAGTAATTCAAATCTCTTAAAACATCTGCAAAAACAACATGCTGGGACGAAGCTAGTAGCTAAGACCACAGAGACTCAGCCGACGCCACTCCACCTCCACCTAAGCAACAGCGGCTGGATTTTAACCGAGGGACTGCTAGCCAGGGAAAAGTCGATAGAGCCATTGCACGGTATGTTGTAGAACACATGCAGGCTATTGCTACAGTGGAGTCACCCGCTTTCAGGGAGCTAGTTAGCATGATAGCATGTCCGGGCGGCACACGGCATATGGGACGGAAAACTTTTTCCAACTACCTGGAGAAAGAATATACAAAAATGGAAAGCCAGCTAATATCGATGCAATCCAGATTGCATATAATGCATGTCAAGTTGATCAACAGATTGTATTATTCTCCAATGCAATAACAGTACTGAAATGAAGGCGATAAGGGCATTAATGGGAGACATTTTGTTAAGTAACTAAAACGTTACTTTTCACAGTAACACATTACTTTTTGGTGTAAGTAATTAGTAAAGTAACTGCGTTACTTTTTAAATGAAGTAACTAGTAATGGTAACTAGTTACTGGTTTTCAGTAACTAGCACAACACTGGTAACGAGTGGGAGGTATTCAAGTGGTAATCAAATACATGATACAATCACATTGACTTTTTTATTTTTAAATGGGCTGAGATTTGTTATTGTTCCTGCATAAAGGCCATTCATTTGAATAGTTATTTGTAATCTCTAGTCACTAATTACACTTTCTAACTAGGGATGCACGATAATTATCGGTCCGATATTAGGAATTATGACGTCATCCCGATAAACCCGATACCAGTATTAATAGCCCCGATAATATACAATATATTTTTTGGGTTAAAAAAAAGAAAAAAAATACTGCGGTGTGGGTGGATTGGGATGAGGGGCGCTTGTTTTTCACTCGGCTCCTCCCGTTTTGCCAGTACTGTGGTATTAGTGGTTTAGGAAGAGGGGAGTTCTTCACAAATCCAGCGCTCCCTAACTCATGCCTGGCTGTGACGTAAATGGTGTGCGGCCGTGAAGCCAGGACAGTAAACAAACATGTCGTCGGTGGTATGGGCGTTGGAGCTATGTGCAACTCAAGGCATATGCTCGAACCGGAGCTGCCTGGACGCTGCAATCATGTTGCGCACTATCCGTGCTGAGTGTGCTGACTTTTCGTACAATGTCCCACTGTCTGGCTTCCTGCATAAAGTCAAGTGCTCGGCGCAGTTGTGGCGAAATGTCGCTCCTCTGTTTTCATTTAAACAGCTCCTTATATCCGTTAGCGCAGCTAGCTAGCACCAGATGCTAACAACAACGATACACGTAAGGTCTCTCTCTCGCTCGCTCAGGCCACACATACACACACACCCTCCCGGTCCTCCAGATGGCCAGTCGGTGCCTGCCGGTGAGCGTGGAAGTGTGGTCTGCCACAAGCGGGCGGCAGGAGCGGGGCTGTCAGCATCAGCTTGTAGATGGTATTTTAAACTCGATGCGCTCTGAAACTACGGGGCGGCCAAGGAAAAAAAATACACATGCGTTAATCGCGTTAAAATAATTAGTGGCGTAAAAAAATTGTTATTATCGGTATCGGTCTTGAGAAGCAGGAAGTTATCGGTATCGGTTTCAAAAAACCAATATCGTGCATCCCTATTTCTAACACTTGGCCCCCTCCCTTCAGATTAAACAACCCTCTCCAGTTGTTATGGAAGAATGGGGATAGGTAGGATGCAGGGACAGGGTGGTTACTTGGAGATTCAAGAATAGATACAAAATGTTTTGTGGATTACACTGTGGTAATTTAGGTTGGCTCAACCAGGATGCTTTGTGAGGCAACGACCCTCCAGAAAAAAAAACAAGGAAGCAAATGCCTGCTATAATGCACGCTCAGTGACAACACACCTGACCTACCAGAACACACCAGAAAGACTGTCGATTCATACTTTTTTCTCCATTTTCCCCATACTGTTGGTCTCTGATTGTTTGTGTTTTCCAGTACACTGCGGCCCACAAACAGCACAGGCAGCTAGGCAATGTTGCAATAAGTAATAGAAAGTCTGCTGCCATACCTTGGAGCCAATCCCCAGTCCATTAAACTTATAGTAGCTATTGTAAATCAGTGAGGGAGAGTTCACTCATCCTGAGGAAATACCCTACTCTATAAGACCTAATATAAGATTTTACTTGGCCTTGAGAAGTATAAGCTACAACAAAGATAACATTCATCCATACATACATAACCATCTCAACGCTGGGCAAACAAATCAAAGCTACAGTGGACGTACACCCTTGAACAAATTCATGTTATGACTATGCATCTCAACAGATAAGTGTTTTTTTCGTAGACGATTAAACATCCAACAACTACATACACAAGGCCATGACCGTTCTGCTCCAATTACAAGAATGATAAGATACTGTATTGAGCAAAGGTTAACTCTGTGGGATGGGAGCACATATTCTGGTTTAGATATAAAATCAACACGTCGGCAGAAATATTGTTCTTCTTTCCAAACACATAGCATACACTTGTATGCTTCAGAAGAATTAGCAACATAATAACACCAGTTGTGGGTGTTTATCCTATTACACATGCACCTTAGGCCACTGTCAACACTTTTACTTACTCCGCCCGCCCCTTAACCCTAAGACCACCGCCATTCTTGTTCACACCCTGGTCACTTCCCGCATCGACTACTGCAACTCCCTTCTCTTTGGTCTCCCTCTCAAATCCATCCACAGACTTCAGCAGGTTCAGAACTCTGCCGCCCGCATAATCACCAGAACCTCCTCCATTAACCACATCACTCCTGTTCTTCAGCAACTTCACTAGCTCCCCGTCAAATCCCGTATCGTTTTTAAGATTCTGCTCCTCGCCTTTAAGGCCATCCATAACCTCACTCCTCTGTACCTCTCCGACCTCCTGCACATCAACACACCCATCCGCACACTCAGATCTTCTGCTTCCCTCAGCCTCACTGCACCCCCCTTCCGTTTAACCACCATGGGTAGCCTTCAGCCGCTCTGCACCCCGCCTCTGGAACTCCCTCCCACCTGACATCCGCAAGACTGACTCTCTCCCCATTTTCAAATCACGCCTCAAAACATATCTCTTCACACTCGCATATCCACCCTGATCATTATCCATCACACATTCTCTGTTTTTTATTTATTTGGTTATTTGATTGATTTATATACTGCATTGTCTTGTTTATGTCCTTATGCTGGTGTTATGTATTGTGTATCTTTTTTTTAATGTGTTTGTACGGCGACCATGAGAGCCTTGAAAGGCGCCTATATAAAATAAATGAATTATTATTATTATTACTTTCCCTGAACCTTTTGTCTCAACAGGCACTGACTTAAATCATGGCAAACAAGCTCTACAAGTACAACACTAATTTACTTTTGCTATAGCCACCTTCCCTCGGGGCAAGCATTACAAAAGTAGCACAGCAGCCACAGGCCTTGTAGTTTTGGCAAAACCTAAAATTCTTAAAAACAGACATGATCAGGGTTGTTGTGTGCAAGTATGAATTAGAAAGTGCAAATGAAAAGGGTTTAGAGAGGAAGCATAATAATATGTCCCTTTTTGCCATGGAGTCACTAAGAGGAAGTGCAGTGTATGTCAGCACACCTCTTAATAAACAATTGAATACACTGTTGATGATTATTAAAACATTAAATGCTTTGTATCCACACATACCTGCACAAATCGGCAAAGGCCTGGAAATTCAGCTTCTTCATCTTCTTCTCGCTGAGCCAGTAGCCGACTCTCCGGCCTTTCAGGAAGGTCTGCATCTCCACTGTGCTCCGGTTCCTGCTCTGGAGGTAAATGGTGTGACTGGAGGCTCAACCTGTACAGGCGAAACAACAGGAAGCCACACTATGACGTTAACCTAGCAGCAACAAGCAATGAAGGTACACTGAAGTCCACCACTCGGTTTGCGTTACTCAAACACAACCAGAAGTGGCGCTTTCTATCTTTCTACTAGTGCCTCGTGGAGCCTAGCGCACTCATGGTTCACACATCATTTGGTTTCTAAAGGTAACACCACAGTAAGTGTAGTTCAGCATCAGCGAAACACACACTGACCATTTCTGCTAACTGCTAATGTTAGCTAGCAAGCTGGGCAGTGACAGTCTGCACCGCTAACCGATGGTAACTAAGAAACGTAAGCTAGCTTGCTAACAAGGCTGACCATGGTTACATTGCTGAACAGATTTACACCACTTTCTCATACTAAATTAATTAGCCAATGGTGGAAAGCAAAGGCTACCTGGCTAACAGATGAAGCCACTGACTGAACGGTAACTACGTCAAGAGGGGCTGTGGGGAGCTAGCGTTAACTAACCTGACAGTTTTAGCACAGCTCCTCCTGAATGTGTATCCTCTTCAGAAACTAGCTGGGATAGTTTCCCATTCTCTGTCCGTCCGGTGGAGAAGGAGAAGTTGCAAACAAGGTGACAGATGACAGGCTGAGCTGCACTCACGTTGAGATGTTCCTGGTGCTTTCTGCCTCAGTCTCTGGATTGAACTGCCTGCTCACACCCAGGATCCAGGAGACTGATGCTGCGTTCACGAGCCCCTCGGAAAATACCACTCCCGACGGTCGAATCACAGCCTGTCCTGATTTCACGTGATGTTGTGCTTTCATTATCGATTAATTTGCATTGAGAGGGGAAGAAGTACTCAGATCGTGTACTTAATCAAAAGTAGAAGTAAGTGTAGGAATGCTCTGTTCAAGTAAAAGTCCGGCATTCAAATGTTACTCAAGTAAAAGTACAAAAGTATTGGCATCAAAATATACTTAAAGAAACTAAAGTAAAAGCACTCATTATGCAAGTTGACCCATATCAGAATAACATATGATATGTTTTAATCATAATTAGTGATGCATTCAGGTGTTTATCAAAGCAGGTAAAGGTGCAGCTAGTTTTAATTTTATAGTGCAGGGTATCTTGTGAATGTTACTCCAGGTGTAACTAAAATCTTATTCAACTGTTGTTTACATTTCACATTATTAATCCGAATCTTGATAGCAAAGGTAATACAGATATTAAATAGATGTACTGACTTTTAGAGGGGTAGAACTAGAAGTACAAAGTAGCAAAACATTGAAATACTCAGTAAAGTACAAGTCTCTCAAAATGTTACTTAAGTACAGTACTTGAGTAAATGTAGTTAGTTACTTTACACCTTGAGTAATCGATTCCCATCTAAACTAAACTAAATCCTAAACCCAAATATATACATGTTATATGATCCCATTAGCAACGAGTCATGGATTTCATTTTTGGTTAACATAAACACATTGTATTTTTGGTTTTGCATGTTGACTAATTGACCTGAATATTCTACTCTAAAAATAATGTTCTGTTAAACAGTGAACAAAGAGGATAAGAGACCCTAATGAGTGTGATTTACGTTCACATCTTTATATGGGGTTTTAACAAATTGTTTTATTTTTGTATCATTGGTGAGTGGAATATAATAGGGGACCACACATTAATTGTAGGGTTGTTTTTCTCAGTCTAAAGACGATGAGGCCTGTCCCTGCACATTTAGCTGCAGTAAACTACAATCTCTTTGAGCTGCTGGCTCCACAATATTTCCGACAGCCAGTAAAGGCATCCTGGATGCGGTCAGAGAAGTTCTGTGTGTTCCCTGAGAGAGCCACTTCACGGTCTGACAACATCAACCACATGCACGTTTTCGAAAGTCTAAAAGAAAAATGTAGATTAGAGAACAGGTTTGTGACTTTTACTCAAACCAACTGCAGTCTGCATAAATGAATGACCTGTCTTGTATGTATGGGCCCGTCACAGCTTGCATAATGCCAGCAGCCCCAACATTTAACAAACGAGCGCTTATCATCTCAACAGAGAAACATGTTACTGTGGCGCCACCCATTGGAAAACCACTGCAAAATGCAGAAGTCTTCCTTCTTTCTTTCTGACAAACAAAACAGACAGCAACAACGACCATGAGTCATACACAAATAACTTTATGTTATTATAAGTAGGCTCATAGGTGGCGCGTGAGGCTCAGGCCCCTGGCCAACTTGGGGCCTCAAGCAACATTG
Source organism: Gymnodraco acuticeps (assembly GCF_902827175.1). Classification (NCBI taxonomy): domain Eukaryota; kingdom Metazoa; phylum Chordata; class Actinopteri; order Perciformes; family Bathydraconidae; genus Gymnodraco; species Gymnodraco acuticeps. The sequence continues at coordinate 6,856,811 of NW_022990295.1, read as the reverse complement.
TGAGATGAGGCCCCCCCCCCCAACCGACAGGAGTGAAAACAAATTTAAACTACTTCTACTAATAATAATCATAATCATAATCAATTCAATAATATAAATACTATATTATTTTATTATAATATAGTTGTAATATAGTCAAGACAAAACATGCTTATGACATGCTCAAAAACTGATACTTGTTAAATCTGTATTCTAGTTCCCTCTGTCAGCAATGTATCAACAACTACACACACAGTTCTATCAGTATTTCTCTGTGTTGTCGTTGACATGATGATGACTGTTAGGAGTTAAGGGAGAGGCTGAGGCTGTAAACTTTAACTGTTATGTAAGCCTACTAGACAGACAGTGTATCACTCTTCCTCCTGTACATTAGCAGATAAAAGGCATCACATACTTGAATGAATGGTAAATAAAGAATGCTGGAAATAACTGCATCTCCATTAGCCTATATGCAGAGACTGCCTTCTTCATGTTGTGAATTGCAGCTGATGTTTTAAGATGGCAATTGGCAATTTGACTTATACAACATTCGAAAGTTGTACATTTGACTCATACAATAACCCTTCGAGTGATGCTCTAGTTTCTTCATGTTTTTTTTCTTTTTCCCTCTTGGTGAAACTGTCTTTTCACCGACATCTCTTCACCTGCACTAGTGGCCGTATCAAAGCCGTGATTGGTCAGATGTCGATTCATTGCAACGGTGTCGGGTTACAGACGTGCTCCCCTTGTCACCTCTCACTTTCACTCTCGCGGGGGGTGCGCGGAGAACTGAGCGGAGAACATGCGCAAAGCAGCTGAGGCCCTCTGGGCGGGGCCCCCTGCGCAATACTACCCCATGCAGCCTGCGTGATTAGCCTGTAGGGAGGGGCGGCCCTGGGCTCAGGTTCGGGAAGGCTAACTTGTTTTACCTGACGCTGCCCGCCTCCGGCGTCTATGGATAAGAGCAGTGGCGACTGGTCATTAGGGGCAGGACACCTAGTGTCAGCAGAAAGTATTAAAACAAATTATTATAAAAAAATATATATATAAAATATATTTTAAGATCATGTTTAATCATCTGATTCTTCTGTATATTGCTGTTTTAGTCTGTGTTCTTCTAATTAGTGTCTACGGTGTGTGAATGTGTTTGTGTGTGTCATTGCGGCTAAACCATCCAATCACAGAGCTTGAGGACTAATCACGGGGTTTGAGCAAAGCGGAGAGAATACTTACTTCCGGGTGTAAAATTCTCTTAAGCAACTAATATGAGCTGCTCCAACCCTCGGTCCTGACGGACTCCAAAAGTCCGACATTATACAATCAAACAAATACATAAACACAAGGATAATTGTGTATTATTGTTGAGTAAATAACAGTGTGTGGTTTAGAAAAGAATACAAAATTAGAAGGAAAAATCGATGAAACAATACAGATCTCAGTTTTCTGAGCCCCTACTCTCCCCCTAACTGACGGCAACAAAAGTCCGACATTATTCAATTAAAATAAAGAAGTAAACACAATAAGTGTGGCTTGATATTGAGTTAGAAAAAGGTTGATAAACGCTGTGAGAATGGATCTGCTTAGAGCATTTCCCTGCGATCCCAACTCGTCTATTACCAACGTCCAGGGAGCTCTATATGCAAGTCAATGGGACTCCCTGATAGTTGAAGCTCGACGCTAAAGGGCCCCCCTTGCATTGGAAAGTGACGACAGGGACCCTGACATAACGTCAACATAGGCCGAGTTGGGAGCTTCCACAGATGACATTTTTTTATGGATTTTTTGTCAAAGCACTTAAGATATTCATTGCTATCGGGATGTTAAGAGCATTCCATGGAATATAATAAAAAGTGTATCTCGAGCCGGTTTCTCAAACGTACCTACCCCACCTTTAAGTTGACGAAACTGTGGGTGTTGGTGGAGCCTCGCAACGGCGAAACCTTACCACGCCACACTAATTGCGCCGCATAAGCGCATAGGTGCGCCGCATTTGCGTCTCAGTTGAGGCTCTCTCCGCAAGATGAGGCCCCCTCCGCGAGGTGAGGCCCCACGCAGTCTCCGTGATCTGAGGGACGGCCCTGGTTAGGGCACTGATGGCATTGCAGCGCTAATGTCAAATACACAAACATTATATTTTAATTTTACCAGGATGCAGTGACAAAAATATTTGGGAAGGCTTAGCCTTCCCTATGTGGGCTTATACGAATATGTACACATATAGCCTACGTGCACTGGCTGAATATAATTAATTATTCAGTTAGGCTACTATCTGTTTTAAATTATATATTTTCATTTTACCTGCAGCCTACTGTTTAACCTGTTCAGCCCTAATGTCCCCGTCGGCGGGGAGCCGGGGACCCTGTTTTTTTTTTTCCACGACACTGTGTCTCAGGGGATCTTAATATTTAAGAACCTATTAATGTGTTATACCAGATTATCGGGAATAATCTCAGCTAACTGACGATACAAACCATTTACCAAAACACAAGTCTCATAAGAAGCATCTAAATGACCCCTTAGCGAAAAATGCTAACGGACATTGGCACAGAACTCAAGATAAAAGTACCCTTATGTTTATCGTAGCTGCACATACAAGATATCCGATAAAAGCTGAGGTTCCACAGATTATTTAGGATATAGTATCATCACTGAGTGATCCGAACTCGCGACAGGGGAAGCAAACACAGACATCACAACACGTACCTTTATGGAGCTTATAGGGAGATCATTTCACCGTAGCTGTCAATCTGATAAAAAGACGTGTTCAATGGCATTAAAATAAGAAAAAACGCGGCTGAATCGGTTAATCCATAGGTTTTTAACGTCTCTGTATAAAACAATTATTTCATTTATAATCCATAATTCCATTTTAATGTAAAAATCGGAGAGCAAAAGTTAGCTGCTAATGGTAGCCACCAGAGTGGCTGCTGCTTCCGGTCTTGGCTATGCGGCAGGCTAACACACACACACATGACCAAATAAGGACTATGTGGGAGTTCCCCTCGATTCCATTGGCTCTGACGGTTAGAAAGAGATGTCACATGTCAAAATCCAGCAAGGGGGGCCAGAGATATGAAAATCCACCAAATGGCCCCAGAAGAGGTTTTTTTGTGCTAAATCTGTCTAAAAAGGTCAAATATAACTTGTTTTGCATCAATCTTGATACAGGGTACTTATTATATGTTGTACTTTGGATTCCTAAAGCTTTTAGTCTACTAACCCATCATCCAAGGTTAGTTTTCACTATAAGTACAAAATATTTGTTGGACGGACACTATAATTTACAGTTTTTTACCATGTTCAATCTGAATTTTCTTTAAAATAAAAAACATCTATATTGAATCTGACTTTTCTACATCCAACTCACAGGTTTATCATTACTTGAGAACAAAGATTATTAATTCAACCCTTTTAGAAGGGAAGATATATGTAATTTGTTCTGGGAATGTCATTTTCGAGCCTGAAACCTGAAAAACAGGCTCGTAAAATTTTACACATCACTTTTTCTTGACATTATAACTGAGTAAGGTATTTGTACATTCAGATAATTATACACTCCTTAGGTCTGTTTGTCAAAAGGAAATAATAAATTAATAAGATATTTACATTTCCGAATACAAAAATTACAAAAGCTTCCTGGAAGTAAAACGAAACAAAAATATGACAAAGGAGGAGTACACACCATATCCTATCCCTCTTCATACCTCTTTCTTCCACCAGGACAGATATTCTACAAACTGAAACTTCACCTTTTTAATTGTAATACTATTTTCCGTGATGATGTGTGTGAGTCAAGTTATTTTCCTCAAAAACATGAATGGATTTTCTCTTATTGTGAATATTTGTAATCTGTAATTCTCCCACAAAAATATAGATGATATGCTCAAAATATCTTATTTAACTTATGTCTATTGCATAACCAGACAATATCAACTGTTTTCTGCATGTTAACAGAAGGACTGTCAGTTGTTATGACAGACATGATATCTTATTTACAGTTTACTTAAAGCAAATGCATCAATGCAGCCTGCATTTCATACATTCAATAAAGAAAGAAAAAACACATTACAAAATTCGAACATTAGACATAATGGATTGACATGGCACAAGTACAGTAACAGGTAAAATGAACCTTTTCTAACTAAAAAGTATTTAAAGAGTTCACCTTGCTTGCCGTTTGACAGGTTTATCACTCTTTCGTTGTAGATTGTAGAAACCCCTTTGCTATTTTTCTTGTATTTAGGTTAAATGTATCATATATCGAATGCAGTGTTTTATTCATAAAGTGCAATACATAAAAGGACATTCTAACACTCATCTTGATTTTAGTTTTACTAAAACTGAAAGTATAGGCCTACTATGTTACAATAAATGTTTAGGTCCTGTTTAACACTACAGATTGTGTTTCTCTTTTGAACAGCGTGAACAGAACACACATGTCGATCAAATCAATATGAAAACATTAACAAACATACAATACTAAAAAGTAAAGCATTCTAGAGATTATATGAAAAAGACACCGGAATCTGGGGCCCTCGCGCTGTTGTTGATTGTTGATCGGTATCCTGCGTAACTTCCTCCACGTGGTATGCGCTTAAACTCCCGCCCGGAACAGTCATTTGTCAACACTGCTGCAGGTCAGACCGGTCTGTGTCTTTGTCCTCTTCGCCCAGTTTTACCAGCATGGCTGCAAATAAAGAAGAACCAGACATTGACGATAGTCTTGCCAGCGAGGAGGAGCTCGAGCAGGCCCTGGCTGTGCTGGCTGGAAGCGACCCAGAAAACTGCTCCTATTCTCGGGTAAGAAAAGCTCCCTGCAGCCGTCGCCTTTATCCGCCTACTGTCGCCTCGTCGCTTTTTGCAAAAACAAGCACTGCACAGGGTGCACCCATGTAGCTGACAATTAAACAGTAGTGTTTTTTCATGTTATACTTATTTATCGTAAGGCTTATTGTTTCCAAGGGGCACTCAATAGAAACACTATTAATTCAAAAAACACCCTTTGTATCTTTGCAGTATTACTAATCAGAGTATTTAGAATAACTACTTAAGTGCTAAGACATGGGATATGGGATCACTAATATGTGGATTGCTGTATCTTTATTTCTCTTTCTCTATTTTTGAGAACATTGCTAAAGGCCTTGTCATGTCATTATTAGTAGGTGGTGAATTTGATCCACTACAATTTGCGTATCGGGCAGGGTGAGGCGAAGAGGATGCAAAGCTTTTTATACTGCACAACCTCCACAAACACCTTGAAAAGACACAAGCTCATGCTAGGCTTTTGTTTGCGGACTTTTCCTCAGCATCTAACGCAATGCAGCTGTTCATAACCAATTGCCCCTTGCAGGATTAATAAAGTTGTTGATCGATTGATTGTTTCAGGGCTATGTAAAGAGACAGGCTGTGTTTGCCTGCAGCACCTGCACTCCCAATGCTGCAGAGCCTGCAGGAGTGTGTCTGGCCTGTGCCAATAAATGCCATGAAGGACATGATATCTTTGAACTATACACCAAAAGGTAATTTGTTTAAGTGTGTGTGTGTGTGTCTGTGTGTGTTTCTAAACTGCTTTATAAAAAATCATTCCTACAGCTTGCTTTGTCCTTACAAAATGTTTACTATTTTTCTGTTAAGAAATTTCCGCTGTGACTGTGGAAATAGCAAGTTCGGGGAGTTCAAGTGCCAGCTAATTCTTGTGAGTCCTCTGATTTTCTTAAGATTTTCTAACTGAATCACCGCCATTTCTGTTCTGAAGTTGTTCCATCTCTTGTATTCACAGGCCAAAGATGAGCAAAACAACAGAAATCAATACAATCACAACTTCAACGGCTGCTACTGCACGTGTGACCGGCCGTACCCAGACGCAGACGATCAGGTAATCCTTTTTATTTTTCATCTCTGAGATAATGCAAGTCAGATTATTGGATTACATATAGTGTTTATTTGTCTGTTACACAAAACACCTTTTTTTATTTACCCAATAGTCCAACGATGAGATGATTCAGTGTATCATCTGTGAGGATTGGCTTCATAGCATGGTGAGCATGAGTCATGTTATTAAAACAACATTTCTGAGCATCTTTCTAATTAAATGTACATTAATGTCACTGCTATAAGACTACCGCTCATTGTGTAGTCATTTGGTTTGTCCTTGACAGCACCTGGGCTGCACCACAGTGGAACCTGATGAGCTGCAAGAGATGATATGTGAGACCTGCATGAACAAGTTTCCCCTCCTGTGGACGTATGCTGCTCACTTTGCAGGTAACTTATTATCCTGAGCTTCTTCTTACAGCAAATACAAACCCAAATGTCTAACATTTAACACAAATGTACAGAGTAATATTTCCATTGGTGTTTGCCCTTTAGCACCACCTGTGATCAGTGTCAGTCAGCCTGAAGAGGAGGTAGAAGTCGATGTAGAGAAAGGAGCAGAAAAGGAAGAGTCCAGTCCAAGCAGAGATGAGGAACCGTCCACCAGTGTCGAGCACACAAAGCAGGAGGTGAGAAACCTTGCTCATGAGACCCTCTGCCTCTGTTTCTAAGTACAGTATGCATCAAGGGGTTTTCCATTATTAAGAGTGAAAACAGATATAATTGAGATAAAGTGAACAGGATACAAACTAACACCAACTTAAAAACTGGTGCTTCCCCAGCTTTAAAACTAATTTCTACGTAGAGGCTTTTAGAGATTGTAAAAATTCCCATGTTAGCTAATGCCTACATCCATGTCATCTGAGAACTTAAAAAGCAGTTTCAAGGATTAATTAAATGTTACATCCAAAACCTGGATTTATTTACATTTAACATGTTTATTTGTTATTTTCTTTCATATTATTAAGTACCATGTTGAAATATATATTTTTAAGCTTTCGCAGTTGCAACTTGGACGAATACATTACGTCTCCTGTTGTAACCTTTCCATTCATGGTTTTGGTTTATCAGTCCTTCAATTATGCTCATTTTAGATTAAAAAAATTATAAAGACAACATACCCTCGCCACAAGTTCATTAAACATGTTAAATGTGGATGATAATTCAATTTAATAATATATAATGTTTGCATCGAATAGTATCATGATGAATTCATTGTTTCAATGGATACACAATCAAGTCAGCTAAATTGATATTAAAAAGAAAGATCTTCCCTCCATTTCCTCTGTCTCAGATTGTTTATTACACAGATGCGGGCCCGCTCTTCAGCTGTTACTGATTCACTTATGTCAAATCATTGATTCACCAAACAGAGACGGGTGACTGCATGATGAGGTTGAGGGTTAGCGCAGGCCCGGTTCTACGGGGGTGCATTGCACCCTCAGTTGAGTCGTTATGCACCCTCATTTGAAAAATGAAAAGTGAAAAAAAAAAAAAGTAAAAAATATTACATATATAATAATAATAGTAGTAATAATAATAAGAAGACGAATTTAGTTGAAATAAAATAAATTGTGGTTAAATAACATTGTCTGCTGCATTTATTTGGTCAATTTAAACGGTAAGTAACGTTATTATTATGTCAGGTGTGCGTGACCTGTGCCGCTGCGCGTTGGTCATCTGCAAGGTTCTTACAAAGCAGTCAGTGATGGACATCAGAAAATTGTTAAAACAACCAGCCCTTATCGCCAGCAGTAACACTGCATCTACTGCAGGTAATAACAGTTCAGATCATGGGGACATTACGTTACCCGCGACCACTGTCGTGGACAATAACGCCCGACTCGCCGGCTTTGCCCGCCTCGCCCACGGAGGCGGAGCAGCTGCAGCCGTCTTTGTTGTCCCAAACACCGCCACCCCTCAGCGGCCCGCAAGTGCCAGAGGACCTCGGCAAAACAGAGCCTGCCCAGGTATATTTAAAAAAGTGCCCAACTCGCCTGTAGGCGAGAGATTGGCTGGAATATTCATGTAAAATAGATGCCATCTTCTGCTATGTATGTAGACATTTCGGTTCAAGTAAATCAGATGCCTTCACCACAACTGGCTACAACAACTGGCGCCATGCTCTTATAGGCTACGTGATAAGGGACTGGGAAGGCATGAATCAAGCAAAGAGCACATAGATCTATAGATCTCTTCATTTTGCTCTCAAAGTGCACCAGATTGATGCTTTTAACTTCAATATTTAAAAAAAATTCTTCCTGAGAGAGCATGCCCCCGGACCCCCCTAGAGGAGGTGAGGACCCTCCTAGAGGAGATGAGGACCCCCTAGAGGGTGTTAGGTCCACTCCCCACTTATAAAAATAGCACTTTACCACTGCACCCACTCTAATCTCAGATGCACCCGGAGTCATTTTGTTCTGGAACCGGGCCTGGGTTAGCGTCAGTTGGGCCTGATTTATTTATTTTTTGTCTATTTTTCTCAGACCAAAAAATAACTTTGATATGCTACTTTTACCAACCTCACTTGAGAATCAATTTATCCAGCTTTAAGTATTTGTTGCTTAATACAAAAGAAAGATCTGAGTCAGATTTCCCTGAAGATGAGATGTAAAATATTTTGAGGGGACTATTGTTTAAAGATTGTGGTTTTACTTTTACATCACAATTTATATTACCACTCAAAGGGATTAACAATGTTCTCCAGTTATATCAAACTATTGTCTTAATCTGATTACTCTTTGCATGTAAGCATTGTAAGTGTATAGCCATGAACAACTACTATAGTTATAGATTCAATTACATTTTTATTTTGAAGTTCTTGATTAGTATCGATTGTTTGTTATTGTTGGAGTATGTATGAAGTATTGCTCATTGAGAAAATGCTCCATACGTTTATGTGGAGTTTTCATGTATAATGCAGGATTTTTTCAGAAAAGGTCCCTAAAGGCTCAGTATTTGCGGGCTCTCTGCACATTCCTCCTTGGCAGCTGGTGTTTTGTAGCCACAAGATGGGGCTGGAGGGTAATGAGCAGATTATAGAGCAGGCTCCAGTTATCATGCTTTCCCCTTCCTCTGGGTAATTAAGGGGGAAATGACCCATGAGGCACTGCTTCTCCTGCTCTGTAGACGGCTTTGGCCAGGCTTCATAGGACAGCTTACTGTAAACTGGTGATTTTCATCGCCCAATCATCTCATCGTGTCAGTCGCCTTGAGACTTCCCCAGAGCTAACTGGGCTGTGTGCGGAGATGTTATAAAACCCAAGCTTTTATCATTTATTTCTCCTGCCAGTTTTTTAAAAAGCAACTCACTCCATTCTCTGTTATTATATGTATCCTAGGAAGCAGCAAACAGGAGTTCCCCTTGCAAGCGGAGCCACGAGGAAATGACAGGCAGCACTGCACACGCCACGACCAAAACCGTTGTGTGCAGGCTGGAGGAGCTGCAGGCCGAGGGTCCGGAGGGGCAGCGGCAGGGGGCCGTGTTCTGGCCCTACAGCTGGCGCTCCCAGCTCTGCACCTGCATGAGCTGCAAGGTAGGCCGCAAACACTGGTTCATAATGTTGACTCTACATGTGATCATGCTTCATGCAAAAGTGTCTATGGAGATTGATTAATTCATATTTTTCCTTCCTTGTGTTGCACAGAAGCTCTATGTGGCTGCCGAGGTGCAGTTCCTCATGGATCAGTCCGACACTATTCTGGCCTATGAGAACAAAGGCATGGACGAGCCATTTGGGCAGCACCCGCTGATGGCGCTGACTAACTCGATGGACCGTGTGCAGCAGCTTGAGGTCATTTACGGTGAGTGCGGGGAGGATATAGGGTCATTTTTCCCTCCCGAGGATGTACATTAATCATGCAGTGATATTTATGGCAGAGGCAATTGGTCGAGACTAATTAATCATGTGGTCCTCCCCTCAGGTTTCAATGAGTTCACAACGTCGATGACTGCGTTTTTAGAACAGTGTGTTGCTGAAGGAAAGGTGAGGAATGAATGTCTGAGTGCAAATATAGTCTTTGGAGCATAATAATTTAACATAGCAAGGCCTGTGATGTACTGGATCCAACAGTATTTAATTATGACCCACGTGCAATAGGTATTAGTTTCATTTTACATGCCATGTTGGTATACTGGGTATTCTCTAATTCTCAGACCTAAAAACACTCTGTCTCTCTCAGACGGTCACAGTCGAAGCTGTTCACCAGTTCTTCGAGGAGCTGCGGGCTAAAAAGAAACGAAGGACCAATGCAGGGAACCAGTAACAAGGAGGCTATGCTGCCATCATATGCCTGCTTCATATGGTGCTTTGAATGAATGTAGAAATGAGAAAATGACCCTTTTTTCCTTAAATAAAAGGGGATTCTCGCTGCAACCAATGTGATCCTAAAGCTTGAACAACTAGTGCAAAGAGTACTGACATGCTGTTAAGAAATGTTACTTCTAGTGAGTTTCATGTTCAATTGTTTTTATTGATTTAAAATAATGCCTTATCTCTGAAGTTCATAATGAATGTTACTTGAATCGTTGAGCAAAATACATTTAGTTCCAGCCCGATATGCTTTATAAGGATTTTATTTGTTATGAGTCCATCAGAGGAACATTGCAATGTCATGTGTATTCCTGTTCAGTCTGTCATTTTAATACGATGTGTTTAAATTATGTTTTCTGGGGGGGGCGACAAACATTTTTGTAAAAGTGATGTAAACAAATATCGCTGTTTTATGTGGATTATTGTTTCAAATAAAAATATCACGTTTCTAGTGAACAAAACGACCCAACTGAGATCAAATAATTTCGATAATATCAAACCAGTTTATTTTGAGGATGCTCAAGTTGACCACTGTTATGCACCTTTTGAGGTGACAGTAGAAAAATAGATTCAGTGAGACTAAATGCAACTTAATATCAATCTACAAACATGTTTTCTATGATACCATACAAGTACAAAGTACCTGTTGTATTTCAACACAAGCAATCACACATTTCAGATGGTTCCATTTCAAAAGGTGCTAAATAACACTATGTACACAAAATGAGCTACATGAGATTTGAAAGGACTATTTGATGCAGGCTGGTAAGCTGGTAGAAAAGAGCTTGCATAGACATCAAAGTCACTTTTCCAATAAAAGCCCAGCCGCAGGCGGGGGAAGGCACTGACTTCTCTACAGCAAAGAGCAAAACAAGGACTTTTATTCGACGGAACATTGTTCTGGAAAATAAAACAACTGCCCAACATGAACATGGGGAGGAATCTGGAGTTTTGCATTTTTTCCCCATGAAGCAATCTAGATGGAAAAATGATTTTTCTGCTTGGCAACTTCATCACAGCAGAGCAGAGAGCTAATATCTTCAGATCCTCTACATATTCCTGTTACTTTGAAAGTAAAGAAACATAGGGAAGAAAAAAAAACATCTCTACAAAACATAGTTATCCACACCATCTACAACATTGTACAGACTGCCCTAATCATAACATTTAAGAACAAAATAGATTCTGAGACAATGTTTCAGACCACACATTCTTAGTGAGAGTTCATGACAAAGACAAGTACACAGTGTTGTCCACTACAATACAAACTCCAACAACCACTAACATGTGATAGAAACCATTAAACATTTCTCAGAACGTGTGGAGCTCAATTCATTATATACAATTTCCATTGGAGATGTGAGCCAGCAATCGCCAACTTTTCTTCCGATTCCTTTTGTTCAAAACTCATTTGTTCTTTTTCCCTTCAGCTAATGGACAGGTGGCTCCTACAGTGCAATGGAACTCACATGTGAGGTTGTATGCCAGGCTGCAACAGGCTTTCATGTGTATTTTGCATTGTTCTTTAGCTACAGCTGCTGCAGCTCTTAACAGCATATTTAACAGTATCAACAACACTGACTGTGCAGGTCCACAGTCTGCCATAGGGTGGCGTCATGGAGGCAATGATGCATGGTTTCAAATGTTGGGTTAGGGGTAGCTAATGTGTCTTGTGATCAGAACAGTCAAATAAGCAATTAAACGGGGTTGCGATATAATGACATCATTCTTAATTGAACAAAGGAAAACTGGATATTCCAAGCACTGCTTAAGGCTTTAGATTTCTTTACTTGATGCTATTGGATTAAACAGAACAAGATAATCCAGCACGTTAACCGCAGCACTCTGTGCCACAGCTTCTGGTTAATCTGACTGATACGTACAAACAGACCTGACTAAAGATGGGAGTGTACAGTACTGAGATTGTCTAAACACCTGTGTGTATCAAAGTTATCCTCACACAGACTCACACACACAAACATACACCTGTTTCAGCTGAAAAAACAACAAACCCCCATTATTCTAGTCGATCACTGTACGTCAGTTGCCATGGCACCCCTATATTTCCACTGTATCCCAGCAATGAAACCTGCTCGCGATCCACCTGCCCCCCCCACCCCTCTGAAAACACCAGGCCTTTGCCTCCAAGCCAGACACTCAAAGGCTGCGATAGGTAAAGCCTGACACAATTATCAGACTGGGTTACCGGAGAATGATGACCTATTTCCTGTCGGATCCAATTCCTGCTTTGTGTGACCAAACCTTGGCCCATTACTCATCAGCACTGCAAAACCAAGGCCGGGAGGAGAACACTAGTTAAGAGGGTTGCTATAGGCATGCTACAGGAAGAAATGGAATTAGGAGGAAAATAATACAGCCAGACGTATTTACATATGATTTTATCATAATACTCCCTGTCCCAGACTGTGTACCATTGCTTGTGTAAATTGAGATTCCTATCCTGACATCTCCCCATTCAATGCTGTAAAAAAAATCGAGAGACAACAGGGTCTATGAATATAATCTTTGTTAAACCATCAGTTCATATCTGAGCTACATATTCTAGTTTTGTGACCACCTCATGCAGGACTCACCAAAAAAAGAGCTAACCTCTTTCTTTACAATCAAACTCAAGTCACCAATCCATACTAGTAGAGCCTGAGTCATCCTCTAAACCAGCAGGACCAGGCAATCAATTACAAGCATTGACAATTACCCTACAGCTCTTACTCATTCCATACTCTGACTGTGTGATGGATAGCACAGTGTGATAGAGGTAGGACAAAAAGGACAGATCCTATAAATAGCAACCATCGACCACCCCTCTCCCCTGCTCCTATCTCTCACAAACACACACACACACACACACACACATATACGCAGGCACACATTTAGTGCTTCGCCATCCATTGTGATGGACTCATCATGCTTTCCCTTTTCTTAACTCAACTCCTGCTCCTACGGGGGTTAAAGTGCAGACTTCTTATAAGGGTAGTCAGGCTTGCTGGGTGACCTGCGGTCCTCGCTGACACTGTTCCTGTGAGGCTGCTGGAGGGACCCGGGGCCCAATGATTCTCCAGATAGAACCATCTCCTCCGGGGCATCCCGTGGTCCTGTGTGCCTCTCCTCATAGCTGTCCATGTTCCCACTGGGAGACCGTAAATGGCCTAAGCCGTGAGTCAGGTCTGTCTCATTTGATCGCCCCCTTGGGATGTGCCCCATCCTAGGCTGGGCCCCAGAAGGGCTGGCTAGGACTCCATCATGCCTCTGAGAGGTCATGCTGAGGACATCCAGACGCAGCGGGTCTGGGGCAGTCCGTCCCTGCGTGCGGGCCTGGGGCTGAGAGTCAGAAATGTAGGGAGGTGGATAAGAGCTGTGGCTGTAAAGGTCTGGTCCTGCAAAGGAGGGCAGGGGGTGAGTGGAGGTCGGGGTCGCAGGTCGACAGGAGAAATCATACAGGTCAGGGAACTCGGCCTGAGCCTCCAGCTTGGGCTCCGGAGCGTGTCTCTTGCAGGAGTGGCCATGTCCCGGACCGTGGCTGTGGCGGGCAGCGGGGCAGGGTCCGTGAGGCAGATGGTGTCCGGGTGGGCCCATTGGGATGTGAGGGCTGTCCCTGTCCATCTCTGCCATGTGCTGATCCCTCAGGGACATTACAGAGACGCCCAGTGCAATGTCAGGCATGAACTCCCTCATAACAGGCTCCAGGTTCATCTGCATCAGAAAACACATACAAACGTGTTACGTTACCTGACATTTGAGTAACTTGTGATCCCAGGCACAACCCACAAAGCTGCATTTAAATAAACACAACCATAACCCCAAGGACTCTAGGAAGTAACACATGACTCACCGCTTGCTGGTCTGAAAGCAAAGCTCGGCCCATAGCCTGCGGGTTGGTGCAGTCTGGGGGCTGCGGCCTGGGCACAGAGGAGTATTCTGAGCTGCCATGCTTAGCGGCCGCATGGCGCTGGATCAGGGTACGGTTGCAGGGGTAGGAAAAGGAACGGGTGGGGGTGGGCATGGGCACACGGGGACGCCAGGCACCCTTGAGCTGAGCATGGCTGGGTGTGGCAGGGGGGTGGTATGGGGGAGGTGGAGGAGGTAGGGGAGGGTGGAAGCCCACTACCCCTTCCAGCTCTGTGAACATGCTATCCATGGCTGGGCTGCTGTTTACCCGACACCGACCCACCTTGCGTAGAGCCAGAATTGGACTCTCGTCTCCAAACCGTTCATCAGGGAAGAACTTGTACGGGTTCTGAAAACACAAAAGGACAACAGAGGCTATAAAAAAAGTAAAAACTGTATCGATTTGGAGCTGACAAAGCTTTTTCTTAAGATTTATCTTCCTGTGGTTTTTCAAGGTCTTTGTTCCCCCCCTGTTAGACATGTCCTATCATCCCCTCCACACCCCGGGGACAAACTGCTTCACACTGACCTGCAGTAGCTCAGTGGCTCCGTCTGCGAGACCGAACTCCCTCAGAACTCGCAGCTGCAGCTCATAGCTGACGGTGGCTCCTTCACCACAGTTGAGGGCATAAGCTCTCTGGACCTGCTCTGTGTGCCTCAGTTCCTGCAGCCTCCGGATCATCTCCTTCACCACAGACAGCTGGGGCACTGAAAGACGCACACAAAAAAGCACATTCATTGATGGATGGATCACTTTTGTATACGAGCAAGATGTTAAGGATACATTAGACCCTCCAGAAAAACGCGGGCAAAAATCCTTGATTATGCGGTCAAACATGCAGGGGGTTTATGTGATTTTATGCGGTGAAATTGCGGAAAGTTGCGAAATTGGGATGTCTTATTTATTATTTATTTATTCTCTCTCACACACAATCTGCCACTAACGTTAAACCCCTTTACTATACAATTAAACACATTCAATGTTTATTTATTGTAAAAGCAATTGGGCTATTTTTTTTTTAACACACACACACACACACACACACACACACACACACACACACACACACACACACACACACACACACACACACACACACACACACACACACACACACACCACACACACACACACACACACACACACACACACACACACACACACACACACACACACACACACACACACACACACACACACACACACACACACACACACACACACACACACACACACACACACACACACACACACACACACACACACACACACACACACACACACCACACACACACACACACACACACACACACACACACACACACACACACACACACACACACACACACACACACACACACGTTCGTTATCTGACACCAGCTTCAATCTTGGAGGCTTCTCACCTCGTTTCTTGTAGCCCTCGAAAGGGTTTTGGAGGTTGATGCCTGGGTGAACGTGAGTTGTTTGGCTTTCTTGTCCGCAGCAGCAGAAAGCATTTTCGAATGTTTGAATGAATCAAAGTGGGTCGACTCGTCACCGTCGATGTTCTCTTATGCTCCAACACACAGTTGCACGGGGTGCAGAATAGTTTCCCCCCACTTTCGTGCAAGACATCGGGGTACTGCTTTGCCCGGTCTTTAGCAGAAATGTTCGTCGGTAAATGAGATGGATTAGATGTTTTCATCTTGGTGTTTTCTCTCTCGTGTGAGCTCCACACGTTCACTCTATATGGTGTTGTTTACCTTCTGTGATGCGCGAGCTGATGACGTCGCGTCATCATCATCATCACTTCACGTCAAGGCGAGTTAACTTTTTTTTCTTCTCAACTTTGTGTGGAAAAATGCGGGGATTATGCGGCCTTTTGATAAATATGCAGCCTTTTAAAAATCTGCGTCATTTTGCTGATTATGCGGTAAATTCTGCGATCGCAGAATCGCATTTTTCTGGAGGGTCTCATACATGAATAGTTTGGTTTTTGCTGACATGAGCACCGGCAATCCTCTTACCTGGAATTTCATTGGCCACAACTGATGGAGCTGTGTTGGAGTTGCTGGCCATCTGCTGGTGGTTGATCATGTGACAGCACTGAGGCACGGCGTTGTTGACCATGTAGAGTGTGTCTGGGACGTTGGACATGCGCACTAAGCGCAAACGCACCAGGTCCGTCTGCTCCACCATCATTTCATCAAGCACAGACTGAGGGGCAGGCAGACGAGAGAGGGCAAGTTAGACCAGAACTTCTGCGAAATAAAAACTCCTATGTGCAGCTCAAGGACACAGAGGGTTTGCAAATGAGTTCCACTTGATTGACACTTCATCTAATGATGAATCTCTCTGGTCTTGGGAAACGTTCATAAATATTCATGACCCTGGGAAGCCCTATAAGTTATTAGGAAAATGTGCAAATGGACATAAAATGTATTTCAGTCAAGATGATGGAGGCTGCTCTTTGAGAAGGTGAGTATGCATAGCAACAGCAGGGCATGGTTGCACGCTTTCTGAGCTATGAATAGGTCCACACATTTTCCCAACACACCTAATGGTTAGTCTGTCCTCTTCACAGAACCTCTGCTCTCTTTGATGATAGCTATAAGGGACACCAAATATTCCACTGCTTCCTGCGCAGTCTGAAGGCCCCATTAATCAGAAGTGAATGAGCCTTACCTTAGCCTCCTCCACATAAGGAGAGAAGAGGCGGGGGCGCACATAGATGCCAGCACTCTTCTGCCGTAACCAGGCATTGGCTTTGCCCCCCTCAGCTGTGGGCAGCATGTCTGAAGGAGGGGTGCTTATCAAACCCCTTTTCAGCTGTGGACAGAGGGGAAGAATGGGATGCTCAGTTTATGAAGGTTACAATGACTCAGGTGCAGAGCAGTACACACACACATCAGCTGAGGAAAGCAGACAATGAGTACTGACCGCGTCAGAGAGGACGTCACTGTTGGGAGGTAAGATGTGCTCAGTCCGGATGAAGGGCAGGAGCGGAGACAAGATCTCTTTTAGCTCCTCCACATCCAGGTCTCTCCTTTTCACTCCCCTCTTGTTCACACTGTGGGCTGTGCCGCTCAACAGGTTGGGCTCTGGGTAAATTAGGACAGGAACAGCCATTAGCGGGTTTTTTATATAATGCATACAACCGTGACTATTTATGCATCCATGATAAGGCTTTTAATGTTTTTAAGTCACCCTGCTGGCTTTTTTCATATTGTTCAAGCAAGTTCAAATTAACAAATTGCAGATAAGCATTTCATTGCCCACTGTGGGGTTAAGCTTCCTAAGCAGGTTACTAGCCCATATAATATGATGACTTAAAACCTTGACCATAAATCCGACATAGGACAACTGCATACGAGGTCAGAACACACAATGAGGCCACTCCTTTTGAAGGGCAAAGTTTGGTTGATTTTAGTATTGCTTTCGGCATTTTTTGGAGGCTCTTGGTAAGTGGGTAATTTCCTCAGAGCCATTAGGGGTCTGCTCAGAGGGTAATTATAGAGTGTATTATCTTACCCCTGTCTGCCATCCTCTTAATAAGCTGCTGCTCGCCCCACTTAACAACATACTTGAGAATGTCCTGTTCACTCGCCTGTGAATGAGCCAGGGTTAAAGAGAGAGAGAGAGAAAGAGAGAGACAGACATAGAGATATAGGATGGGGAGAAAGAAAGACACAAAAGTATTATTAGGACAAGCTTAGATATTTCCGGGAACAAATCTAGAAAGCTGTTAAGTGAGGATAAGGTGCAGATGCAATATGTTCAGACGGTGTCCCGGCATAGCTCCGGCCTGGTTGGTCTGTTTGTGTATTTGCATGTCAACACTTCACCCCAACCATCTGGTCTGATGCCCGACTAGCTTGGCAGTGCAGATGACAGCCCAGCTTTGATTAGGTTCTTGGTTTGAAGGCATTTCCTCAAGGGAATGGTACTCAACTCTGGAGACTCTGAGTGTCATCTGTGTGTGTGTGTGTGTGTGTGTGTGTGTGTGTGTGTGTGTGTGTGTGTGTGTGTGTGTGTGTGTGTGTGTGTGTGTGTGTGTGTGACACAGAGTTTGTTAATGCATTGATGTCTATGTGTTCACTGTATTTTCACTAAGCAGTAATTCTGACAACATGTCAGGCTCCCATTATTGACGCTTCATGCTAGAAAATGTATCTTCCATGCTGAGAAATGTCAGAGAGAGTGACAACAGATTGACAGCTCATGCTCCGTTTCTTACCTGCAGGTAGTCAGACTGAATGGCGCAGAGGAGGTGCTCTTTGCTAAGCTCGTAGAGAACATCTGAGGTGACGACCTGACTGAATTCCTCGCAGAGGAAATGCATGGCCTGCCTGTGGACCCACTTGGAACCATACGGCTGGGAGCTCCACTTCAGGATGGGGACGAGTGAGTCCAGAGAAAGGCTCTCCACAACAATGTCCTCACAGCCTGGGAGACACAATGAGATGCACAAGTAATTTACACCTTGATATTCAATCCAGTCTCTTCATGGGAACACGTGTCTTATATTTCAAGTACATATATTAAAGCTAGCTCTATGATACTTAACAAAAGCCAAAGGAAAATAAGTTTAATAATGAATGATTTAAAGAAAGAACACAAAATGTATTTCTGCAGCCACTGCCAGACCATTAGTAGTTTTGACTCGTATTCACTGACCCAGGGATCTCCCTCTACTAGCCCCCACATCCTCCTCGCTGTGTTTCCTAAATCAGGGCACATACCAGAACAGCAGGCAGTGGTTTAACTCTGTAACACACCAACCCATATAAATGCCTTTGATACCTTGATGTGTTTCAGTCTCAAGCTGCCTTATTTTAACAGTGAGAAGTAAACACAGCAGCTTGAGGAAACACACACACACACCAACAATCCACAGAAGGCTTAGGGATTGTTGTAACTGCTGCTCTAGCCATTTAAAAAAGGAACCAAGATTTGAAAATGTAGCCTGCGCCAGCACTCAAACTTATTCTAACAGGGATTCTTTTAGGCACAATTAAACCCCCAAACATCCACTCAGATTAACATATGATTGGCTAGGTCAAGCTTTCTATGCCAAACACGTCAGAGCTTCAGTGGCTTTTATTCTCTGATCAACAACATTTATAAAATGGACTTCCATGGAGATAAAGCCAGACTGACTGACGTCCAGTTAGAGCCGATCTAAACTGAAACACAAGCTCGCCAACTTCCTCCTTCCAGTCTGTCCTGTCCATCAGGCAAGTAGCAACGCTCCTCTGGGAAACGCTTATCTTAAAGTAGAGGATCTAAGTTGCCTTTCCGCCCCCAAACACACTCTCTGGGAAACTGGACACCAGACTTGAGAGTGAAGGCTCCAAAGATGCTCCTGCTTTCAAATCTAACGCTTCTTATCCATCCACGCACAACTCACACACTTTTAAGACTTGCACACATGTTAGAAGAACTGCACATCCACATGTGCGCATGGACGCACAAACGTATGATACTTCCCCTTTTAGGCATCTTCAGTTGTCATGTCAAGTTAGCGAAATGCAGAGTTAAAACGAAGGGTGGAAACCCAGCATCGTTAAGTAGACAGATGAAGTTGAAATGTGGACCAAGGCACTTTGGCTTTTTTATCTGCTATAAATAAACAGACAGGAAATGGATTCAAAACATCTGTGCCTCCATCTCCAGCACTCCTCGCTTTGCTGTCTGTCTTCTAGAAAGCGCTTTTTCTCATGTCAGTCTTTCACCTTTGCCCTCTCTGAGAAGTAGACACACACAAACAAACACATGCACAAAGGCACAAAATACCCCACTTGGGACCAGTGGCCCAGGAAAGCAAACAGCTCTGCTCTGTGTTAGCACATTATAATTCACAGCCTGTCTTATAAAACGCAGCACTTTTAATATGAGCAGGAGATTAGAATCATTATTATATCTAATACTAACCCACCTCCCCTTCTCTCCACGGGTGGTACACCACATTCATTGGAGTTTAGCCGACTGACAAGAATATCAACACAACAGCAGGAGCAGCAACAGCCAGCTTAACACTACACTAACTTTGGAGGACGTATGCATTTTATCCTGCCGTTATTATTTGGAGCTCTTTGTTTATGGAGCGCACCGTCTCCAAAGCCACTTAAATCATGAACCGCACTCTGTGGCCTGTAAACAAGCTGCTGGAAGTAAATCATGTCTGACGATGATCACTCAGGGCCAAGGACTGAACGCTCTGGTCAGTTATTGTGTATGGAGAGAGAGGAAGTACCACAGTGCACAAGCTGAAACCACACCAATTTGCTATCATCTCTGCGGTGCCCTTGAAAAATTAATAAGGCTTTTAATATTGGTTGCTATTCGAGTGGGAGGGAGTCATAAAGGGATGCACATGTTGAGAATTTGTTTGGAAGACTGACAGGGAGCTCAACAAAAACCTCCATGAGTCAGCACTTCACACAGCCAGACGGCAGCAGTCGAAGACCACACGAGGAGCGAGACGGTGCGTATTAAATCCCTGACAAAAGTCCTCTGCTGCCTCATGAAGTGACATGGCAGCCCCTGAAGTTTCCTGATGTGGGATGGAAACAGACACATTTCTTATAATCTCATAATTAACTTACAGATGCTAGTTGTTAGGATTTTTTAATTAAATGTGAAATACAGTTTCTGTCATTGAGTGTCTGTGCCAACCAGTCAAATTGCCCTCTACAATCATGTCTATCCAAGATTAGACATTTATTGTAAAGTAAAGGAATTTTGATTTATGGCCAAAAAAGTGTTTTTCATCTCACAGTAATATTGAACTAAAAAACAATCAGGTTATCATTACCAAGTGGACATTACTGCCACATTTGATGAGTCCCTAAATGCGCTCCTGAGATATTGTGTTTAATATGATGGATGTGAGGTCACAGTGACCTTTGATCCCCAAAATGTCATCTTTGAGTCAAAGTGGATGTTTGGGCCAAATTTGAAGAACTTCCCACCCTCCCATAAGACCACTGGACTTGGCTGTCCCCGGCGCGGAGGCATACAAAAGGAAAACATAAAATAAAGAAGGGAATAGGAAGTTGCGAAAGAAAAAACACTGCATGAAACACTAGGATAAAATGACACCAGGTCAACCTCAGCTATCTCTCCCCATTTAACATGGAGGTTTCATGGGAACTGATTAGAGCGGAGCAGCACTGAGGGAGAGGGGATAAAAATACCCTCAGTTAGGGGCTTGTTGAGAGGGGGGGATGGGAAGGAAGAGGGGGTGATGGTGCATGGTGATGACACTATTTGGCTGCTCGTCGGCTTAAGCTGCCAGAGTGACCCTGAGAGTGACACTAGAGCTGGAGGACGGGAGGTGGTGTCTAACCAGCTGTGTATGGTGTAAGTGTACACTGAAATGGAGATCAGCAGCTTCCCACAACAAAATAATCCCTACAATATTTTATGCAAGCATCTTTAGGTATCGAGTGCCTTTTGTCCCAGAACTATGAACTGTTCTTCATAAAGGTAATTATTTTGAGAGGATGAATCTTGCTGTGATTTTAAAGCTTAAACCGTGGGCTCTGCATCATTGGTACCATTCTACCAAGCACGAGTGATATTGGTAAGGCGAGGTGCCTGCGAAGAGCCCGAAGGACATTTAAAGACAATACCCGCTCCCCGCAACAGCCTGTTCACCCTGCTGACGCCTGGCAAGCGATACAGGAGTATCTGATGCCACACCACCTGACCACGGAGCAGCTCTTTATCTCAGGCTGTGAGACTCCTTCCCTCCACCTGCTGTTCCACACTCCACCATAAAGTGTCTTCATCTTCATTTTGATGAGTAATCTTGTGTTGTTCAATGACAACAAATTAACCTTGAACATCTAAACCCATTAGGATGACATGGTTTATTAAAATTGTATCAATATTGCATAGGAATTTACACAGAAAAGCTGAAATATCTGCCTACTGAGGAAACAATACTTTTGAACTGGATTCAAAATAACTTTTATAAATCCATTTTAGCATAGCATACTATCAAACTTTCTTTTAAAGAAATCGCTTCACTAAAGTGTTTTGAGTCACAACAAAGTATATAGAGTGCATTTTCAATATATTTTTGTAACATGGTGACTTCAATTGAAAATAACAATGTTTTGATTTCATTAGACAGCATGGGGCAGTGAAACTGTATGCTTAAACTGTTTAATGCCTCTCTTATTACCCTTTCAATATTTGACAAACTAATTTACATCATCCTGGTGCTATGAAAGATAAGACGGGTATAAAATATGATAACAGCGTCACACAGCCTCTCTGGATCTACAGTTATGACAGTATTTAATATTGCATTAGTTATTCTGATCGAAAAAGGAGCTTTATGTGTTCGAAGAACTGGACAGCACTCAGACAAGAGACTCTGGAGGAGGTGAGAATGACAAAGTGATTGGCTCATGTCAAGCCATGACTTTAATCTTCGACATGTTACTGGGGTCAGAAAGTGAAGCAGTGGTTAGAGTCAGAACGACACTGTCACCTCAGAAAAGATAGACCAGTGACGAAGTAGACGACAGAGGCTCAGATGCGCATGTTTCAGACAGTAAGCCGTCTGCCCCTGGAGACGCAGACAAACCCTTCAGCCTATATCAATCTGTTACTGGCAGCCGCAGCTCCAACACCCATCACTGTCAGCCAAGCTGTTTAACACCAGCCTGCTCTGCACAACCATATTGCACATATTCCACCATATGCATGATGTAGTTTTAAGGACTGTGTAGAATAATAATATATTAGCGTTAGACACGTTATATGAATGTATAGAAAGAGGGATTTAAAAAGGCCTTGCGAGGCATTATTCACAACAAAATCCAGCCAGATCTGAAAAATTCAATTTCTCATTTAGTCAGTGGACTGGACACATTATGAATTAATTAAATTAAACTAAATTGTGAGGCAGACCAAGCATAAAAGTACAGCTAGACAATTAATTTTATCATTTTGAATGATTATGTTTTAAATGAACTCATATTTCAATGAGAGAGGTAAAAGATGCAAAGCATAAAAATACATGACATAATTTATTCTTACAAGGTTCTATATATGGCTGTAAATATGGCTTACCTTGAGCCAGCATACTGAATTCTAAGAACAGAGCGATGTGATACAGCTCCATGGCCTCCTCTGTGCGCGTGCTGGCTCCACGCCCCCCAGAAACCAGGGCTTGAACCTCTCCCAGGCTGCCCGCCGACGGGCTGCCCCGCAGCACGAGCCCAAGCTCCACCGCATCCGTGTACATGCAGTGGAGAATGACCTGCACATATTTCCGAGGTATGATGGACTCATCCAGCACTATGCGCGTGGGAGTATGCAATGTGCGCTCAGTCATTTCCTCTCCTGTGCGGATGCGCCTCTGCAAAAGGTTCCTAAAGAAAGGAGAGCGGGCCGAGAGGATAGCTTTATGCGCCCTAAGGTCCTCGTCGGGGGTCCCGGGGCATCCTGAGCCCACTGTTGGTGCCGCGGCCACGGCACCTCGCTCGTTACAGCTCTCTATCATCTCAGAGTCCGAGGAGAAGCTGAGCAGAGCGTCGTAGTAACACATGTAGTCAAACAGGCCCTTCATGTCAGCCTCCAGGGAGTTGGGAGTCCCAAACTCCTCACTGAGTTGCACCAGCACATCCACGTTCTGCAGCCTGGTATCCTCCGCCCCTCCCACCCCAAACTCCCCAGTGTACAAGTAGTGAAGTAGGGCAGAGAACATGGGCACATCAATGCCAGTGGTCTCAATGTCCATGAGAACCTCTGCTCCATAGCCAGGAGATGACGATAGCAGAGTCTTAAAAAAGGGGCAGCGGGCAGCCAGGATGGCCCGGTGTGCTGGGAAGCAAGTACCTTGGAAGATGAGATCCACATCGGTGCAGTATTTATGCTGGTAGAGGGCCGCCAGATTCCGCGGCAGGTTGGGGGCCTCGGCACGTGCCAGGCTGGCCTGAAAACTTAGCTCCTTGAGCGCTGCTGTGCCCTCGTACTCCTCCACCAGGGCGTTTGAGTCCCGGACATCCCACCCTGACAGAAGCTCTCGCATCTGCCGCGCATGATCTGCTGAGCGGCTTGACTTCCTCCTCTTGATGAACCTCCGTTTGAGGGTCGCCAGACCAAGGCTCTTCTTCTTCCTGTCTGTCGGCCGCTCATGGCCGTGCTCCAGGCTGTAGAGCTTAGACTCCCAGCCATATCCCTGCTGAGAGTAGGACGACGTCCCTGGAACAAACACAATGCATGTTAGATTCATAACAAATGTTACTTTGTGTTTTAAAAAAAAACAAAAACTAGAATCTTGGGAAATACTGGATATAAATTAAAGAATATTTTCTCTTTATGAAATAGTAATGACAGTACTTCCTAGATAACTCCTTTAAATAGTTTTCTAGTGATACATTTCATAACCCTAACACCCTCAGTTTGGAGTGCAAACTGTTAGAAACACAATCTGTCTGTAGCCCCCCTGTGGTGTGGCCAGCTCCGTCAGGCTAAACACACACCACCCTGACCCAGCTTCCAAAGCATCTGGATCTAGTTCAACAGCAGAAAAAACAGACATAACCCCTTTATTTTGTTATGTAGAAACTGAACTATGGTTATTCACAGCCTAGGAACCAATTAGCTCATAGAAGACTTTGTCCTGCTTTGTACTCCTCGATGAACTTCCGTCCATTCGCATACTTCAGCCCAATCAATTACACTAAACGGCAGTCGTCTTTGGCATGCGAGACAGAACTCGTACTTCAGAGGAAACTCTGCCAAGGAGATCCTCTCTCTTCCTGCCCTTCTCTCAGCATCCATCAGTGTGACCCAAATAGAAATCATTCTAACAGTGTGAATCATCTGTGGCATAGGTCAGCTCACCCCAGCAAATAACAGTTCAGAGTAAACCACATGGGTCTCAGAGGCTACAGGGATAATTTGGCTTTACTTTCACTTCAGAGAAACGTTCTACATAAACCTCGGAGCCAAAGTTATTTAGAAAGTGAAATAAATAATGATTTTTGTTCACGACAGATTTATTTTAATTAATCTCTGAAGCAGTTCCCCAAACCGTCTGGCACAGAGGGCAGCAGGGAAAGATTTAAGGACCATAAATGAAAAAGACTCCAAAGATTGATAATTTAGGAGTTAGTCTCCTAACATGCCCATGATGAACAGTGATGTATAACAACCAATCAAGAGCACTACTTACAAATATAAGAAGTACAGAGTGACCTCATACACTCGAGTGCAAACAAGTAACAAACTCACAGAATGAACAACCTGAATGTGACCCTTTTTAGCACATGCAGGCAGACTAGCTGTTGTAGTACAGCAATGTTCTCTGGGAATAATAATAATAGATTTAATTTGTTAGCGCTTTTACAGGTGCTCAAAGACGCTTTACAGATATAGTGAAGAGAAAAGAAAGGAACAACAAATAAATATATAGTTAAAGTTAAAGTCAAATAATACGAAAACAATCACACATTCAAAGCCAGATTGAAGGTTTTTTGAAGGTGGTGAGGTCAGCGACGGAGAAGGCTCTGTCCCCCCAGGTCCGGTGATTGATGCGGGGTGGGGAATGGATGGATAGGAGGTTGGCTTCTGATGAGCGGAGGCAGCGGGAAGGGGTGTGGTGGTGCAGCAGGTCTGTGAGGTAGGGGGGGGCCTGATTGTTGAGGACTTTGTGAGTAATGAGGAGGACCTTGAAGTTGATTCTTTGACGGACGGGGAGCCAGTGGAGGTTCTGGAGGACGGGAGTGATGTGGAGCGGGTGTGGGTGAGGAGGCGGGCAGCAGAGTTCAGGATATGTTGGAGTTTATTGAGGAGGTTGAATGGTATGCCGTAGAGCAGTGCTTCTCAAAGTGTGGTCCGCGGACCACTGGTGGTCCGTGAGCGCCCCCTAGTGGTCCGTGAGTATATTGGTAACATTTCAAATTTGAAATAAATAAATAAATTTAAGTTTCCGCACTCTCGCGGGAATATCTCCGCAATGGAGCGAGCTTAAGTTTCACTTTCGATTGCATGATATAGCCCAGGGCAACACCTTTGTCACACATGTTGCAACCTGTTTGTACCATTTTCAGGCGATTTGTAATCTGTTCTAGAAAAACCATGTGTTTTTTTATATTTGTGGAGTTAGGTGGTCCGCGAGTGTTTTTTTATTGGTTAAGTGGTCCTTGGTATGAAAAAGTTTGAGAAACACTGCCGTAGAGGATGCTATTGCAGTAGTCAAGTCGTGAAGTGATGAATGCATGAATCAGGGTTTCAGCAGCAGAGGAGGAGAGTGATGGGCGGAGACGGGCAATGTTTTTGAGGTGGAAAAAGGCGGTCCTGGTGATGTGATTGATGTGGTGGTTGAATTTGAGCTGTGGCTGTCAATGGTGAAGTTGAAATTCTGGATGTCTTTGATACGGGATGGGGGGCCAATGATGTCTGATTTGGCACTGTTCAGTTGGAGATAGTTTGTTTGCATCCATGCTTTTATTTCTGAGAGACAGTTGGTGAGAGTGGAGTGTGTTGTGGGGGTGATGGTTTTTGTTGAGATATAAAGTTGGATGTCATCGGCGTAGCAGTGAAATTGAAGGTTGTGGTGACTAATTATTTTGCCAAGGGGGAGCATGTAGAGGATGAAGAGGAGGGGGCCAAGCACCGAACCCTGGGGGACGCCTTGGGACAGAGGAGCAGTGGAGGAGGTGCCGTTGTTGATGTTGATAAACTGATGTCTGTCGGTGAGGTAGGATGTCAGCCAGGAGAGTGCAGTGTCGGTGATGTTGAGTGATGATTCGAGGAGAGACAGCAGGATGGCGTGGTTGATGGTGTTGAATGCTGCGGTGAGGTCGAGGAGGATGAGGATGTTCAGGTTGCCGGAGTCAGAGGAGAGGAGGAGGTCGTTTGTGATTTTCAGAAGAGCTGTTTCTGTGCTGTGTTTTGATCGGAAACCGGATTGAAATGGCTCGAAGAGGTCATTGGAGCTGAGGTGGGATTTTAGTTGTGAGGCAATGACACGTTCAAGTATTTTTGACAGAAAGGGGAGATTTGAGATGGGCCGGAAGTTGGACATGTTAGGTGTGAGTCCAGGTCTTGTAAGAATGGGTGTGACAGCAGCCAGTTTGAAAGAGGGGGGGAACTGATCCAGATCTAAGGGAGGAGTTAATGATGGTGGCAATGAGTTGGGAGATGGCAGGGAGGCTCTCTTTAACAAATTTGGAGGGCATTGAATGACATCAACACTGCTGATATTGAAACAAAATGTAAAGGTCTCAGACTGTAGCTGTCATGTCCTTCAGTAGAAAAATGTTACAATCCAACAGTCAACAGCTGGCCACAGGGACCAAACGTCATGATACCAGATTTACTCCTATCAGCTCTGATAGCCAGCAGCCTTATCAGAATCACATCACCCCCCACACTAACAACAAAACTAAGAAGAGCAATACTGCAATGCTGGTATTTTTTGGATGGAAGTTATTTTAAACTCTGACAGCAGCATACTTAATGTGATTTTGGTTAACCACCCACTTTGGACACACATTTCTCTGGATATCTGCCTCTCATAATACTTCATAAAATCCATATGGCAGGGCAAAGTAGACAAGTTTCTTTCTAATGGATCAGTTGTGTGAGGCAATGGCTTGCTTTATGAGCTCTCAGGCACAATTAGGCTGCAGCCACACGAGGACGATAACGGAAACGAACCGAAATCGTTATCAAAAAAGTCTTCCGTCCACACGCAATAGGCACCAGAAACCTCGAACCGCTGGAGACGCTGTACTACATATGGCGGGCCTGTAAGTGGCGCTGTACTTCTGCCACAAAATACACCAAAAGCAGCGAAGAAGACTTCTCACGCATGCATGGTTGCCCTTCTGTTTATTCTCCGCACTGGATTTAGCAGCAGAGGTGGGGTTTCGCCGGTAAACATGTCCGTTAAAGTTAAAATCTTCCAGACAAAATTAGAAAAGTGCCGGTCAAAAGGTCTTCTTTGTTATTTATTGAGCTTTGAAACAAATGAATAATGACTATATAATAATATAAGAATAATACACGGAGGATGGAGCCTCTCTTTTCCTCCCACTCTCCTGACAGCCCGTCAGTATCCGTGGTCTCATGCAGCTGGCTGATCCAGTAATGAGTGACCCGACAGTAAAAATAAACATATTTATAACTAGTTTAGGTAGTTTGAGAGGTAATTCAAATAGCTAAGGGTGATGATCTAACTTGAAGTGTATGTTTTGTTCCGCTCATCGCTCCATCACAGCACAGCTGCAGGTTATCATACAGAGCTGCGTGTCTCCTCTCCTGTCTGATTAGACTTCACTTGCGTTTATGTCCATATCGATCAAATCTAGCTGGAAGCTCCTGCTGGGTGCACTGTCCTGCGAGATACCGGGACCTGGCTCGAAACACTGGGGCTATTGCGTCATCGTTATCAGGAAATGATCGTTATAGGGCGTAGACAAGGAGCCGTTTGGCCCCCCAGAGCATTTCATCCGCAGATCTACCCACCTTGGGACCCGTTATCGTTATCTGCGTTTCCCTGTTGGCCTCGTGTGGCCTAACCGCCCATCTGATAGTGAACTGTAGCAGATACGACCGCTATCGTCCTCGTGTGGCCGGGGCTTAAAGCTGCAGCCACACGAGAACGATAACGGTCGTATCCACTACAGTTCTCTATCAGGTGGGTAGGGTAGGTGGGTAGATCTGCAAACAAAACACTCGTACATTGAGACCACTGGCATTGATGTGCCCTTGTTCTCTGCCCTACTTCACTACTTGTACACTGGGGAGTTTGGGGTGGGAGGGGCGGAGGATACCAGGCTGCAGAACGTGGATGTGCTGGTGCAACTCAGTGAGGAGTTTGGGACTCCCAACTCCCTGGAGGCTGACATGAAGGGCCTGTTTGACATGTGTTACTACGACGCTCTGGGGGCAAACGGCTCAGAGTTTACGCCTATACGATCCTTTCCTGATAACATTGAAGCAATAGCCCCGCCTCTCCCCACCTCTCCTGCTCAGAGATCAGCTGCTGGGCTGTCAGAAGAGAGGCTCCGTTTTTTATTCTTATTTTATTATATAGAGTCGTTATTTATTTGTTTTAAAGCTCAATAAATAACAAAGAAGACCTCTGACCGGAACTTTTCTAATTTTGTCCGGAAGATTTAAACTTTAACGGACATGTTGACTGGCGAAAAAATCTAACTGAAACTCTGCCGCACGGTCCCCTCGTCCCTTGGAAGAGGCGGAGGGGTGGGTATATTTCATCTGCTGGTGGACTACCGGAGAGACTTCATTTACAGCAGGAGCAAACGCTTGCTACGGGGAGGGAGAAAAAGAGCCAGAGCATCAACAGCGGAGAATAAACAGAAGGGCAACCATGGCAACTATGCGCGGGAAGTCTTCTTCGCTGCTTTTGTGGCAGGACTACAGCGCCACTTATGGCGCGTTTCCACTGCAGGCCTCGCTCGGTTTGGTTAGGCCTTATTAGGCCCAGCTCACTTTAATGCTGCGCTTCCATGACAGTTTAGGAACTGGGGTAGTTACTATAGTAACGCAGTGTAGGCGGAGCTGTAACGTCATCTTCAATGAGAGCCCCAGAAAAACAACACAGCCGTTAGCTCTTAGCACTCAGAGCTCACAGCTCTTCATATCTGTTCAGAAACTAGACAAAAGTTAAACAAGTACAAACCACAGACTGCCTGTGTCATGGCGAATACAGTCGCTGGTTTATTTATGTCTGTATAGGCCGTTGTTTTGAGTGTGGACGGTCGGAGCATATATAACGTTAGCTTAGCCAAGCTCCATTTAGAAAACACGCATTTAAAAAAAGGGTTTTTCGCCTGCCATCTGTCTGCAGACTTGTCAAAGCATTAATTCATGGTTTTTACTAACCGGTATCAGTATGTTGTTACTTCAGCATCATTTTGAAACGTGTATTACAATTAAATCACGGTCAAATATGTTCATCTTGTTGTAGTTGTAGCCAGACCCGGCGCCAGAACAAATCTAAAGGGAGGGCCTATGATTTTCATGGGAGGGCACACAAAACCGTCACGTGCTGCGGGCCTGCGGCACAATATATATCAAACAGCAAGGCCAACAGCATTGCGTAAAGACGCACACTTATCGCAAACATACACAAATAAAGGGCAACATAGCAACCACTTTGAAACATTGTGTGCGTGGCAGCACAGACACTGGTAAATCACGAGCAAGGTTGACAGCTAAAAAAGCTATAATATAAACGACAGCTGACACGTAATAACGGCTCCGTGCCAGCTGATCTGCACCAAAGTACTAATTTCCTTATTTGTTTCCTCGCGTATCTGTCTCTCTCTCCACAAACTCTCACATGAAATGTGTTCTTTTGATGCGGCATGCCTTAGCAGTCCTTTATCAGTCTGTAATGCGTGTTTCCAGTCGCAAAAACCTTTGACAGTAAAAGCCGCATCAGATGAAGACGTATTCACTTTAAACTGTCTACAGGGGAAACAAAAGGCTGCGTCTGCTTTTAACGAATATTCAAGCCATGGTCTGTTGTGTACCATGCAGCGGCAAAAGTGCGCTTCTTTCCTGAAAACAATCTCCCTGGATAATGATCCAGCTTCACCTGCTTGGGTTTATTAACCCCAAGATCATCGCTAACTCAACCCCGGGGTTTGTCGAGGTCAAGCTTGTGACATTAAGGCGTGCTGCTGCAACGGCAGGTGCAGGGTCGCCAGCAGCACCATCGGCTGCAGTTCTTTCATCGCTATTTCGTTTTAATAAATCCTTAGACCTTTTGAGCCAATTTCTGATGTCCATTTTGTAATGCAAACAGAAATGAGAGTCTACAGAATGCACAATAAACAAATCCAGAATAGGCGGCAGAGTGTGACGCTGTGATTGGTCTAAATGGGGACGAATCACAAATCACAGACACATGCATTTATTTGACGTAGCCTGCGATTTTTTTTGTTTGTTCTGACATCACATACATCGTAGCATAAAAGTTCACAGTTTATTAATAATTAAAAAAATAAAATATATATATTTTTTAATTTTTATAAATAATAAAAAACGTGTTTATTGGGGGAGGGCAGGAATGTCAAATGGGAGGGCCTGGCCCTCCCTGGCCCTCCCAGTTTAGCAATGCATGCTCAGCCCGACTCAGCCTGGTTGTTCCTGGCCCTAGAACTACGATTTTATGGGGCCAGAAAAACTGTGAATTAGGACCCGCTAGCCGGTACTAGGCCAAGTGGAAACGCAACCAAAAACGGGCCCTGCACGGCTCGGCACGCTTAAAGCGAGCTACCCGCTGCAGTGGAAACGCGCCATTACAGGCCTGGCATATGTACTACTACAACGTCTCCAGTAGTGATGGGAATTCCGGCTCTTCTTTGTGAGCCGGATATTTTGGCTCGGCTCACCAAGAAGAGCCGGCTCTTTCGGCTCCCAAACGGCTCTTCAGTTTACCACATATTATACCTTTTATAATTACATCAAATGTAGCCCTGTTTTGACTAATGAATGATTTATATGTGTACACATATATCACTTAAATTATTCAATACATCCTTTGTACTGAAGTATTCAAAAGTAAAAATGACATGTTTAATATAAATGATTTGCTGTGGCCAATTGTTTTCATTGCATTTACAGACCCTAACTCTCTGATACCACCCAATGAATGCACTGACTTGCTTGTAGAACCACGCTACACAAAGCAGATAGCAACACCTATAAAAACTTAAGCAGACATTTAAAAAAAGGGGCTACTGTATGGACATTTTAAAATTATATTTAAAGAAAGGGCCGTGACAAAACAGCAGGGCTCTATTTCAGTAACTATTAACTATAGAAAAAAAGACAGCAGCATCTGACATCAAATCTTTGCTGAGCCTAAGGATAATCATAAATAAATAAGATAGTGAAAATAAATGGTAAATGGACTGTACTTATATAGCGCTTTATCCAGTCTTTACGACCCCTCAAAGCGCTTTACATAGTACATGTCATTCACCCATTCACACCCATTCATACAGAGCAGTACCACTTGCTCTAGGACCTAACATTCACACACATTCACACACCGTTGGCCATGCCATCGGGAGCAACTCAGGGTTAAGTATCTTGCCCAAGGATACATCGACATGTTAGCTGCACGGGCTGGGATCGAACCCACAACCTTTTGGTTGAAAGACGACCGCACTCCCTCGCAGCCACAGTCGCCCTATGTACCCACACCAAGCCATGGCACCATATCACCCCCACCCTCATCCACCTACATTGGCTGCCGGTCAGGTCCCGGATTCAATACAAAACACTCATCCTCACGTACAAGTCCCTCCATACCCTCGCCCCCGAGTACTTATCGGACCTCCTCCATCCCTACACCCCTTCTCGGAGTCTGCGGTCCTCAGACACAGGCCTGCTCTCCATCCCACGCTCTCGCCTCCGAACTGGTGACAGGGCATTCAGTGTTGCGGCCCCCCACCCTCTGGAATGCACTTCCTGCCGAGATCCGTAATGCTGCCTCCCTGGACATCTTCAAATTATCACTAAAAACACACCCTTTTCTGGTCCCCTGGCTTCCTTTATTTATTTATTTGGTTTGCCCGTTGATTGTCTGTTTGTTTTGTTTGTCCACCATGTACAGCGACCTTGGGTCCCTTGAAAGGCGCTATATAAATATCATTTATTATTATTATCATCATCATCATCATCATCATCATGTCTTGTATTACTTAACAACAACAACAAAAAGACGGCTCGTTCGCGGGTGCGAGCCGGCTCCCGTCGTTCACTTAAAAGAGCCGGCTCTTTGAGCTGGCTCGTTCGCGACCGACACATCACTAGTCTCCAGCGCTTTCGAGCGGTCTCGTGTGAACGGACACGTTTCTGGTGCTTGTTGCGTGTGGATCTATGGTGTGGATGGAAGACTTTTTTGATAACGATTGGGGTCCGTTTGCTTTATCGTCCTCGTGTGGCCGGGGCTTAACTCACACTGTGTGTTTTCTAGCATGGGTGCGAAGTGCCAAGAGGGTTGAGGAGTACATGTTCACACCCTACTTCAAAAGAGTACATTTAGGCCCCATTTACGCCAGGACGAAACGGGTACGTTTGAATTCATTTTAAGAAAAGTCTTCCGTTCACACCATAGACTGATTCACACGCATTCGGCTCAATTAACGTGTCCGTTCACACGAGACCGCTCGACCCGCTGTAGTACAAATGCCGGGCCTGTAAGTGGTGCTGCTGCCTCCACAAAATACACTAAAAGCAGCGAAGAAGACCCCGGAGCATGGTTGCCCTTCTGTTTATTCTCCACGGTGGACGCATGGGGTGGACGGCGTGTGCTCCTGCTGTGAATCTCTCTCCGATGGTCCAGCAGCAGATGAAAAACACCCACATCTCCGCCTCTTCCAAGGGACGAGGGAACCATGCGGCAGTTTCCATTAAAAAAAATTTCGCCGGTCAACATGTCTGTTAAAGTTTAAATCTTCCGGACAAAATTAGAAAAGTGCCGGTCAGAGGTCTTCTTTGTTATTTATTGAGTTTTAAAACATTACATGTCACTTGATAAACAAATTTATAACGACTCTATATAATAATATAAGAATAATAAACGGAGCCTCTCTTTTCCTCCCCCTCTTCTGACAGCCCAACAGCTGATCTCTGAGCAGGAGACGTGGGGGAGCTCGAGCTTGTCCTGCCAGGAGTTTAAATCTGGGCTGAAATGGTGTCAGGGCCATTCTCGTACACACATGCAGGTGCTCATTGGTTAGCCTGGAACGATATGTAGTTTTAAGTTTGATCTTGGTCGACTGATCATATTGGGCTCTGAAACTGCTTATTTTTTGTGACCTCAGTTCTGACTTGAGAGGGAATGTTTGGTCAAACACTTTGTGTTTTGTCTCATAGTGGCGTTTCACTTTTAATGAGCGCCTCGGTTTCTGAACAAATGAGACACACTGGTTCTGTGCTCCCAGTGGGCAGGATGAACATGAATGAGTCCGTCCACTCAGGGTTAAATGCTCCGTTCTCACTGTCCACTTTCCTCTTCTTGGAGAGCGCCATGTGTAATTATTTGTCTCTCCCTGTCTGCCGCTAACACGCCTGTTTACTCTCCTCTCCGTCTTCTCTCCCTGTATCGCTAACTCTTCTCTTCACTCACTTTCCTCTCCGCTTCTCTCTGCCACGCTCTCATCTCTTCTGTGTTTCTCTCCCTGTATCGCTCACTCCTCTCCTTCGCCCCCTGT
The DNA here is from genome assembly GCF_902827175.1 of Gymnodraco acuticeps. Taxonomy (NCBI): domain Eukaryota; kingdom Metazoa; phylum Chordata; class Actinopteri; order Perciformes; family Bathydraconidae; genus Gymnodraco; species Gymnodraco acuticeps. Next base: position 6,822,528 of record NW_022990295.1, on the reverse strand, counting down.
CGGTGGCTGTTAAAATAGAATAACCCCGTCAAAATTGAAATCCCCTATTAATGTATTGATTATAGGTCCGTATAGGTCGGCGTCCGGATCGCGGTCCGCCTGTTGCCGACCCCTGGTATAGGGCGTACACACAGAGCCGTTTGCCCCCTCAGAGCGTTCCGTTTGCAGATTGTAGAGTTATATTTGTATTTATTCATGTTAGCAAACTGTGGATAAGCTTAAAATGAGAATAATTTGGGTAAAACTGTGAGCTGGATTTGGGGCCTGTTGACATGTGTTTTTGAGGACAAAGGAAGATGGGGGAAGGTGAGAGCATGTCCTGATTTGCATTCAACTTAGATCTAGCTACCGTGTTTGTGATATTAAGAGAGGTCCCTTGGGTTTCTCTGGTGGTTATCAATAGTAGCAGTTAAGTGAATACTGTTCAAACAATACCTGTGTTTGTGTTTTATATTGATTTCTCTGTTTTATCCTTTCATAAATGTAAGGACTACAAATGGCTATAAACATTCTGGGCTGGTTGGAGTAAACAGGGTTTTATTGCTCTGTGGGGGAGGTGTAGGTATGCAGGCCTTGAGACCTTTTGTTGGAAAGTGAGCCTGTTTGGTTTCCTGCTGGCCAGCGTTGCGTCTCCCAATGAGATGACCTGAAAAGATGACCAGCTGACCTAACACCAAACCCCTCCTTCTTACTCTGGTATATATCCGGTGGATCCCTGGCGTTCGGCCTCTTCTTCACATGCTGCCCTCGGGTGAAAGTAGCTCTGCAGTATGCGAACCAGTGCAGGAGTAAGCCGGCATTACTCCTTAAGCATTACAATATAACTGTAATATATCATGTTGTATTGTAATGATTGTATTGCATTGTCATATTGCCATTAAAGTAGATTATTGTTAACGGTTACTTTGTAGATATGGATTCCTTCCTGTATTATAACCAGCTTCATAGGAACGCGCGGAGATTTGAAAAGCGGACCAGTTATCCCTCCAAATCTCCAACAAAATGGTGACCCCGACGTGTAGATATAACGAAGCTGAGGAAGAATTCAGACGCTTTCAAACCTCTCAGACAATCAGCAGGACTCTGCAACTTTGCAAATAAGGTAAGCAGACGATGAAAGTCGCTTGTCTGTAATTGGATACGCTAAAACTTTAGGATTGTCTGTAGGCGTTTCACAGTGTTTTTATAGTTTAAATGGAATATACAATGCATATTTTACTATGTTAGGAAAGTTATATACAAAACGTAAACGTTGATCGACAGGTAGACGAAAGTCCTGCGTGACGTAAAATAGAGCAGTTTGGCGTGGATCTGCAGGTAGTTTATTCCTGAGTGGCGTGGAGATGGTGCAGTTTGTTTGAATGCGAGGTTTGATTCCTGCACGACAAAACCTGGAAACTCGATATATCAGATCGAGTCGCCGTTTAAAACTGGGGTTTAAATAACAGACCAATGCTAAAAGCTTAAAGCCAGAGGTCTGTTATATATTAAATCGAGGGAGAGCGTTACCCTTTGTCTGGAAACTTCTGCTGCTGCCATCTAGTGGCTGAAAGGGGGTATCACACCCTTGAAACTTCTGCGAGCTTAGAGTTTAATCATTACATTGCTGGCCGGTATTGAAGACGGGAAGCACGTTCCCAGTATATTAATTATAACTGATTTTGGAAAACTGGTACAAAACAATAAGGGATTGAACATTTTTTACAACGACAGCACCAGGAGATGAGTAAACTCAAGAATCTGTAGAGTGTAAATACATTGTGCAAAACACATTTTACACTCGAACTGTTTGCACATCATAGACAAGGAATTTAGACAATATAAATAAATGTTCAGAAAGTAGACATAGGCCTACACTTGATTCAAATTTCATTACTGTGATCCGATTGGTGTGCCCTGCAGGTTTACTATTGTTCGAAGTAACAGTGGGATTTAAAATGAGAGAAGATATGGAGATGTTCTTTCATAGTGTGTGGAATATGTGATGCTGGAAACATGTAGGTATTTCAGAGTTGTGTTGGGTAAATATGTAACAATGGATGAAACAATTTTTGGAGTGAGTTTTTGTAATATCATAAGTAGACATTAATTATGTTGTTTAGATGGCATTTAACAACTAAGACAGATAGTATGATTAGAAAGAGACAGAGTGGAAAGGGTTGGATTTATTTAACATCAGTGGGCTAGACTTCTTATAGGTAATGTGTACCGGGACCTGGACTCCCCCTCTGAGTTAGAAAGGCTTTGATCCCGACCCTCCAAGCAGACAACGAGACCTAACCCAACAGGAGACTCCTCCTTCTCCATCGTACAGACAGAGAACCAGAGCTGAACCAACAACGACCTGAGGCATCCAGAACCAAACCAGCATGCTGACAAAGAGGCAAACTCTCATCGGTCCCTCAAACAGGACATGAAGTTCCAAACTGCGCCGCGAGATTTGGCACAATAGACATGAGAGCAGAATCCGCCCTCCATAAAAACAGCAGAGAGACTGTAAAGGAGGAGTGCAACAACAGTGGCATGATGGGGCTGCAGATGTGACTGGGCCAATGGCTGCCTACAAAAGTTACAGCGGATGGATTCAACAGCTGATGGACTGAAGAGAAGACAGAATCAGAGGAGTTGGCATGGTCGATTAGAAGTGAGGAGGCCGGGGTCACGGCTTGAGAAAACCAGGGGAGGAGGAAAGGAGAACGGGAATGAGTGAGTTACACATAAACACACTTATTCACAAAACGCACATTTAAATAACTTGAATTGACTTCATAAATACGTAAAGACAGAAAGATTTATTAATCATTTGGTAAATTAAAAATAGCAGTAAAGAGGAAACTATTAAAGTAAAATGATAATCATCCTAAAACACACTGACAGAGTAGAACCATATTCTTCAATATTTTCATCATGTTAACAAATCATTCTTTAAGAGATTTTTATTCACGTGTGAATAAAGTAGTGATCTCATTGGTTACAATATTGATCACCATTAAAAGGATAGTTTTAGGAACCACTCTATAGGACAAATCTTTGTTTGTATTAATGGCTAGTGCCAAGCCACATATTAAATTCCAATCTAAAGTGTTGATTTCACCATTGTGGCATAGTTATTACCATAGGACTTCGGTTTTAAATCCTTGATAAAGGAGGGAGTAATTGTTGCATGTTCGGACACCCAAGGTTCCACACACTGCTAAAGAGTTTATCATTGTTTTTTAAGTAGACCAGAATTATAATGAGCTATGAAATGCAGAGCGACACAGATCCTAGTAATGTTTTGACTCAAGATAATAGTTATTGTACACAAGTTTCTGAAATAGATCATTAGACATTTTAATACTAATTAGGTGTAATTGGATTGCAGTAGTAGTGGTACTCGAAGGAAGTGAGTTTTGTACCAAGTTTCAGGAAAAGTGGGAGGCAGAAGTCCCAATGACAAGTGAGAATCATCTTGAAAATTATAGTTGAAATCGTGACATATTTTTGTAGACAAAGGATACTGGCCTATGCTGAAATGTCAAAGTCTCTGCAGAGCACGACACATGGCCAAAAAAGACGGAGACCAACTGACCTTTGACCCTGACCGACAGTGTCACTTGACAAGGCACTGTGGATGACTGACTCTGGGGTGAACCTGACCAAACTTGACATGACAACCAGACAGTGTGAGTGTGAATGTATGCCGGCATGTGATCAGTGTAACTGCATGATTCTAAAACAATAACTAACCAAGCATGTTTTTGGACTAACATATTATTTTGGAGCTCCAAGGGAAACGAGAGGTTTCCTAAAAATTCCACAAAAAGGGGAAACCGCACATGTGATATTTTACTCTCACATGAGTTGGTGGTTTGCAAATGTAAAATTAAAATCTGAAGATTCTGTTTCTTTTAGGCCTGAAGGACGGAGAGGAACACTTCTTTTCACTGAAGTGTTCACTGTGGAAATAATGATAATGATGTCAAATTGAAAATAATGTTGGTTATGTCCCTAACCAATTACCTGACAGTTTTTGTTCCCCTCCCATTACAGGGTTTTGTTACACATGATTTCATGTGTAAAAAGGGGGAGTGAGTATAATGTATAAATCTGTAAAATTCACAATTTAAATTTTTCTTTTAAGGATTGAGCATTGAATGTAATTAACCTGCTCCATATCTGGAGATAAGATACTGTTTGATGAATGTTGAGATGTTTCTAAATATTGATTTGAATTATAACAGGTAACAAAGAAGCAGTGGCCAAGGGGCTACTGTGAAACCGAAGAAGTTGACCTGTGATAATTAAACAATTTTGTAATATTTTAACAGACATTAGAGTAACTGAGGTTTGAAATGTAGAAAGAACATATTACAGTTAAAGCTAAAACATAGTAGTGTATTGAGACAGAATTTAATTTAGACAACATCATGCAACTAGCCTGGTAAAGGAGTAAAAGCCATAGACTTTATTGTTTAGGTCATTATGGGGATATACATTTCATCTACATTTATAATAGAAAGACATTTGATGACAGTTTGTTGGAATTCTGTATTCATTTTTTCAGCGTGATAATATCTAAGCACTGACAGGTAGAAGCAGTATCACCAGGAAATCATTCACTTTGTTAGCATTGTGATTTTGGTTGTTTTTGAATCCATAACATTAGTGTGTTTCTTTACCAGAAACATTAGCAGTTCATATTATATTTGGATTTTAAATAGGATTTCATTTAAAAATAAACACGGATGCTTGTCAGAAATTCAGAGCTATTGAAATATGTTATTTAGTTCACCTAAAGATGTTTTATTTAGGTTTATTTAGTTGGCACAATCCAAGTATTAAGATTCTGAAGCTGCACTGGCAGATAGGAGGTCTACAATTAATTTGGAAAACCTGTTCACAGACGGCTGTTGTTTCAAGACACCCCACCAAGAGGCTCCAAGTGGGTCAAAACAGCTGAGCGTAGGCTTGAGGGAGTTGTATCAGATTTCTCCACACAGGTCGCTGGCGCCAAAAGGGGGACCCGAGAAGCACGAGGCCGACAGCAGAGTTCGTCTGGCTGAAAGTCATCAGGACAAAGTGGCTCAACCCCAGGCTGTCCGACCCCGACCGAGTGACCCAGCGGACCTCTTATGCCGTCTGCCTGGGAGGAAAGGGGGACAGCTCGTACCACGGGAGCCAGTGTGCGGCGGGGAAACCACCTACTAGGACCAGGGGACGACATCAGGACGGACGTGGCCCTGGCCGACGTGGACTACTCGGAAGCAGCAGACTGGAGGAGCAGGACCCTGGAGACATCTCTACAGCATCGACCCGGAAGCCGCCATCAGCGGGCCGGAGGACGAGGAGGAGGAAGACATCTCTCTAGCAGGCAGCCCAGAAGCTGCTGTCAGCGGATTGGGACACGGCAAGCCAGGACGGCACAGGGGACTTGTCGAGGCAGCAGAGGAGTCTACTTCACTCTGATCAGTTCTACCCGTGAAGGGAAAGCTGCATCTCCCCCTCCCTATTAGCTGTCCTTGTGGGCTATTCCTCCGGGGGGGGGGGGGGGGGGGGGGGGCTGATGATTCTAGCACTCAGCTATCATGGTTTCTTCACTGCCATGGAAAGTGGTGTTCTGTCTCCATGAAGGTTTCAAGTACTCTAAATACCAGCTTCGGATGGATTTACGGACACAGTAGAAAAGAATGACAGTGGGTATATTTCAAAATGCCTTGTCTAAGTTTATCTCTGGAGAAGGAGATAAAAAGGGGGATTTGTAGAGTTATATTTGTATTTATTCATGTTAGCAAACTGTGGATAAGCTTAAAATGAGAATAATTTGGGTAAAACTGTGAGCTGGATTTGGGGCCTGTTGACATGTGTTTTTGAGGACAAAGGAAGATGGGGGAAGGTGAGAGCATGTCCTGATTTGCATTCAACTTAGATCTAGCTACCGTGTTTGTGATGTTAAGAGAGGTCTCTTGGGTTTCTCTGGTGGTTATCAATAGTAGCAGTTAAGTGAATACTGTTCAAACAATACCTGTGTTTGTGTTTTATATTGATTTCTCTGTTTTATCCTTTCATAAATGTAAGGACTACAAATGGCTATAAACATTCTGGGCTGGTTGGAGTAAACAGGGTTTTATTGCTCTGTGGGGGAGGTGTAGGTATGCAGGCCTTGAGACCTTTTGTTGGAAAGTGAGCCTGTTTGGTTTCCTGCTGGCCAGCGTTGCGTCTCCCAATGAGATGACCTGAAAAGATGACCAGCTGACCTAACACCAAACCCCTCCTTCTTACTCTGGTATATATCCGGTGGATCCCTGGCGTTCGGCCTCTTCTTCACATGCTGCCCTCGGGTGAAAGTAGCTCTGCAGTATGCGAACCAGTGCAGGAGTAAGCCGGCATTACTCCTTAAGCATTACAATATAACTGTAATATATCATGTTGTATTGTAATGATTGTATTGCATTGTCATATTGCCATTAAAGTAGATTATTGTTAACGGTTACTTTGTAGATATGGATTCCTTCCTGTATTATAACCAGCTTCATAGGAACGCGCGGAGATTTGAAAAGCGGACCAGTTATCCCTCCAAATCTCCAACAAGATCTATCCACCTTGAGACCCGTTATCGTTTGCGGGGTCCGTTTCCGCGATTACGTGTCGGCCTCGTGTGAAAAGTAAAGTAACAGATACAACCCGTTTTGTCCTCGTGTAAACGGCACCTTAACAGAGATATTTTATCATTTGTTGGCTGAAAACACAGAATCATCTATCAGAGTGGTCTTTGTTAACAGTGCAACCCATCATAACGCTCTTAATTAAATAAGATAGATAAAATACCAACCTATAAAAGTCTGCTGTGCCTGTGCATTTCCCCCTATGCGTGGGGAGCATGAGTGTGGATAGCTGGAACCATTGGCACCCATCCTCACTTCTCTTCACTTGCTATTTGGGGTCCCCCCTCTTGCTGAGTCATTCTGCTCAGACAACGTATTCCTCTCAATCCTTAGTCGTGGGTCAGGCACGGATCCTCTGAAGTGGCTTCAGAGCCCCAGGCCCAGCCTGCCATACCTGGAGGAAGAAACATGAAAGAGCACAGAGAGAACAGTAAGAGAGATGATGAAGTCAAAGAGTGAAGGCCTTTTAAAATGTTGCGTTTTGACTGTTTGGACTCTGTCAAAAGATAATGAATAGCCAGGGGCGTCAATGTTAAGCGAGCGGAACAAAAGGACATCTATTACAATCTATCGCACTGTTTCAGCCACATTGATTAAAGCGCTATCATGAATCAATTCTGCCATGGCAATTTTGAAAGGCCTGAAATGCAAAATAAATATGATGAGGAGGCCTTTTTAGAGTGACAGTCTTGAGGACTTTGTGTTCAGGCTTTGTTGTATCTTTAATCTTCAATGGTGACTTGTGTTAACAGAGACTTCCTTTGTTCAGCCCTCAGGAAACTCAGGAGGCAGTGGCAGTCAACAACAAATCTAATGCAGATTAGGGCTGAACGATATATCGTGTCATGGCGATAACCGCGATATTTACATCGCAGGGACGTGCGATTTTATTCATTTTTTTTAGGACGTGCGATAGATATTAAGTAGGTAAATTAACTCAAACACGTCATGTTACAATTATTTTGCTGCTTGCTACAAAAGGAAAACTTGCGCGATCACAGCGGGCCCCGCCCCGCTAGTTTGCAGACCATCAAAACACCGGTAAAAAATGAGCGAGGCACAGGAGGACAATACCGGCGAGAATGAAGATTTACTTCCAAAAAGAAAAGCAACATCTGCCATCTGGAACTATTTTGGATACAAAAAGGTTCTTCTCTTCTTCATTCACAGATGAACCCCCTTATTTGAGGGTAAGCAACATGCATTATCATGACATGTTAGATCATGATGAGTCAACCTGTTAAGATCCAGATGTCCGTGACTAAAATCCTTCATCCGGTTAAATATAGTTAAAAAAAACGCAATATATATGGCAGGGGAAAAAAATATATCGCAATGTTTTTTTCAATATCGTGCAGCCCTAATGAAGAAGGTAGGTCAAAAGGAAGGTACAACACACTCTGCATATACTCCCTATCACACTCTTATTTAACATTCCAATTAGAAATGCGGAGGTTTTTCCAGGTCTATGTGCATTCAGAGTATAATTATACAGAACATTAAGGAAAATTCATTGACCAGGGCCATATCAATTTGAGCCAGGCAGCTTAGTTTTACATTCTCATTTAATTACTATTGAAATATCTCTAAGCTAACTTTCAAGCTATGGATCTGTAGTCTGATCACGTCAGTACAGTCAGAAAACTCAGTGAAACTCTTTTCAATGTGAAAATAAATGTAGTGCATTATGTGAGAAAGAGAAGGTCAATATGACAATATATATTATAATGTGATACAAATATGTCAGAGATGTTGCCATGCAGCAGTGGTAGCTTTGCCATTAAAACTTATAGTTGCATTAGGCCATTGTGTGCATGTTGCCTATTGAATATGTAATATGTTTTTGGCATCAATGGGATGAAATACTTTGACTTGTAGGGATTTAATTAATTGCATTTAGCCAAACAAAAAGACATTGCCGTCTGTTTTTTTTGTCCAATTAACAATTTTCCTCCAAGCTTTCTTCAAAGATGACATTTTCTACAATTTACTGTAGGAAAGCAGATGCAAATTATTCAAATGAATGATGGCTGAATTCCATTTAGCTACAGCTTCAGTTGAGTAACTACTTCTATAGGACAAAATATTTTATTAGTGTTTTCTCATTGATATGGTTTGGTCAAATCAAAAATGTGAGCGAGAGAGGTCAACTGCAGCAAATAGCTACATATCTCAGCACCAGTCAAATGAAAGGCACTTGCAATAACCTTTCTGCTCTCTTCTATGTACTGGCCCTGGCTCCGCAGAAAACAGGGCACCTCATTAGCTAAGCGCACCATCAGGCTATTAATTACAAACTGAGTCTAGGTTTATTTTTAAGAGCAAGCCCATTGGAGATCAAAACTATTTTGATTGTTTTCCAAACCAGAGGGACAATTTCTCAATTGTTCAACGCCACTTACATCTCGGGTAACTTTGAATAAATATGCTCATATGTGCCCATGATCAAGAGACTTGGAAATGTAATTCTCTTAGCTCTGACCTCTACATAACTACATATAAAAACAGTGATATATATGTTCACATTTCATCTGTTTTTCATGCCAGACGGAGAACTTGAGTGTGATGGGAAATCTGTTTTATCTCAGCCTGCTAGTTTTTCCTGCCTACCATACCAATAAATCATGGTGTCTGCCCCGGTAGAACAGCACAGCCCAGCCTCCCAAGGGTTCAATGGAAAACCACAGCCTCTTACTCCACACTCACAAACAGTCACCAGGCAGGCAGTCACACTGGAGCACTCCAATAAAAATGTTGGTTGATCTTTATTCCATTAGACCGCTTTAAATAAGCTCCATCTTCACAGGGAATTCATTTGGACAAAATTAGACATTTTATTTGAATATGTAGGAGAGGAAGAAGCCCTTGAGATATATACCGCCTTGTTTAGAAAGGGGGTAGAGGGGTGGGTTCCTCAAAGGAGCACAGCAGAGGCGGAATAAAGCAAAGCAACCAGCACATCAATCGAACAATACACTGACTCCCGGTTTTAACTCATTCAAATGAGTGAACCAAATGTAACTTTAGCTGCAGTGCAGAATTCTAAAAGCATAATTTAAGACAGCCATTTCCTTCAGACGTGCACTGTTCAACATGAAGCATCTCTGACATAAACTCTGTGATTTCGACACTTTCCTGTAGTTTAGACTGAAACAGTGTGCTGCTCTGTTGGGCTCGGGCGGGGGGCAGTTCCACAGGGCAGACACCGGCCGAGCTGGACTATATGTCCCTAATGAGAGGTGACAGCAGACACTCCCTGCCCCCACCTATCTCTCTCTACATACACAAAGACATATGCAAGGGCTCACCTTGCCTCAGACACTTGGATCATTTTCTTTTATTTAAATTAGCCACTTGCACAGGTTTAAAAGACAGAATCCCAGACTCCCACAGAACATTACTATACAAAACTGCTTGGCACAAGAAAAGGTCCGATGTATTATTCAAATGACAGTCAGGGCACTTTATCAATCATTTATGTAGATTTCCTCATCATGGCAAAAGAAGGGGGAAGCAGTAGGTATCTGGTTCTCATTTCCTGTCTGAAACCCCAAAAATTCAGGAGCATGTTCTTATTATTTCAAAGCAGGTTTTTACCGGCCATCCAGAGCTCTGCTAATGAAACACACAGCCAATATGTTGAATCAAAGTGACAGCTGTAATGAAGCTAGGGCAGCATGACAAGTCTTCAGCAATCAAAAGTAATGTGGAAAATGACTTGGGCAGTGTAGCAGATGATTGAGAATTTTATATTTCTTGTCTTTCCGATTATTGTAGAGTAGTTGTCCCATTGATTTGCTCAAATGGCACAAAGACACCTAGGTGATGTGCTCTCCATTGGTCCCACTGTGAGTTCTATGAATGAAATGATGTAATCACCACCTTTTGACAGTAATCTTTGTTAGGCTCAATGACACAGCCACTAATCTTACAAAGAGGAGCAATCACTGTGCCAATATCACATTCAGGTCTGCCTGAAAGAGCAGCAACTGTAGAAATACATCCCCTCAAAGCACTATTTTAAAATTACACAGTAGCTGTAAAGTGCAATAAATGTGTCAGAGCTCTTAAATACACAGTTTGATATAATTTAATTAAAAAGGGGATTTGTATTAGTCCACTGTTGGCTTGTCCCAGCCATCACACTGATCCTAGGAGAAGTGTAGATAATTTATGTTGTGGCCCAGCATACAACTATACAGAAGAAATGCAGGAAATATGTCAACTAATCCATTGTTAGCAATTCAGATGATATGTTTAGAGGTATATCAGAAAAAGGAAGGTTTTGCTGACAGTAAAGCTTTTAAATGACATGTACGGTTAGAAAATAGAGCGTCAGATATTCCTTTTAGACTGTTTGGATATTTGATACAATCAGAAGGGGACATTTTAGGCAATGCAGCAGTGAGCTGGAACCTTCTGCCGGAGTGACCTCCACCGTATTGATGTGTCCGTATACATCTCGCAACAACGTGTGTAAGGGAATATGGACTGCATGTGGATACAAAAATAAAACAGAATAAATGACTCTCTCTAAATGAAATAATGATGTGATATGTTGTCTGAAATGACACAATTCAGCAGCCCTTTAACTTGCAATCAGAATTACAGTTAATCAGGCCATTCAACTGATTACAGACTCTCTACCAGGAGAGCTACAGGAAACTACAGGAGTCAGAACGGACTAGAAAACAGCAACACACTGAAATGACAGACAGACAGAGGAAACAAAAGTCTCCACAGTGATGACTCATGGTGGGCAGCCTCGGGATTAGCCAGTCAACCAACAATATGAACCCTAGTGATGAATATTTACCATTTCACAGACTATGTTCTCAGCTGATAGTATCTTTTTTGCTCTGCAGGCCATTGTAAGAACATAAAAAAGAGGGCTTCACACATGAAATTGTATCAGCCTTAACAACGTATTTTCTTTAAGACCTTTGGGTTAACACGAGGCCACCTAAAGTGACAACAACTGAACGGATGAATGACATTCTGAGGAAAACAAACAAACAGGGCCATCTTTTAAATAAATAAATGTTAAGTTAGCACACACTAATGACTATATAAACACAGCCTGGCGGTCAACCTCAAAAGAATGAATGGCAGCCTGGGTAACAATGAGTGCTCATTTTAAGTGAGTTGTCAATGCTCCTTGTTGAGTTCTCCATCCAACTGGCCAGGGTAAACAACACTCAGGCCAAAGTCCAGCTCATTCAGTCACTCTGTGGCGAGTACTTGCAGGTTTGCAGCCTTTCATGCTTGTCATTGACTTCTGAGCATGTAAGTGCAATAATTACATGTCATTATATTGCCCTGGAGCACTGACACAAATACTTAACCTGGTAAAATGACAACCCTATATGCTGCAGAGCGCAGTGAATGCACCTTTTCCAAATGAAAAGACAGAGTGATACACAGGTTGTCTTTCAGAGGGAGGCAGGGTGTACAGAATGCTGAGTCCAGCACGAATGTCAGTGAGATTACCACAGGATTACCACAGTGTGCATATGGCTCTTCAGCAATTAAATAGATGGTGGAATTTACATATATTATACACCTTGTTAAAGAAAAAACAGTAAGATTGGAATATGTTGTTGGCTCAGGCAAATAATAAACTATAAACAAAACAGAATACCTACAACCTGACCTTCAAGTATAAACTGGATATTTGACTACTGGAAATTATTATATGACTCTGATATCAATAAAACATTTTCCACAAGTATGCTATAGATTGCAATTAATGGCAGGCCACATTGTTGCCATAGCACAACCTATCAACAACTATCTGACACAGAGGCAATAAACAGCAACATGTAGGTGTATCTGCAGAGTTAAAATGTACATTCATCCCGAACTTTTCCATCTACCAAGCCTCACAAAAACGGAGGAAGTGTTCCCCTCTGTAAGCAGTACAGAAAATAATCATTTGCGATGGCTTTGTTAGCCATACGTTTACGCGGAGCTATTGTTGCTCTTTGGCTATCGGGGGGCTATCGGTGCCCAGCGGAAGCCCTAGTTAAAAGTGCTTGTACGAGGAAAAACCAAGTGGGTTGTTTGCCTCAGCTGATAAAAAAGGGAAGTAATGTCCAAATATTTGGCGACAGCCTGGCGAGAGGAGTCATATTCACCTCAGCCCTGTAATTAGTAGCATATCCTAGGAGGCTAGGGTTAGCTATCTCTGCTCTGTGTCGCTTTGACTTTACCGTTAACGTTCTCCATCGGAAACAGAAATGTACTTCGAGCAGGATGCAATGCAACTGTTTAGAAATATTTTTTACCAGAAAGTGGAGAGCTTCGTGGGCATTTTTTTTTACCTTCGTATCACCTCGTAGTTCAGACAGTACTCCGACCCAAGTTGTCCCTGGCAGAGAGAGAAAAAAATGCAGCTCAACACCTTCTTTTTCCAACTCTGCTCATTACGCACGGCTCGACGTCAACGTCCACATTTGATCCCTAATATGCGACCATTTCCACTTGCATCGACTTTCTTGCGAATTTCCAGCAATTACCTAGACTAAAAACTACACCAAAGCCATTTTTATTTTCGGTTCGGTATTTCCCCATGGTAGCACAACGCCTTTTTGGGTGGTTGTGATGGCCTATCCCAGCGCTAACCATTTCAAGATAGCCAGATTATGAAATGGTGCTTCCGGTCAGACTTTCAAAATAAAACATGGAATGTAACCATTTTGAATGTGTACAACAACAACTTTATCTGATAACAGCCATTTATATCTATTTAAACCCTTTAACTAATGCAATTTTACCAGTTATATTTTTGTTAAGATTATTACAAGTCAGTCTTGGTAGTCTAGGCAAGCCTGTCCTGCGCCTTTATTTGCTTTATATTTGGAGGCCAAATACCTTTCTTTCCTGTATCTTCTTCAGCTTGACAGGTTCTCAATCGCTGTACGGAGACTGGTCAAGAGGCCCGTCAGTACTCCGAGCCCTTTGTGCAATAACACAATTGCGAGTGCCCCCTAGTGGTGTATTTGCGGCAATGAGGATTATTGGAGCTTCGTATCATTATCAAGATGTCTTTTAAATATTTTTACAGTTACATTTCACATTAACATTCCTAATGTGTCCCAGTTTATTTGCTGTTGTTATATGTGAATAACATCACATACATCTCAGAGAAAATACCCTGTTGCCTAGCAATGCAATTCCGTTAAAACGGTATATAAATCTTCCATTACGTTTCCCCGTAGATAAGGATGTGGGTTTTTAGGTAGGGGGCAACATAACCAGTGGAAGCCTACTTAAAATATCATTAATATAAATTAAACATATTGTTAACTTTTAGCTATGTCATGGTGGCTTCAACATGAATTTGGCCATGAAAATGTGTCACTTTACACTTAAAAAAAAACACATGATCGACCCATTACTGGTTGAAATTAAATGGTATAATATCGTATTGTCATTTGATTGAAGTTCGTTGAGCGTCCTGTTGAGGGCGACACATTACATATAATGTTGTCCAAAACGTGTTTGGCACCCAGTGTAGGCTATAACCAAGGCCAGCTTTCCTTTTGAATTATTTTAAGCCTATGGCCACCATGGTCTTTTTTGCAGTTTTTCTGCAAACACGAGCCGATTTGCATTCAAACGCCCCGTCAAATTTGACATAATAACATAAACGTGAAGTGACACTGAATAAGAAATCTGGAAAAATGTAACTGAAAGGGACTCCTGAAAAACCAAAGACAGGCTGTGAATATCTTTATACTCACCGGTCTGCATGCTCTCACATTAATAATTAAGGATCCTAAGCACTTTAATCAAATGGTAGCCCTATTGTAAGCTGGCAAGTCAAGGCAATGTTGTTTATTAAGACAATTGAGTGACCCTATGTTTACATTGTGGTGTGTTATTGTAGATAATGCACTTAATAATGTACTTTTTAAGCTTCTTGCATTTGTTATGTTTTACCCTATGGATCAGGTTTAATGCTAACACAGTATTTAATATATTTAATTGTGAGTATATGTCATCATTTACTTCAGATAAATGAATGTGCTTGTCTACTTTATGATTTCCCATCATGTAATGTTAGAGTTTTGGCATTTCTATTTTATACTTGATGTCAAAAATAGTTATTTAACAAGATACTGGTACTTATTCAAACTCTAAATCTTGGCAGATTGTAGTTTACTTGTTAAAAAAATACCCACTCTACTGGAAACAACATATACATTGAAGATTTTGAATTAATGTTGGATCAGTGGAATATGTTGACTTACTGAACAACTACTCCAATTCTTTATAGTCAAAAATTGATTATAATGTTGATCCCTACTATCCTTTTTCTCTCATAGGCGAGGCCAGATTTCTTATCCTGATGAGAGGTTGCTCAGTAGCCTATGTTTACATGAAGGTCTTTGGACCATGGAAGTAACTCCTCCCAGGAACAGTGATGGGAATTAGATGAAAACAGTTAGTATCTCACAGGACATGAGAAAACATTTCCACAGAAAAACTACTGTTTTCCAGTCGTGGCAAGTGACTCTGTGAGCGTTAAGATGTTTTCCCTTCTCAGGAGACCAATACTGACCTGGCCCAGGCGGATGAAAGCCATTCTGCAAAATCAGAGGTCAATCTACAGCAAACCGCCGAAGGACAAGATCGGGCCAGGGGTAGGACTGATTTTTTTTGTTAGACGTATGATATAGTTGAATTGAAAGGCAAACCAGATTGTTTGACTGTAAACTACAATCAATTAAAATATAAGTATGATGTTGGCACACAAACAGTGAAACTGTCTTGGAGAGTCAGTATCTGTTGTATTTCACTGTATTTCCCTTAATGCGAGGAATTCAAGCAAACTGTATTCCCAAGTCTGCAGAGTGGGGGGGATGTTTTATTCATTTCTTATCCATAAGTCAGTATGAAACTCTGGCCTCTGTAAAGGGATCCTATGATGGAACTGCAACATAGCGGCCAATGTTTATGCCACTATAAATCTGTTGATCTGTCCTCTGGGACATACACTTGGGCTTTTACAAAGCTTGGCTCATGGTTAGGAATACCAGAGTGCAGAGGGACAAAGGGAATACCATGGAAGGATGATATAAATGCAGTCTGCTGTTAAATCACCTGGTGAGTCACTAAGTTTGGGACCTTCTGTTGTGGACACAGGTGTTCAATCCCCACAACCTGTAGATGATGACGTTTGGGAGCTATACAACAGTGCCTTGATATGTGTACTAAAACTCCTTCCTCATGCATTTCTTTTTATTTTCTCATGGACTTTCTTACAGCAATCTTTACTTGCTCTCTGTGCGTTTGCTATGACTCTCTTGGCCCCCGCTGGATGGATCATGCATCATATCCCAGAATACAAGCAAAGATCATCTCAACAACCCTGACTTCTGCAAGAGCTCTGCATTCAGGAAGACACCTGTGCACTATTATTGTTTGTGGATTTTCCAATGTGTAAAATGCTATTAAGGAATGTAAAACGTTATAATGAGACAGTTTCCCTGTATAAAGACTTTGATGTGATCTCTGCCATTGATTGTTTTTTTTTCTAAGACATGCAATCTGAAAGCCAATTAGTTGACTGCTGTGATTACTGCAGTGTTTGGAAAAGCTTAATATTTGCTTCATAGCATAAACTTCTCAAGCAATAAGAAGTAGGGGTCATTCCAGGGTGCAGTGACAGGATGTTGCTCTTAATCAGCTGGATGAGAGATGGAATTACACAGACAGTTCTTGGCACAAACTATAGGGAAGTGTCGGTCATTTCAAGTCCATCTTTCAGTTGTATTTTGCTCCTTTAAAAAAATGCATATTTTTATCACAGGCATGCCGAATGGTGGGCCAGTATAAGTACATTAGATAACAAAACGTAATGATAATTCATTTTGTAAGCCTTATGTGTTACTTGGGGATTAAAAATGAACCTACATAGTTTTTTGCACTGCTTGTTACCAAAGTCAGGAAATGATGTCAATTACAAACTAAATATGTAGCCTACTGTAAATATCCCCAAAAAACATTCAAACCAAAAAACATGTGGAGATTAAAAATATCACGTTATACTTATGATCATAACAATGTGACAACCATCTGTTGCATGTTTATATGCAGGACAAATACAATACAAATGCGCAGGCCAAATAGGTTTTTCCTTGGTATTCCCCTCCTATAATCAGTTCAAATAGCAGTGATAGGGTTGCTGGAAATCTTGAATGACAATTTGTCAAAGGCGGATCAGTCCATTTGGAAAGGTATGCTGTGGCAGATGTACATCAACATTCCTCTCCGTTACGAAAGAATAATATTCCTAAAATTAAAAACGGTCTCACAAAATTGACTCTTTGATTTAATTCTGCAAAAAGCGACCGCACCACCGCTGAAAACCCACAGTGTATAAATCCATCACGCAGAGTGGTACAATCAGACGAGCCTGGGCTGCAAGGGGGGTATATTCACTTTTTCACGACTGAGGAAAACACAGCGCCGGGGAGGGGAAAAAAACACTAAAACAATTGACAGTTTTGGTTCTATGTTCCCCCAAGTGTCTGCGAAATGTCTACGAAGGCGGAGCAGTGTAAGTACGGCTTTGTGTGTGTGTTTTTCCTGTCATGTCATGGTGGTTTTGGAAACTGGGAATGTGATTTTTGTTTTAACCAAGAAAGCGAATGAGGGTAGCTGTCCTTGGTGATGAAACCGCGGTTGCCATGGCAGGTTGCAACACGTCTTCTCATTGCAGAGGCTGGCTGGGGGGCTCAGCACCGGAGACAATGTGTATATGTGTTTCTCTGCATGTTGAGGGAAAAATCATTCAACGGCTACATCGTCATGTTATCTTTTTTTGATTGACGTGGCTGGATGAGACGCGTGCAGAAAGCGAGGTGTGCTGTTGATGTCAAGGTCGACTTGACAGTATTTTTTTTTACTGAAAAATACGGTGGCATTATTATTTATCAATAATGTGGTTTGATCACACCTTCCGGAAAGACTGCTGTTCATTTTCCCCCTTATTCCTCCGATTGCTTTTGAACAGGTGGAAAGCAGCCCCTATCCTTAGATTTGCTTCTTTATTCCTGTTGGCAATTCTGTTCAAACTATTAATCAGATAGCCTATTGCGTGTTTTCAGTATATAACACATTACAAATATGTGGTCAAACTTTATGTGTGGGGGGCTTCCATTTCAATTTGCTAAAAGTTGTATTTTTCTGAAAATGTTTGTGGGCAATATGGAATAATTATTCAGGCTAGCATCAGAAAAACAACTTGACAGCTGTTGTTTCCGTATTTCTTTAAACATATGCATGTTACTTTTAAGGCATCAAAGGTTTTAAAAATCCCTCAAGATATTAAGATATAAGAAGAGAGAAGCATGTGTGCTACAGTATGTTTTGCAGCACAGACTTTGACCACACATGCTCAAATGCCTACAGCTGTTATTTGTATTTTTGGGATTTGTCATCTACAGGTCAGGGAGGAAGCTAAACACCACTGCCCAAAGTCACAGAAAATGGGTCAACAATCACCCCCTTCAGCTTAATTTAGCTCCTAATAAACCAAACAAAAATAACACATTCATGTATAAAACAAGTGACCTGAGGGGGGAGTTCAACATAGAAAGGGTTCTTGCTGAAATGTGTCTCAGTATCAAATGTTAAGGGATGAGTAATCCCTCTTTACTGTCTCATGCTGACTGTATTTTCCCATCTTGTCTTGGGACTTGAACTGGCAACCTTTTGTACATAAGCTTGTTTCTGTAAGCAATAGGTTATATCATCCTCTAGGGATGCCTGTGACCCCACCGATGTACCAAAAAGGTCACCTGGAGAAGGCCAGAGAGCCATGGGAACACAGACTCTTTGTTTAACTTGATAATTAGTACATCCGCATTAAATGCATGGATCTTGGCCAAAAAACTGCAACAGGAGCACAGCTTCATGCATGTCATGCCATTTGCCTTATCTGTGTACTCAGATTCATATGATGAGTCTCACTAGTTGATTTGCTTGTTACTCTGCTCTTTATTTTGTCTAGTTGCCTCTAAGATACGATACTTGCAAGAGTATCACAACCGTGTGCAACACAATATTTACCCTGTGCCCTCCGGAACAGACATTGCAAACACACTGAAATACTTTTCCCAAACCCTGCTCAGGTAAGTACCCTGCTTTGGAGCCAACAGGTGAAGTACCAGACTGTAGGATGTTTGATATTTAGCTTCCTTTCTCAGTCAGGCCAGATAACTTACAGCAGGTTGTTCTGAGACACTTTCTGAAAGGTTTGACAGAAGGGCCACTTTAGAGCGGATATGAAGTTATGGTGTTCTGTTAAAGCATCAGGGATAGGAGGCTCAGGGATGTTTATTGATTCAGTGGTCTCTTGCTAAATGAGCGTGGCCTGTTGTGTCCTTCCCAGAGGAGGCTGGTGGAGAGTTGCAGGGTCAGCCTGTTCCCCTGGGTCCTGTGAAAGCCTGTGGAAGGGACAGTATGTAATTTCCTCTCCAACACAGGTCAAGTAGGCAGCCATTTTGGACACATCTTATTCACAATGTGTCATGTCCCACGATTTCTCCCGCTGGGACATCTTCACCATGAAGTGATGGGATATTGTGGTATGTCATATGGTTAGTTTAGCCTTCCTGGCTGCTGCTTTTAAAGACAATATTAGTGGTGTCCTAACTTATTAGCCACTTTGCAAAAAAGGGAGAGATTACTGACGGCTGAATTTATATGCCCCACTTTTATCATTATTATCAGCTTAGGGTGCAATCTATTTAAGATTGGCAGCTGGCCTCAATTCTACACTTCATGCTCAGCTCCATAAGGACTATTCCTCTGCTGAGTGATGCTCACAGTGTATTCTGGTCATTTTGTGCTTCGCTGAAGGGCTGTCCAGTCCCTTTACTTTTAAACAGGGCTTCTCATATGTTTTTGGCACAGATGGATCATGACAGGGACTGCAACTGTGGGAATATGTGTTAAACCAAGTGACGTTTTTGTCACTAAGGGACAGCGTAATTTGAGTGTGAAAAGCTATGATGCCACAGTTAAACAGTTGCTTGATTTGTTCCCAAAGCAGACTCTCTAAGCCTCAGATATGCGGTGCAAGTAATGCTCTGCACTATTATAAGGGTCTGGTTTCCTCAGCAGGGACTGCAGGATTATCCATACACCTGTGCCTTCTGAAGCCCAGGGTGAAGAAAGAGAGAAATGAAAGAGAAAGACAGGCAGAAAGTGGTGCCTTGAAAAGAGGAGCAGGCATGTGTCATGTTCCTGGAATGAAAAACTGAAATCGCCAAAGGAGGTAGTTGCTGTTTCATACACCAATTGTAGGGTTAGTGCAGGTCAGCTGCAGAACATAAAATAAAGAAGGGTTAAAATGGTCTCTTCACTGACAATTATATATATATGCCTCTCTAAAGACGAGATGTATCTTTGTCATATTTCTCCAAGTCAGACTGAGCTCTGAATCAGTGAGCCATGATGACTCCATGCCAAACTGCATCACTCTAAGCAGAGTGACTGTAGACAGCAGAAATCTTATTGTTTGACATGACTGTCTGTAAATATGTACTTTTAGGAAGGCTGACTGTGCTATGAATTACTGCTTAGTAAATGACTTCGTATTGACAGTGCAGGGTTTGACAGTCGATGTATGTCATGTGTCTGTATCAGTGCATTTCTACATGTGTTTAATGTGTCGTACATGTCTGTAAACTCTGTGTTGTTTGTATGTATGAGTGTGTGTATGTATGCACATATGTGTGTATCTTTATGTGTATTTGTTTAGTGTATGCGTGAGAGCGTGTCTGTTTATCTCTATGTTCATTGTTCAAAATAATGATGTTTTCTATATGGGCAGTGAAAAAGTCATACTCTGAGATATGGTCTGTTGTTTTGAAATAAGCCCTGTTCAAGTTTACGTTGTATATTAATTCAGCTTTATTAAAAAAATCGACACTGACTTAAATCTTACAGAGTATAACTTTGGGGGGATAAGTCAGAAAATGTTACATTCTGTTGTTGACAGTGTAAATCTAAAGATCTAAATGGCTAAACATTATGCATATATTGTCATGTTAAAAAATATTGAAATCCCCTTTCTCAATGCCCGAACATGCTGTAACTCTACTTTTTGAGTGACCTTTCAAAATAAATTAAAAACCAAAATACAATACATCAGAATTTATAATCTGGGCTCTCTTGATAAATCCCAATCATTTGCCTGATAGAACAGCTTAGCTCTTTAATGTGCTGTAAAAAGAGCAATGCTCTCTGGCCCCCCTTCCCCCTCCTCCACCTGAGATGCTCCACACTCAACCCAACTAGTTTTTCCTTTTGTTTTTTCTCCTCTCTTGAGATTTTTAAAATGTCCACCACCTTCCCCAGGGAACAGCAAACACAATTGTCCATCCTGCATTAGCTCACAAACATAATGCTACCAGTCATCTCCCCCTGAAACAACCTATTCCTTTGTCATTATAGTTTCTCCTCTACCGTAGATTAGTTGTTACATTTATTTTAGAAACCTGAATCCATATGCCTGTTGGATCTCATTATTTCTCCCAATGATACTGGTACAGTATCATAACGTATGCATACGGACATTATTTCTCTGGTGCAATAAACATGTGCTGTGACCTATGGGCATTTGATCTAACTTCACACACATGTTTATTACTGGCTGAAGCATGTTTCAAAAGTGTCACCTCTGTATTTTCCCTGAGCCAATTTGGTGTCACTCCCATCCTTGACAGCCCCACCAAAGACAAGGACATTTATTTTTATTTTATTCCACGGCTCATTGGCCTTTTTGCATGGCAGCTTCTGACCTTGCTGATTGAAAGATGGCAGCCATCGAGGGACAGTCAATTGCACTGTACCTTTTTGGAGAAGTATGGGGTTGCCACTGAAAACATGCCATTTTTTATATTTTTGCTCCTTGTCACCAGATACGCATGAGATGCAGTGATCATTGCAGTTTGTGCTCATGTTTTTTTTGTTTTCCAAGTGCAGACAAAACGAGATTAATTGAATTAAAGTCACTCTGAACCGACAAAGCAGGGAAAAATTGCCCGTGCCTTCAGTGAAACAGTCAAATAGTGAGACACTGCATCCTATGTGGGGTTTATCTGGGTTTGTTTTTTTCTATTTACGCTGTCTCTGTAGTGCCATTTCAATGTAATGTGCTGTTTTTTTGTGTCTTTGTTGTCTCTTTTTTTCCCTTGTTCCCCTCCCCTACCCTCCCTCCCCTCCCCTCCCGCCCCGGAGCAGCATTCTGTCCCGCACAGGCAGGAAGGAGAACCAGGAAGCTTCCAATTTGGCCGTGCCCATGACCATGTGTCTTTTTCCTGTGCCATTCCCACTCACCCCATCTCTAAGACCACAAGTCAGTTCCATCAACCCTACAGTTACTCGCTCCCTCCTTTACAGCGTTCTGCGCGATGCCCCGTCAGACCGCGGGGGGCAGGGGCAGCAGAGTCGGGACGCTCAGCTCTCAGAGTACCCCTCTCTGGACTATCAGGGCCTCTATGTGACCCTCGTGACCCTGCTTGACCTGGTGCCCCTGCTGCAGCACGGTCAGCATGGTGAGTCAAGGCCCAGTGCACCACTGTTTGTCATCATCATCCCCGAGCCGCCTGGCCTGCATGAAGCCACTGCTGCTTTTTTGGCCTCTTTTGTAACTGGAGGAGAGAAGTCCTGCTGAGGATCTTGAGGGATGCATGGGGTGATTGGGAGCACGCTGGATCCTGTCAACTTAATCGTTCATAAGCCATTGGATACACCAGACATAGGCCTTCTCTTCTGTGTATCATACTTGATTGCATGTGTGTTATGTAAAGTGGGAGAAATGTTTTACTTATGTTGTCATGTGCAAGTAAATAGGTTAAATGGGAAAGTTAGGCTAATGTTATGTGTATTTGGAAACACTTTCTATGATGGCAATGTCTATAATGCAGTATAAAAATACTTATATTGTGTTTTAATCTGGTTATATAGCTGTATAATTATAGTTATATGCACTCATTAATATTCCTAATGCTTTTCAAACAATTCTCTGAAGACATTATAAAGCATTTATAATACAATTGTTGATTATTATGAATGATTATTACTATGGGAATTTTGATATGATCCTTGTGAAAAATGTGAGTGAAAATCATAAAGTATTATGATACTAGATTTGATAAGTAACTAGAAATTGCTTTAAAGTGTGTCGTGATTATTATTTAAAAGCATTACAAAATATTGAAAATGTTGGATTTTAACAGAGCTGTAAGTGTGTTTATAACGTGTTTTAAACGTAGACATCAGAGAAAGTGATTCCTTTTGTTATTTTCAATACATTTAGAATATATGTGAGAATGAATATTATCTGCAATGTTTTTCATGGACCTAGGCTGCATCACAGTCAGTGCTCTTGTTTTTCATAAATATTTTACCACTGTTAAAGAAGCTCAAAAGCATGAAAACCTACCTCCTTGACTTGAATGCTCAACTTTTCCTGGGGGCAAACTGTACTTTAGTGGCTGTTAAAGAAATCTCTCCGCCCTCAGCTAAAGTTCATATGGCAAATGTTCTTCTTTATTTCACTGTTAAAATGTTTTAGTATGTAAATTATCTTATGACTGAAATTTCATGTAATTATGACATCTGCAACTGCATACAGTATGTGAATACTGTATGTACTGTGATTTGAATGAGTCTCTGTGTATCTCTCTGTCCTTTTTTTTGCCCTTTTCCCTTTCCCCTCAGATTTGGGACAGTCCATATTTTACACAACAACTTGCCTCCTGCCCTTTCTCAGTGATGATATTCTCAGCACTTTGCCCTATACAATGATCTCCACTTTAGCCACATTTCCCCCTTTCCTTCACAAAGACATCATTGAGTACTTGAGCACCTCTTTCCTCCCCATGGCTATATGTGAGTATCATTTAGACAACTAATTCACTTCCTGTCATAAATTAATTAGGTTCAGATAATTAGTGATTCATTAATTGTATTTATCCTATTTCATTTAATAAATATGCTACTATATTGAACAGAGCATAAAGTACATTTTTATTTTTTTCCTCCCTGCTTGTGTGTAGTGGGCTCCACTCGGAGGGAGGGTGGAGTCCCTGCCTATGTCAATCTGTCTGCATCCTCTATGCTCATGATTGCAATGCAGTACACAACAAATCCAGGTAAACCATCATAACGGCTGCTTTCCAAGAAAGAAAACCTTCACTGTAATGTTGTGTGGTAATGGCTCATTCCTTAAGCTGGTCTCTTCTTCTTCCTAGTATATCACTGTCAATTGTTGGAGTGTCTAATGAAGCACAAACAGGAAGTGTGGAAGGTACGTGTCATATAAACACATAATACAGATATGAGATCATTTGTGTAAAAACAGTGAGCTGAAGTCATAACGTTACGTCTATGTTCAACTAAATTCTGATAAGAAAAATAAATATTTCTTTTCTGGGGGTCAAGAGGAGAGACGAGCATGCAGGGACAGTCTACAAAATGCAACTCTTAAACAATATACTACATAAATATTTCGAACTTCTTTTTCATACAGTAAAATGCTACCAAAATAACCCTACATATTAATCTCTCCTACTGGTTTAAACACAACACTTGTTTTGAAGAAATATGCTTTAGCATAATGTGGGTGAATTTCTTTGTGCAAAATGTCCAATACCTCCTCTTTTTAATGCTACGAAAATCAAGTGGCGCTATTTGGTTAAACTACCTAAATAGGTTTGAAAAAAACTATGGTGGGGTTTGAAAAATATTTTTTTAGCATTTTAACCATAACGTCCGGAACACGCTGGATCTCGTCCGCTCTCTAAAGCTGAGCAGGATTAGGCAGGGTCAGTATTTGGATGGAAGTAGTCGGGGAATATCCGGTGCTGCACATTTTTAATTAAACATGTGTGGACCTGCCTAAAGTGTTAAAAAGTGGGACTCCAGTGAACACATATTATATTATATGTTATAGCAAAGACATTGTAAAAGACACAAGTTCATTTTTTAAAACTTAAATTATTGTGTATACACAGAATACAAGGCAAACAAGATGTTTAATGTCAATGTCACCATTACTAAGTGATTGTGTGCAACACTACACTGTATAATAGTGAAGTTATTATACAATTTTACATTTTTCAAAATAATATTTATTTTTATTTTGTAATCTTACCAGTAGACCATTCATGTGTGAGGGGGTGTTGGTTGCACTTCACTATGACATGATATGTTTGTCCTTTCGCCGTTGCAATTTGTAGACGGTCCCTGTACACTTGTCTCTCTCAGCCGCAGATAAGTCAGAGACCAATGTAAGTTGTCCAGCTTTTTGTGGAAAATTAGGTCTTAGCGTGTATTTTCTTCTTACTACAGTTCTTAAGAGACTTATTATGTGTTTTAACACCGATTTGTTTATGAGTTATTGGTCCGTCAAATTCAAATCCGTCAATATCTTTATAACTTTCCGAGCTGGCTCTATACATGTTTGTAAACAAAACACGATAGCAATGTGGGCAAAAGTCTCATTCTCATGACACAACATATAGCTAGCAAAGCAGACACCAGTTATTCCTACCTTTAGGTGAGGATACGTTACTGTAGTCCATTGTTTCCTTGAATAATTTTTAAATGCTCTACATTTCGGGAACTGTTCTTAGTAGCTTTCTTGCTGAGAGAGAAGACAACACCACCGACCTAAAGCAAGTGCATCCAGCATTAAATTAGTTTAAACACTGGAAAAAGTTAGGAACAGCTTGCTGGCTCTGTTAAAAGGCAAACATAATATCCTACTTAAACTAAAGTAGAAAAACATGACATGTCATACAACATAATACATCTTTACAAAAACTGAAATATATAACCCATAGCTAACCCTAAAACTACCGCTTGTTTTTAAATGTCAGGGTGCGGCTGCTCCTAATGTTTATGCTAACAAAGCTAAAAGTCTAGCCTACAGTTGCTAGCTTCCTATAGCGATGTCCTAGAAAAAAAGGCCTTCAGTATTTACAAAAAACGTTAAAACATTTTCTACAAAAAAATATGTAACGTCTAAAGTATTTTATAAACATAGAGCAACATTTATTTTATAAAGGGATACAAAATATGTTGGATAGAAAATCTACAACTAGTTACCTTCCATTGATAATTATTACAATTCTTGAAATGTCATTGCCCCTTTTGATTCCTGTTGATGTTTATACTTTACAGGACCTTCTTTATGTCATATCCTATGGCCCATCTCAAGTCAAGCCTCCGGCTGTACAGATGCTGTTTCATTATTGGCCCAACCTGAAGCCACCAGGAGCCATCATCGAATACAGGGGGCTTCAGTACACAGGTCAGACTCTTTAACACATCTTCTGCTTATTGTGTCCTTAAACTGACTAAAGTCTAACATGTCCCCTATTTTCCTTCGTTTTTCTTTTATACTGCCTTGTGACTCTTCTATTTCCTGGATAAGCCTGGAACCCCATCCACTGTCAACACATTGAGTGCCACAATGCCATCAATAAACCGGCTGTCAAGGTGACTTCAGTATTACTTTTTTTGTTTGTTAAATAAGCCTTAAACATTACACGTTTACATTCCATGGCCGGTTTGTGGTTGTGGATCCCACATTCCTGTATGTCTACAATGCCTTATGCCATATTTTAAGGACATATTAACTGCAAGCTCTGTATTTAAAATCCCTCGATAACCTTTTTGGGAATGCGTTGGGCATGTGTCAGACTGCCTTTCAGAGTTCAACTGTGCGTGTCGGTGGGTTTTCTTTTGTGAGCTGCTCGGTAAATAAATCAGGGCAGCTGTGGGAGTGGGTAATGATATCAGCTTCTATGGTACATGCTCCAGTCTCTGCTGTCGCTGCTCTGCTTTATAATCTCCGCCTGCCTTTACTCAACTGTGCTCAAAACTGACAAATAAAGTAGAAACAAGGGCACGGACTGGGGCCAGATTTCAATTACCAGGTGCAGGGAGGGGGTACAGGGGAGGGGGGCTTAATTGAAAGTGGTGACCCCGTGCAGCCCTTGAGGATAAGGTGGCATCAAGTGAGCACAGTAAATTACAGTGCAGTGCACCATCTGAGCATTGAGGTTTAGCACAGGGCCAGGCACAGGTTGCAAGAAAACAGAGAGCAACATATGCACGCAGCCATCCACACAGAGGCGTGGGGAGACAGGTATAGGTGTCACATGATTTATTTGGCAAGATTGTGATGTACTACCCTTGGAGAGCACAATGTGAAGGGAACAATGGAAAATGTTTGCTTAGCAAATTATCAATATGAAATTCAATTCTCAGGGACTTATTTGGTTGGTAAGGGATTCAAAAAGGGGGTTGGATCATGGGAGTTTTTTTGCAATGTGAAAATTATCATTCCATTACCTTGTTTAAATTGTAATGCCCCTATGTAAACTCTTTATGCATTTTTAGATATTATTAAAATGTATTTCCATATTGTCTCACCACTCGTATTTTCGTACAGTCCCTACATTTGCATAAATTGTTTATTTACTTATTGTTTTTAGGAAAATAAAATGTTATTCAATATCACATTCATGTTTTAACAATACCTCTCTTACTTTGCAGATGTGTATAGATCCTACTCTTTCTGTTGCCCTGGGAGACAAGCCCCCTCCTCTTTATATATGCGAGGAGTGCAGCCAGAGGATAGCAGGGTAGGCATCTGTTTCACCTCCTACCTCCATCCCCCTCCTTCAATATGATGCCATTCAAAACCTACATCACCTTCTGCCTGTCTCATTATTCCTCACTTTTTCCCAGGGGAAATGTATCGCCATGGTTACGTAATTCCCTTGTGCTGATAATGAGATCATCATAATGAAACTACGCAGCCACTTATTTCTCTTTTTCTCCAGCATATAGCATGTTATAACTCTCTATTTTTGTCTTCTGTGAGGTATTGAGGGGAAATATTTTGTGTTGCAGCTCTGTAACATATTTGTTGGTCCGTACATCAAGCATTTGACTTTACTCTGACCTTTTCAGGGACCACGCTGAATGGCTTGTTGATGTCCTCCTGCCCCAAGGTGAGCGTTCACAAACAACAAGGTGTCTGAGAGTCTCTCAGTCTGTCTCTTTCCCCACAGACAAGGAGACATGTTACAATATTTAGTCAAATGTACAATCTAAAGAACGTTTTGTTTCTGAGGATATAAATTCAATAAATCTGTTTTAAAAAGTAATTTGTGCTTTGCAGTAGAAAAGGGAGCTTTTCTTTGCAGTGGGCTGATATATTATGAATACATAATATGTTATTATTGGAGCTGTATTTCATTGGTAAAAGCTGCTTCATTTTGTATATGAGGTTTAAAGAACAGTTTTCATTTTCCAATTAAACATATGACTGATTTTGCAAGCTACTTTCGTTGCCTGCAAATTTAAAGTTTGTTTGATTTGTCTTTGCAGCGGAGATATCTGCCATCTGTCAAAAGAAGGTAATATTTGTATTTGTACTGCAGTTGCCTACACTCTCATTTTCTCTTGTGATCCATCCTTCTACAGTTCGGTGTCATAATGAACATTATCCAATGTTTCCCTTTATTTAGGACAAATAAACATTTGCAGTGCTTGTTGTTACAGATCTTCACTACATCAGAATGATAAACTGTTAACCTTGTGGAAGACATTTTCACAAAATCCATTTTCACCTGTGATAGGTAGCTCATTCATTTATAAACCTGACATGTTTTTCATTGAGAAGTCCATTCACTGGAAATGCCACATCATTTCAAATGAAGCTGCTGGGGCATGATGTTTTCTCGCTGTAGTTGAACGCACTGCTGAGGGCAAGTACTCCCTGCTGGTTTCCAGGGAGACCCAGGGAAAGTGTGAGATGATCTAGGTACAGGCCTAGCAGCTGCCCGGTGTTGTCAGGGTAAACGGCCTCCTTCCTGGTTTGCCCGGGGTTTTGTATAATCCACTACCTCCCTTTCTGATCAGGCTTTGTCACACTCATTTCAGAAAACCTTTTTTGAACTCCCACCAGGATTTACACCAGCTCTGCCATCTCCATCTGAGAATAACTAGTTATAAATATACCATAAAACCCAAACATAGAACGTACTGTAAATAAATAACAGTAACATCAGGGTTGTGCTTTTCTGTTGAAAGCTGGTTGAGTAAATGAGAGAACTCACCATTATAGGACAGATATGTTAATTTGATAGGGAGCAATGCATCTCTCTAATGGCACAAGATTAGAGGCTGATCAGATTAGGATGGTCCTCTAGTGCCATCATTTTATTTTTAGAAACCTGAGACGCCATGGGGACACATAAAGACTTTTTCTGACAGATCAACATCTCTAAACAAATTCATATTGGAGAGTACGACATTCAAAGTCAGAGCAGTTGCTTTTGAGGCCAGAAATATGTTTATTTTTAGAGACTTGTCATAATGCATTATTGGCTGTGATTGTGGCATATTTTAATTGTGTTGCCTAGTGCCCAGAACAGAAATAAACTGATCTCCTCCGCCTACTTTCCCCTGTTTCTTGGCTTTGTAGAACTGTAGCTCTCATGTGAGGAGGGCCGTGGTCACCTGCTTCTCGGCTGGCTGCTGTGGGCGCCATGGCAACCGGCCTGTCCGCTACTGCAAGCGTTGCCATGTCAACCACCACAGCGAGGTGGGGGCTGCGGCGGAGACCCATCTGTACCAGACCTCGCCCCCTCCCATCAACACCCGCGAGTGCGGAGCAGAGGAGCTTGTGTGCACTGTTGAAGCTGTTATAAGGTACATCACAGCGTTAACACAGCCGCAGTTAGAGGGCATACGCCTATAATGCTGTGAAACATGGTTTTCAATGAATACATGGCCAACAATACGACACAGCATTTGATCATTAATATATATGCCATGTCAGGATATTTGTTTGTGTGTTTTCAGCTTCTCCCCTGCTCTTACTCTATCAATATAACCCTGCGAATCCTCTGTTATCCTCTCCATATCCCTCCAGTCTTCTCAAGGAGGCAGAAATTCATGCAGAACAGCGCGAGTTTGAGATGAACAGGCGTCGTCAGATGGGCCTGTCCGCCTCCCACCACTCCCTGGACAACATCGAGTTTGACAACAAGGAGGACGACCAGCACGACCAGCGGCTCCTCAGTCAGTTCGGCATCTGGTTCCTGGTGTGTAATCACTGCTGTGTCTGTCAATAACAGGAAGTTTAGAGATAAGGATGTGTGCAGTGCATGGCCTCTTATCTCTACAGTGATGAATTCATGGTTACCTGACTAATGAGTTCTCTTGTCTGACCTTCACTCATGTGTATCTGCAGGTGAGCCTGTGCACACCCAATGAGAACACGCCGACAGAGAGTCTGGCTCGGCTAGTCAGCATGGTCTTCCAGTGGTTTCACTCCACCGCCTACATGATGGACGATGAGGTCGGAAGCCTGGTGGAGAAGCTAAAGCCTCAGTTTGTCACCAAGTGGTTAAAGACAGTGTGCGATGTGAGATTTGACGTCATGGTGATGTGTCTGCTGCCCAAGCCTGTTGAGTTTGCCAGGGTAAGGCCACGATCCAGGTCAACTGAACACACAGTATATGGTTATTTTTCTAAAACAGAACCAACATGAACATTATAACAACAAATATCCAGCTAATGAGCATCCCATATGTTTATATGTGTTTTAACTCTGGTTAGGTTTTGAATATGGTGCACTTTGCAACATTTCTGCATATCATTTAGTCGGCATCTCACTGAAGCCATGATGTTTAAAAACTAAGTAGTGTAAGTCACCTGTCACATCTGAATGATCTTGGCTGTGTTCCCTCCATCCACACATTTCCCCAGGTTGGAGGTTACTGGGACAAGTCCTGTAGCACAGTGACCCAGCTGAAGGAGGGCCTGAATCGGATCCTGTGTTTGATACCTTACAATGTCATCAGTCAGCCGCTGTGGGAGTGCTTCATGCCTGAGTGGTTGGAGTCCATCCGCACCGAGGTGCCCGACAACCAGCTCAAAGAGTTCCGGGAAGTGCTCAGGTATATCCATCACCTCCAAGTGTTTGCGTGTTGTAGTTGTTATTACTGTAATAAAGAAATGTCTTATTCCATATTAGCAGCGGTGAAAATGTTCTAAGTTATATGTAGCTGTGCTTATTCAGATGTACCCTTTATGAAAAATGTAGTGACAATCTGTACCTTGATGTCAGTTGTGTCACTTGCTGGTGTTATTTTATTACTCCCAGGTATGACTGGCAAACTGCCCACAACATTACATTATGTTAAAAATATTTCTAGTGCAGATAACATTTAGCCTGATAGCAGTTTTTGTAGTGCCCCTAACATGAAAGATAAATGATTGGTTTGAAGTCCACAGAATCAGGGAAATAAGGCTCTTTCCAAAAATACTACTTCAATGGTCTATAATGCATGACACTAGCTTTTAAAGCACAGAACATTTTAAGATTGGAGGGGTGGATACATTTTCCGGCTTTTTATTTTTCTTGAAAAGAGTTGCTGATACAGTACCAGAAGCTAATTACCTTAGCTTAGCATAAAGACTGGAAGCAGGGGAAAAACAGCTAGTTGCACAATTAAAAACTGTGCACAAATTGAAATACAACAAGTTGTGTTTTTAGTTTTCATGGAAACACACACAGTATTCTCAGCAAAATAACACGGAAATGACTGGGCACTAAACATTTTTTTTTCTTTTTGTGTGTACTGAATAAATAAACAGGAGGATGTTATAACAGGAGTCAGATAAACATTACTGATTGTGTAACAGTTTCCGAGGAATGTTATATTCTGTTGTGCCTTCTGCTTACAGTAAGATGTTTGATATTGAGCTGTGCCCGCTGCCCTTCTCCATGGAAGAAATGTTTGGCTTCATCAGCTGCAGATTCTCTGGCTACCCAGCGTCTGTGCAGGAGCAGGCTCTGCTGTGGCTGCATGTAAGCACACACACACACACACACACACACACACACACACACACACACACACACACACACACACACACACACACACACACACACACACACACACGCATGCATGCACGAACACACTGTCTCGTGTCCATTTCACATCCTGTGGTTCTGTCCACAGTGCGTGTGAATTGAACAGGTTGTCATAGAGTGTGAGAGTCTGAGCAGGGGCTCTGCTGAATATGGATCTGGGTCACTGAAGCAATTTTAGAGTGATAGGAGAGATTTTGCCTTTCATCCCATATGCACTCACAGCTTGCTGCCTGTATACATGGATCAGTTTCAAGTTTTCTGTCACAAATAAAAGTTTGCATCTGCCCTCATAAAATAGCGCACATTCAAAGAATAAGTGTTTTTTACTCTGCATAGTGTACCTCTGAAAACTCACACAGCAAGCACAGAGCATCCAACCCTAAAGAGGGAAAGCACACAGACTAAATACACAAGGCCCTATTCAACTAATGTAACACAGGTGTGACAGAAAACAGGCAGCGGGAAAAAGGCAAGAAGTAAAACAAGTCACATGATTAAAAACATAAAACAGGAACAAATAACTACATACATTACCCAGGACATCCTGAGTAACTTGAAAATGTGTTTCTGGAAAAACACATTTGATGAATTATTTTTCAATGCTTTGATTAGTATGTACACAATTGCTTTAACCTCTTTTTAACCTCTTTTTTTTGTTGAGAAAGTGGCAGATCTTTCGGTATGTAGGAAAATCATTTGTTTGACTTATTAGTGTGAATGAACCCTTATGTTGTTTGGACTCAGGTGCTGTCAGAGCTGGACATTGTGGTGCCTCTTCAGCTGCTGATCGGGATGTTCTCTGATGGAGTGAACTCTTTGAAGGAGCTGGCCAATCAGAGGAAGGCTCGTGCCTCAGATCTGACTGAAAACACTGGGGCTGGGGGGACTGGGGCTCGCAGGGTGACACTTCAACCAAAACATCACCTGACACATTTGGCTGTTTGATTATGACACATTTATATAATTGTTTTCTGTTATACCTTTCATTGGCATGTAATGTGTGTTACCATGGTAACAGGCAATGTCTAAATATAGCTCCTTTTGAGATCCTAATTTAACTTGACTGTGATGTGGATTTACCTTTGAAATTTAAAGCAGAGCAACTCTGCACTCATCATGTCATGACAGTAAACAGGGGACATGAAGATTTAAAGACTGCCAGAAGCACGAAGAGTTTGAATTTGAAGTTAAACACATTCACTCTACTTTATAAAGTGATGTAATCTTTGCTTGTAGGTGAGCGTGGTGTCAGATCCAGGACGCCGCGGGCAACACAACACCCTCAGTCCGTTCCCCAGCCCCTTCAGGAGCCCTTTCCGTAGCCCCCTGCGCTGCAGCCCATTCAAAAACCTGGGTCACGCCGCCGGCCACTGCGCTCTGGATCTGGACTGTGATGATGATGACATGAACCTTGGCTGCTTCATCCTCATGTTTGACCTAATCCTAAAGCAGGTGACCACACCTTCCCAAAACATTTTTTCCTAAAGGGACTATTTCAGATTCTCATTGGTGATGATATTTTACGAAGGGAACTTATTTAGTTTCATGGCTCCACTTTGTTGCCCCATTTTTATGGTCACATCTCTTGCTGTCCAGATGGAGCTCCAGGATGACGGTGTGATGCTGGGTCTAGACAGCAGCCTGGGGAAGGATATCGTGGGCATTGTCAATAATGTCTTCCAAGCCCCGTGGGGGGGCACTCACACCTGCCAGAAGGATGACAAAGCCCTGGAGTGCAGCCTGTGCCAATCCAGTATCCTGTGCTACCAGCTGGGCTGTGAGCTCCTGGAGAGACTGACCCCCCGAGAAGAGATCCGCCTTGTGGTGAGACACAGCATGAATTTAAATTGGTCTAATTGAATTCTGTGCATTAAGCAGGGCTTTTAAATGAATGCCATGTAAACCCCCCATGTCCCAAACGTGCCTGGCCGAGATAATGTTGTTATAAATGAAAATATGTTCATAAGTAATTTCAACCTCTGTCTCTTTTGTTTGTGACATCTAACAAGGCAAGGCAAGGCAAGGCAAGTTTATTTATATAGCACCTTTCAACACAAGGCAATTCAAAGTGCTTTACAAAAAATGAAAGACATTAAGAAAATGGCATTTAAAAACAGTCATTAAAAAGCAAAGATAATAAAATAAACATTAAAAGAAAAAATACATGGATAAAAGTTACAGTGCAGTTTAAGATGTGAATAGTTCAATTAAAAGCAGCGGCAAAAAGAAAAGTCTTCAGCCTGGATTTAAAAGTAGTCAGAGTTGCAGCGGACCGGCAGGTAACAGACATTTTAAATTATGAAATGGAAATCACGCTGAGCTGAATTACTAATGAGGATGAAATATATAAATGAGACGTTATGAAAGTGTTTATTTGTCCTGCAGGAACCTACAGATTGTTTGGAGGAGACCTTGCTTATGTCGGGGCCAGATTTCTCCCTCGGTGCATCAAATGGAAGTCAGGAAGGAGACAGCCAAAAGGGCGTGCACACCGAAAACCCCACGAACAATTCTCCTGATAACCCATGTGTGTACCAGTTCTTTACACAGTTAAACATCTTTAAATGTGTTAGCCATGACAAAACATGTTTTTTTACTTTTTACTGCCAGAAGAATACCAATAATTCCCCATCTTAAGAAATATGCTTATTTTCTGAAGCTAAGCTAAACTACTTTGCTATAGCCTATTTACCAGTTGTTAGCTGTAGATTTATATTTAAAAGAAAAGTTCAACATTTTGGCAGACATGTTTTGCTTTCTTGCCACCTATAAGAAGAGAAGATTGATACCACTCTCATGTTTGTAGGCCTATGGTAAATAAAAGCTACCGCTAGTAGCTAGCAGGAAATAGCTAGCCTAACTATATCAAAAGGCAATACAAATCAGCCTACTGGCACTTGTATTGCTATCTATTTTACACCATAACCCACACAGTTTCACTGAGATGTATGTACCTTATTATTTCTTGACCAGGAGGAACTACATATTTCCCACTGTTTACAGTCTTTAAACTAAGCTAAAGGGCTACCAGATCTAGCATCACATTTACCATATAGAAGTAAAAGTGGCATCAATTTAGGACTGGTGTTAGCATCCATATGTGAAACACTCATCACTTAACCATGTCTGATCTGTCAAGGTGCAGAGTCATTTGAACATTCCGTTGTCTCTAACACCACACTCTTCCTTCCAGCCATGAAGAATAACTCTGATAAGAAGTTCTGCTACCAGCAGCTCCCTGTGTCTTTAAAGCTCATATACACCGTTCTGCAGGTATAATAAAACCGAGAAAGATATGTTATGTGATTTACTTGAGTGTGGTCAACTCTTGAGTCACACATTTTGTCTGTATTCAGGAAATGTCTAAGTTTGAGGAGCCTGACATCTTGTTCAACATGCTGAACTGTCTGAAGATCCTGTGTCTCCATGGAGAGTGTTTGTATTTGGCCCGCAAGGATCACCCTCAGTTTCTGGCTTACATCCAGGAAAAGATGCTCATCCCCAGGTGTGTGCTGTGCTGACAGGCTTTTTGATTCAAAACTGTGGGAAAATGTTTTATTCATGTTAGAGTTTCTGTTTTGATTTTGATTTATTGTCCCAGAGGGATATTTGTTGTATTTGTCAGATATACACACAGCAAAACAGAAAAACATAGCAACTGAACTTAGAGATGGCCACAGATAAACCTATGGCAACATACTCTCTATACAGGTACAGACAGAACACACTCCTTGACAGCAATGTGTGTGTTTGTGTTTCAGTCTGTGGTCCATGTTGAAGTCAGAGTATTGCCAGCTGGCCTCCCTGGCTGTGCCTCAGCTTCTCCACGCTCTGTCTCTGTCGCACGGGGCGGACATCTTCTGGAACCTCATCAACACAAACTTCAACAGCAAAGACTGGAAAATACGATTTGAAGCGGGTGAGAGATTTATAGCTCATGGTGTAAAATAACATACATTGTTAATCTGCTTTTTGTTGCTCAAAGGATTATATTTAACCTCCTATCTAGGTATTAACACCTCATCAAGCTCATCATGTTGAGACTAAACCGTTCATTTTTGTATTTATTTTATTTTGCCAGTGAGGTGGTAATGAATGAACCATTAGACGACCCCCAGTCTGTTTATATAATATGCTACCTAAACCACTTCCTGCCCATATCTCTTCCTGTTGTCATGGTTACCGTGTGGTTCAAACGGTGGTAAAGAGGAATTGTGGGATTAATATCTTAAGTATGACCTTGAGACAAGGGCAGAGGACAGGTCCTCTGACTCAGTATATGAAATAAGGGAAACAGGAGAACAATAGAACTACAATATCCCCGAAAATATGGTTAACACTTCTGAAAAGGTATACAGATATTAGCCTTTTGTGTATATAAACGCCATAAAAATGTTAAAATACATTCAGTCATTGTCTTTATCTAGTAAAATGATGACAAAATCAAATCCTGATGGTTGATATCATCATATCATATGTGGAATGATGATGTTATCACACCCTTTCATTAGCAGTGTTGAAACAGATATAATTATGGACATAAATCATTCAAATATAGCTTTTATATATATATATTTACAACCTTTAAATGTGAAGAATAGGCAATGTGGGGCTACTCTGGAATGTCTTTTAACCACCACACTGACACCTAGTGGTCCACAGTATGTGGTATCCATTAGCCCAGTGTGGGTGAAAGTGTATTGATTTCTGCTATAAAAAAGAAAGTGTCTCTAATAGATTTTGATTCGAGTCGAGGTTAAAAAAACAAAATTACTCTTCAAGACTAAATGCATTCTTATTTTGTTCCTCACAGGGAATGTGGGACATTGTGTGGTCAATATCTTTGTGTATGTGAACACCATCCTGGGGACTAATACATTTATGAGCATTATAGCTTAGCATTATACTAAAAACAGTCTTTTTGCTTTTACGCCATTGGAGAAGATAGCGTAATAAATGATATTAATAATAAAGTACATATTTTCTACAAACAATATTTCCAAATGTCATAATATCTGTTATTATTTAATGCAAAATGTATAAACCGAGTCTCATACATTATTCCTAAGCTCTATAAAAACAGAATCCATATTGATACACCCATGCATTATGTGAAGACAAATATGCTGACATGGAGAGCTAAATAATAATAATAATAATAGCTTGGATTTATATAGCGCCTTTCAAGGAACCCAAGGTAACACATTCATTTATCTTCTTTTATGACCTCATAGCTGGTTCTGTTTATTATATTGAGTTAATTATGGCCGAACATGTAGCTCAGTTGTCTCTTCCTATTGTGTAATGTTCCTGTTAACTCTGTATTCCTATGATAACACTCAGTGGAAAAGGTAGCAGTTCTGTGTCGGTTCCTGGACATCGGGGCCGTGACCAAAAACCACCTGCTGAAATATTCCCTGGCTCAAGCTTTCTGCTGCTTCCTGGCGTCTGTGGAGGACGTCAACCCAGCCGTGGCCACGCGGGCCCGCCTGCTGCTGGACACCATCAAGAGACCGGCCCTGCAGGTCACCCTGATAGGCCCCATTTAAAACCAATTCTTATTGGACTTTAATGTGTGTTATCTAACCGCTCATGTCCCTTTGTGTGTTGTTTATTATACAGGGTTTATGCCTGTGCCTGGATTTCCAGTTCGACACTGTCGTGAGGGATCGGCCCATTATCCTCAGCAAGCTCCTGCTGCTGCACTGCCTGAAGAAAGACATTCCTGCGCTCAGCTGGGAGTTCTTTGTCAACCGTTTTGAAACGCTATCTCTGGAGGCTCAGCTGCACCTGGACTGCAACAAGGAGTTTCCTTTCCCTACTAGTATGTAGCTGTCCCCATTCAGACGTTTTTACAGCTGCTCCCACTACCCTGCGTGTTGCTTGACAGAATATTTAATGTACCATAAACATTTCAGCCTAACAGTGCTCCAAATTATACTCTTTTTAATTGTTGTTGACAGCCATCACAGCAGTACGAACCAACGTAGCCAACCTCAGCGATGCAGCAATGTGGAAGATACGACGGGCCCGCTTTGCCAGGAATCGTCAGAAGAGCGTGCGCTCCCTCCGGGACAGTGTGAAGGGAGCCCCACCGGAGTCTAAACGGGCGTTTTCCCTCCCTGAGTCACTAAGCAACCGTATTCGTGAGTAGCACAGATTCGCTTGTCAATTTGAATCTGACCCTGTGTCACTGTCATTCAGTCTGTGGTCGAATAGTGTTTGCAAAGCCTCTAAAGTGCCTCATAGTTGCTTTTTTCAACCTGAAAATACAGTCACATCCCTGACTGTATTTTCAAGTCAGTTAATCATCCCTTTTAATGTAGAGAAGCACCTACTGTCTCTGTTGTCCTAATGTGGTGATCTCAGCCCAAATCCTGTTCCTTGTGAGTAAAACAAATGCTCCTCTATTTGCAAAAACTATTTTACCAAAGGTGAGCCATTTTCCTAATGTTTCTCACATGTTTGTTCAACGTTCATGTCACTTAAATGTCTAAATACCACTTTGTTTAATAAAGGAGTAACTCCCTACAATGTCATTATTTTCATTGTTCTGGGAGATGCTTCTTGTGTTGGTGTCAAACATGATGTGGTCATTTGATATTTGTGATTAGCCCTAGTTCTTGACAACACTTGGATTTTACACTGTTTTGAGGTCATATATTGTTTTGTGTGTTTATGTGTTTGTGTGTGCACATGTGGCGGTGAAGCTCAGACATGTGTCCTGTGCTACCTCCCCTGTGAGTTATCTTAAATTGTGTTCTTCATATGTGGTTTTTAGCTCTAAGGCTTACGAGGCAAGAGCACTCTGCCCCGACACTGGGAGATATGATAGAGAAAGTCCTGCCAGGTAAATAACAACCTAAATCTGAAACATAATTCTTCATAACCACATCATATTGGAGGAAAATGCAGTATGAGTAACAATAAAGCTACTTGAAATGATGACAGAAAATATGAAAAAGCAATGTTTGCTCCATGGAGACAGTCATTGTTTTTTCATTATTCATTAATTCTGACACTGAAAAAATAAAACTCTTGCTAACAACTAGCTTGTTTTTTTGTTTAACCCCATTTATGTATTCCACTCTGATGTATATGTATTGCATGAGGATGTCTCCACCTGGACAGGATGCGTTGTTGACCCCCCTCCTTCTATGTTGTTACCCCTCCGGGCCTGCACCCTTCCTTCTGGCCCCCCTCTCTCCTCTCTGCAGTACTTTTCCTCCCGCACTTTAACCCTGACGCTTCAGCCCCTCTTGCAGGCCAGACCCCGTCTCCCGAGGAAGACACCGTCATCAAAGACCTGCTTCCCGAGGACGCCGGCATCGATCACCAAACAGTTCACCAGCTCATGATGGTGCTCATGAAATTTATGTCCAAAGACCAGAGCAGCGCCGAGGCCGACATTGGCAGTGCCAAAGCTTTCAACACAGTGAAGCGCCACCTGTTCGTGCTGCTCGGCTATGACCAGCAGGAGGGCTGCTTCATGATTGCACCTCAGAAGATGCGCACCTCCACCTGCTTTAATGCCTTCATCGCCGGCATTGCACAAGTGACTGACATATAGTCTATTATCATACATTTGAGATTTTCTTCATTTACATATTAACTGGTATTTTTGGTAAGACATTGTAAGGAATGTGACAGTGTAACATTATTTCTTCTAGGTGATGGACTACAATATTGGTTTGGGGAAGCAGCTGCTCCCCCTGGTGGTCCAGGTGTTGAAGTACTGCACGTGTCCCCAGCTGAGGCACTACTTCCAGCAGCCGCCTCGATGCTCTCTCTGGGCCCTGAAGCCACACATCAGACAGATGTGGCTCAAAGCCCTGCTAGTTATCCTCTATAAGGTACTATTTGTATTTCTGTGTTAGTGGCTTTTCATTGCATGGAATATTCATTCACTCCCTAGATTATATGTTTTTTTCCACCTCTAAGTGATTGCTGAATGTTGCTGTATATTTTCTTAATATGATATACATGCTGGATTGCAAAGAGAAAACATAAGCTTATTATATTTGTCTGTGCTCCACAGTACCCTTACAGAGACATGGAAGGGAATAAAGTGGTCCTCCATCTGATTCACATCACCATCAATACGCTGAATGCCCAATATCACAGCTGCCGTCCCCACGCTACAGCAGGACCGCTCTACAGCGACAATTCTAACATGAGCCGCTACAGTGAGAAAGAAAAAGGTGAAGCAAAATAAAGGATGTTGTTTATCTCAACAACAGTCCTCACAAATGTCAAGTTTGCTGTATTATTTGTTTAATTGTTGCTTTTACGGGGAACTCATGTCTTAAAAAGATAGCATTTGTGACTGCAAATAAGAAAAAAGCGTGTAGATAATGATGGCAAAAAGGGATGAAAATGACTCCAATTGATGTTGATTTCTCTCCATCTTAGAAGAGGACAGTGTATTCGATGAGTCAGACGTGCATGACACACCGACTGGTGCCGCTAACAAGGAGTCACAGACCTTCTTTGCCCGTCTGAAGAGGATTGGTGGCAGCAAGTCTGTGAAGTACCAGCCGGTGGAGCTGAATGCCAAGAGAAGTAAGAAGCAGACTCTTTCAAATTCAAACGTAGTATAACAGCAGAACATATTTTTGAGATTACAGGAGGGTTTTTACTTTCACTGGGATAAAGTATAATTTTTCTTCTCAAAATCAGGTGAAATTGAGCTGTCAGAGTACCGTGAAGCCAGCGCGCTTCAGGACAGCATTCTGCACTGTGTGAGGGAGGAGAGCACCAGGAAGAAGCGGCTGCAGGCCATGCACAAGCAGAAGTCTCTGGACATTTCCAACACTGACTCCATCCTCTTCAACCTGGACGAACACAGACGTAAATCCTGCATTGATCGCTGCGACATGCAGGCGCCCCCTGAGGTCAATCGCACGTCGCATCATGGCAGGCATCACCGCAAGGGATCATCTGATGGCTCTTCGGTTCGGGTGGAGGGCAGCGATGCTGTCGACCAGCGGGGCTCAAAGCCTGTCATCCCTGAGGTCCGCCTCAGCTGCATGGAGACCTTTGAGGACAAACTGGACCTGGACTCGCTAGGAGGATCAGCTCAAGGGAAGGAGGACCAAGACCTCATCGACCTTTCCTCCGACTGCACCTCCATTCCCGAAAAGCACTCGCTGCTCTCGATGTCTGACAGCGACTCCTTGGTGTTCGAACCACTGCCTCCTCTGAGGATCGTGGAAAGCGATGAGGAGTTCGACCTTAACACCCTCATGTCCTCCAAGTTCAACGGCAGCCCAAAGTTAACTCCTTCCCCTGCTAGCAGCAATACTTTGCGACTGTCTCCTGTGGTTCAGGTGAGTGTAGAGGACTGTTCCAGTGACAAAAAGGGAGAGGGAGGCTCAGAGCAGGCGTTAGTGTTTAAAAGACTAAACCGTGTGACTCCCAGCACCTCTTTGGATCTTCCTGACAGACTGGAAAATGTCTGCCATGAAAGCCCCATGACCCTAAAGCAGAAGAGAGACATGCTGAGGAAGACCTCACATGTCCCCGACCTCTCGCTAGACGACATGTGCGATGAGGTAAAGAGCAGCTTTGGACTCGGGACCAGTCCCTCTGGTAGGACAATCTTCTTGGACATCCCGGAAGACAAAGCCGAGCCTCCTTCCTCACTGGAAAAAAGTAAGAGGGACAGTAATGACGAAGAAGAATATGGGGATGATGAAGATGACGACGACATGGCTGATGAAGCAGACAGCGACCAAAAACCTGACAATGGGGACGATGAAGCAGAGTTTAAAATCCAGATTGTTCCCCGACAACGGAAGCAGAGGAAGATCGCTGTCAGTGCCATCCAGAGGGAATACCTGGACATCACCTTCAATATGTTCGACAAGCTGGGGGGGGAGCAGACCACGGAAACAGGTACGAAAAAACGATGGTTTTAGATCATTCCTTTTTTACCACTGTGCTGGTCAGGAAGTGTGTGATGATGTCTTATATTTAAAGAGGCTTATTCAATACACTAAAAACACTTTTTACAACAGCTTGGTTGAAAGTCAGTAGCCTACTTTAAGCTTTTAGCTAAAATAATTTTAGGACCATACCTTACTTCCACAGATGACATTTTTTCATGGATTTGTTGTCAAAGCACTTCAGATATTCATTGCTATCGGGATGTTAAGAGCATTCCATGGAATATAACAAAAAGTGTATCTCCAGCCGGTTTCTCAAACTGACCTCCTTACCTGGGGTAGCAACCGGCTCAAGATTTCATCTGTACTACTGCTTTCATCTGTGGAAGCCGTAGCGCTGTAGCACGACCAATCATCTGAGCCGGCCCGGCTAAAGTAACTGGATGGCCTACCTGCCTATCAGCCTTACATCTGTGCACAAACTTATCTCGTGCCCTCATTGGTCATGTGCACGTTCGTGTGTGTTGGAGGAGGGGCTCTGTAAGGAAGTGGCAGATTTTTTCAGGCTGTGTATTTTCAAATTCTACCGCACTCGAGCTGGTTTCTCCAAAATGACCGACCCCACCTTTAAGGTCCCAGTTAAAGCTGTTTCCATTTCTGTACAATATGAAAATAAATGAGCAGATGATGAAAACTGTTGAATCCCGCGCGGACCACTTCACAGCCTCGCTGCTGACTTAATCACTGACCTCGTCACAGTTTATGTTCCTGACAGATCACTGTGTACTGCTGACTCTCGCACATCAACTGTTCCTCAGTCTAGGACTGAAGGCTACAGTGATGCTGCGTTTACTTCCTTTGTTTCAATCTCAGTGTTGATCTCTTTGATGGATCGCACAATTCTAGGAAAAGGTTTTCAAACCATATTCAGAACAATGTTACCGATGGCAGCCTGGTATGCTGGGAAAATGCACCCAAAAATAGTAGGCATTTCACAATGGACACAAAGGAAATCAAATCAAGTTTTATTTATATTGCACATTTGTAAAACGATTTTTGGTCGAGCCAAAGTGCTGTACATGCAATAAAAACACTTTACTACAATAGCAAACAGAAGACAATAAATTACAACAGCAAAAATAAAAATCACACACAGGGAAATGTGTTATTTGAGGATGGAAACAAATGTGAACACTGAAAAATGCCTCCAATCTGTATATAACTAACCACTCCAGCTGTGTGGTGTCCTGTGGTGTTCTATGTATGTGTTCACTGTTTTTGTTTCATACTAACGCTTAAAACGTTTTTCAGAAGTAGCCAAACAGTTACACGTCACTGCAAACTAAGAAGAAGACTTTAATCACAGATCAAATTGCCAACTTTGATTCTCTAAATCTGCGTAGCAAACAAAATAATTAAACTTCACATAACGGTTACTAAATTAGTACGAAACACTTAAACAATCACAAATGGTAGCAAAAGTAGTGCTTATTGCTACTGAATGTCCATATCTTATCAGCTTTTATCGGCATACATTCTGGCCAAATTCTGATGGCTAAGCCCAGCCCATTATTTACCCATATTGCCTTGCAGATCACAAAGTTCTGTCCACATTGGAAAAGCCACGAGAGTCGGCTTCAGCACCAACGCTCGAAGCTGCTATGCCTGAAACAAGCCACCGCTCTTCAGTATCAAGTAGGATCCAAATGCTCTACTTTGGTCTCCTTATAAACTCAATTAGACTGTTGTGGTTTTGTTAAGAGGGCCTTTTTCTAACTGTTTTACTATTTCTTTTGGTGCTATTATTTATAACCCCTGCAGACAACTAAAATAGATACTGATGCTAGAAATATGAAATAAAATAACATAATATTATTTGACATTTGCCTTAACATTTCCTAAGAAAATGCAGAGAGAAATATGACATTTTACAACCTAATTTTTCCAAATTAATGTTGCTTTTATCCTAATTGTGTAGTTAGTCATACAGACTAAGCTAAATTGTTGACCTCATTTTGTCCTTATGATTAAATAAAATCACAATATTCCCCTTTTTTCATGTGTGTCTAGTTTATATCAATGTAACGCACACAGTTGTTGGTATTGATGAAACGGTCTTGGCAGCTGCCTCACCCCAGGTGTCGTCCTCTGACCTTTAGCTCAGTACCGTCAGGTGAAGCGCGGCTCCCTGGGAGCGCTGACCATGAGCCAGCTAATGAAGAGACAGCTGGAGCACCAATCCAGTGCGCCACACAACATCAGCACCTGGGAGACGGGTCAGTCACTTTAGACTTTTCTTCATCCCATCATAGAAGGAGATACAGTATATGGACATACAGTAGTAACACATAGATGAAAACTACAGAAACAGTAAACCAACATGTTATTCCTCATCAACCAGCCACTAATAACTGACAAGAAAAGCCTTCTATTGTTTTATTTCATAACTCCTTTTTTTATAGGCCCGACAAAGACAAGTCTGCTTTCTGCACCAAGCACAGTCAGCATGTTTGTCCCTGCGCCCGAGGAGTTTATTGATGAGCAGCCTACCACGATGTCTGACAGGTAAATGAACAGATACCTGTCTAAAAACAGGTCATCATAATGCTTAAACATGCCTGTTTTTCTATGCATTGCCCCAGGTGTCGGGACTGTGCAGCCGTGCTGGAGGAATACGACGAGGAGACTCTCAGCCTTGCAGTGGTGGTTCTCTCCATGTTCATCCACCTCAGCCCTGATTTGGCTGCGCCCATGCTCCTCGACATCATGCAGTCTGTGGGCAGGTACAGCCGTTCCTGCAATCCATATCCACACAGTACTTCAGCGTTAAATGAAGTTTCATAACTCGCCCTCAGAACTCATGCATAATTCATCCCTGAATCCTAACCCACTGCTTTAACTTCTTTCAGGTTGGCATCTAGTGCCAATTTTTCTGGACAAGCTGAGAGGTA
This sequence comes from Gymnodraco acuticeps, assembly GCF_902827175.1. NCBI lineage: Eukaryota > Metazoa > Chordata > Actinopteri > Perciformes > Bathydraconidae > Gymnodraco > Gymnodraco acuticeps. The sequence goes on along the minus strand of NW_022990295.1, from coordinate 6,778,058 downwards.
TGAGACATTAAAGCTGTCACACAAGCCTTTACTGTGCTTATGGCTGAGTTTAATAATAGATGTGAAGTGTGACCCCCTGTCCAACGCTGCCTTTCTTCCTGTGATTTCTTTGCAGTATGTTGATCCCAGGAAATGTAGCAGGTGTAGCCAAGCAGTTCCTCCGCTGTATGTTTCACCAGCTGGCCCCTAATGGCATCCTGCCCCAACTCTTCCAAAGCAACATCAAAGGTCTGCGCACTCCACTATACTCTACTCAAAAATCCTATGAATGTACATATCTTAAGTGCTCATTTGTGTGTTTTTCCACCTTGTTTGACTATATTTGATGACTGATTTATATAAACCTGGATAGTAGTAATAGCAGTCTTTCTTTGCATATTTATTTGAATGTGTCTGAAACGTAGTGTCTACCTTTCTCCTTATTACAGATGGAAGTTTTCTGCGAACACTGGCATCCTCCCTGATAGATTTTAATGATTTGAGTTCTGTTGCTGCCCTAAACATGCTGCTTGAGGTGAGATTTTTTTCTAAGGCAGTTGTGTTGAGTCATTTACCCAGCAGGAGGAGCTCTTGTCAAAGCAAAATATATGTGTTCTGGCTTCAGCTACATGAACAGCATAAGCCCATCTAAAGCAACACATCATTGGGGCATTCCAGAAAACCTGCCTTACTCTGCACCACTGTACCGGTTTATTGTTACTGTTAAAGCTAAATAAATGACACAGATAACAACCCACTGACGCATGAGCTCATCCAAGCAATCATCTGTGCTTCACTGTGCTAAACCCCCGCTCTCATCATCAGCTCTGTGATTGATCAGGACTGAATGATCAGTTAAATGGAAATATCTTGGCTTATAGAATCTCCTTATATAACCCTGTTATGGTTTATGCCTCTGTGCCCTCCAGGGCTTGAACAACAAGAAGAGTCTGCCAGCAGGGGGCACAATGCTGCACTGCCTGGACAACATCGCCACCTTCATGGAGGCCCTTCCCATGGACTCTCCTAGCAACCTGTGGACAACCATCTGCAACCAGTTCCAGACCTTCCTCACAAAACTGCCCTCTGTGCTTCCTCTGAAGGTAGATATCGACTCTTCCGTTCACTTAGTCATGGTCTGATATGGTCTAATGTGATTATGGCTGGAGGAAAAGCATCTTGCAGTGCCCTTGTCCGGTTCAATAGGACAGAGTCTTACAATTGTAATTGATTTGACTCTGCCGCTTTTGACCTTGGAGGTCAGTTGAATGTGTTCTAATCAATTTATCACTGCAGGCACATTTTAATTCCAGGAATATGGCTCTGTATCATGTAATGTATGTCCACGTCGGTATTTTAAAACCAACTGACAGTCCAAATATTTTCCCGTCTCATTAGTGCCCCATGGATTCCAGTTTAAGGATAATCATTTGTCTACTAAAAATCCCAACTACAAATGCAATCCGGGTAAGCCCAGAGCAGAATTTGTCATACTTTACCGAAAAGTAAAAATACAAGCCTTTGTTATCTTAACCTTTTCTTGTCTCCTTCCTCCCTACAGAGCCTCCTGGAGCCTTTCTCCAAGCTGCTGAGCTTTGTCATCCAGTATGGCATGTTCAGTCTCTCCTACCTCGTAGAACTGTGCGGACTATGTTACAAAGGCTTCAACAAGGTACTCTTGAGTGTGCTTTCATAACATCTTTTGTGTAAATAGAGTATCATAAGTAGGAAGAAAGCCCATGGTGACAGTAATCAGGAATTATTAGGAGTTAAACCTTTTAAACTAATCTGCAGTGTTCAAAATGTTAAGCTGCTGTTCACAGGCCTCTGGCTCATCACTCTGTGGGTGCTTTACCTACTTCCCTTACTCTCCAGTCAGCCAGAAATGTGGCCATGTGTCACAGATGATTAAGTAGGCAATCAGCTAGTATTGATTAACATGATTAGTTGGTGTGCTAGGGCCGACCGGTGTGATTCTGAGCGGCTGTCTCAGACAGAGATGGAGCCAGGGCTGTCTGCACGGTTGGGCCAGATGGATCCTCAGTCCTCTACCACTGTCAGCGCTGCATGCTTTATGTCTCCTGCAGTATGGATTTTCTAGACCCTCTTCAATTCCTCACCATATAATATCCACTTTTCAAAACCCAGAGTCACTATCAGCAATTGCTTTGGAACCTGTCCTTTACAGTTGTTTTATGAAGAGGTGAGCTTTCTGGGAAGCTTCCCCCAGTTATCTTTGGAGGTCAGATTTTAAGGACACATAGTCACATTTACTAGTCCTACTAAAGTTTGTCCCGCCATGCATCATTTGTGAAAGCCGCACTGCACTATGCAACTGGGCCCTCTAGCAGAGTATGATTAGCTATTTACCAAACGGACATGCTCCATTAACTTTTAATTATGAGAGTGCTGCGTACAGGTATGCGCATTAAGTCAGAAGCAGCTCTGCATTCTGTACGAGCGGAGGAGCATGTGCCTGCGCCGAATATAAGCAAACATGACTGCATAGAGAAAGAGTGAGGCAAAGTGGAAGCCAGAAGATGACAGTGTGGTTTGTAAACAGGCAGCTGGGCTTTGTGTGGAAGGGATGAACAAAGAGAGAGCCTGTCCTCAGGGAGGGAGAAGGCAGCCTGACAGCCTCATCTGAGCTGCCTGGGACTCTGGGAGGAGAGATCTGGACTGGCCTAAATCTACTCCTCAGCTTCCCTATTCTCTGTCTATTCTCTGTCTCCCTGCCTCCCCTCCCTCCCCTCTCGCTGCCTGTCCTTCCCCCTCTATTCAGGCTACAGAGTTTATGCTCTCCTCGCAGCATGAGTAAGGGAGAGTGATAATAGAAAAAGGCAGTCTTGCTGCATCGGTACATTTACTCCACTCTCTATCTCCCCATCCAGGAGAGAGATAAGTTCTACATGTCCCGCATTGTGGTGTTAGAGCTCCTGCAGGCTCTCAAGTTCAAGTCTCCTCTGCCCGACACAAACTTGTTACTGCTGGTCCAGGTAAAAAGAATGCTCTTTTATGCACAGTTTACAAGATCCACATAAATCACAGTGTTGCATCCTGAATACAAATGTAAAACCACTGTGGGATTTCTCAGTTTGTTTGTGCAGATATCGGTACACGGCTAGCAGAATCCACCATCATCCAAAAGCACATGATCTTAACGCTGCCGGGGGTAAGACTTTAGCCGATGTGTGTTTGTCTCCTATTAGAATCAGCCTCATTAAGCAGCAGGAAATAAAGATGGAGCCCGCTGTGATTCCTCCTAAAGGATAAACTGCTTTTGTTCTCCACAGTGCACAACAGCAGCCATGGAATGCATGAGACAATACATAAGTGAACTCCTGGATTTCATTGCAGATATGCACACATTAACCAAACTTAAAGTAAGTCTTGTTCTTATCATATGCATATTATATATTTCCTATTGTCCAGCCTTATCTTCTCCTTTTTCCAAATGTGTTACGCAGAGCCATATGAAGGCTTGCTGTCAGCCTCTGCATGAGGACACTTTCGGGGGGAACCTGAAAGTGGGCTTGGCACAAGTTGCTGCCATGGAGATCAGCAAAGGCAATCACCGTGATAACAAAGCTGTGGTCCGATATCTTCCTTGGCTTTATCATCCGCCATCCACCATGCAACAAGGGTAAAAATGAGAAAACAGCAGATGGGTTTAGTAATGTCTTAAAGAGACAGTCCCGAATTACATTAAAACATATTGCCTCATCTATCTGTGGTGATATATACAGCAAGGTTGTAAGAAATGTTGAAAGTGTATTGGTGTGAAAGCAGAGTGGTCAAACCTTGAAAATGATCTTCACTGCGGATACAACCAAATCTGTTTTATGTACCTTTCGTGAACCAACACAAATGTTAAACTAACAGATGTTTAGTATAATCCTATGAAGAAATCAAATACAATTCTGTAGAATATTGAAACCTTTTTTTCCCTGCAGGCCCAAAGAATTCATTGAGTGTGTGTCCCACATCCGTCAGCTGTCCTGGCTGCTTCTGGGCTCCCTGACACACTGCGCCCTGCACCAGGGCTCCACCTCCTGCATGCCCATCCCTCTGGATGCTGGCTCCCACATTGCAGATCATCTTATCATCATCCTCATCGGTTTCCCAGAACAGTCAAAGGTCAGACAGAAAACAAATCTATCTAATGGCGCCACCCAGGTTGTGTTAATATGATCTATATAACCACCTCACATCGTTCTTGATCTCTGCCCCCAGACGTCAGTGCTGCACATGTGCTCTCTGTTCCACGCCTTCATGTTCGCCCAGCTGTGGACCATCTACTGCGAGCAGGCGGCCGCTGCTCCGTCCCTGCAGAACCAGAACCAGACCGAGTTTTCCTCCAGCGCCATCCTCACTGGCCTGGAGTTCTGGAGTCGGGTAACACCCAGCATCCTGCAGCTCATGGCCCACAATAAAGTGGTGAGTGTTCTGCCTGTTAATTAAAATGTCTGTAATGATTTCTGTTTCATAAATGATGTGAAAACTGTAACTATGATAGAGAAAATCACAGTTTGATTGTATTTGTTTCTTTCTCTCAGATGGTAGAAATGGTGTGTCTTCATGTCATTAGTTTGATGGAAGCCCTGCAGGAGTGCAACTCAACCATCTTTGTCAAGGTTTGATATGACTCTAGTATCTCTCTAAATGGTTCATATATAACCACCTTAACACTAATCTAATACTTATCCATCCTCATTTCTTCCTACAGTTAATTCCTATGTGGCTACCCATGATTCAGTCAAACCTTAAGGTAAAGCTTTTAAGATGTTGATACAGATTTATAATATGCAGGTAACCATTGACTCTTAAGAGGATTACAGACTCATCTTACCTTTTCTTGTTCATCAGCATCTCTCTGCTGGGCTGCAGTTACGTCTCCAGGCCATCCAGAACCGTGTGAACCATCAGTGTCTGCTGGGCCCCACATCTGGGGCCCCCCCGATTGCCCTGCGCAAATGGCTGCAGTGCACCCAGTTCAAGATGGCTCAGGTGGAGATCCAGTCGTCTGAGGCCGCCTCGCAGTTCTACCCCATGTGACCTGCTCCTACTCACATCTGGGTCTTTAGACCTGCCTGCATCCTCTCTGACCAAAAAACAGACTCTTCTGTAAACCGATGATGTGTGGGATTCATATGGACTGGATCATTTTCAGCACCTTCAGTAGTATCATACCTGTACAGTAAATCTATGCTATTTTGAAGTACTATCGCTGGAGCTGATAATTAAAGGTTTGGCAGGCTTGTGTGGGATGATTGTATCAGGTGCCTATCTGTTGTATTCAACAGAGAGAATTTCTATTGACGTTAGTAATAGTGAGGGTGTGAAAGCAAATGCTTGTTGAATATAAGATACTCTCACTATGTTACATTCATATTCTATCACTTTTTAAGTTGCTTGGTGGCAAGCCGAATAATAAAAGAATGAGTTTTTCTAAACGATGAGTACACTTTCTCATTTCACATGGATTTCAAATCCCTTTTAAATTCAAATGTGACATTTACTGCCCTTTTGATGTCCTGGCTGATTTGGAAAATGTCCAGTTTACCATAATGCAGATAAAATCAGCTCTGTTTTTCACTCTGCTAGACGAGAATCTGAACCTCTGGTGTGTCCGGGAAAATGGCATGACATGCATTACTCAGCTCCCGTCTGAGACCCTTGTCGGACTGTCAGTCATGCTGCCTCTCGCCATCAGAGCTCTGATCGATCAGAGGCCAATCTGAGTTGCAGCAGCAGCTTTGTAACTTGATAAGATGGAGCCAGACATTAGAGGTAAACAAGACTTTTGGTTGTGCCCCCCTCCCCGCCCTAAAGTCGAAGGCACCCCTTCCCCATTTGTCCTTTCCCTTCTTCATTGGCAGCAGCGAAACAGATTGGCCCACGCATATACCAAGCAAACACAATTACCTTTGCCCTAATGTGGTTTGTTGTGATTAAGCATTGTTGTGAGGTCTAACCGCATTACCACAAAGCTCTTGTCTGAGAATAACAGATGACATGACAGCAGGGCTAGAAAGCCGAACAGCACATTAATCTCTGTTTTGATCTTCGCTGCTGCAAGGATTTCATTATCAAGCTTTAGGATGAATTAGATCTGATGATATAAATGTATTTTTGCAAGAAGAAATTGGTTTATCGGACAAAAATAAGTCAAATTTGATTTGCATGTATATATTTTTTAATGTTCTTTTAGTTACTGTGTGTAAAAGGACCCATGTTGAGAGGTGTGGACCAAATGAGTCACTAGTGTAATGATACCACACAATGTGACTAATGAACATGCACACACAAACACTCTCACACACACTCCCCGGTGACCCCAAGCTAGCTGAATCAGGCTGCAGTGCCCCTGCTCGTCAACCTCTAGTCTTGGCTCATCAAAGAGCCCCTCTCCTGCTGTGTGCCTCTGTGACTGTTGGTCTTTTAAAGTGATGTAGGATGCAGGTGTGTGTGTGTGTGTGTGTGTGTGTGTGTGTGTGTGTGTGTGTGTGTGTCCCAGCATGTGCACAGGTGTGTGTGTGTCTGTGTGTTTAATCAAGTCCCCCTGGCTCTGGGGTTGCATCTGTCAGCCACTGCCACCGTTGTGATCGTTTGAACTCGCAGCCCTTTTCCAAAGAACCTCTCTCATTAGCAGCAGCTTATGTAATCAGTGTCCCACAGGTATCCAGCACTTTCCCCGCCCCTGCCTGCTGCCTCCTGGAGGACCATATGGGAGCGCTGACCTGATGAGCAGGCAGCTGGAGGTAGTGAGGGTAATTAACGCTGACCAAAGCCCTCTCAGGCAGAGAGGGTGTGAGTGGGTCCTCACAGATTGTGAAGGTCAGCTTTGAAAGGACTTTTCGGGCTCTCACACAAACACACACATGCATTCATCAGCATGGTGTAACACCAGGTGTGTACATTAGTCACATTTCTTGATTAAAGAGACTCCAACATGTTGCTAGTTTTGTACAGTAACAATTTCCAGATATTTTTAGGAATGTGTTTAGGAAAGTGCCACTTTGCTCTATGGAAATACCTTTTGAGAGCCTCGTAAAGCTTGTTGAGACAGTGGACAATCTCTGGTCCCCCCGCCTAGTGCTGTCACATTGCTTTTATAACAGTGAAATTCACAGCGCCCTGGCTGGACAATGCATGAATGTTTAAATTGCTCAGAGTGTCCATTGGCATTACCATCAAGTAGCACATCTAAAGCAGAGCAGGCAAACTCTACGGTCCCTCATTCACATTATAATTCATTGACATTCCTCTTCAGTGCTCCTCTGCATCAGCCTGTGGAGTACAGGTTTGTCCCCCTTGTTTGTTTCACATCATTAAAATGTGCAAATTGAAATGGGAACATGTCCATACAATTGAATGTAAGAAGGAAACCACTTCACAGAGGTGTTTCAGAATCTGCTACCATCTTTTAACTTCCTGTTAAAACCCTTATTTTGTAAAAGTAACTTGTGTTCTTGCTTGAGCTGCAGAAATCCTTAACACATTTTTTTGTCACATGAGCATTTACCGAGACCAGAGCAAGCACAATATGCAACCTACAAGTTTTTCTTGTTTGCGTCATTAGGCCCCACGGAGAGCAGTTCATTAAAGATGCACTGTGTGAGACAGACTGAGAACATGTCCTCCACTGCAGGAGGGGGGGGGGGGGGGGACAGACATGGACAGCACAGATCTCTGCCCAAGACGTGGACCAAACAACACAGACAGGACGGGAACAGGCTAAATATAACATCTCATTTTTATCACAGACGGCCAGTTTGTCTGCCATAACATAATAACAGATCTCAATGTGTACATATACCTCTTTAAACACAATAGACTGTGGGTCTGTTGTTATGTACAGTTTTATTTACAACTGAAAAACTCAGCAATGAAATCAACTTATGCACATCTTTCTATCTGTTTGGTATAATGCATAAATTGTGTATGTACTATTGATTGCCATATATACATGAATGGCTTGCTCCATCAACATGACAACATTGACATTATTCTAAATGGTAGCACATTGTTTAAGTTTTACTATGTATAAACATATGTTCTGTCACACTGTACATTAATTAACAGTCCAGAAGGCAGATATTTAATTATGGATATTTACATTCATGCATCCATCATTTCTCTCATATAGGTACATGGTGGGGTATACTGGTAGCTAATATATGTGCATGTTTTAGATGCAAGCATGTGTTTTACCAAATGTCCACAGTTTAGCCAATATCTATACTTAACTGACAGCCACAGAGCACAGCCCACTCTCACTGAGTACACTCATCCGCATGCACACTCACAGACAGATAGACACACACACAAACACGCCCTCACACACGTACACGCATGCACGCACATACACACGCAGATTTAATTTATAAAAGCAGAGCAGCGTTGAGTGATGCTCCAGTTCAGCTCAGTTGTGTTTTTCCAGCGGGGATGTGGAGGATGCCGGTGACAGCACTGAGTCACACACACATCCCTGCTGAGGCCATCCTCTGTGCAACCTGATCTCTGGCTATTGGCTAAGTCTCCTGTCTCTCGCCAGTCACAAGGTCAGCCCTGGGCTCATGTCCCCTGTTTCTATAGCGATGAGCTAAGCCCTACTTGACAGATGGAAAAATAAAGATTCAAACAAAGCACGGCTGTGGGCATCTCGCTGACCCCAAGACTCTGAAACAACCGAACGACTTGTGTGAGCAGGTTTAACTTGTAGTGGGGAGCTTGCTTTGAGAGAACTAATCAACAATGGAAACTGCCATTATGATGCAGCACAGAAATAATGTTCAGAAAACACACATTCACATATAGAGACACAAAGAGACCACTGACTTCTGAAGTCTCAGGGAAACAGAGACAAGCATATCAAACACCCAGAGACAAAACAACTGATACAAAAACTCTTTGCAGAGCAAGCGCGTTTTCTGCATCAGCGTCTCAACAAACTGACAGCAGGCTTAAAGCATCGGAGCATCACAAATGAATTATACGGTTTATAAATTATTCACTTAAAAAACAGAGCTATCAAGAAATAAAAATAATTCATCAAGATGTTTGAGATTTGTAAAGATATGAGTAACTTACAAGACAGGTTTTTTTTTCCTTTAAGTAGAAAAATAAATTCAAAAGGTAGATAAGTAATTAAATTGAACAAATAAATGGATGAATGACTGAAGTATATTACACTGAGCATTTTTGGCATGGTAAAATAACCACAACGTCCTTTGTTGATGTCGTTGCTCTTCTTTTTTTTTTCAATATGGATTTCTTTAAATTGCATAGTCATATGAATCCATATCTGAGAGCCAGGACCGACAGGAACAACATGCCTCTCACAAAGCATCCGTCTCAAAAAATGCAGAACAAAAGATGGACAGTGTTGGGACTGGAATATAAAAAAATGTTGCATTCTCTGTAAAAACTGCATGCACGTTATTTATTGTGTATGATGGGCCTCTCCTGTCCTGGGTGCTGTATTGTCTGTTGTTCCTTTGCAGATGTCAACAGTGTGTGAGGTCTGGATCTGCGGCCGACTGGCAGACAGTCCCTCTCCAGCCAGCAGCCAACCAGCCTGTCAGCAACACTTGCTGTTACTAAGAGCATAATGTTCAGCCTGCTGTGCCACTTTCGACACCATGGGGGTTTGTGGATTTTTCACTCTGTCCTTTCTGCCTTGATTTTTTTTCCTTCCAACTTTTGCAGCTCCTCTTGAGCTGAATGGTGTCTTCAGTCCGGGCAACATGCCAAGCAAAGAGGGAACGGTTAACCTATTGGAAAACCTCGGGTCAAACCCTGTTGCATTCTGGGTGAGAGGGGATTGTTGTATTCAGGGGGGGTTTAGGTGAGAGACGGTAATTGTGATGTCACTTTCTGTGTCTATCTGGAGACAGTCTATACCACAGTGTTGTTCGTACCAATGGCCTTCTTGTTACGGATGCTCATGGCATATTCCCCGCGACTTGTCCCATTCTCCTCCTTTCGTAGTGGTTTCCTGCAAATAAACATTTTCATAAAGTCAAGATAAATTCCTTGACAAGACGTTACATTTACCCTCAGCTGAAGGCCATGTCATTAAACAGAGTTTTCTAGACTGTTAACCTTTAGGCTGATTTGATTTTTTGCGCTGCTCCGCTCTCAGCAATCCTTTCTAATAAGGAAAATGTTCAAAGGTCACTTTTGCAAGGAGACAGGAGGAAAATAAACATTGCAACGCAGGGGATACAGCAATTACCTACCCTGACTGGTAGATGCAATCTTCCCCCTAAGTAATGAATATTTGTGTGGCTGTCAAAACAACTTGGGAATAACATCGATACATATACTCCTCCAAACAGGGGCTAGTACTCTGTCCTTTCTTTGAGTATACGTTCTGGTGCACACTAGCTGCAACACATGATCCTTGCTTCTACTGAAGAGTAGTATCATTCAATGCAGCCCTTTTCATGCATTACTCTGTGCCTTTGTGGTTATTATATTTGTCCAGTGTACTGTGGCTTCTGCACCGACCCCCTCAGCTGCTCTCCCCTGCTCGGGCTTATGTAACTCGGAGACAGATCTGAATACAGTTAGTACAGTCATTGTCCCACTCAACACTGTACTATGCCTTCATTGCCACAGAGGACCCTTGAGCGACATCTTTGCTCAGCGTCTCCTCTTTTCTCCTCTGCTCTGAAAGCTCTGGCTGGCCAGTGCAACTTTGACAGTCATTCTTAGTCCAGTCCAGCACAAATCTTTTTCCCTTATCGGGCATCGTGCCGCGAGGGAATCCTTACAGGGTGAGATGAGCTCATCATGTAACCCAATACTACGGTTTGTTATGTTGTTTTTGGTTGGACTGTGTAAGAGGGAGGAGGATTCACTCTTAAATATATTAATAAAGTGACTGTGTACCATTTGAGATAAGAAACAACACATTCGTTTTCTACCAAGCAATACATTTAATTTGAAAACATTAAAATCCAATGTTGCTCAATTTAACTAATGAGGTTTAGCTGCTGCAGCCTAGATGCATTTTAGCCATTATACAATGAAAGTTCAGCAAAAAAAAATACAAAGCCTCAGGAGAGCATTTTTCTGCTGCTGTTGTGTAAGATTGTGTTGTATTCTCTCCTTTAAGATCTCAGTAAAAAGAAGTGAAATGCAAACATTGTGAGCTTTAAAATTGCTGCATTTTTGATATGCTTAAACATTGGATTGCATTATGCCCCCTCATGTCATTGACAGACTGTCTTACACTCTAAATAAAAATGGACGTCTTATGTAAAATCTTTCAATTTCTGTTAGGTCATTTTTGCCATTTATTGGACATAATATGATTGATAGTCTTGTAAATGTACAATTAGGGCGAGTTTTTTTTGTGCATATGCTCATTTGTTGCCTGCTGTCAACTAAATTGGTCTGCTGTCTTTTCTCGTTTCTCCCGTGCACTTTCGCCAGTCTGTTTTTGCCACACCTATTATTCAAACGTCTTGTTGCTGTCAGGTTTTTAAACGGTTCCTGTTTTGGCTGTTTTTCAGCTGTCATTTCAGCCCTGTGAACCTCCACCTCCTGTGTTCCAGAAACTCTCATCTGTCAACAAAGTCACTCTCAGAGTCTTTACCAGTCTTTAAAGATTCACTCAAAAAAATAAGAACTGTCACAATGGGGTCGAAATAATAAACAGTCTCAGCATGCCTCCTTTGTCATTTTTAGCTATGCGAGCAGCATGGATAGGAATTGCAATTTTAGTCTGTCAGCCCTTGGCTTTGTGCCACACTGAAATATCTCAACACCTGACATTTTGCACACATTCATTGTCCCCGGAGGACAAATCCTACCGACGTTTATGATCCCCTGACTTTGACTCATATATATATTGTCATGATTTATTTTTGCAATTTATTTCTTAAATGTTCCTTTTTTGGGTGCATTTTCGTATTTATTTGACAGTTTAGAAACGGGGAGGGAGAAAGAGGGGTATGACATGAAAATAAGGTCCCATGGCCATAATCTAACCCTGGACATTGCGGTTTTAAAGAAGATGAAAAGAAATGACAGATTTTTGAACTTCGCAAACTGCATGGAGTTGTTGGGGCTGTTGCAGATGATCTGAGCCAATGGCATTGAGCAAAGTTGTAAACAAAACATGTGGCAATGATGACTAAGACTTCCTGTGGGACTCTGTCAGCTGGGAGGGGTCACAGGGCTGAGGACACCAGGGAAACATGGCGGCCATATAGGACAGATGCTGCTTCCGGTGTCCTCATGGGACCCGGGGAAAACCTCAGAATAGAAACCGCCCAGCCTCAGGATGGAAACACATTTCGCTGCGGGGGAGATGATTGGCCGATGCAGATGCAGCTAGGGGAGTTGGGATATACCAACGTTTTCTCTAAGGGACAGACGGCAGTGTTTATAGCCAGTTTGGGAATTATACCACTTGGAATAAAAAGTCAACAAGGTCAATGTTCGTTAAAAGTTATGCAGCGTCCTTTATTTAACTTTTGCCAGGTCTGTATTTCTTGTGGGTGAATTTAGGCCTGCTGGAAGGTGCTCTGGCCCTGTTTGTTGTAATCTCCGCTCAGACTGACCATGTCGCTCTGGGCCGCCACACAGGGCCTCAAGCCGACCTCTACCCAGGCCTTCAATAATAGATGCCATGCTGTTGACACATGGCAGGTGGCAACACAACATTTCACAGGTTAGATGAATATTTCATATCAAAGCTGTGCAATCACAGCGCACATTCCTGTTTGAAGTTTGGGGAATGGATCATGGCGAAATTGGGACATGTGTTGAGCTGTTTACAATTACTCCAGCCATCTGGAAATTAGAGTAACATACTATGGTTAAAAGAAAACACATAAAAAACAGACTGTACAAATCTGTCGCCGGTTTTAATGGTGCTGGTGTAGTAATTTAAAAAATAAAACAGAGGAGATTAATAATGTATTTAGTAAATATTGAATTTTTAACCATTTTGCCTGACAAGTATTTCCCTTGTATTGTATTTTGGATATTCTCTTTGCCCTTGGATAGAGCAGCTGTGATGTATTATCCGTCTTTGGACAAGCCTCCCGAGCGGTAAGTGATTGGGAAATGCTTCTAGCTTCATTAGTCACTTGGTCTGAGTTTTGTTTGTTTTGGCTTCTTAGACGGCTGACAGCCTGGACAGCAGCATCATGTCTTTAGCTTCGGATGGCACAGCAACACTGAAACGCAGCGTGTGTCTGAATCCTCTCCTCAATGCTTGCACGCACTAGCCTCCCTGGTGCTGTGGACTCTGAATAGAATTGTATGGAAGTGTTTTTCCATCCTAGCCCGTTTGCTTCAGACACATGACTGGCAGACAAAGATTATAAAAAATAACAAAAGGCCAGCAGGGCTGGGACCCGCAGAGCTAGCTCCTCTGCTGTCTGTGGTGCTCAGGCAGGCCCTGGCCCTCGTCCTGCTAATTTTCATTGGGAAAGCCCGAAGCACTGAGGGGCTGCAAGCGCTATATATAACTGGCCATGTTATTCTCACTGACAAACCCTCTCTCACATTGTTATTGACTCGGACGCTCAATTACTGCCTTTACTTGCTTTCGTAGACAACATTTGCCTGTCCTTTTCGCTGTGTTGTTTCCTCTGCCTTCTGCTCAGAATGATGGATGATTAGAGCATTCGTGACAAATATTAAAGGGATCACATTTTTTCCTGGACTGCTCTCTTATTGGCTGGTGACTAATGAATGTCTAATGAGGCCAGTCTGGCTGGACATGTGTATTTCTCCCTTCTCAGAGAGGACAGCTTGGCGTAGCACAAAGTCTGCAGTCTAGAGCCCACAGAGCTTCAGGACACGACCTGCTTGCATGTATAAAAGATGTTGCCTGCGACTGAATGACTGCGCAAATTAATTCATAAATAATGACTTGGGTTTGGGGCTAGAGCCCGTATTGCAACAACACTTTTCTACCACTGCTGCATTAAAAAAGGTGCCCCTTGGCTACACAGGGGGATGGAGAATTGCCATAATGAATTCCTGAGCCAACCACCCATTACTTCCACTGCCTGACTTTGCCTATTTGTTGTTTAAAGAAAGGAGAAATAGAGTTCTGCTGAGGAAAGCCATATGTGGCATACAGGCTTAATACAATTCCATAAAAATAACAAGGTATGCTATTAAATCAATTTAAATACACATCAATAAAAGATAGAAGTAGCTCCCTGATTTAGCGCATACATCCTTGGCTGTTTTCACATGGGTGTGTGTGGCTTGAGTCAATGTTTATAGTCATTTTATAGAGTGTGTAAATATGCCAACATGATGTATCTATGTATGTAAAGATGTTGTGAGCTTATGGATGGGTGAACACAAATCCCTGCATGTGCAGTGCTTCGCACGATATGCACGTGTGTGTGAGTGTGTAAAATGTCTGCGAACATTACTGTGGATGTCAGAGTGCATGTGTGAGACGGTGCTGCCTGAATGTCACACAGAGAATTGGGTCTGGGTTGTGCTGCAGTCTAAAACCTCACGCAGTCTTTTCTCTAATAAGCCAAACGGGAGAAATATGTCCCGCTGCCACAGCGGCGTCTTGGGATTCCTCTGCTCGCCTCTCGCTTTCATGAATCCAGCTGCTGTTTTAGAAAGCTTTAGACACTTATGCAAATTAGAAATCAACACAGTATATTTTAAAGCCGGATCATAATGCGCCTCGATAAATTAATTTATATGATGTTTCCGGGCGACTCAGTGTAGTGGATCTTTCTCAGTGACATTTACAACCCAGTCCATTATCTAACCTCTGACCTCAGTGTGACCCAGCTGGGTGATGACAGGGTCAGCGTAGCCTCACACACAGGCAGGAGGGATAGTACAGTCTAAACATGAGTCAGATTACACATGATGTGTTGGGTAGCCTGCCTGTGATAGATCCTATTTCAATTTGTCCTCACAAAATATTTCAAAGTTCTTACTGAAATACTATAAGAACAGAACAAGACAAGAGTAACATCCAACCTCTTGATGGCCTTGTAGCAGATGATGATGGCTGAGAGGAGGAAGACCACTGAGGCACAGCCCACCGTTCCGAGCACTACGATGTCCATCTCCATCCACCAGGGCCTCAACGAGGGCTCCATGGTCTCTGGCACTGAGAAACAGAGAGAGAAGAAGAGGGGGCAGGAGGAGAGGGTCGGAAACAAAATAAATCCAAAAAATAATGAAAAAACATTTATGAGAGCTCAACCCTTAAGATAAAACAATGACTTGAGTTTTTTTTAGTGATTGCGTTATACAACTTTTCCTCCCAGGTCTCTGAGTTTGGAAGAAGTTGTGTCCTCGTCTGTTCTGTAGGTCTTAGGTTCAACGTTCAAAGATATCTAACCCGACACCATGAATCATTTAAGGTCCCATCAGCCTTCCGTACACCAGCACTCTTGTCCACACCAATTACTGTTGCAGGAACCTCCTGCTCTTTCTACATCAGATCAGTGGTGTAAGACCACTCACCAGGAATGTTTGTATAACATTATGTGCATCAGCAACTTCGTATCTGTAATGCAAAACTTCTCTCTTATCTTTCTGCAGCGTTTGATACTCTCCCAGCATCTATAAATCAGTTTAGTCATGTGCATATCTATCAATCAATGAATGCCGATTTGTTCCAGTTTTGTGCTCCTGAGAAAATACTCTGTGCTGTATATAATAACAAACTTGTAGCTCCTGCATTGACAGGTATGTTGTTATGAATGGGAGGAAGGGTTTACACCATGGCAACAACTACTCCTTAGTAATGCTGTGGACTATTTTCCAACACAGCACATTTCAAAGAAGCAAATAACAACTCACGGCTTTCCCGGGTACAGCACACTACGTCATAAGTCAGTGAATTTAAAACCTCCTCTCAGCCAAATTTCCATTTTAATCCTGCGTTTTGTCAACGGCTGTAGGATTTAATTCAGTCAGTGTAAGGATCTACTTCATTGTGATATAGCACACTCCTTTGAAAGGACTTTGGAAACCATTTTTAGCACACATAGACTTAAGTTACAGTGCCAATGGTATCACTTTTTTTCAAAGACTTCAAGCAGATAGATAAGATCTCAGTCATTGTCCCAGTTTTAGCTATGCATATTCATTGCATTTTAAAGACTACAGTTAAAGGCAGGATTTCAGCTTTAACTGCTCTGCAAATTGGGCTACGGAAGGAAGATCAGGGTAATTATGCGCCTGTATAGATTAAATTGAAAACTGAAGACAAAAACTCCCTTTAAGTGAATTATTCATGGCGTCTCCACCCTCTGCAAACATTTCTGTGTAAAGTTAAAAAGGAATAAAAATTGGCCTGCTTATCATATTTATCCTGATGCGCCGCTGTTTATGGATGCAGCTTTCACAGTTCCACTCGAGCGCTGTCTGTAATTGGGCATTCAAACTCCCACCTTCGCTTACAGTCAGTGGATCCTGACAGCATTTATGCAGTGACCAACATTTGGAGAAGGGTCTATAACTCTTGATAGGTATCTCACATGTTGAGTCAGGGGGGGAAAAGGTCTATTTACAAATTGACCAGACAGAAATAAATAATTGGAAGTGATTGATTAAGGTGCTTGAGACCTTATACAAATCATATCAACTTTCAGCAAGCAGCCTTATGAAATATGGTTGCCTATCTGTCAATGGATTTATCATCTCAGAGTGAGTGTCGGATGGAAAACTGCTGCAAGAAGGCAGCAGTTCCTCACAGATATGTGTGTATGCTTGTTATAAACAAGCATTAACACACACACACACACACACACACACACACACACACACACACACACACACACACACACACACACACACACACACACACACACACACACACACACACACACACACACACACACACACACACACACACACACACACACACACACACACACACACACACACACACACACACACACACACTCACTCATTGCTGCCAGCTCAACTTCAAAATTAAGCTTAAACTAGATGGTTGGTTCATTAGATGCTTATCTCTAACAAATTAAAGCTAATTGAATTAACTCATCTGTGTTTTAATCAGGGGTCCTCCGGGGGAAACCCACCACTGAAACTCTGAGCTTGACAGCCCAGCGGGCATGGATTTCACAGGCAGCTGGGTACTCCCGGAGGTCAGACCCGGCATAAATGAGTCCTGTGTTCAGCTGTCAACATCCTGCTGACTCTATCATACGCACAGACACACACGTGTAAAACAGTGCCCATGCACGGGGGCTCACACAGTTATCTCAGGGGGTTGATGGTATATTTTTATTTTTGAGCATAAAAGGAAACACTTCACGTAAAAACGGTCAGATTAGCCAGTTGTTTGACACCTGCGTTTGGCTTGGAATGAGATCCTACTGTGGGGCGAGAGCAGACTCAGAGTGAGACAGGCCGACTTGGAGCGAGACATGTGTGAAACCTGGGAGTGAGGGCTGGGAGTCCTACCTGTGGTGCCCAGTAGCCGTGGAGGAGGCGGAGGAGGTGGCGGAGGAGGAAGTGGGGGGTATCTTCTACAGTGGCATGCCAGCTGGCACTGTTCGCTAACTTTCTCCACCACAGTCTGTGAGCATGACCTCTGGAGTTCTCCCTTATGGTGAGGAAGAGAAATAGAAAGAGACAGAGAGGGAGAGGGAGAGAGACATTGAAATTATTGTGGCACTGTCCTTCAGTGCATTACTCATGAGTGCCATCAGCACAACACTGTGCATCACAAATGGAGAGGCTTGAACACTCAGCAGCCTCTCAGTTAGCAGCCCTGTGGATATCCTCTCTGCATTATTTTCTTATCACAGTGTTGTTGTCACCGGGGCTGCTGTGTATGTAGTACATGCAGAATAGTATCGGGTTTATGGCTGCAGCACGCTCCCTGTAAGAAACCACCCACCAACAGAGTGGGCAGCAGGCTGCCCCGAGGAGTGTGCGTGGGTGGACTTGGAAACTCAAGCAGATCACATTACACATGAACCCTGGCAACACTGAGTGTGTGTGAACAACAGCTCACCACTATCTGTAGGCAGCAGCGTGGGGCAGAGGTTAGAATACTCATCACTAACATATGCCTGATGCAGGGATCCTGGTGGGATAACTGAATATTGTTATCAAAAACACAGTTGGCTACTCCATGTCACTACACAAGAAAAGAGTGTGTGTGCATAGCTATATTTCTTGCTGGAAACTCTACATGCCTGTCAGTATTTCCTAAATACAGGTGAACTGGTGATCTCAACATCTGGTGTAAACAAACAAAGCACTGCATTGCATATTATAATAATATAATGAGTATATAAGTTTCTTGAAAAAAATCAATCAGTTATACAGTTGTTATCCATCAGTAAATCAACTCCAGTTACATTATAGTGTGACATAATCTCATGCGTAAATTGACTAAGTGGAGCGGCTGAACCTGATCCTTACCTGGCATGAGAGTAAAAACAGTGAGAGAAGGCAATGACCGAAGAAAAAAGGCCAAAAACTTAAAGTAAATGGCATTAGATCTTGGACCAGCATTCCTCTTGCGCTGTTCTCGAAGATACTAGGCAGGGGTTCCAACAAATAAATGCAGTATACATAGGCTTGAACTGTTTGGGAAATAACCATCCACCCTGTCCAGTTCAGCGGCGATATCTGTGACAAGCGTCTCCAGAAATAGTTTATGCCACAATCATTTTCGTCTTGAAATCCCGTTGTCGATAGCATAGGACAGGCGAGCCGGTGGAATGAGTAGCAATCTCGATAATTCACATCTCGAAAGTAGTTTTTTTCTTATTGGCACTCAGATAGCGACCTGAATCACGCCGCTACTCCGTGCAATGTGAGGGCGGTAGATGGCCCGTACCTTACATCCCTCCTCGGCTGCAAGCATGAGTGCAAATGGGCCACTCAAGCCATCGAAGTTGAAGGGAAAAAAAGCGAACAGAGAGAGATCCTCAGGAATATCGTGCGGCAGGATTCCTCACAATAGGATCACACATCCCCTCAACTTATCTAGGCTGAACACTGTATGGGCGAGTCCGGAGGGCAGAGCCGAGGGTTAAACTGATGCATCCCCCTCTGTGCCAAAATACATTTTATACGGGAGCATCACCACCGCGCACTTGATGCAGCGCTCACATCAGCTCATCCTGACAGCGTGTGCTCAACCAAATTCACCCTCCGCTACTCATAAAGTCCCCCCTCCTCTTAAAAAAAAACACAGGAGGTGGTTATGTAGGCGTCGGTAATGTCAGCTGTTTGTTTGTGTTTACTTGTTTAGGTTGGATTTGTTTTTTTTAAATAGTGGTCCAGGCAGAAAGTATAGCCCACAATGCGTGGAGGCGAGTCCATAAGAATGACGCGTACAAGACCGAATTAAAGTCAAGTAGAGATAGATGGAGAGAGCGCTTGAGACGCCTACCGACTGAAAACACTGCCGCATGTTTGATTTGTGCCTGCGAGAAGAACACTCAGTGGTCCAATGTCCCGAAGTAGGTTGAGATAAACAATACTGATGTAACCTGGCATTCACTGCTAATGCTCAACTGCAAAGACATTTATAAGATATTTATTAGATGTTTCTTTTCCAACCAGAGCTTCATTTTATTTATTTTTATTTTGTAAAACCATCATGGTGAAATGGTTTATACGATGTGATGCTTTAGGCCAAAGTGCAAAAATAATCAGACAGAAATGGGTAGTTGAGCAGAGTTGCATAATATTGTTGGTGGTTTACTCTTCACAAGGCACAGTTATGAAATTACCCCACAGCCCACAGCCATGGACAGAGAGAGACAACGTGATATTCTCAGTTTACTGGAAGTTACTAAAGCACATAACTGACAGTGGCAATAAAACCCTGTGTTTATCTTGGTGCAAATAAGGGAGGCAAATAAGAAGGATGGTTTTGGATCTGAGTGAAATAATTCATCCCGTTAGAAAACAAAATAATTCAACTAACTACTCCTAGCACTGAAAATTGGATACTTTATTGATCAACTCAATTAGCATAATACAGAAAATGTATTGATTAGTAGGCCTATTGTGATAATTATTGATTGTCCAAAAGCTGCAAAGTGTACCAATTTATACCACAAGGTATTTTGTAATTGGGAGTTATACAGTGCATCCGGAAAGTATTCATACCCCTTCACTTTTTCCACATGTTGTTATGTTACAGCCATATTTCTAAATTGATAAAATGTATTTTTTTTCTCAACATTCTAGACACAAAACCCCATGATCACAAAGTGAAAAAAGTTTTAAAATAATTGTTGCAAATAATAAAAAATAAAAAACTCAAATATCACATAAACACAAGTATTCACACCCTTTACTCAATACGTTGTTGAAGCACCTTTGGCAGCAATTACAGCCTCAAGTCTTGTATGATGCTACAAGCTTGGCATACCTTTTTTAGGCAGTTTCTCCCATTCTTCTTTGCAAATCGTCTCAAGCTCCATCAGGTTGGATGGGGAGCGTCGGTGCACAGCCATTTTCACATCTCTCCAGAGATATTCAATCGGGTTCAAGTCTGGGCTCTGGCTGGGCCACTCAAGGACATTCACAGACTTGTCCTGAAACCACTCCTTTGTTATCTTGGCTGTGTGCTTAGGGCCGCTGTCCAGAGCGCTCTGGAGCAGGTTTTAATTAAGGATCTCTCTGTACATTGCTGCATTCATCTTTCCCTTGATCCTGACTATTCTCCAAGTTCCTGCCACTGAAAAACATCCTCACACCAGGATGCTGCCACCACCATGCTTCACTGTAGGGATGGTATTGGCCAGGTCTGGTTTCCTCCAGACATGATGCTTGGCATTCAGGCCAAAGAGATCAATTCTGTTTTCACCAGACCAAACCATTTGTTTTCATCATGGTCTGAGAGTACTCTGGTGCTCCATGGGGGCTTTCATGTGCTTCCTTCTGGCCACTCTACCATAAAGGCCTGATTGGTGGAGTTATGCACAGATGGTTGTCCTTCTGGAAGGTTCTCCCATCTCCACAGAGGAACACTGGAGCTCTGTCAGAGTGACCATCGGGTTCTTGGTCACCTCTCTGACCAAGGCCCTTCTCCCCCGATGTTCAGTTTGGTTTGGGCGGCCAGCTTTAGGAAGAGCCGTGGTGGTTTCAAACATCTTCCATTTGCAAATGATGGAGACCACTGTGGTCGTTGGGACCATCAATGCTTCAGACATTTTTCTGTACCCTTCCCCAGATCTGTGCCTTGATACAATCCTGTCTCTGAGGTCTACAGTCAATTCCTTGGACCTCATGACTTGGTTTGTGCTCTGATGTGCACTGTCAACTGTGTGACCTTATATAGACAGGTGTGTTCCTTTCCAAGTCATGTCAAATATATTTCATTTAACACAGGTGGACTCCAGTCAAGTTATAGAAACATTTCAAGGATGATCAGTGGAAACGGGATGCACTTGAGCTCAATGTTCAGTGTCAAAGCAAAGGGTGTGAATACTTATGTACATGTGATAATCAATTTAGAAATATGGCTGTAACATAACAAAATGTGAAAAAAGTTAAGGGGTATGAATACTTTCCGGATGCACTGTATATATTTATGTTTTTGGCTGTTGATTGGACATTATTGAGACCTTTCTTTGAGATTTAGGAAATGACAATAGGCATTTTTGACTATTTTATTACTTTCATTTTCTCACTTTGATCAATTGTGACAGAAATGTATGCTTTGTCCCTACACAGTTTTTATTCTTTCTCCATACTAGCTTCAACAGGGATCTTGTTGTTGAGCACCAGCAACGGCCCTTTACCTGTTAAAAAAACATGGCACCTCAACTGCTTGAAGCTTTGCAGGTCAGTTTCTCTGCTCAGCCAACACTGCTCGGGTTGTATGTCAGTCTCATTGCTTATTCATGTTTCATAAATCCATAATCATTTGTTGTGCTCCTCTGTTTGAAAGTATTGCTGGTGGTTTAATAAATAGCAGAAGTGACAGCCAAATGTGTCACAGCCTGCTTATTCCAAATAACACAAACAGCATTTAAGCCAACTATTCAAACAACTTTGGCTTACCATCAATGGATTGTAGCCCTACAGTCTTTTGATGCGGCTCAGCATTTATCACATCTCTTGCCTATCAAAACGCTCTTCACAGGCAGTAATGGGGTGAGCTAATGCACAAGAGCTGTGAATGGCTTTTAGAGTGGAAAATCCACATCTGCTGCTGAACTGCATTTGAGCTTACAATGCAGAGATTTTCCAGAGTTTCTAAAAAGTGCACAACAAGGCAGGTTTTTTCGTGGTGTGCCTGGCAGTTCAGTTCATCCATCCTCTCCTACAGTCTGTCCCAGTATTGATTATCTGACAAGAGGAAAGCACTACATCCTCCTGGTTCCTTCCTGCTGCCTCAACTCATTCCAACTTGCAAAAAATCTACCACAACATACATCACAGCCCTTTTAAACTCAGATAAGAAAACCTCTTAATGAAATTACTGTGGTCTTTCAGTGTGATTATTCCTGCCAAGATACTTAATCAACAACTCTGCAAACAAATAGAGCCCAACATATTACATGCATCCAACAAATGGAGCTTTTAATGTCATTTGAGGAATATTGATGTTCAGAGACTATTAACTCCACTGCATTTATCTTGATGATCTGTATATTTCTAATTTATTTTAAAAAGGCCAGCTTGGCTGTATCATAGTAGAGGTAGATTGCCATCTAGTGGTAAAGCATGGCAACACAAGACTCTATACATTCATTCAACGGGATAAGTTACGTTGTTAAAAGGGCAGAAAGTGCATTTTGTTTCAAGTAGAATGTTTGCTTTACTAGATTTATATTTTCTAGTTATTTATTGTAAATTAGTTTGCATGTATTCCTTTTATATGGCTAGCCTTTCTTGCGTTGTCACAATCTAAATATATGTCTCTTTTTCTATGACCATATTTGTATTTATTTGTCCAGATCCAGATTGAGAAGTGATAGAGGGGACATAACATAGCTTACAACATGTGCACTAATGTTTGCACCTTGAAGCGCTTCTGCCAAGGAGCTATACAGACAGTCAGTTTTCAGTCATATTAAAACTCCACTGGACTTCTGCTGTATACATTTTTATGTCACATTAGTTTATAGCACTACTGTGCATCATAGGAGACCATCAACACTCCCTGTTTGCAGCCTTTTCGCATTGCAGTTTGCCTGTTTAATAAAACAAAATGCAGCTTACAAATCTTTGGTGCAGCAGTGAAAAGTTACACTTATAGTTGTATTTTGGTGTGTGGCAGCTCCCATGACCCTCATAAATTGGATTAGAGTGGCATAAAGAAGCAAGTAACATTTATAATTTGGTTGAGTGTTTTTCAGTTAAATCGGCTCAATCTTCCAAATATCTGAAAGGCTGGATAAACATTCTGTCCACCTGTCTTGCCACAAGGACAGCATCACATTGTGGGATTTATGGATGCCACTATGCTTCCTCTTTCTCATTCACTTCAAAAGCTGCAGGAGTGGGGTGGCAGGCCAGGGGAGGGGAGCCCCATTGTTAATTGGCCTTTTCAGATGAACAGAGAGGTGAAGGAAAGAAGAAGAGATGAGGACAAAAGGGTCCCATTGCCTCTTCAGAACAAGAGGGATGCACCGCCTGAAAAAGATAGACCAGCCAGAGCACATATAGACCTTCAGGGCTCTCCTCACACAACGCCAAACTGAGTGAATGAGGCAATCAATCATGTTGGCTGCAGCTCACTCCAAACAAATGGCCTGTAGCTTCCAGCCTGCAGATTGTTTTTTAAAAACCCTCTATCATGGTGCTATGTGGTTCAGAGTATGCTTTAAGGGCAACATTCTGCACAAGTATGTGGTGTTACTTACCAGAACAACTTTTCCTCACATCTCAGGCCACTTCTGCTGCTGTTCAATGGGACGATAGGTAGCCTACTCTTTTTCCACTTCAATAAGGGGATGAAGCTCAATTAGCATTTCACAAGTCCCCTTTCCTCCTCCATTGCAACCTTCCCCGCGGAGCCCATGCTTTCTCTGGGGATTGTCCTGTTTTGGGCCCTTGTTGCCGTTGGCAGGGTGACAGTATTCGAGTGTGCAAACTTGTGCTATTGTCCGCGGGCCAGAGGGAGCCATGGAGACCCCATAATATGACACAGGAAAATGTTTGCTGATGGCAATTCTATGGGCTTTGTCCGACTCTTTCTCCTTCATGACGACTCGATTTAAGTCTCTAAATGTTTGACTACAAATGCAGGAGTGCTATCCAGCTCCTTTCCCTTTGTCCCGCGAGGTTTGAATGAGTAATTCAGCCTTTGTGTCGCTCGATTGAGGGGGCAAACAGAAAGACAAGATTCTTGAGCGTTCAAGCCCCTTTCCATGGTTATGCACTCTTTAGATCCCCCCCCTCACCAAATCCTACAGCTGACATCACTCCTGGGGAGGGTATGAGGGGCATTCATGTTAAAAACTCAACTTTAAACGCTTCAAAATAAGTCAGAATGCAGGTATATTTCCGTGAAACTTGCACTCATTTTATTTTAAGCACACTTAGAATTTCTGGAGATATTGGGCCAACGCGCGGAAATCGCCGAGAAATATCGCATCCCTTCAGCGGCTTTTTCCAGGTCTCCATGACAACAATTTGCAATGGTGAAGAATTCAATACCGGGGAGGCTGATTGGGGTGCTTTGTGAGGGGCCTGGGGTCGCTGATTGGTTCAAGGAAAGCACCATAACTACAAGGAGTTTATATTCATTCAACTTGTTGAAGTGCTCCTACTGCAGCCTCGACAGAAGTCTGAGCTTGGACTGTGGTGGGATTCATCCAGTGGTGAGTAAAGGGTTATTATTACTAACTAAGAGACATCTAATTTAATTTACGCTTGAAAATATAATGTATATAAATAAAGAATAATGTGTAATTACGCATAGCCTAAGTTTGTTTTCTGATTTTCCTTTAGATGTTGATGGTGGACTACAACTCCAACATGGACTGATTTGATCCAAATCTATGCAAAAATGGCGAACGCGGACAGTGAGGTCAAGACGTTGCTGAATTTTGTCAATTTGGCCTCCAGCGATATCAAAGCGGCCTTGGACAAGTCAGCTCCTTGCAGACGCTCCGTGGATCACAGGAAATATCTGCAGAAACAACTGAAGCGTTTCTCTCAGAAGTACTCCAGAGTCCCCAGGTGCCACACGCACAGGTCTGCTGAGTTTGTGTGTGCCAAACCTGTGGGGACCGCTAACCAGAGTGTGAAGGTCACAGAGAAGGCCAGCTCGGATGTTCAGTCTGCCGAAAAGGTGGGGAGCGCAACGGAGCAGGTGCCTATGAGGAAACGCCAGCTACCAGCCTCATTTTGGGAGGAACCTAAATTGACCCAAACTAAAGGAGACGACTCACATACAGGATTAAAGAAGAACCCTGCAGGGCCATGTGCGGGCAGTGAAAATGAAAAGAAGAAGAAGAGGAGTTATGATGATGACTCTAAGGTCACTCTGTCTGCATCCAGTCGACGCAGCACTGCGGATAAAGACACTCTGAAAATGGACCTGAGCTCTCACCACTGTGTGAGTGTGTGCGGCTGCTGCCCCTTCAATTACCACGGACACCAGGTCCTCCACAGTCACATTGTTGTCCCCCATCCTGCCCTGGGACTGTGGAGCAAAGCAGCAGAGACAGAGAGACCTGAGCATCCTTATGGACAGAAACTACACACGCACGTTGTGATCAAACCCATACCGACTAAACCCACCGTGCAGTCACCAATATTCAGTGTGTTTGGATTCATTTAATTACCCTACTAGTGGACCAGTCACACAAAAATGTGTAAATAGGACTAATTATTTTTGATTTTGTTATGTTTGTCTTAAACATTTGTACAAGAGACACTTCCTCAAGCACTTACTGGAGAGCAACATCTATTTTTCTTGTTTAAACCTAAAGGACTAAGTTGCACTTGCAGAATCACGTTCACTTTCATGCCAGTCTGATGCCTTCCAAGTTTCTGAATACTGACAGTAAATCAAAAGGTTTTTACTTTCAGGTTTCTGCAGAGAATGATTGCTCTTTTTTCCTGCAAATGAATGAGACCATCCTGTTTTAGTTTCTCTTTGAACCATGAGAATATAATGTGGGACATATATTGTTTTTTGTTTTCAAAGTAATTTTTGATAGTCACATTTGAAACAATGACTTTTATTTTTAAATAAATGATTCAACTTCCCTTCCTTCGGGCATTAGATTATTTTTGCTTTCATTGAGCATATCTGTGAAGCTACAAACACCCTGACGGACAGATTAAAGAAACTCATTGTCACGTTTCTTATGTTATAAATATATATTTTATACATAGAGGATTGCATTTACAGATTGAAGATATCGGATGCAGCTAAAAAAAGAAACACAAAGGATAAATGTTGTCACATCTCTGATGCCGATATTGCTTGAAGTTCACTTTAAAGTTAGTCAGCCAGGCTTAGGTATCTGATCAGTCTGTCTGGCAGAGGTAGACTTGGGAGAGATTTCAGTCTGTGTCTCCCTATTTGTGTTCGAATCCTGAATCTGCAAAGGTGCATCAGTGGACGAGGTGACACTGTGGACAAGAAAAGGAGAAGAGATAAACAGGATCGTCCTCAGCATATTGGGCCACATTTGCGTTGCATGAGGAAGTGAAATACACATTTGCATGTCAGGAAGATAAGATTTTGTCAGATGCTTACATGACTTCCTCTTTACAGCAAGCCATTCTTCTCTGCTGTCCAACAGTTCAGTGAGCTTGCTGCATAGCTGAATGTGACCAACATGCTCCAGCAGCAGGTCTATGATCGGTCCAGCCCATTGACACATAACTGATGTGGACATCCACTCACAGAACTGAAAAATAAAAACAAACATATAAAGAACAACACAAATCTCAGTTAATGTGTAATCTGGAAACTGTATTTGATTATTTTTCACACCTGTGTTTCTCTTTCTGACGTTCCACTGCAGTTAAAAGGAAGCATATTGTCATTCTGTATTACAAATCCATTGTTGCCAACAGTTCTTATGTCTGATCCTGATGTTGTTGAGTGAGGGGCACAGCCGTATGTACAGGAAAAACAGGAGAGGGCATCACAGCCATTGTCCAAAAGGCACTTAAGTAGAGGTGGATTATTCATGCAGAGTGCAACAACAGCAGGGAACGTAGTGGCATAAGAGGGTAATCTGGCGCTGACATCGGCCCTCTGTCCAGCAGTAGGGACACTGTGCTGACACAGCCCTGCCGTACAGCCATCAGCAGAGGACTGACCGGGTCTAAGCTTAGACTAGCACCAGCGTTCAGCAACACCTCTGCTGTCTTGGTGCTGCCGTTGGCAATAGCAAAGTACAGGGCTGTTGCTCTTCTATCCGCATACTGCATGGAGTGACTGCTGGCCAGCGTGGCGTTTACGTCTGCCCCTGTCTTGAGGAGCACAGCTGCCACCGTGTGTCTGTTGTGCTCTGCTGCCAGGTGGAGGGGGCTGACACAGCTGTGGCGGAGCCTGGCTCGACTTGTCACTGAGACAAGCATGGACACAATCCTGAATGCAAAGAGAGAACACAAAAAGACAACATATCATAGCTCGATTAAAAACAACTAAAGCCGGCTTCCACCAAGAAATTATAATTTGACTAACACTGATACAATTGTGTTAAGTAAATCTTGTGTTAAACTGAGATGTGCTCATAAGTCCTCAGTCATTCAGTAAAGAAAAACATATTCATCAACTTAAGACATCTTAGTCGATCAAAACAACCAATTAGTTGATTAGGGGGGCAGCCACCAACAAAAAGGTCTACATTATTCCCACACATTTTGTAACTGAATTTAAAATTGTACATCTTGACCAATGTTGTCTCTTAAAATAATGCTTAATTAACAAGGTCTCAACTTACTCATGGTGTCCATATTGGGCAGCAATATGTAGTGGCAGCAGTCCTGAGTTATCGGGTTTGTTGGCATCTGCATGTTTAGTCAAAAGCACTGCCACACTTTCCTTGCCTCCATTTTTAACTAGCCTCATGAGCGCTGTGATGCCATCGCACGTCTGCATGTTCACATCTGCACCTACAGAAAAATATTGTTACTTTACAGCCTTAAAATGGGGATCAGAAACGTGAAAAGGAGGAATATTTGGAAGAAAATAAATGTACCTTTCCCAATAAGGTAACACAGTGCCCTCATCTGTCCTCGCTGAGCTGCTACAATGAGAGGTGTGACGCTGTAGGTGTTCGATGGGTTGATTGTGGCCTGTGCACTTGTTAGTATCTCACAGATCTCAGTGTTGTCCCTGGATACAGCCTCGTGGAGGGCCGTCCAACCCTGACCACACCGCTGGTTCACAGTGGCCCCGTAGGAGAGAATGAGACTCACCATGTCCACATTCTCCAACTCACAGGCTACAGAAACAGACAAAACGCTCAGCTGTTATACAGTTACCAATAATGTGTTTTCCTAAGTCTGTTGTAAAGATTGATTTCACAGCTGTACCTTTGTACAAAGGGGTTTCTTTGTTCTTGCTGCTGATGTCGGGGTCGGCGCCTGCCTCCAGAAGACACCGAACACATGACAAGTGTTCACACGACACAGCGAGCAGCAAGGCCGTCTGCTCCTGTAAGGTACGCTTGTCTACCGTACCTGGATGAGCTGGAGCAGAAAATATACATATCACACAAACAGTCAGGTGTCGGGGTTCATTTCGCACAACAGCTCTATGAAAAGATACATGCTTTTGTTTACCACTAAGCCCATGTGATTTAAAGGTCACCTATTATGCAAAATTCACTTTTCATGTCTTTTATACATAAACATGTGTCCCCTCTGTGTAAAGATATTCTGAAAGAATCAGCACTTTTGAAACAGGGCTGAAACAGAGGGGTTTATGGGATGCTACAATGCATGATCTGTTTGGTATTTCGAGCCAAACACGTCAGAGACATGTTTTGTATATATCTGAGATCTATAATATAATGATGAAAAACAGTATAATAGGGCACCTTTAAACTGAACATATGCACTGTACAATAATGCCTTTAATTTCATACCCTTCAGTAGGATCTTCAAGCACTCCGTCTGCCCACAGAAGGCAGCATCATGCAGAGGTATCCACCCATCTTTTGTTCTCCTTCAGCAGGCTGAGAGGAGCGGGATGTTGCTAGATCATTAAAGCCTTCACATCCCTCTCCTGACGGCAAAGACCACTGGCTCAAAACATCCCTTGAAAAGAGAGAGAAACAACACTTAATTGAATTACACTTAAAATGCAATTAAGGCAGACATCAGCAGAGCTTGAGGTCTGTAGTTTTCATTATATCATGGATTTGTAATCTTTATAGGTGAATATCTTGATGATTAAACATAAATAAGCTAGCATGGTATTAAATCCATCAAGATCAAACATATCACACACACACACACACACACACACACACACACACAACACACACACACAGCACACACACACACACACACACACACACACACACACCACACACACACACACACACACACACAATCACACACACCACACACACACACCACATACACACACACCACACAACACACACACACACACAACACACACCACACACACACACACACCACACCACACACACCACAACAGTCCCCCATATCAAAGAGCCCTCCAACACAAAAGACTCACTCCTGCTCTGACAGTTGGGTCGCTCTGACTTTGTCCTCTCCTTCTATCTCCCCGCAGTCGCGACACCAGCATTAATTACATTTACCTCCAGCATTACGGAACTGAGATAAGTATTCCGAATAGCTAAATTTCGTCATTACTGATGATAGATTTCTCGGCAGTGTCTCCTCGCACAGCGGACCCCGCGTGCAGAGACGAGCGGGCTCAGCTGTGCTGCCGAGGATTATTTTGGGACTGTATTGTCAGGCGGCAGGGTGACCGTTTATCCATATATGACTCGGACACCCAGAGATAAGGCAAGCAGCACTGGAGATAAAGCAGCCTGAAGCCGAAATGTCTTTCTTTGCATGAAGCCTTTATTACATTGACCTCGCCTTCTCCCACGTTAAACAGCCAGATAATAAAAAGGCACGAGTCTTAAAGGGCACTTTGGGAAGAATAGGCCTAGAGGGAAAACACAAAACTCTAGTCATAACAATGAGTACCATAGAAGTAAAAGATAAACCCATCACAATTCACGAGATAGCTCTACTAGGCACTGTTACATGCCATAGTTGGCTATATATTCAGGGGCCGTCCCTGGCCAACTTGGGGCCCCAAGGCGACATTGTGAGATGCCCCCCCCCCCCCCCCCCCCCCCCCCCCCCACCGACAGGAGTGCATTTTTTAATAAAATATAATTCCTGTTTATTATTATTATCAACACAGTTACTTTTTAATACAGTCAGGTAAATGTGCATGTATGTCGTTCAGTATGCGTTTACTGGTGAATACGTCGGGATTTCCTGGATACAAAGTCTTCGACAAGGTCATCGTATGACAGCTGCTGTGCCAACTGTGCGTTGATGCTTATGATAGCCAGGCCACTTAAGCGTTCTTGTGCCATTGACGACCGGAGGTACGTCTTCATAAGCTTCAGTTTGGAAAAGCTTCTCTCAGCAGACACAACTGTTACAGGAAGAGTTACTGCAATGGGGAGGGCAATCCAGAGATTTGGGTACAGTTCCTGTAACTCACTTTTGTGGAGAAATGACAACATCTCCAGAGCAGTTTTTAATATAATGAATGCAAATAAACTTCTTCTACTAATAATAATAATAATCATAATTAATTCAATAATATGAATACTATATTATTTTATTATAATATAGTATAGTCCAGACAAAACATGCTTATTACATGCTCAAAAACTGATATTTCTTAAATCTGTATTCAAATGTAGTTCCCTCTGTCAGCAATGTATCAACAACTACACAAATATTTCTATCAGTATTTCTCTGTGTTGTGGTTGACATGATGATGACTGTTAGGAGTTAAGGGGAGAGGCTGAGCATCACCATGAAATGTGCAAATTGACATAAAAATGAATAAAAGGGGGGGGAAAATGCTCCATGTTTTTTAGGCTGTAAACTTGAACTGTTATGTAAGCCAACTAGACAGACAGTGTATCACTCTTCCTCCTGTACATTAGCAGATAAAAGGCATAAAATACTTGAATGAATGGTAAATGAAGGAGAACTGCGTGGAGAACTGCATGGAGAACTGCGTGGAGAACTGCATGGAGAACTGCGTGGAGAACTGCGCGGAGAACTGCGCACAAGCCGAGCTCATAAGCCGAGGCCCCCTGCGCGAGGCCCCCTGCGCAATGTGAGGGCCCCCTGCGCAATGTGAGGCCCCATGCAGCCTGCATGATCGGCCTGTAGGGAGGGACGGCCCTGCCTGTAGACCACGTGTCCATAGGGACTATAATTCGAAGGTTACTGTTTTGAGTTAGTCCTCCTTAGGTCCTTTAATCAAGTGGACAAGGGCCGTTGCCAAGATTTTAGAGGCCATGGGTCTAAATTCCCCCACCCACCATTACACTCTTTAGACTAATGAAAATAAAATAATGTTTTATTGCAGGTATTATTACAAAAACCTTAATGTTAAAGGTGGGGTATGTAATTTATTTCAGAAACACTTGTTGTTGTATTCCATGGAATGCTCTTAACATCCCGATAGCAATGAAATATCTTAAGTGCTTTGACAAAAAATACATAAAATAACGTCATCTGTGGAAGCCGTAGTACTGTAACAAAGCACGACCAATCATTTTAGCCGGCCCGGCTAAATAACTGGATGGCCTACCGCCTGTCAGCCTTCCATCTGTGCACAAACTTATCTTGTGCCCTCATTGGTCTGTGCCCGTTCGTGTGTGTTGGAGGAGGGGCTCGGTAAGGAAGTCTGAAAGAAGAGGCAGATTTTTTTCGGCTGGCGTACTTTCAAATTCAAGCGCACTCGAGCTGGTTTCTCCAAAATTACATACCCCACCTTTAGGTTCTGGCTTTATATGAATCTTGCAGGAATTAAATTGTTTAAGAAAATGATTTACATAATTATGCTTCCATAAGACGGTCCATAATTACTATTGAGAAAACTGAGTGACATTTAGCAGAATAGTTTGTCTGGCAAAACTAAAACGTATTTAAGGCAAACCATCCCCATTCCCAAATACATCATTATTTATGTTCATTGTACTGCACGGCATACCTCATGAGCTTCATGTGTCTTACCAATATTTGTTTGTTTTTTTAAATATGAACACATGATACTAGCTTGTAACCAATGCACACATTCACTTAAAGCAGTCTTTAGTTTTCTCCACTAGAGGGACCTGTTTTGTCTTTGACAATGGCAAGACATTGAAATAATAGCAGCAGTGTAGTTTATATCTGGCAGATTTCCATGTCAGCTTTGTGGCAGAAAAAAATGGCTGTTACAAAATCAGGCAACCTGCTGTACTAATGGGAAAAACATTTTGGCCACATTTCCCGTCCTGAATTGGCTGTGACCTTCATCACTATGTTTTTGTCTGGATAAATAGTCCTCTATACTGAGCTAAGCTCCACAAACTCTCAGTTTCTACTTTCAAATCCCAGAGAAAAAATGTGGTTTTGTTGTTTCCTTTCGCACTCTTTTCCTTAATTTAATGTAATATATCTATAGGCTACAGTATGAATTAGCATAATACATGTTTACCACAATAAAACAACTTATTTAAGGATTCAAAGGGGATTTCTGAGGGATCGTTTTATATTAGCATGTGCAAAATAAATACCATGGGTATGTGCATACTGTGGAATTTTTCTTATAAAAAAGTGACTTCATAAATTAATCTGACAAATCCTCACCTGAGTAAGTTTGCTGTTGAGTGGTCTGAAAGTGTGGAGACTCAGGAGCAGACAGCCAGCCTGTGTTTGGATATCATTGTTTAGTCTCTGGTAAAGAGACCTGGATCTGCTGACTGTAATCATCACAGGAGGAGATGTGTTGTCCAGTTTGAGGACCGGGACATCCAACAGTGAGCTGCTGTCCTCTTCACAGAAAGGAAGAATAGGATCCAAAACAACAGATCAATAAACCAAAGTCAGAACACTTACAGCAGCAATTGTAAAAACAGGTTTGCAAAGAATCTAAAACCAAAGGATAACATACCAACATGCATAGTAGAGTGCACACGTTCATACTGAATTAGAGACCAAGCTCATTTGACAGAGCTGAGAGCAGCAGTTCAGGCAATGAAGATGGAAGCCTTTTAAGGGCATGTTCAACTGTGTTTTGATTCCACTGGATGCTGCTGCTCTAGAGGCTACGCTGAGGTCAGGTTGGTGTGTAGTGTAACAGTCAGTTATCCAGCAGAAAGTTGGCACAAGAATAACACATAAAGCTGGAACTTTATGTTCAGCTACGACTAAGATCAATGGACTTTGAATGTTGTATGTAATGCATACACACAGATAGAGTGAACATCTGAGCACATTTGAATGAGTATGTGTTTACAACTGTTTAAAAAGGTGTAAAGCTTTAAATTCAGAGACTTCAACTCACCACATGACAGTGGTTCCTCATCCTCGTTCACAGAAGCTGCTTTAACTTTTACAAATGTAATCCACCTCTGTAACATAACAGTATCCTCTGTCGTATCAGCTCTGATTGTTAGGAAATGAAGTGAGAAAATGTGCACACAACCCCGACAGATTATTTTGTTTCACAATCCCTTCTGAGGACGTGTTCTAAAATGCTTCCTGCATCTAAACTGGAAAGTGGCGTCTGCTGGTTAACGTGACACAAACAAGTCTATCAGCTTATCTATTTACAGCTGGAGGAACTAAACTGTGATGACAAGCTCTGAGGCTTTAGGTTTCTAAATGTCTCTGGAGCCCCCACATATGTTGGGCAAACAAAGACAGACTTGATTATTTAACTATGTTTTGAGAGTTTGCACCAGTATTTTATTCATCGTAATACTACAAGTCCAGCCAGTACCCACGCTACGAAAACACTAAACCCAGTGTTTACTTGTTACTGTAAATCCTTACCAATGTGTCACTTTATATTTAAGATATATATATTGCAGATATATTTATTCAAACTAGAAGATATATAAAATCCATATAGATCTGTCTACCTACTTCTAATGGAGTGGACACAATACTAGTAACACACAAAACAATTTAAACCTCACAATAGCCCCTCCAAAAACACCACAATGTCAATGAGCACTTCTCTGTTAAGCAAATTTAGAGCGGCAGTTGTCGATTTTGAGGATAGTGGAAATACTGAGTGGTCCTGTTAATAATAACAAGTTAAATCTTTACAATCTGGCAAGTTCTCATAACCTCGTAACATTACCAAGCATTGTTCTCTGTTGACTGTGTAATTATAGACCTTTTGGCAAAGACATGACTTGTTTTAGTAGGTGTGACGAAGTTTTCATTACTAGGCTACTGTTAACCATGTCCTTGTCACATTAAGTGTCAACAAGCCTTGTCAGTGTAGTTTTCCTGCTATAGCTAGTCAAATTCTCTACTGGGAAATGTTGTTTATTGGTATAACTAATGCAATTAAGCCATCGTTATTGTTATTTATTTACCATGTGCCTATATCCTGTTGAAGAATTTCCAAAAAATCCTTTGACTTTCACTGATCAGAAGGATGCATGCTAAATTCGAAACCAAAGCCTTTTTTCATATTCATCTGCTAATGGGGAAATGTTTTCTGTGCTTACTCAAATCTGAAGTTAGGACATGTAGGTACTTTGTTTTTGTGACGTCAGGACTAGTTTTGAAATCACTCAGTCAAGTCGTGTGATGTGAAAACCTAAAAACCTCAAGTGCATAGGCCGAGAACAGGCTTTCACTAAAGAAGCCTTCTTGTATCAATTGAAACGTTTCAAAAGAAAAATAGTTTGTATATCGGAAAGATCTTGATTTTCAATGACCGAAAAGCACTAGAAATACTTTGTAAAGCCTTTGTGTTTATTTGAAAAGGTTTTGAAAAAAAATATTTGTCAAATTCAGTCAAATTATTATTCAAAGCAGACTAATAAAATATGTCCAACCATGTCTGAAAAAGGGATCGTTATTGGAAAGTTGGAAAAAACTGGAGGCTTTTTTCTATACATTTGTTCTAACCTTACTATCATAAGGAGCGGGTGGATCAATTCTTAAAGTATAGGCTACTAAATCTTATAGTATACCGAAATCAGAACCAAGAGGGTATATACCATTTCTCATCTCATGCAAGATCACATTATGGGATCACAAACACACCTCTGCTATGTTGTATTCACCTTTTTTGTAAAATAAAAGAATCCTTATGTTTCACAAATTATTTTAACTGGTAAAAGTAGCCAGCCTAATCATAATAAGTTCACCTTATAAATCACGACATATTCATCTAACAAAATAGTAGCTTCTGTTAACATTATAGAATAACCAATAGTTGAATTGATAGTGATTATAAACATGCAAACCACATGATAACATTAGATTAATTGTGGGACATATCTCACTGGTAAACTCTGCAAAGTAGCCGCATTTATCATGTAAACCAGATAAACGGTGCACCCCAAACCCTTCCTGAAAGTCAGAGTCAGCAGAGTTTGGACTTGATTCACGGTTCTCTGGATTTATAGTGGAGTGAGCGCTCTTCATTCTCTCTCCCCTCGTCTCGGACCTCTCGATCTCAATTCTCAGTCAATGAAACAGAACGTCCTCTCTGGCAGTTGCCATGACAACGGAGAAACGATCCCGGCGCATTCCCCGTTGTCACCCTTGCGGTTCCAGGCAACAGCTACACAAATGCAGGAAAACATCCGGAAAGACCCTCGGTCGTCCTTCAGGTCGCCAGAACTTGGAATATTTACAAGGACTTGTTTACTCATCGGTATTCCTGGACATATATTTGCAATAAAACAAACATGACGACTTCTTCCCTTGGTGCGTTAGATCCCGGCGACCCTCGTCTAAAACTGAGGGTGGAAAACAGAATACAAAATATTTTTGTAACACAATCGGAGGACAACAGGTACTGTGCTTTCATTATAGGGCCACAATGAGCAGTCAATTCCCTTTTCTCAACAACACATTTATAAATGTTTGGATTGAATGGTGTTGTCACTGAACATTTTCTCCTCAGGAACCAAAAGGAGGAACATGTTAACCACATACCTGTTGTGACAGAGGTAAGATTTTCATAATAACAAAATGACATAATGTGATTATTAAGATATTTTAGTAAGACTTTTAGTGTTTTGCTTAGACTTCAGGCAGAGTCCTCGAGGCAGGGGTGAACACTTTACAAAAGACCCTGGTTCTGAAGAAACAGGCTGAGTTGGACGTGGTGGATCAGCAACTTGCAGTAAAACGGGCAGTGTTTAAGAGCCGTGTGGAGGGTCTAGCTCAGAGAAGGTCTGAACTGGAATTAAAAACTACAGCAGGTAATTTTAAAAAAACCCCCTAAAAGTAAATAAAAGCATGAATGATCCAATGGATATCTGCTGAAGGCATTTGCCTAATATTACGCATGCCCTTGGGGTCTGTTTTTCCACCCAGACTCAAGAGAGGGCTATCAAGTTTGAAAAGTTTGCGGCTGAAAATGAAGCGAAGCGACGCCGAGCTCAGAAGAAGTACGAGGCCGCACGGGAGCTGAACATTTCCAAACAGAGAGAGATAGAAGCTCACACAGAACAGTTCAAACAACTTAAAGCCAGGTGAGAATCTTCAAAAACCAAGCCTTAATGTAAAGATATTGCTAATTTAGAGACCCTATACCTCAGTTATACCATATCTCCCATTCACAGACATGAAGTGTTAAAGGAGAGAGAATGGCAAAACAACAAAATCTTTGAGGACTACTTGATGAAAAACGCTAGATTTTCTCCCCAGTAGTAAGTTAAACTGACTTGAACTATAAGCAACTTTTACATGAACCTGTACTGTTTATTCTACACAAAGGTTTAAGATGGAACAAACTGCATATCTCTTTCAGCTTACCCTCGATAATGGGTCTGAATCTTTGGTGATGCCCATCATTCGGCGCGCCATGAGACCCTGTCCATCACCCACCGGGACTTACTAACACTACAAGCGTTGGGGACATCTGGAGGAGGAGGTGGAGCAGGGCCAGCGACAACTGCAGATCATGAAGCAGGAGCACAGTATTAAAAAATTGGTCAGACACACAGAAAATGACAGCAACTTTTCATAAATGTACAGTGTTTGTGAATTAAAAACCTATTCAGAATGTTAACATGTGTTGCAGATGGCCAATAAGGAACTTTCTGAGCTCCAGAGTGAGTTAGAAACCCTCAAAGAGAAGAACGAGCAGGCAGAGGTTAACCTGCTGATGGAGCAAGGCCTGTCCAGAGAGAAGGTACACTTTTATGATGCGAGATGGAAAATACCGGTGGAAATAATTTTCAGATAGGACTTTTGGGATATAAATGGTGTCAAATGTGTCATTATCACTCAGGTTAAGGAAGTAGGCTGCCTACTTATGGCCATCAACAACCTGGCCGACCTGTGTTATATAGCAACATATGGACCTCTGGAAAACATGAACATACTGACAAAGATGGACATGGTGAAGGTATGTTGGTTATTACCGGTACTCATACAGTTATTCATGTTCCTTTCCTTACCTTTTAACTTATGAAGAGTATGATTTCAGGAGTACATCCAGGACAAGGCAGACACAGAGAGGAGAGCGAGGAGACTGATGGAGTCGGGGTCTGCCATCACAAGTAGAACAGCTCTGACAGACAAAAGAGAGAAGGGATCAATCAAAAGTATGGGCAGTAAAACACAAATAAAAAATTCAAGTAAAGTCAGTAGAAAGAGTGAGACAATGAGTTGATGTAGAATGTTTACAATGTACCATGGTGTCACTGCTTGGAGTGTAACAACCAATGACCAGGATGAAGACTGTAAGGGCTGCAGAAAAGTTTGACAAATAAACAAATCTATCAGTCAATGGACTCGTATGGCATCATTTTCAGTAAAAAATAAACAACGGTAATGTTTGTGATGCACTTAACTTTGCACTTCAAATGTAAACATATTTTTGAAAATGAGGTGATCAAGTTTATTCAAGCATCAGAACTTTGTAAATGTGTATCGATGGAACATTGCGATTGTTGCATTTTGAAAAAAAATTTTTACAATCAAATGAAGCTGTCAGACCAGAAATCAACACCCATCCAACACCCAATGGCATATACATTAGTATGTATGAGATTTCTAACATATATAGATTATACAAACAACAATGAGGAAAAAAAGCATTTTCAATGATGCATCATAAGATTTTTTGTGATATTCTGCGTTTTATATATGAATACATTAATTAGATTAAATATAGTACAGCAGAGAGTGACTTTTTGTTTTGTAAATCCCAAATACAACACCGCATGATGCATCCATTTGTCATATTCTGTAAACAAAGTTTGTGTTTGAATTAGCTTGTATTTTCACAACTAACTTGATTGTGGCCTCCTCCATGTTGTCAAACACTGCTATACAGGTTTTCTTACAGCCTTCTGGTTCAGACGTCAATTATGTTGCAATGCTCCTCTGGGCAGTGCAGTTAAATAGCTAAACATGTTCAGACACATGCAGATTTTTTCAGGCGTTTATGTTGTCAGTGCTTCTCTTTTCCTGAGGACTGCATAGTAAACTGGGTTGTCGGGCTATTAGTACATATATTTCTTTTTAAATACTTGTAATTAATGTAAGTTTTTTGTTTGTATGTTACTTCCCACTTTTACGTTCCTACATTTCAGGAGAAAATATTAAAGTAAGTAAATTATGTAAGAGCCTCAGTTTCACTAAATGTCATTTTGAGTTTCAAAACACAACAAATGTGATGCATTAGCCCAAAGTAGTGGAAATCAGCCACAGCTTGCCCCCCCCAAAAAAATATAAAATTCTCTTCTTTAAGAATAATTTGCTTATCATTTTAGCTGTACTTTAATGCAATAAACATTTTGACAGAAGCTTTACACTCAAGTATTGCTTTCAAAACTGTCAATCACTCTAGTTTACATGTCCAATGATGGAAATGGAAAACCCACAATAAGCTAATGTGGTGTGTCACATATTGAGCCATAACATGTTTCACTGGTTATTGGTTATTATTTTGTTGGTTAGTGTTTTGCTTTATCAACTCGTTCGGCGTTACATGGTTACAGAACGTCCGTACCAAAGGCATGACGCCAGCATTAAACAGCCGTGTACTGTCCCTTTAACAGGAACACGTGGTACCTGCAACATCCGTTATGCAGAAAATGGAAATAAGATTGCAACAATGTTTTGACACGCAGTTTTGAAGCACGGATTCTTGCTTAACTGTAATTACCTTTTCTTACCGTGTTTCCATTTTGTTGTAATCCGAAGGTCTGTCGTGCGGGCCCGGAAACAGTTTGGTCCGAAAATAGTAAAGCTGTTTGTTTCTCGACAGATGGAGGCAGGCAGCCTTGTCTCATACCGAGAGGACATTTCTACGCTGTTCCCCGAGCACACACCGGGTGCCAAATATAAAGTATGACATTTATTTGGGGTGGGGTCGTTTACTGTATGTGGTCATGGTCTCCCTTCCTAAATCAAAGTGTCCGCCCCATATTAATCCCACCTATTGTCCTTTGTTAGGATTTAAGCAGCCAGTTCCACACCGTCAGACAAGTGCGTGGAGATGGAAACTGCTTCTACAGAGCCCTCTTCTTCTCATACTTGGAGTCAGTCTTACACAATCCCAGGGCTCTGCAGAGGTCAGTTATAATTTTTGACATTCAAATAAACTGAACTCACTGTTTATTCAAAGAGGCCTTGTTTTACTTTTCAGATTTAGGGAGAAAATCCTTCAAACCTGTGAAGACTTCTCTACTGCGGGATTTGATGAGAGTTCCTTCAAGCACCACCTGAATACAGTAAATGATGCATTTCCTTTCAAGTTCTGTTTACTTACCAGGTAGCCTTAGGTTAGTAAAGCACTCATTCTTATAAGCCTGACAAAATGCATTAAATTGCTATGACGTGAGAACACTAGGGATAATTCATTGTTTGAAAATAGTTCAAATAAAAAAATGTTCAAGCAATAAAACAAGGTTTGGCAGATGACTGATGATTAGTTTGGTCCTTTGGTTAGGCCACAACAGTGATGCAACAACGGTAGTGTTGGACATAATGCATGCTAAATGCACATCATGGGAATCCTGGGACAAGACAGGTATAATACTCAAGATAAGAGAATGATTTTGTGGTATGAATCTCTGAAGTCTGATACTTGGATCAGCTGCTGAGCTACATTTAATTCACAAGCTTTCCACATAAAGTAGGTAATTACTGCAATTCAAAACCAATTGGACTTGGTGAATTTACAGTTTTCTGGCAATTATCCATTATTTGGAACGGATAAATCTATTTTTGAATCCACAAGGCACGAAAATGTAGAGTATTCATGGGAGAACACTTTTTTGACAATGTTAGTAACTGTTTGTTTTCTTGAAGGTTGTTACTGTTCTGGAGCAGTGTCAGGCTGATGAGCAGGAAGACACGCTGCTCAGGCTCTTCAATGAGCAGAGGACATCTGACAGTGTGGTGCAATATCTCAGGCTGCTCACCTCAGCACACCTTCAAAACCAGGCAGAGTTCTTCTGCCACTTTGTGGAGGCGCCCAATCTACTAGTCTACTGTCATCAGGTTAGTTCAAACTGTTGCTGCTATCCAGTGAAAAGAAGAGTTGATAGTTAAAGTGTTTTAACAGAAGATAGATTTGGTGTCACTGTCAGATTTGGTAATGTCTCTTCTTTCAGGAAGTGGAGGCCATGGCGATGGAGTGCGATCATGTGGATATCTTAGCTCTGTCACAGGCTCTGGATATTTGCATCCACATCGTCTCCATGGAGGGGGATGAGCAGCAGCTGGCTCACCACGTCATTCCAGAGGGTGCCGAACCCTCCCTGCACCTCCTCTACCAGACGTCACATTATAACATTCTCTACCCGCGACTTCAACACTGACCAGAGATCCACCAGGACTCAGCTTAACTCAGGAATATTGACTTTGGTTCAATAAAATCCCAACTGGGTTTAAGGACACTTGAGAAAACAGATTTTTATATAGTCTTGCAGTGTACAGCGATTTAACATTTAGAAATACATGTTTTTTTGCACATTGTGCAAAAAGTATTTAAAGTTACAATCTCGAAGATCTGTGCTCTTTTTGGCAGCATTTATGCTGATAAACTCTATTTTAACTTTATTTTCACTTCCCAAAAGCAAGAGCTTACATTAGTGGGTCCAAGGCTTTACCACCATTGTGTTATCTCCTTCACTACGATAGTGTTAAACAACATTCATTTTAAATGAAAATCTTCGAATTATTACTTTAAATGTATTTATGTAAACAAATACATAAATCTTCTCTTAATACACATTCCATTAACACGTCACTGCTGCTGCTGCTGCTTTTCTTTCTTCTGCTTTTTCTGCTGTTGTGGACCACGTTTCTTTAACTTCTGTTTTTCCTCCTGCTCTGTAACCATGGTAAGGGCACTTTCCTTTCCACCTCGATGCATGTTAGCCAGTGAGAGCCTTCCCATTTGAGTGGGGTACTTGGTCATGATCTCCCTTTTGAACACAGGCTTGGAGATCAGATATTTCAAATGCTTTTTCATCCCC
Source organism: Gymnodraco acuticeps (assembly GCF_902827175.1). NCBI lineage: Eukaryota > Metazoa > Chordata > Actinopteri > Perciformes > Bathydraconidae > Gymnodraco > Gymnodraco acuticeps. The sequence continues at coordinate 6,736,428 of NW_022990295.1, read as the reverse complement.
TTCACCAACTTCTGCTGCTCTCTGTCACCCTCATCATCCCTTGCTCCACCTGTAGACAAAGATGGCATATTCAGTTGTCTGTATTTGAAAATGTTTTAATAAAGGGAACCTGTTACAATAGATGTGGTGTTGTGTTGGTCTTACCAATTAAAAGGTCATCATCCAGGTCGACCTCCAGAGCCTCTGCAGCTTGTCTGAACCAGGAGTTGTGATGCTTCTCCCGGCTGTTGTGGAACTCAATCTTCTCTACCTGTCTGGCCAAGTTTACCCGCTCCTGTGGAGGAATGCACTCAACAGTTTAGGATCAAATGTAATCTTTTAAATATCCCGCAAACTAATGACCTTAAGCTGGGTCTTACCTTGATGGCTTCCATGCATTTGCTCTCAATGGGGAACATGGGAAGATCTTCGTCCTTCCCAAGAGCCTTGTAGATCTTTTTGAAGTTCATCATGTCGTCTGGGCCTATAAGCAGCATACTTAGACCCTCTTTGGTGGCTCTCGCTGTTCTCCCACTCCGATGGACGTAAGTCTCAGATGTCCTGGGAACCTGATGTTTACAGGAGAACATTATAATATAGCTTTGTGCATAGACAATATTGCAGTGAACAGAGTTCTGCAGCTGTATTCGTTAAAATCAAATATCTGGCAATGTAATACCAATGCTCACAACTGGAACCAAAATTAGCTCGATTGTAAAGCATCTCCTGCAGTTTCATTTAACCATAAGGCGCGTTCACACCGGAGTACTTTTACCTGTACATTTCCCGTTTAGTTCCGATAGTGCCTGGAATTTTGCGTTCACACCAAAAAGAGTACTTAGTTCCGAGAACTTTTACCTCCATTTTAGTGCCTGCTAGAGAGGTGGGACTATCCTGGGGAGAAAAAAGTACCAATTTCGATTGGCTGGGCGAATTGCAAACCACTGTATTTGCTGGCATTAGCATTAGCCCCGCGCACCAATGGAGAGAGAATAACTTATGGCAACACAAAAAAAAACATGGGAGCGGTGGAGTGATGAGGAGGTGTCGGCGTTCTGGTGATTTACTCGGAAGGCTTCAGTAGAAGCTGCTGGGAGTCCCAGCAGCTTCTACTGAAGCCAGTCCCCAACTCCGGGGACTTCCGGCCGGGAACTTCGGGTGGCAGTATACGCCGTGAAGTGGTTTGCGGCCTGCCAGTAAACCCAAAGCAGAAGAAGAAGAAGTGACGTCAGTGGCTTCATTTGCATAATCTTCCCTCAGGGACTTATTCCGGTGTGAACGCGATCTGTACTTAGTTCCATGGGGGTACTAATACCTCATTCACACCAACGGTGTTTCGGGGCCAATTCGGAGCTGGAGCTTGAAAAGCACCGGGTTTTCCTCTTCACACCGCAGCGGAGCAGCCTCTTAGCTCCGGAATCCGGTTTGTTTCAAGCACCAACATTTTTTACGGCCAGAGCAAAAGCACCACATACGTCACGCTTACGTCGAGGCGGGGGCAGGGGCGGGATCAACTCCTGAACAACAAAAAGCCGGCGTTGCATCCAGTTTGTACACAACGATGGAGAAACTTAACAAGCAGCATTGGTCAACTGAAGAGACCTACTACTTACTGGGAATCTGATCTTCCGAAGAGGTACAGAGGAAGCTGGAGCACAATCAGCCATTGTTGTTGTTGTCGGTGTCAGCTGTGAGGGGTTTCCGGCGGTTTGGCTTTATGAAGCAGGCACGTCATGACGCAAACGATGACGCAATGACGCAGCACCAGTCGGACTCTGGGCTAAACCGAAGAACCGGTTCTGAACCTGAAAAGCTCTAGCACGGAGCTTGAACCGGAGTTGCGTTGGTGTGAATGAGGTATAAGTGCTGGCACTAAGTGCTGGGAACTAAGTATGGCAAAGTACTTGGTGTGAAAGCGGCTATAGTGTTTATTTTTACAGTTTTTACATCAAAATTCACGCGAGTTAAAAATAAATATACACAATGGACCACAATTAAAAAAGCTTGCCTGGTAGTGAATAACATGCTCAACGTTGGGGATGTCCAGCCCTCGAGCTGCAACATCAGTAGTCAGCAAGACAAAACTGGGAATGAAAAGTTAAAATGTTATTGTTGATTCAGTAACCAATGAATAAATGGTAAATCTTTGAGTTGATTTAATGCAATGTATTTCATACTTAGGAATAAAGGTGAATATAACTTTCTAAGACAGTCTTATTAAAAGAAATATGAAAAATTAAAGTAACACAATGGATATTCTTAAAGTAGGTACTTTGCAATAAATATTTACTTTCACACGTCGCATACCGTATAAAACCCTTAAGCCCTTGCAGTGCACAGGTGTTATATTTCATCATAGGAACACAATTGAACCTAAGCTGAGGTAAATATCTTCATTTAGCTACTTCAAGTGTGTGCAAACGGCAAACCTACCTCTCCTTCTCAGCAAACCTCTCCAGGTTTTTGAGGCGTTGTTTCTGGTGCATGTTGGCATGCAGAGGCAGTGGAGTACAGTCCAGGATGACCAGCAGGGAGTTCAGTCTCTTGATACAGTCTATACTGTTGGCAAACACCATGGTGCGGCCAGGATACTGGAGCAAAAAGTAATAAAGGAAGAAGTCCTTTTCTTCTTTTTGACAATGGATTCGGGTCTCAGTCAGGGACTCCACAGTTGCCTCCTTCCTGGTCAAGTCAACGATTTTTGGTTTGGACTTGATTCCCACTTTCTCCATGAGAATTTCCAGCTGGTTCCTCTGGTCCAGATTCTTCCTCTTCTTCTTCTGCAGGAGGCGGATGGGCACGCTGCGAGCCATGGTCAGTGTAGCAGAGAACACAAAGGTTTGCCTCTTGGGATTAAAGTGCACGGTGTTGAGCATCTCCAAAATACTCTCCAGCTCAGCAAAGTGGCCTCTCTCCACCATGCGATCGGCTTCATCAATTACCAGGCACCTGTCGGAAAAAAACACAACCAGCAGTAGTAAGTAAAAAAGGTGGCATGAAAATTGATATAAGCCAATATGGTCCCTTTTGACCTGCCTATAAGAAACAATGCAAACTCCATATTTTTTTTACCATTAAGAAGTGGTTATGGTCTGACATCTAACACTAAGAAACCAAACTTATTACACTGTTAATTATAAACTAAAGAATTAATAAGAACAAAAGGCTGGATGACAATTGCAGTCGATTTCCTTTAAAATGGCTTAATATACAGATGACACGATGATACAAAATCAGGGTTTTACAAAACTCAGTCATCCAAATGATTGACTCTAAGTATATGCAATTTATTAAAAAATAATATGATGTCCTGAATGGCATCAAGCTTTAGAAAATGTAAATATATGGCAAACATTAGTATAGCAACATTACATTTATTAGATATCATATTGCCATACAGATTTTTTCCATATTATCAAACCGTGAAATAAAGAGGAGTGAATTGTGACCTACTTGAGCTGTCGTAAATTCACCAGATGTGGATGGCGCTCCTGGATCAAGTCCCACAGTCGCCCTGGAGTAGCGATTACGATCTCTGGTCTTCGTTTCAGCACCCTCCTCTGTTTCTCTTGTGCCATTCCACCCACCACTATCGCTGTCTTGATGTCTACACAAAAGTAACATCTTTAGGATCTTGACAATCAATAATTGTACTTTATAATTATTAAAAAAAATCAATGGTAATCATAAAACTCACCAGTAAATTTTGTAATAGCATCAAAATGGTGCTTGACCTGAACTGCCAGCTCTCTGGTGGGAGTGAGCACCAGTCCAAGCAGAGGCTGCCGCCGACCGGCTGCAGCTTCTTCTTTTTCTTCAACGGTGTGTTCAAAACCAAACGTTGCATTTTCAATGACCTGAACACACCCAATCCTATTATCGCCATCTGTTTCTTCAATGTCCTCCTGTTCGTATTCGCTGTTGTGTTCATCTGCGTCACCCTGATCCTCCTCTGTGATGCTTTCACCCTCTTCTCCCTCAGCCTCCATGTCATCCTCCTTGTCTTCTTCTATTGTAGACTCTTCTACATCTGGTAAATACAAACTCTTCACATTTGTGGTTGGTTTGGGGCTATCATCAACAGGCTTTTCTGAACCGCTCTTCCACTGTAGGATGGCGTGGATCATGGGGATACCAAAAGCCAACGTCTTTCCACTTCCTGTAATGACAGTGCTCACATTAGCTTCACTTTGGAAACATGACGACAGATGGTTTAGTGGTGTAAATCACAACAGGTATCAATTATTTGGACACAATAGGACATGTGCTTGTGTCACAATGTCTGCCATGTATATTAACTAACAATAAGCTATTACAAAATAGTTTTAGAACAGGGCTATAATACACATTTAAATGAAAAACAATAAAAAGAAATCATTGGATCATTGAATCGATATATCATTCCAGATCAATGAATTGTGACACCATTATGGTAAAAAACAAAAACTGATGGTATTTATCGTACCTGTCTCAGCTGCTCCCAGTATATCCATACGGTCCCTGATGGCTGGAGGCAGAGTCAGGGCCTGTATGGGGCTCGGTGAGCTAAATCCAAGACTGCTTAGTGCCTTTAGCACAGGGGAGGGGACGAACAGGTCATTCCAAGCACTCACGTCAACATTTTGGTCACCAGAACCACAACGGGCTGCATTTGTCCAATTATTTATCTGCTTTTTGCTTTTGGGGGGCTTTGGCGCTTCATCTTGGGTGGATTTTCCAGGTTTTTCTTTTTCCAAAGCCTGAGGTTCAGATAGAGACTCCTGGTTTGGCTGAGCCTCTGGGGTTTTCTCTTCCTCCATCTGCTGCTCCTGTTTCTTGTTCTTCTTTTTGTTCTTCTTTGTGGGTTTTGAGGGTGCATCAGGTTCTGGAGCAGTTGCTATATCTGTGGAAGCTTCTTCTTTAGGCCTCTCTTTTTCCCTTTCCTCCTCACCTGCAGCTACATCCTTCTGTGTCACGTCCTCAGAGGTGTCATCTGGTTTTTCTGATTCCTTTGCTTTCTTATTTTTATTCTTCTTGGCTTTTTTCTTAGCTGGTTCAGCTGCTTTCTCCCCCTCGTTGCTCTCGGCATCCACTTTCTCAGCATCCACTTTCTCGGCATCCACTGTCTCAGCAGCATCCACTGTCTCAGCAGCATCCACTGTCTCAGCAGCATCTACTTTCTCAGCAGCATCTACTTTCTCAGCAGCCCCCTCTCCCTCGCTGGCTTTTCTTTTCTCGCGTCTCGCTTTCTTCCTATTCTTCTGCTTTAACTTTTCCCTTTCTGCTTTGGCTTCAGCCTTCTCAGTGTCTATCAGACGGTAATTTGTGAGCTCTTCAAAACACACCAGACCCTCCAAGCCCTCCTCGGAGAAGATACTGGGGTCGAGCTCTATAGCTTTCCAATTGCCTTTCACTTGGATGCCTCGTTTAGATGGCCTCCGCACTCCGAAGGACATACGCTTGTTTCCGGGCTTCATCTTCTGTATCTTCATCTTTCTATAAATAATTAGAGTTACAAAAATATGTTAAACTGCCTCCCTCAGACTGAGCGGTTAAAAGCGTATGTCTGAAGTGAGCTAACAGCTAGGTGCCGAGGAACTCCAACTATATATGAAATGCTCGCAAAAATATCAGACCCAACTGACTTGGCATAACCCAAACAACAAACGCAACAACTAAATATTCGTACAATAATTTAAAAAAACAATACCTTGATGACTCTGGCGACTTCTTAATGCCAAAATATGTTCACGAATGTTTACAACCACGCATTACACGAGGGCGCAGCCATGACAGTCTTGATCACGTGGTTTGAAAAAACTTTATTTGTCGAAAAAAGAAAACAAAGATTTATTTCCAACAGAGGAGAAGTCACGCCCATCTACTTCCGGTCCATGGAAAAATTATGTATTATGTATTGAAGTCAATGGAGAGAGAAAACGTATCTTTCGATCCCGTTTGAATTGTGCCATGAATTACACATATGATGTTTGTCAATCTTAAAAAATCATTTCCATGTCAAAAAAGTCACAGTTTGTCATAGAACTGTTGAAATATAAGACTATGAAAAATACGCAACTAGAAAGACTACAAATCGAAAGATAAGTTTTCTCTCTCCATTGACTTCAATACATAATTTTTCCGAAATAAGGTCCCATGGGTCGGAAGTAGATGGGCGGGACTTAGACTGTGATCCGTGTCACAGTTTATTAGAAGTACCAGATTGTAGGCATACTCTGTTACAAGTAAAAGTCCTGCATTCAAAATGTGTGTATGTATATATATATATATATATATGTATTAGGATCAAAATATACTTAAAGTACCAAAAGTAAAAGTACTCATTATGCAGATTGGCCCATTCCAGAATAATACATATGTTTTAATTATAGTTACTTCCAACCTCTGCTTATAGCAGGGGTGCCCATCGCGGGGAGATTCCCAGTCGATCGCGAGATGTGTCTAAAAATAGAAATGAATGTCCTATAACATAAACTTCCTGTACCAGAATAATGCACTTGAATGCATCAAAGCGTTGTGATTGGCCCGCGTGAGTGGGCACTATTTCGCTGACGTTGTCCGTGTCAACAGGAGTAGAAGCAAAAAAGCCCAAAATATATAATTTTCACTCCGAGCGGAAGGATGATTATTGTTTTATCTATTCCAATTCAAAGTCCATCTGTCTCATCTGCAATGCGAGCGTGGCTTTATCGAAGAAGGGTAATTTAGGAGCGGCATTTCAAAACAGTGCACAAACGCTGCGATACGGAATTCCCTCCTAATTCTGCCCTACGCTCCAAAAGGGGAGGGGCCTGAAAGGACAGCTAAATGCACAGCAGTCCATTTCCACCAGGCCCAACAACAAGAGCAAGGCTGCTACCATAGCATCTTATCGTGTTAGTCACGTTCTTGCGAAACACATGAAGTCTTTCAAAGACGGCGAAGTTGTGAAAGAAGCATTCATGGAGGCTGCTGACGCGCTTTTTGGGGACAGTAAAAATAACAGTAGCATTTCAACAGGTTTTTGATATAATAAAAACTCAAGTTAGATACCGTTATTAATCAGCTGTAAGTTTTAGTTTGTTTGAACTTATTCATTATAATTATTGTACAAAATGGTATAAGAATGCAAACTTAAATTGATTATAGTCTATTATCAATTCAGGTTAAGAAACTAGTGTTGCTTGCATCCTATTTTAAAGGCATTTATTTTTATACTCTACTAAAATGCAACAAAAAAAGGGTTTGATTCTATTAATTTTGTCTTTTTTATTGCACTTTGGCAGCAGATTCCTGTGTAGCTTCAGATCTAAGTTGTCTTATTAGTAAGCCTAATTTATACTTTTGTAGCAACACTTTGTATATAATGGCAAAGAAAGGGTTCAGTGTATTTTCTTTTTTTCCTGTGTCATATGTGGCAGCACTGTTCAATGTTTCTTGAAAACATTACCCACTGTAGTATGTGACGTGTGAATACACTCCAACTCAATCAATCAATGTTTATTTATATAGCCCAATATCACAAATGTTACATTTGTCTCAGTGGACTTCACAGTTTGTACAGAATATCAGCTCTGTATCAACAACACTGTTGTGTAACTTCAGTTAAAATTTAAATACTTGTATGTGTGTAGATTAGAAAGAGGTAAAATAAAGGATCGCAGTATTTTATGAAGTATTAATCGTACAAAGGTCAGTTTTATACAAGTAGAAGTGTGTATTTACCTGGTAGTAGGCTGTCAGTAATGGCTACGCCTCTCTATTTGGACTGGTAGATCTCGGCAGACTGGTAACTTTAAAAGTAGTTCTCGATTCAAAAAAGGTTGGGCACCCCTGGTTTATAGCATACTAGGAAAAGTTTAACATTTACATTAAAACATACATAAAGGCACCAAAAATAAAACAGCTCATCAGTTATATTTGTATAAACAAGAGCACCTTCTTAATGCCAGGTTATGAAAATAATCTTGCTTGTGACCCATCAAAAAATGCATTATTATATCCATCATCTTTTCACTTGTTATGCACAAGGTTGGTGCCGTTTACAGAACTTAAAGGTCCTGGTGAAGGGGTAGGTCCCTGCTCCTAAACTCTTGAGGTTTCCAACATTTAAAAAAAGCACACCAATGTATTTTATTATTTTTATTAATATGTATCACATTTCAGTTGGCTCACAGACCAGAATAAGCATTTTTAATTCAAGTTTGAAAAAAGGCATCAAAAGAGTCTTTTAAAACCATTTATAAACAAAATATGTGCCTGCACTCCAAGACTCAAACCGTCATGACTGCTAGTTTTTGGTAGGGTCAATCACCCTGCCCATAAACAGCAGACAGTTTGTGTCTTCATGGTATATGAAGAAGAAAAATGGTCTGTTTATAGTGAAGGTCCGGGGTAAGGAATATGGAATAATGCCAGAGGTTGTGGCAGCTGCTGCAGTGGTGCCTGTCTCGTCCACCTCGATCACAGCCTTGTGCAGCACCTGTGATTTTACAATAGAGATTAAAAAAAATGTTTCAACTGCAGGTGTTGGAATATGCAAACATTTTCTTACATCATGGAAAACTAACCTCTGACACTTTGAGGCCATCTTGATTACTCAGCTTTGTCAAATTGGCTGAATTACTGAAAATACTGGACATGCCCATGTCTGGTAAGAGATTGTGCAGGGAATACGACTCCTCCATCTTGAATTTGGGCAAGTTGATTTCAAGTTTGCTGAAAGAAAAAAAAAATTACCAGCCAGTTTAGTGGACTGTTGTTTTATGATACTGTGTACTTGCACTTTTTTCTGGAAAAAAAGATCACAAAGTCTTTGGCAATGATAGCTGAAATACAACAGAATACAGATAATAAAATAGCTTACAGGTGTTTCAAACGTTTCCACATAATGACTTTCTATGCATTTACTTTTTTTGCAGCTTTTTGATCCAACTGAGAAACCTCTCAGCAGTGATCCCATCATCAATCACAGTGTAGTCGGTGCGTTTGTTTGGGAGAAGAATAAGCATGGAAAAACCTTCCAGGTACGGCAACTTCAGGACTCTGGCACCGAGAGAAGCATCTTCCATTGTATAGAACTTATCCTCTAAAAACATCATCGGCACTTGCACAATATTATAGTTGTCAATGTAGAATGGTGCCTTTGTTGTGTAATTGGAATTGAAAGGCTTCTGCCAGCCTCCTGTAGAGGAAATTATAGTTATTTAGTTGTGAATACAATAGGTGAAAGACATACAAAAGTAGTGAAAGCACAGCTAATAATGAACCAAGATGTAGATCCAACTCTTAAGAGATTGTTTCAACTTACCCTGGAAGAAAATTGTGTCAATCAACATGACCTGGGTCAGTGCATCCAGGGAGGAAATCATGTCTGTCACTTTGTTCTGAGTCTTTTGCTTGATATACTCATTGATGAAGTTGATACTCTCCGTTGTGTTAGCAAAGTCTACACTTTTAATATCAGCGTCAAAAAACGTCTTGATTTGGTCTTCAAATGCCTTCTCCACCACAAACTGCTGGCACGTAAAGAGAGCCATGCCTTGGTCGAGTTTCAGGGATCCATTCTGTGTGATGTTCTCATGGAGGAGTTTGAAGAGTGTTGGGATAAGCTGAGGCTGGTCAGCCCGCTCCAGCTGCTCCAGATTGAGTCCCTTCAGTATTTCTTGGTGTGTAACTCCATCAGAAGCCATCAAGAGAGCAGCAAAGCTGGTGGAGATGCTCAAAGGTGAGAAAAATATGTTCTTGTCATGGTAGCTGGATATCTTTCTGTATAGGTTCATGGCAAAGTCCATATTTTTGAAGGAAAGATCCGAGATGGTGGCACCTGGCATGTGCGCTTGTTGGACAGGAGCGAGGAAGCACATCAAGGTGACAATGAAAATAAGTTCCATTTTCAATTTGTGTACCAACATATTTTTGAGGGATTTGGTTGCACAACCTGAAACATGCAGACATGTAATGTCAGAAGATAGTACAAAAAATACAACAGGCCTTTCTCACAGCAGACCTTTTGAATTGAATCAGTAGAAAAAGCGTGGGTGTTACAAATAACACTAACGATGGCTCTGTTCTAGTGAGCCAGCGTCCATGATGCCAAACCTAAAGTCAAAGCAGCTAAAGAAAAATAATATTTTCATCATCTACACCTTTGTATTTCCTAGTGACAAGCCAAATTGTCCGCTGTGAAAAGAGCCTATTTGACAATAACACAATACACTAAGACAATATCTAACCCATCTACCAGAAATTATAACACATTAGATCTCATCCATCACAATTCTTTCCCATTTAAATTCCCACCTAAAGAAATTGAATGAATTCAGGTTTTAAATGCAATAGATAGCTGGTTTCCAAAATTGTTGTACGTACCATTCAGCTTGTGCAAGTTTACTTCTGATAGCTCCATGTATTATTTGGGGAAACAAAGTGCAAGTGTGCTCTCAGCGTTACATATTAACCCTGACGCATCGCCTGTTGTGTTTTCCAAATGGAGTCAGAGCTCAAATATTCAAGGCCTCTTTTTCAGGAGTGAAAAGTCCCACAAATAACCCATCAATAACTGCATGTTGTTGAGTTGGAAAAACAGAGACATGAGAAACTTCAGGAGTGAATGTCACTTTAATCCTGGAACACGACCCAACACATTAAATCAAAGAATGTGCTATGGTAACAAGTGAAATATAACAAAACAGATTTGTAAGAGTACTTATTGTGAGAATGTAGGGAGTAAAAACAATGCAATGATAAAAACCCAATAACCAACAATGCATGCACTTTCGCAAGAGTCATTGAAATAGAAAAAAAGGCCTAAAAGATCCAAAGGAAAACAATAAGGACATCATGGATTTTCCTTGGTTGTCATCCATTACAAAAAGTAGACTTCGTATGAGATATACTTTTGTGGAGGAACCAAGGTATACCCATGCTGTCATTGGTTCCAGCAAACTAAATAACTGTCAACAAACATTTCTAATGCAGTTACAGTATGTGCTCAATCAACATCATTTTGATTTAAAAAAAAAAAATCAAGAAGAGATTGTTGTATCAACAAAAATACAACAAACTCTAAAGTAAATACACTGACGTTTTGTTCTATCTTTGGGTTTTAAATGATCAAAATATGTCCCTCCCCCTCTCACTATTTTACTGTTATTTTTAAAGGTCATCGATTGGAAAATAGTTAGATTTAACCCATGGCACCTCAGTGCATTATTGGACTAGAGGATAAGTCTAAGCAGTGCTTTTAAAACTAAATTACAGGTGTTAAACTATCAACCACTTGTGAAGGTACATCAAAAAGATTTTCTTTAAATTCCCAAAACAAAATTAAATTCCCTATGACAAATAGGAGAAACGACTGAGGCAGTCCTAAACTTATTAGACTGGACGTGTCAAACTTTCTTTCGTTTTGTAGGTGATCATACTTGCTGGAAAATGTTACTTTTATTTAGCAGCTGTAGTTTAATGGTGTTAACAGATTAATCTTTTGTTCCAGGCCAACTTATTCTGGACAAGACGTGAAAAATATGCATCAGTCAAAAGCATCTTAGATCCAGCAAATAGCTCTATAGTTATTTTGTGCACTGTCCATCCTAAATGGAAAAGCTGTGTAATCTTAGATTTCATTATGCCTACTTATACACTTATGGGTAATAACAAAGCCACAACATCAGTTATATGTTGTTGTTGTTGGAATACCTTGGGATACTACTCTTAGACGTTCACAAGTAAAGATTAGGAAGGAACAAAAAGACCCACACATGTTAGTGCTGATTGCTAAAATATATTTCACTACTAGAAGTGATTTCAGAGCTAAATTGTTGTTTGGGTGGGGCAGGAGTTGGAAATACATCCTATGTCCTACAAACACAAGTCCAATGTTAAAGTAGGGGTCATTATCTATCAAACATCTTATCGGTGTGTTTGGTTTCCTATTGGCTTTCACCGGACAACCATCTCCATAAGTATTCCCTCTAAATAGATAAACACACCATTTGTATGCTGAAGATTCCTTTTCATCTTTTGTGGGGAAAAAAACAAGAATAAAAAAACAGTGTACAATAGAACTAGAAGGCGCCATGGCAAAAAGGCAAATGCAAACTTGGATTAACTGCATCGTGGGTTCTGTGGTCACCCTTTTTCCCAGCGTCAGTGTCTTGCTGAGTTAGATTAGACTAACTGCTGCCTTTTCCTCATCGTTGTTCTCTTCTCTATTGCCTGTCAGCGAACTAACCAGGGGAAACGCGTCAGCCTTCTGACTGTCCTTATGTTCGCATGTGCAGAAGGTTAGAGGAAGGAGCAAAGCTTCCCCTGTACGGGGTTGCCAATCCTGGCAGCTGGTAAACAACATAGGCAAACCGTGCACGCTTTCACTGGCTGGGCTTTTGTTGTTGGTCTTCTTCAGAGCCAGGGTTCACTGATCCTAGAAGAGGGGAGAGAGCTTAGTTAAGTATATTTCATGGGTTACCTGGATAGGCTTGTATTATACAGTTAGTTAACATAAGTCAGATGTCACTACCTGAGCCACCTGATGATTTTGGTCCGGTTGCTGAGGAATGTTGGACTGAGCTTGTTGCTGCTGCCTAAGAAATGAACAGAGAGAATTTTTAGAAACATCCATGAATTCAGTTTACATTAATTTAAGAGGGGAGGACACAATATCATGAATACTTCAATCGGTTCTAACTATAAATTAATAAAGTTATAATGAAGACACAGTTACAACATCAATTATAAAAAGTAGTGTTAATTGCAGGACTATTTAATAGAATTCAAGAGTTTATTATTTATTGTGTCGAGCCAAACCTACCGATCAAAATAGGCTTGTCTCCTCTTCCGCAGTTCTTCAGCTGTGAGCGCCTCATTCTGGCCGGCTCTCTGTCCTCCGGTAGAACTCCCTGCTGCCTGGCTTGCCAATTTCATGTTTGCCATTTCAGACTCAGAGGACTTGTTGCTCATCACTGCTCCTATAATATTATTAATAAACAAAGAATACCGTTTTGCTTTAAACTATTCTATTATTGCAAACCTGGAGCACAACTTGTGAAATTAACAATGAAAACAAAAATACTTGTTGATATGATCTTTAGTAGAAGTTTAAATAAAAGTGCAGTGTATCAAGAATTGTAGATTTATTAAATCAACGTTTTTGTTGAAATCCCTAACCTAAATCATATTTAAAAACGTTGGATAACCCATAATGTACCTTGCATGCTGAGCTGTATGGCTCTGCGGAGATCAGCTTCTTCATCTTCCACATCTATGTCCTGTCTGCTGAGTGCCAGAGCTTTCTTCAGCTCTTCGTCTTCATCTACAACCTCGTCCTCCACAGCAAAGGTCATATCCGCCTGGCTCTGAGCTGCCGACCTGCTGCTCAGAGCGCAAGTACAGATAAGTTAGATATAGCTTTTAGCAGCTTAATACATAAAGGAAGATAATTCTGTTCTGTTTGTACTGTCAGCAAATATAGTACTTACCCAGCACTGGTCTGGGCTTCATCCTCTCCGATAAGCTTTGGTCGCTGCTGCTGATGCACCCTCATGATCCCTAAAATCTGCTCTGCTTCACACTCAGGGAGGTTTCCACGGATCACAAATATGGAATAACCTGTCCAAATTCAACTTTAAAATTATTTCTGCACAGCAAAAGAAACAACAATCATGGCATTACAAATTTAATTTTACAATACCTTCTAGTTGTAACTGAGCAAGGAAAAGGGCTAGATAGGTGTCTGATATCAACTCTGGTCCAGTCAGCAGTGAATTCAGGTTAAACCACTGCAATGAAAACAAAACGGTGTTTTTTTTGGTGTAAATCAGGCTGTGTCAACATTGGTTATGATGACAATTGCCTCATACCTGTTGTCCTAGTTTGCGTATAGTAAACCAGTGCTCCTTGTAGTTGCAAATGAAGGCCTTCTCATTTCTGAAAAAATGAGCGTAATAGCTGTCACAATCAATGTACACTGTGAAGAAGCTATGAGATTACAGATAAGGAAAATACATAATAAATACTTACATAGGATTGATCATCAGGCTCTGGTACTCCCGGCTGTTGAACAGGATTAGCTCCAAGCCCCAGACTCTCAGTGCATTGCTAATTACCTACGAGGAAATATATAACAGAGCAGGGAAATTACATTACTGATTTATACAGTTATTGATTTGTGAATAAACAACTATTGAGATGAGTGAATCCCTCACTTGAATTGAAAAGAATCCGCTGTCATCCATGTTGCCAGATGGTTGCTAGAAACACATTCATAGAAAATAAATTTGGAACATGTTTGTAATAGCAGCTGCTGCATTAGCATTCACATCTAATGTCTCCTCACCTGCAAGAAGGTCCTATACTCCTCACTGGCCATACCTCCCTCCGCCATCCTCATCCTCTCCTCTTCATCAAGCTGGTGAGCGATGGAGGACAGATCCACAGGAGTGAAATACTCACCCTGCAGGAGGTTGTTCAGACAGTGTTGGGCGCAAAGAGAACCCTCTTGCTACAAATAAAGATTAGTTATTGATGAGAGACCAGAGCATTATTTTGTTATATACACACTGAATTAGCTAACGTTAATAGTAACATCTTTTTCATTTGCCTTGTCGCCACGGAAACAGCCTTACAGGCTACATATAGCATACGTAAACTAACATAACTACTTTTAACACTACTTTAAAAGACGAGATAGCCAATTTAGCCAGTTCGTTTACTAACTGGACAAAAAAAAGAACATGCTTGTAGCTATTAGGAAGCGTTTAGCGTCGTTACTCCTAGCTGAAGAGAAACTTTTCATAATCTATGATTAGCAGGTGCAGTTAGCATGTTAGCTGTCTGGACAACAATACTACCAAACATCACCACAAATCTCTCAACACCGGCCAGATAGGTCCGGGTTACGAACCGCCGCTAGAAGGCACAAAGCTTTCCAAATAAACGACACGAATTATTCGTGGCTTGATAAGTAAAGTTAAATGTTTTAACTTACTTTCTCGTGAATATGGAATCCATATTTAGCTTTCTGTCAAACATTCAACTCTGACCTCAAGATCATGCCACGGAGAGAAGGGACAATCTCGACCAGCGCCTTCTAGTGGCCTGGTTCCCGTCTACATTCAAATCTCCATTGACGGATTTTGTTTGGAATAGAGCAATGTAAATACGATTCATTATGAAGGCTTATGGACTAATGTCTCTGTTAAATACATTTTTGTCAATGATATATCAAAATTTGACAAAAAAACATTATAGAATGGACTCATTATATTTGTCAAATCACGCATGGAGAACTGTTACCACCAGATGGCGCTGCGAGGTCTAGCAGGATTTTTTGTTTACAAAATGTTTTTCTTTTTACCAGAGGCACATATAAATGAAATGGCAGTTGTCCCAAACAAGTGCCATATTTGATTATCGCAGTTATTTATAAGTCAATACCTACATCGTAATCGTTCTGACTATTGTGATTACTGTTGAATAACGTCGCAAAAAAGGTTACGATTACAAGTGGAAGAGTCTCCTAGTGACGCCACCTCCTTTACGGCAAATGGAATATGGCGGAGGGTGAGAAATCCCTAGACGGACTGGAGCTCAGCAAGGTATGAAATTCAAATAGCTAATATAGCTGTCAGTGGTTACTGAGGCTCAGGGGCAACACACTGAGGTATAATGTGCTAGTTTCTCTGTACAAAATACTTTGACCGTGCATTTAAAAGCCATTTAATTGCGTGGTTAGCATTCGTTAGCTACTGTGCTAGCTACCTAAAATGGTAAAAATGTCTGCAGAGGCTGCAGTATTTACTGCTCACCAACAGCCCGTGTTAGTTATTGGTTTTATGGGTCGGTATGTGCTATATAGTACACACTACTGAGAGTGAAAATATGGCAGTGTTATCCGTAAATAAGTGTGTTAATCTCCATCCTGTGGTATTTTGGTGGGCGCATTGTGGCTACAGCGCTACAAACGAGTTTTCATGAGTTAATATATTTTAAACACCATTGCCCCGACTGTTTTTCAAACCCAAACTTTTGCAACCTTTTATAAAATCTTATACAATGCGTTTATTTTTGCAATGTGACAGTAAAACTGGCCTTTTTGGATCTGATTTTATTAAGATTGTAGCAGTTCGACACTTGGGTGAGTTGATGGAGTAGGTTACAGCAATCATTACACCAAAATGACAGGCATGGTTTGTGGCAGGTACACATGGCAGGACCAACGATATAAAATATAAAAATGACTAACTGCAACTCGAACCTCAACGTTCAGGGTGCAGTAATGTACACAGCAATTACCTGCCAACAGGATGGGTTTGAAATTTGAAAAATAACAATTGGAGCAATACATGTTGGGTTATATTAAGGTATCCAGTCCCAAATCATGTTCAGCTGTGAATACTGTATACTCTCTATATCCTATTAAACTACTAGATGTTTTAAGCTTATGCTTACCTAAAAAGTATGTTAAATGTCTACTGGTTTTACCCATGTATTTGCCAGTCACACTTCATTTAGGTCTCAAAACACTCATTTAACTACAGAGCACATTCAAGTCACTGATTGGATATTTTCTGTAAAATAAAACAAACCAACACTATTTTTTTTATTCTGTTCTACCCAATAATGTATGAATATATAGATCCAAGCAATATTAATAATGATTGCTTCATAGATCTATATGAATTCCAAAGGTAAAAACGACCTTGTGTTCATGGGGCTTTTTATTCAACTGCCAGTCAATACAGATGTCAGTGAAAAAAAGCTTCTGTATTTAGGCAGACATCAAGAAAAAGTGTGACTCATACCTCACTAGTAATAACTTAAGTTACTAATGAGTTGGTAAGACATTTAATGGAGATCCATGTGTCTTCATAGGTAAGCTTTTTCTATTTCATGTCATTCTGTTTGTGGTGGACGTTTCCCCACCTCTAAACAACGTGATGGCATCAGTTGTCAACAAATAACTTACTATAGTGTTTTTTTCAAACATTTACATCTCCATAATTTGAATGACATGACTTTAATCCAAAAAAAGTGAAGTTTAAATTGATAAGTAAACATAGTATATTGCTAAAGTTATAATGTATCAGAGAATTGTACCTTTTATAAATGTGGTTCTGAGTCAGGTGATGAGACAGATGTGAGTCATTGTGAAACAAGTCATGCCCAACTCTGTTGTCTTGCAGCAATGGCTGGAGGCCGCAGACAGCAGGGCGGAGCTGTTCCGCTACCTGAAGGAGCAGGTGCCACAGATCTTCTGCCTGAAGAAGGAGTCCACCCCTCAGGAGGAAGAGGAGCTCATGCAGAGCCGACTCCTCTACCCTCTGGAGTGCTTCCTGTTTGGGGAGGATCCTCAGGAGGGTCTGGAGAAGCTCAAGCAGGGCAGCACCTCCTCTCAACTCTGCGGACGTGTTTTTAAAGAGGGAGAGACTGTCTACTCCTGCAGGTCTGAAAACATATCTGAAAAACAAATTGAAAAGAAAATTGTCATGGCAACAATAATTGTAGTTGTGATTCAATTAGCTTGTAATTAAAAGTACTGGAAGACGTCAACATCTACAACAAATCTTATAGTTTTGGTTGTTTTTAGGGATGAATAAATTAAAAGTAAAAAGTATTTGCACATTGCTCAGCCCTATTGGAATCTAGATTACAAGATGAGGTATAAAGCCATGGAGTTCAAAGAGAGCAATAAACCTACCTGGAGACCCTAAAACCCGGAAGTAAGTTAGCATTTTTACCACGTCCGGTTCCTTCCACAAAAAGCAAAGCAATTTATCATAGGATTTTGGAAAATAGCTCGAAATAAGGTCTGTGGTTGACACACATTGAAGAGACAGATCACGTTTTGTTCTACAACATTAAATACATCAGCAGTGACCCCGCTGGTGATTTTTGAAGAGTTTACGAGTCTGAAAAACGATGGTTGTTAACATGTGGCTGAATAGGACCACAGAAGTTGTCGAATACGTTTTACGTCATTACACCGAACACGTAAACACTCCCGCTAAGTTTGTTTGCCCTGTTCTGCTTGAAAGCAAGTACCTGCCTCCTGCAAACTGTTCAAACAAACACTTCAACTTGTACCATTTACAATCTGTATTTTTGAATATGGATCTTAAATCGGCGTGACGTTGAAGCAGCGACCCTGCTGTAGTTCCTTTATAGCATAACGTTAGCATTTTGCTTCTTGCGACTAGATTTATGCTTAGAAAATTATAAAAGTAGGGTAGACATGTGGATATTATCCGACTGAACAAAACGTGAACCGTCTCTTAAATGTATGTCAACCACAGACCTTATTTCCAGCTATTTTCCAAAATCCTATGGAGAAATTGCATTGCTTTTTCGACGAAGGAACCGGAAGGAGTTTACATCCGGGTTTTAGGATGCGTCACTGCGGTTCTCTATTTGTCATCATTAAATAGAACTGTAAGGAACAGTTTGGCCTCATTAGGTTTTAGTTCAGCAATGATCTTATCACACGGCAACCTCACAGTATTTAGGCTAAGTGTTAAAGATAAATAGTTAATTAGTAGATGCAGGTTTCAGTATGTCGCAGTTTGTGAGTGGACTCATTTCTTTGTGGCAGTTCTTCCTCAATTTCCTTATCAAGGTGTCATAAAAAGTTGGATGTCTTAGTATAAACCAGAGGGCAACACTTTTAACACACCGAATAGCTTTCAACTACAAAAATACCTGGTAATAAGTCAATTTAACAATGACAAGAGACAATAACTCAGGTTAAAAAAAGAGGAGGTTTTGTGCAGTTTTCTAGGCGTTTCTTTAAAAAACTCAACTGTCATAAGCACACACAGATATTGAAAGCTGGTACCTGAGTATACAATGAGACTAAAGTCTGTTTGTTATTTTATGAATCATATCCTCTGATACTATAATAAATATGACATTAAGCCAATGACAATCATTCGGTCTCAACAGAACTAAAGTAAAGTGCATGTGCTCATCAAGTTTTCTCTTGAAATGTTGACATTGAAGAAACAGGATGGGTTAATGCAGGAAAGGTCTTCATCCAGTTCAGTTTGGACAGTAACTATGACAACATTCAGCCTCTGATAATACACATTTAAATAACAAATCCTCTTCACATTTCAGGGATTGTGCAATAGATCCCACTTGTGTCCTGTGCATGGACTGCTTCCAGGATAGCGTGCACAAAACCCATCGTTACAAGGTTGGGGTCAATGTTTACATTTTCTATGAATTCTAAATGGACAATTGTATAATTTTTTTTTGATTGATCGCAGTAAGCTTTTCCCCCCTTGGATAAAGACAATGAAAGAAAATCCCTGATTGTTGTATTTATGTTATGACATTTCTTTTTAGGCTAACGCATAGTCGAAGTTACTATGTATGTATACTATGTATGTACTATAGGATGCTTTAGTCGCATACTAAAGCATCCTTAAAGTCTTTGGAACAAAACCCAAGTCCATATGCAACAAAATGTCTGATTAATGGATTTCAAATCAATATAGGACTGATATTTGGTCTTTCATGTTCTAACTCAGTTTTAAATAATAATGCATCCCCACAGCTACAGCAGTTAAACTACTTTATTTCGGCTCAGTGTATCCACTACTCTCCCATAGTGATATACAGCATGTACACTTCTTTCCAGATGCACGCGTCATCAGGAGGGGGCTTCTGTGATTGTGGGGATGTAGAAGCCTGGAAGATTGGCCCCTGTTGCTCCAAACACGACCCAGGAGCAGACACTGCCATGGTAACGGTGAGTTACATAAGAGAGCGGAAAGAGGGATGTGGGAGGGGCGTACTTGTCCCATTCTGTGTCACTGCTCTCTTGGCTGTGAGTTTGGCTCCGGAAATGAGAAAGAAAAAGCACATTGTTGACCTGCACCGACTGGGAACATGTATAACTAGGTTAAAAGATTAGGCGGGTGTTTGAGTGCTGAGAAGCTGGAGGAAAACATTTGTTGGTGCTGGACTGTGCGTGTAATCAGTTTACAGCCTCTCCTACCCGACTGCTGCTTGGAAACATATTGATGATTGATTGCCCTGTGCAGCAGGCCCTTCTTTGCTGATGTGTTTGGGCTTTTCTCTGATAAGATCCTACTCGGGAGCTCTGAGCAGACGTGCAGCTTGACGGCTGTGCGCCTGTTTCCGTAAACAGCAGGTGCTCCTATTAACAAAGACATTACTGGCACCAGTCCACCAGGCTGCGGTGTGTGTTATTTTACACTAGATCTGAACCTGTGCTTAACAAGAAGTGACGCATCACATGGCCATGAACACATCTCCATGCTGAACATGAAAACCCATCATGCTGCTTCACACCTCTTTTTGTTTAGATTGTGGTAGATTCCAGTGCTTGTTCTCACACAGTAGTGTGACGTAGGGACCGGTGTAAACACACAGACACACAGTATGTTTGTTTGGTTTGTGTGTTAAATGTCAGACATTTGTATGAAATACTTCGTCGCTATGTGGAATGTTACTCAGGGGATTTTATTTGAACTCCACTTTGGCGGCTGCCTGTTAGCTCTTATTAAGAAAAAGATATAGGCCGACTCCATGTCATATTGGAGCGTCAGTGCTTGTGCCAAAGAAAATAGGGAATTATAGAAGGTCAGAAACGTTATCCATTTCAGAGTAGCTCGTGTTTTTGGAAAGTTAATTATTTCTATTTTTCAGTTTTAATCATGGAATACTTTCACTTTATGAAATCATTGACGTCTCTAACAAATGACACTTAGTTGTCAGAAAAGAAATGTTTCTCCCTAGTATGAGACAGTGTTTCTACTTTGATAGTTTTGGAGCAAGACAACTCTTGAAATGTTATTGGTGTGCTTAAATAATCCTGTGTCTCATTTTGTGCAGGATGAGTGTGGAGTGGAGCCTGAGTTATACGAGCGTGCTGAAAGGCTGTTTCGGATACTACTGCACTACGTCACAGATTTCTTGGTGTGGGAGGAGAGCCACGACCTCTCAGCCGAGCTCCAGCCCCGGTATGGCCTGTCTAATCACATGCAAATACATCAATTCACAAGCAAAGCACACAACTTTACTTTGACAGTGTATTTCTCCTTCTGTGCAGGGCAAAAGACAATGCATACTACTGTGTACTGTACAATGATGAGCACCACTCGTACGACCATGTGATCTACACCCTGCAGCGCTCTGTTAACTGTGATCAGGCTGAAGCGCAGACACACACAGCACTTATTGACAAGGAGGTATTTTTTGTTTTCATAACTCTTCCTTAACAATACTGTAAATTCTAAGGGAGACGACTTAAATCTTAACACATCATATCTACTGCAGAAAATGTAATATTTGATAACTGTTGCAGGGTCGGCGGGCAGTAAAGAGAGGAACCCTTCGTTCCTGCCAACAAGCAAAAGATCTCATCAGGGTAACCACCAGCCTCTGACTTTCATGCAAGACATTTTATATCACAACAAGTCTTGAATCTGAAATCTTTATTGTCCAGTTTTGCATTTTTAAGCACATTCTAAATCTTTCTCTGCTGTTTTTCAGTCCAACTCGGAGCACATTTCCCAGCAGCCACTACGTGTAGAGATCCTTCACTCAGCAGTTATGGCTCATCAAACTTTTGTTCTGCGCCTCGGCCCCTGGTTCCAAAAGATCATCGGTTACTCAGGTATTGTTCCCATACCTGCACAACAGTCTTAAAAGTTTCATTTATTGATTTCTCACTTTTGATGGGTAGCATTGTCTAAAGAAAGCTGCAAAATGTGTGTATGATTTGAACTTTTAGCGTCAAATTGCGTCCAGAAAATACCCTCAGTCAATAGAATCAAACAAGTCTCACTGCTGCAGAAGATGTTCATTTTGGTTATAGTTAGTCCTCAGTTGTCCCTGCCCAGTTGCATGTCATGTGATTGGGAACCTTTGTGTTTGTGCAGTGGGCTTCAGGCAGGCTTTCTGTCAGGTGGCACTAGAAACCAATCCAGACGGGGACCAGCCTTGCCTCATCAGCAAACTCATGCTGCACGACGGCAAGATGTACAAAGGCAAGTGAATCTGAGCTTGATCTTCAGTACAAGCTTATCCTCAACTCGGTTCCATTTGAGACTAACATGAAGGTTTTTTTCCTATTTCCTCAAGGTGCACGCAAGATCGTCCACGAACTGATTTTCTGTAGCATGCTAATGGAGACGGAGTTCAAGAGGCTTTTTGCAATTGAATTCACAAAGGTAAAACAAATATTATTGTTTGCTTTTTTTCAATTCTATAACCTGCCTAAATTAATACATGTTTTGTACATGTACAATTAATACCTCTACTTTGTCTTCTCAGCACTACAAGCAGCTGCAAAGGGACTTTATAGTAGATGACCATGAGAGGAGCATATCCATCACTGCTTTGTCTGTTCAAATATTCACTGTACCCACACTGGTGAGTGTGGTTTTTTGTTCGGGCATTAATGTAGATATTGTGTTATAAACCTATTTCCTGCAGACAATTATTGCAAATATTCAGTTTTTTTAATGCAGAATAAATGTGTCCCTGGGATATATGCCGGTTGTAAACTTTTCCACTGGAGGCAAAAGCCAGATGTCAATTAATGTGGATTTTCCAGTGTAAAAGGGGCTATAATGGGGTAAATGTTATTTGTCTTTAAATCTGTGACTTAACATCCATGTCTTTTCTCACGCGCCTGTTCCTCTTTTAGGCCAGACAGCTCATCGAAGTGGGCAATGTCATTAAAGTGATAGTTGGTACCGTCATGGATTTGCTGCGTGAACATCTGGATGACAACAATCGCTTCTTCTTCCTCGGCTACAACTCTGACAAATTCTCACGCATTCAGGTCATCTTCCACGACCTCAGGTCATTAAACAGGAAACAACTTGAACTACTCTCAGTTTCTAACTTGTTTTGGTTCTTTATCTAATATGGAACTTGTGTCTCCCAGGTACATCCTGATCAGTAAACCCCCAGTATGGACTGAAGAGCTGCGGACAGAGTTCATGGAGGGATTCAAAGTCTTTCTTGGGCTTCTCAAATGCATGCAGGTAATAATGATCTCAACTCTGATTCATTCTTGATACTGTGCAATAGCAGGGCAATTAGCTTACAGAAACTTGAGAAACCAGATATTTGATACCTTCTTTTACTTTCGTTTTCAGGGTATGGAGGAGGTGAAGCGCCAGTTTGGTCAACACATTGCGGTAGAGCCAGAATGGGAGGCTGGCTTTTCTCTTCAGATCCAGCTTCGCCACATTCTTGCTATGTTTCAGGACTGGTGTTCCTCTGATGTGAGTTGTCATGCAATTTGTCCCTCAAATCAAAGTTATCGACAGACTTAGGGAGCGTCACCCCCTCACTGTCTGTTCACTTAGAATAGGCAGAAGTAAAGAAGAGAGGATGTCATTGCTTTGGTCAATTACTGCCTGTTTGTCCCCCTAGGAGGAGATATTGATGGTTGCATTCAAAGAGTGCCACAGTGTCCTGATGCAGTGCAATAACCAGCCCTTCCATAGAGAGGCCACCGACTACTACATGTGCAAACACATCATCCATGTTCATCCATACAAAGTGTCCCAAGAGCCTGTCAGCATACACCTGCCCGTCTCCAGGCTACTAGCTGGTAGGATCATTTATTTCAGACACTTGTATATTCTTTTGGTATTTTTCTTTTACAGTGAACTTACTGTTCCGTGTATTTTAATCCCTAGGTCTGTATGTACTAATGTGCAGAGCAGGGGCAGTTGATCGTCTGGATAATCTTGTAAGTGTCTTCAAACCATATTGAAATGCTTAGTTAGCAGCCTGATTCAGTGTTCAGTGTGGGCTGTGTTGTTGTCTTTATTGAATAAACATCTTAACGTCCACCGCTGGTATTAGAGAGTTAAGGTTTTCCTCCATCTGTTGCAGGAGGGCTTTGACCGCACCCAGCTGGTGGAGCATCCTCTGCGCTGTGTGGTGCTGGCTGCTCAGGTCTCTGCTGAAATGTGGCGGAGAAACGGGCTCTCATTGGTCAGCCAGGTATAACACACCTCTTTGCGGCTCAACGCATCTTTTTTTTCTCTTTATTATTAACTAAATAAACACATTTCAAGTCAATTAAGTGTTGTTTCACATGATCAGGTCTACTACTATCAGGATGTCAAATGCAGGGACGAGATGTACGATAAGGACATTCTCATGCTACAGGTTGGCGGCCATCATACATTGAGAATATCTTCCCATATCTGCTCTTACTCTTCACCTTTTTTATACATGTGTTGATATATGACCTTCTCTTAAAATGTTCAAACAGATTGCTGCTTCCAAAATGGACCCCAACCACTTCCTCATGCTGGTCTTGTTGAGATTCGAGCTCTTTGATTATTTCAATGGAAGTTGTTCAAGCAAAGACCAGGTAAGCACCAAACTATTAACCACTCAGAAGAAAATAAAATGTTGCGCCACAAAATGCTCTACTTATGTAATGCAACACCATTTTCAGGATGAGCTGATACAGTGGAACCGCCTGACAGAGGAGATGCTGTACCTCCTTATCGTCATCACAGGTACACTGTCACATTCTGCTAATCATGGGAAGATAGTTAGTTGGATATGAACCAAACTGCAGTATCTGACCAGTGTTGTGGTTCAGGTGAGCGATATGTCCCCGGTGTCAGTGAGGTGACCAAAGAGGACGTGACGATGAGGGAGGTTATCCACCTGCTGTGCATTGAGCCCATGGCTCACAGTAGCCTGGTCAAAGGTCTGCCAGAGAACGTAAGAACCACATGCTGGCTAAATTATAGTTACATGTTTTGTTTTACGATTGAATAATCCTTGGAGAACACGTTAAACATTTCTTCTTTTGTAGGAGAGCCACGAAACCGGCCTGGAGTCTGTAATTACCAAAGTTGCCACCTTCAAGTACGTAAAGACCGTAAAATAGCTAGTGGGTTATTAGTTAATGGTAACTTCGGAGTTGGTTTAAATCAGTCTATTCTGCTTCTCTCTTTAGAAAACCCGGAGTTTCAGGGCATGGATTGTATGGAGTAAAAAAAGAGCTTCTGGTAGAATTCAATCCTTTCTTCTACCACTACTCAAGATCACAGCATAGCAAGGTACACCGTGTTTTAACTCCAGTTTTACATAACATTTGAACTTCAGTGAATATCCCTTATTTCATTTGTCTCCTTTACTGTTTGCAGGCTGAAGAGTCTCAGAAGAAGAGGAGGACTCACGAGGGCAATGACAAAGGTTATTCATGTATTTCCTCTGCACACTGTTCTGTATACCTCTAAGATGTAACAATATGTTCTCCTTGCTAATGAAGCAGCTCCGCCAACATTCCTTCTGTTTGTCTTTGTTCCCAGCTCTGCGTCCTCCGATGCCCCCCCCCTTCTGCCCAGCTTTCTCCAGCGTAGTGCGGCTGCTCTCCTGCGACATTATCATCCACGTCCTGAGGCGTGTCCTGCAGAGAGCTGCAGAGGACCGGGCCACCCATTGGACAGAAGCCATGATCCAGAGGGTACACATCACATCAGTTTCTTTCTAGTCTACCTTGCTCCGGCTTTTGCTTTTTATTACTAAAACCACTTGCAGTAACTAAATGCATGCGTTTACCACACAGGCCCTGCACTTGATAGGCCAGGCATTGCTTGAAGAGAAATCACAGCTTGAAGAGAGCACTGATGAGGAGGTGACTTTTGATTTCAGCCTCAAGGCCCGCAGTAAGTGACAACTAATTATTTTGTTTTCAGCACTCCCTTACTATCAATCAGATTTCTCAAATCTATAAATCGGTTTAGTTTTGGATATTCTGTGGTAATATAAATGTCTCTTCTGGTTTTCCAGGAATCGGTTCAGAACATGGGAAGTCAGTGTTTCTCTTGCTGTCCAAGATCAAGGCTGTTCCTTCCCTCGAAGCCCAAAAAGACATGGTCAAATGGGTACTACAGGTATACATATTATTATTATTGCATAACAGTTATTATCATTTTTGTACATTCATGCATTTCTCTTCAACATTCAATTTTTCTTCAATTAACAATGTTTTATATTTTTCTACTAGATGTTTGAGATTGTCAAGTGCCTTAGAGAGAAGTCCAGTCCATCTGCCTCCATGAGCATGGATACCAGCAAGCCAGAGGAGGTAAAAGAACCTTGCATAACGATAAAGACATTTGCATTTACTGGTCCTGTTGGCTCAAGATAACGTTTTCTTGTGCTAGAGTGAGTATTCAAGAAAGCTTAATGTCATTGTTACCCAACATAAAACTGTACTTCTCCCATCGTGGTCAGTCATTTAAGAATCTTAAAAAATAGAATTATAAAAGATCAAGACTAACAGGCATCTTGTGCTGCTCAGAGCCGCACGGTCTTCATGTCAGTACCTCCTTAGTCTTACAGCATTACACTGACAGTTCAATATTCATTTGGTTTACCAATGAGACCTAAGTTTAAGTTACCGCTCACAATGATAGCTCTCACTCATGAAATTGTATGAAATAACAAAAAGTTGATTGCATTGTGTATCTTTTTAGTTTCTGGAGATTTGAATCGGTTTGTTATTATTCCAGAGTGCTCAGGACAAAGAGAAAGCTGAGCGCAAAAGAAAGGCCGAAGCAGCCAAACTCCACCGGCAGAAGATTATGGCTCAGATGTCCGCGATGCAGAAAAACTTCATAGAGTCAAACAAGATGCTGTATGAAAACATGCCAGAGAGCGGGACACAGGGAGAGCCTGTGACAACTCCTGAGAAGTGAGGAGCAACATGGAAAAACAAATCAATGGCTGTGTGTAGCTTGCTTGAGATCAACATCTAAAACAAATAGATTTGGCTAATTCTCGTTGGGGTTATGTTGACTCCTCTAGCTGCGCCATGGAGCACAGGGAGCTGTGTGTCGCGGTGGGGCCCCTACGAGGCTGCTCCCCGGCCGAGAGGGAGGTGCTCACCTGCATCCTGTGCCAGGAGGAACAGGAAGTGGTGGCCCAGGCCCCAGCCATGGTACTGACTGCGTGTGTCCAGAGGTCCACAGTGCTGACACAGTGCAGAGGAAAGATACCGGCCAACAGAGCAGATGGTCAGTCTCCATTTGTTTCATTTCATTGTTAACTGTAATTTGATTGGAAGAAATCTTGAACTAATGTGTGCTTTTGTATGTATCCCTTGAAGGGACAGGGGCATCATATCCCCTCTTCATGCCTCCTGAACTGGCAGTTGGGACCCACACGGGCAGCTGTGGACACGTCATGCATGCCACATGTTGGCAGAAGTAAGTCATTGTATACATTTTAAAACTAAACTATAAAGAACACATTTGATGATAATGTATCTGTGTGATCCACTTGAAGACTCCATTTGCCATTAGGTTGCTATTTCTATATTTTTCAGATATTTTGAGGCAGTTCAGAACATGACCAGGAACCGGCTTCATGCTGAGCTGATCATCGACCTGGAGAACGGGGAGTACTTGTGTCCCCTGTGCAAATCTCTGTGCAACACTGTGGTCCCTCTCATCCCGTTTGAAACACTAACATTTAACTAGTAAGTCCAGCTCGGCTTCTTCAGGCCAATCTTTTAATCGATTGATACCTGTACGAATGTTTAATGAATATTTATTTCCTGTGTGCAGTGAAAATGCAGAGATAATTGGACAGCATTTGACCCTGCCTCGCTGGATCCAGATCCTCTCTGCCAGGATTAAAGGACTCAAGTCTGTTGCTCAGGATAATGGTAAGAAGACATAATCCACATACAATGACTATATAGGACAATGGCACTAACCCTCTAACACATATGAATGTGTTGGAGGGTTAGGGTTAGTCACTAGCAGTATGCCATTAATGTAAACTCAGCACTGCAGTTGCGTCATAAGAAAAGCCAAAGTAAGCTTTAGAGGGTGGAGGACAAGCAGCTGCAGAAGTTTTATTTCGCACGTACCGTCACAAACGGAAAACAGGTGCATGCTGACTATGGAGAATATGGAGGTTGATAAATGACTACCTTTTATATATCATCTCCTCTGCTTCAATATCTACTAAGTTCCGTTATACCTATTTGTTGCCATGTGCTACACGAGACACTGATGATTTCTCTCTGGTGCAGAATGCAACACACAGGCCAGCAGTGTTGATGCGGACACGGGGCTGTGTGGGGAGAGTCAGCCAGACTTCAGATCCATTCTGAGCTACGGAGTACAAGAACCGTGAGTGAACCTGTCAGCGCCCTCTGAGTGTCTTTGTGTCCTATAGAGCAGCAGCTTGAACTCTCTGCTGCTGGTGGTTTTTAGGAGGAAGTTCTCCGACAGCATAGTGGAGATGCTGGTTGTCTGCGCCACCACGGTTCACAGGGTGGGTCTGCAGACGGGACCCAACGAGCTGTGCCCACGTGTGCCCCTTATGGCTTGGAACACATGTGCCTTCACTATACAGGCCATAGGTACAGTAATAGTTATAATACAATTTCTGTCTATCTGCCCCCTTTTTAAGTTTTTGCAATTCTCAAAATATGTTTTGTCTTCACAGAAAACATATTGCAGGAAGAGGGCAAGCCACTCTTTGGGTCCTTGCAGAACAGACAGGTTGGCTGCCATTTGACTACATAAAGCATGATATGTATAATGTTAGGACTTGGTCAGACATCAGTTTTTAAATGCTTCTCTATTTCAGCTTGCAGGTCTGAAGGCGATTGTTCAGTTTTCAGCAGCTCAGAGACTAAAGAGCTCCCAGGCTGTCATTCAAAGGCACTTCAACGACATGTTGGGGGGTATGTGGACATTTAAAATGTATTTAACAAAATGTAATTATTATATTATTATTATTGCCCTTTTCTATATAAAGCATACTGTGTTCTTCCTTTATGTAATTTAGTATGTGCTACTTTTTCTTGCTGTCCATTTACACTGTGGTCTTAACTGTGACTTTTCCCACAGTCTTGCTACCGGTCATAGGCAGAAAGAACACGCCTTCTATCCTGGAGGTCGACTTCTTCCATCTTCTGGTAGGTTTCACCTGAAACGGGGGTCCAGTGGATCCTCAAACAGTTTCGATCGGCATCATTGATTTCATTTTTTAAATGTATTTAACATTTCTACTCGTCATTTCTGAGTTTATTTTAATATAACTTTATTTTTGTTTCTCCTTGCATGTATTAACATCTTTGTTTATTGTGTGTGTGTCCTTGTGTGTTTTGTCAGGTGGGCTTGGTGTTGTCTATACCCTCACTGTATCAGGAGGAGGCTGTAGACCTACAGCCGTCAGCCGTCAGCTCCGCCTACAACCACCTGCACATCCTGCACATGGTCACCATGGCTCACATGCTGCAGGTCCTCCTGTCCTCCACAGGTACAGACAGCATAACCATACGTTATGTATGTTGTGTTTTACCCTACTACCTCAGAATGCTGTTTAATATCACAGATGAATAAATAATGGTGGCATTTCTACCTAGATTTCCCTGCAGTAGCTGGAGAGGAAACAGAGGAGACGAGGGCTGCAGCAGAGCTGTACGCTGCAGTGTCACATCACACCGACAGGTACAAGGGTTTCTGACAAAAACATGAGCACATGTTTTTTTGATTTAACATTTGTACATGATAAAAACTAGAAAGGAGGATCAGATCTGTGAACTACTTGTCGTTTGTATATCTTGGTTATCCTTTTATAAGTATAGTGGTAACTAAAGGTTATTGAGGTACACTCTACTGAATAATAAGTAGGGCCGGGACTTTAACGCGTTAATTAAGATTAATTAATTACACAAAAATTAACGCGTTAAAAAAATTAACGCATTTTAATCGCACTTATTTTTGCACCGCGGAACGTTTCTCACTGGATGAGTTTCAGGCGTACCGATTATACTGGAGCACCAACTAACGTTCATGACTTCAGACAACAACAAACCACAGTGAACAACAGTGGGAAATGTTGTTTTAAAAAACGGACGGATGGAAGCGTCGATAAGAGCACGGTTGTGTGCAAATTATGCAAAAAGGAATTCGCATATCACCGCAGCACATCAAGCCTCAAGTATCACCTCAATGCAAAAACATATAGCAGCTAGCGTGGAAGTTAGCCTCTTTTATCGCGTTCACACCAAAAAGAGCCGGTACTAAAATTAGTTCATGAGAACCTTTTTACCCCCTTTTTACCCCCACGGGTACGGCTCTCTTGTGAGAAAATAGCTATATTTCTGATTGGCTGGGCGGATTGCAAACCACGCCCCGTAAAACTCCCAAAAAGTTTTGTGAAGCCGCCATTTTATTATCCTCGCATTAGCATTATTAGCATTAGCATTATCCCAGCGCAGAAACGCAGAGAGACTAACTTATGAAAACACAAAATAAAACATGGGAGCGGTGGAGATGAGGAGGTGTCGGCGTTCTGGCGATTTACTCGGAAGGCTTCAGTAGAAGCTGCTGGGACTCCCAGCAGCTTCTACTGAAGCCAGTCCCCAACTCCGGGGACTTCCGGCCGGGGACTTTGGGCGGCAGTATACGCCGTGAAGTGGTTTGCGGCCTGCCAGTAAACCCAAAGCAGAAGAAGAAGAAGTGACGTCAGCGGCTTCATTTGCCTAATCCTCCCCCAGGTTCAAAGAGTTCTCATGAACTAAGTTCTCATGAACCTTTGTGGGAAAAGTACTGCGGTGTGAATGCGCCTCATGGTATACTAAAATCCATGTGAAAAAAATTGCTTCTCACTGTTCTCAGGTCAAATATTTATATGTGATTAAAAATGCGATTTAATTTCGATTAATTAATTACAAAGCCTCTAATTAATTAGATTAATTTTTTTAATCGAGTCCCGGCCCTAATAATAAGCAAAACAATTTCTATTTTAAAGCCCATTCGCTTATACAGCAACTTGCTGCACAACCATTAACAACTAGAAACAGCAAGCGTGTAGATATGCAATTATATTGTGCTCAAAACTAATAGACATGTATATTAAGGAAATGCAAAGGTCATGTGTTGTGATACTTTGATTAAAACACTTAAAAATACATTTTGGTTTTGTGACCCAAAAGTATTGCATGATTATTTATATATATATATATATATATATATACCATTTATACCATTTATTTAGCTGTTCCTAATAGTTTTGGAGTTATTATGGGATCAGTCCTCCACAGTGTGTATGGATGTAATTCTCAGCAGTGATGTTTCACAACCTTAGAGTTTCTTCTACTTTGTTACATTACCCTCTCAGATGCTGATGCTAAAACTGAGCTTCTGCTATTGTTACCTTCTTTGTGGCAAATGTGTTCTTTATGTGTTTGATGTGCGCAGTGCTACCACCCTTATATTATTTTGTAAGCAATGTTTGAGCGTCCCAGTACCCTGCAATAGGGAGAACATTGTTATTTTGAACCTTTCATATCAGACCTTTAATGAAAACATTAAACAAACAACCTCTCAGTCGAGGCAATCATCGCTCCTTGTTCGCTGGTGTCATGGCCCTTTTTATGCTGCATGTTCAGAGACGTACACATTAATGTGGACTTCCTTCAGCTTGTTTGACTGATTCCTCTTGGTTTTGCTCATCAGGCTGAATTCAGATGTGTCCGGCAGCTCTGTGGCAGAAAGAGTAAAGAGAGGAATGGAACCTTTCCTGCGCTGTGCTGCTCTCTTTTTCAATTGCCTTACAGGAGTCAATCCTCCAGAGGAGCTTTCTAGTACTGCAGGTAGGTGAAGGAATATACGACTACAACTAAATGTATATGGTGATTCGAGGAAATCAAGCTCACGTTTTGGCTCTTTGCAGTTACCTCTCAAGGACAGATGGAGGCACTATGCAGCTACTTGGCACTTCCCTCCAATGTTTTCCAGCTCTTCCAGGAACACAGAGACCCCGTTACTCCACTGCTGCAGAGGTAGGTGATGAACATGAGGCAAAGATATGTTCATATTTATCCGAGAGTTTGTATGACAATGTTTTTGATTCCTTAGGTGGTGCGGGAACCCAGCTGTTACCAAAGCCCTGAGAGGCAAAATCCAGAGCGTCAGGTAGGCTTAAGCCTTTGTTTCCTTTAGTCCCACTTTTATTTTGTAATAAAACA
The DNA here is from genome assembly GCF_902827175.1 of Gymnodraco acuticeps. Classification (NCBI taxonomy): domain Eukaryota; kingdom Metazoa; phylum Chordata; class Actinopteri; order Perciformes; family Bathydraconidae; genus Gymnodraco; species Gymnodraco acuticeps. The sequence goes on along the minus strand of NW_022990295.1, from coordinate 6,704,456 downwards.
TAATCTCGTAAAACAATGAATAAACTCTTTCCCCAGATACCCCAGAAGAAGGAATCGTCTGATTGATCTTCCTGAGGATTACAGTGCTCTCCTCAATCAAGCATGCCATTTTCAGTAAGTTGGAATTGAACTGGCCTTTCCGTCACAACGTTGTGCTGTAAAGTCTGTCCGAGATGTTCAGCCTGTCTCCTCTGTACTCCGTCCTCAGGTGCCCCAAGTCCACAGACGATGACAGGAAGCACCCGACCCTGTGCCTGTTCTGCGGGGCCATGCTGTGCTCTCAGAGCTCCTGCTGCCTCAGCCAGCTGGATGGAGAGGATGTGGGGGCCTGCACCGCCCACGCTGCTACCTGTGGAGCCGGAGTGGGCATGTTCCTTAGGTGGGTCAACTAAAACAGGATTTGTATCTGCTTTTTTAAAAATGAATTGCATGCTTTCCTGCTTGAAATGTGCTGAATATGAATTCTGATTTGATGTTGACAGGATAAGAGAGTGTGAAATTGTACTGATGGCCAGTAAGACTCGAGGAAGCACTTACCCTGCTCCTTACCTGGATGATTATGGGGAGACTGATCCTCACCTTGGGTAAGAATCACAGCTTTTTGTCCAGGTGCTATACTGTTATAACTTCTGCTTACAAGTGTTGTTATGGCCTCCTACTGGCAAGTCAGTATTGTAATAGCTGCTGCAAGTTTAAACACCTCCACCACCTGCAGGCATTAAGTGTTACAGCTGCTTTTTATTCAGAACTGCAGCTGGGACACCCATTGTGTTCAGATAATATTATCTGAGACTGTTGCTTCACATCGGTGACACCATTTGTCCCCGTTTAAAATTGGTCGGTAATAGACCAAAAGGATTTGGATTTCCGTATTGGGAGCAAGATTATATCGCACCTTTTAAACATCATATTAACAATCCTTTGAATTTAACAAAATACGAATGATATCATTTAGTATTACTGCTTCAGTAGAAGCTTGTTACAATATACCATTGTTGTATCAAATGTTTTGTGTGTTTCGTTGACAATCCCTTCAATAAATCCCTCCCTGTCTTTTCATTTCTAGAAGGGGCAATCCACTGCACCTTTGCCCAGAGCGCTACAGGAAGCTGAACCAGCTGTGGCAGCAGCACTGCATCCTGGAAGAAATCGCCCGCAGCCTGGAGGTGGTCAATGTTATGTTTGCCTTTGAGTGGCAGATGTTGTGATGATTGCTCCAGATGTGGTGGCCGGGAAGTAAAGAGCACAGCCATAGAGCACACCCTGCTCCGGTGCTCCTAGGGCACAAACACACATACACACACACACACACGCATGCACACACATATAGAAACCTCCTACAATCAAAGGAGGTCTGAGCAGCCACCCCCTCCCTGATGAAACCCCTGCTGGAGTATAGAGAGGTGGGATGGTCGGAGGAAGAATAGTGGAGCGAGATGAATAATAAGTAAACCCAAGTCGCCTTGTTTTAATTTGATTGTCTGCTGTGACAGTGAGTTTCTCCCAGAGTAATGTTATTTGCAAGAGGCTCCTTCAAATAAAGACAAACACCAACATGTTTCAGTTATCCATTTATATATTTGACTTCCCTCAGTAATGCTGTGAATTTTCTGCATTCTCTTTTGGTGTTAGTCACTATGATTTGTCATGAGTTATATAATGCTGTTTAAAAAGGTACATTTGTTTGGAAATCAGGCGCGTTTAGAGACATCACACATTTTTGCTTTTGCCCATTCATTATGTAGACAGTGATATGATGAAGCCACATCCTAACGTCACCTTTACTCGCAAATAGGAGCATATGTAAGGAATAAAGAATATACATTTTATTCAAGTTGTATTTAAACAAATCCAGTATTCTGAAGGATACAGTGACGATCCCACATGTTTCCTGAAAAAGAGATGCATTGAATGATAAACAGACACTTTTCTGAATATTTCAGCCACATTTCCTCGCTGACCCTAAGAATTGGTGAGCGAATAATATAAAACCCTCCCTACCATATATGGTATTATAAAATGCCCTTTTATAAATACAAAAAAAAAGGTTTAGGCCAAAGTGGTTCTTATTATAATGATCTGATATCCAGTGTACATTTGTTAAGATGAAACGTATAGAGGGGACCATTGCTTGTTACAATTCTCCACGTAGTGGTAATCCAATTTATACAAATGGAAATTAAGTTAAAATATTTTCTTTTTAGGAAAGAAATGTACTTTATATTGAACACAATATAAGAAAATATCTTTTATTTTCAGTTACTCATCCATCATTCAGCCTTTCAGGAAATGTGTGAATATAAATGTCCTCTGTGTTGTTTGACAGACCTACATGACTTCCAGGCTGTGGAAATAAAGACATTGGCCTATATACTGATTATCTGCTTCTGTGCCCTGAATCAATCCGAGTGTGTATAAAATCTAAAGTGTTATGCGATAAGATTGAATGAAATGGAATACAAACCTTCTTGTAACACACCATAGAATAAATTAATTATCTTTTTCCACTATCAATACTGCATCATCCATCAAGTGAGAGCCCGATGAGGCAAAATCAAGATTGCTTAAAGGTAACCCCCAACTTTAATTTAGCAACCTACAAGTCGTTTAGCTTCACCAAATGTTAAAGCTTTAATTTGGCTACTGATCTGCCATGTGCTCCTTAATTTGGGGGGGAAAAGGCAGAAAAGTTCATTTGACCAACAGATGTCATCCGGCCATCATCAGAATGTGTTTAAGGCTTATTAAACATTTAGTAAGCCCTGGTAGTGTAGTTTGCAATGTACAGTTTGGAGCACTAACAAAACAATAATAATGAACATATCTAGCTCAGAAGGTTTACTGCCAAGCTTTTAGTTTCTCATCCCAGCAAATATGGCTGAGGTGTTTTTATAAGACCATGGTGGCATTGCTGAGGCACGTTAGTAATTGTAAATGGTTTAAAAGGATTATGTGTTATAAGGAGTTATCAATTCGATTTGTGTCTGATTTTGCGTTTTTAACTAAAAGCAAAGGTACAATTCTATTCGCTATAGTCCTTATGCACCAGCACCGATAGGATCCAAAACTGTAACTGTGGACTTAAAATACTTGAACTGCATTTAAAGTGAGGCCATAAGCACGTAGGCTAAACTTCTGACCCACATCACACAGTTTTCTTCACACTCAAATATATTGCATGTTCAAATTAGCCTCCAGTGTTGCCAAGCCGACAGGTGTATAAAACAGTTTTGGAAACCTGTTGCTAAACTGTGATACACAGACAACAAGATGTAATTTGTAAACAACAGATAACAGTAGGCTACAGATGAACAGAAACAATGTACATTTTTCGTGTGTTATATGGGTTTGTATCAAAAATAAATCTAAGATTTGAGAAAGACTTCGGTTACACAACAAGGCATATTTGCATTTTGGAAAATATCTACCCTGTCATGATTAGAGACCTGTTATATGTATAGTGATTAATTTCCTACAATATATTTCAGTTTTCACACAGTAAACGTTGTATAGATATTTCTTCACGGTAATGTTTGCCTCATGGTTAAAAAACTTAAAATAACATAAAAAAACCTTTAGATAACGGTTTAAAGGCCTTCATGGATGCCCTTCAGCCAGGTATTTGCTTTGGCGGCACATTGTCCGGCCCTTAGTGTGCTATAGAGGAGGAGGGAACGTCAATGTTCGGGTCTCCGTTGTTGGCTGTGTCTATCTGGTTGCACTTGCCAATGTTCTTCATTATGTTCAGGTTGATGCGTGCGGTTTCCATTAAACCGTTTTCCAGCAGCCAGCCGTCAGACTCAGAGTTCAGGTCGCCCTGCCTCAGCCCATTCTCCAGGGAGGTCTGGAGGTAACGAACCCCTGTCAACACTGACAGCTGAAACAAAAATACACAGAGGCACATTAGAGACAACATCACACAATGTGGACACAAATCGGGGTTCAAGAGGTCAAAAAACGAGTTGAGTTTGTCTGCATTTCTTCTTTATTTATTTTTATTTTCTTTATTTGTTTATTCCATGGCAGTTATTTTAAAACAAAACATGTAGTTAAAATGTTTTATTTTATGTAATTTTTTTATAGTGCATGGTGGAAAGGAGCAGGGAGAAGAACATCTTATTTTACCTGCCCCTTCTTGAAACAAAAAGAAATAACCATAAAAACGTAAAATAAAAGCAATATTCTTTCAGTCACAGTTGCTTACAGATACTGAAACATAAAACCAGAACACAATTAAAAGTCAACTTCATACTGTCTAATTACAATTTCTTTATACATTTTCTTAAACATAAAAATGTTCTTACAGCCCTTTAAATCATTCTGCAAAGAATTCCACGTCTTTACGCAAACTACAGAGACACACATCTGCTTAAAAGTAGTATGTGCAAACTGATGCTTCAAATTTAATTTCCTCCTATGATGCTATGCTATGATGATTTTATTTTGTTTTAACTTCGCTATTACGTTATCACGTGTGTCTCCTCACCTCAAACAGCCAGGTGATGAGGACAGTGAGGCCAATGGACTGCACAATGTGGGTGTAGTACTCCAGCAGCGCCTGGCGACACCCTTTCATCCACAGGTTCAGCTCCTCCGTCTGGTGCTCGTAGTTGAAGTGAGCCGAGTTGTTGGAGATCTGCTGCTGGATGCAGGGCCGGGGGGAGTTGATGTTGCAGCAGCTGAAGGGGACCCCGTCCATCAGGTACTTCCCCCGCACATTACTTCTTAATCGGCTAGAAAGCAGGAGAAACAAGGAGATGCTCTTAATGCTTTGAATGCATCTGTGTGTGAACCTCAGGTGTTTTATTGTTTGGGACCACATGGGAGGGTTAGGGTTTCCAAAGAGTCAACTAACTAATAGGATTTATATGCCAGTAATGACAAAACCATAGTACACATGGATATTAATGAATTTTAGTTTTATCTCTACCAATAGCCGTTCCCTACTACACTTTATCCTGAATCATATCATCATTGTAAACAAAAGTTATTATGATTCAAGCTATTTAGTATCTTTTTACCAATTTCAGAAAGTGGCTAGAATATTCACAATTGGAAATTACTAATTTATTATGATTTTTTTCCCAAGTATATTGAGTCGTTAAGTTGAAACAAATTATACTGGCATGTATTTTTGAGATATTTGGGGAAGGTTGGGTTTATACAGTCTCATTCACAGCGACTTAGATGTGATTATACTCTTGATATGAAATCACTATCCTCAATCTGATATTAGTACTTACTCTAACACGTCTTTTTTGGACATATCCAGGTAACGGTTGCTGATCCACTGGATTTGAAACCAGTCCTTATAGCCGTTGTTCCCACAGCACTTGAACTCAATCTGCAGCAGGTCCACAGTTCTCTTCAGGAAGCATCGTCCTGGTGTGTCTGTGTCCTTGTAGAACCTGATGGCCTCCGTCAGCCCCAGGTTCAGAGACTCCTCCAGCTCCCCATGCATGCTGTAACACATCAGAGCCCCCACCAGCACGCAGAAGGTGAAGAAGAAGGTGCACATTATGTATGGCAGCAAGATGAGCTTCCAGCGCAAGAACTTGGTGGTGTCCACGCAGTCGTAGCAGATCTTCCCTCCCAAGAAGTTTATGGCACAGGCGATGAGGCCAACTGCAATCAGCATGTTGGGAACATACTGGATGTCCCTCTCAGCCATCAGCTCTACCCGCTTATTGATCTCCACCTTGAGAAACAGCCCCATGCTGAACAGGAGGATCCCTGTCACCACGGAGACCCAGTTCAAGATCCATAGCACCTGGGCCAGCTTGTCCCTCTTGTTCTTGCTGAACGTCAATTTCAAAAATGCCATTGTTTAAATCTGTGTAAATTTTCCTTTAAGTCCAGAGGAGGATTAAGGGTGGGACGCAGGTCGAGCAGTGGAGAGGAGCGGGTTATCCTCCAGGGTGTGAGGGGGACCAAGGGGAGGGAGATTGGTGGTACAGTTCTCTGAAGGTCCTCTCATAAGCAGCTTAGCTTGGTTGTAATGATCGATATCATGTGGACGCTGCATTATGGTTACACTGTAGATCTCTGCAGGTCTGTGAGAGTACAGAAGTGAGAGTACATCAAATACATATTCTTATATGACAGCAAAACTAACCCTAACCTAACCCTTTTTGATTTTAAAACAAGACAAAACACAATGACATGTGATCAGTTGTATGCAAGAAACATGTATGAAAACAATCTACAATCTATGTGAGACATACTGAGAAAAGTTCAATGAGATATCATTTGGTTTGAAACAGAAACATAATTTCCTTAAAAAAACAGTTGTCCTGGCATTTAATACATTTTATTTATCGAGCGCTTTATCATTTATTTCTCGACAAAACTCCTAGAAAAAGAAATAACTGACACAGAATTCAAGACTGTGCCTACCTTATCCAGGTCAGCATTCACCTTGAATATCCAACATCATTCTCCTCTTGTTTTTGGTTTGTTTTCCTGAAGACATCCTCAGATTTAGTCCAGAGAGGCGACTAGCCGTTTTGACACAGATAGTTTGTAGGCAGCCGCCGGAGCATCAGAGTGAGACTAATAGCCAAGTCCTGACCCTCCTCCTAATCCCCTTTAATCATTAATCAGCCCTGTGGGCCCAAGAGGGATTTGGAGCTACCTTCTGCCACCTACGCAAATCTGTATGTCCCGGCATTGTGAAAGTAATGGAGGATGGCCATTGTGTCTGGGTGGGTGTGCTTGTATTTGTAGAAGTAGAGGTACCAGTCGTAGTAAAAAAGAGCAGCAATCCAATTTGACAATCTAAAAAGTGATATTTTAGTTCATCTGTGGTATCTAAAGCATTACATAAGTGCACATTTAACAAAAAAAAGTGAAGTTATTAATACAAGTACATTTATGTAAACAGAAATAACTACTGAGGTGGCAGCTTACAGTTATTCATAATTATTAATAAATCATTTTTCTTAAATAATCATTGCAGCTCTACTTTAGAGGCATGTGTTTTGATGAAACATTCAGTATTTTGCTGTTGTACAATTGTGAAAAACAACTTGTTGTGACATCCCTGATTGGGGTGTGGCCAAAATGACAAATGCCTGGATGATTAAAGCTGTAGATAGATCAGGGTATTTCCTTCCTGTGTTATTTAAGAAGTACCTTTTCAAATGCTGCTATCATCTCACCCTTGCTGGCCCTAGCTATTGTGTTTCCAACTTTAAATGTAACACACACACACACACACACACACACACACACACACACACACACACACACACACACACACACACACACACACACACACACACACACACACACACACACACACACACACACACACACATACACACACACACACACACACACACACACACACACACACACACACACACACACACACACACACACACACACACACACACACACACACACACACACACAACAGTAAACACTCACAGACGGACTGCCAATCAGCCAAGGAAATGTTAATTGAGAGTGAGATTAGTGGATTAACATGTACCAAATTAGCTTGTGTGACAAGAGCACGTTACAGAAGAGTCGAACAGTCAGCTAATCCACAAGGTAGACGGGACACATAACACTCACCACTGTGCAGAGTAAAGAGAGTGAACCTTAACGGAGCTACCGGGAAGTACACCATGTTTCCAAGTAAGTACTGGGAATCCATCAAATCTTTAAATAATTTCTTTGTGTAAATTGTTTAAAATCACCACTGCCACTTTTGTCTGTTATTGCACAATCCATTGATCTAATTATGGACACCTGAGAGAGGGCTTAAGTGCACAAGTTATGTACCTACTATGAGATACTTTAAAGCACATTACAAAAGCTATGGTTAAAACAACTCTAGAAAAGAGTATGTCAAATATTTAACCAGTTGTTTCTTCTCTGTAATGGACCATAGGTATCAGGATTAGTTTTGCAGCAATGATCCTATGATCCCAGCATGTGAACTCCCTGGTCTGTGAGTGGAGCCCGGGGTCTGAGGGCATCATGCTGGATACAGAGGGCCGGTGGTCCGAGGCGTTAGCCAGCAACAACATCAGAGCCATCATCCGCTGGCTGCGGGAGCTCACAGCTGAAGGTGCATCAGGAGCATCTGACTACCATAACGTTTTAATGTTGTCCTCTACCTGCAGTAACACTTTACGAGTTATTGTTGTCTGTATTTCATCTCCTGCTTCACACCCTGCTGCAGGTGAGGGTGAGATGGAGGACATCCGACAGACCTTCAGCTGCTGGGTACAGAGGACATCAGAGTTTGCTAAGAAGGAGTTATTAACACTATGTAAGATGTTTCTCTATCAATTATAATAATAATAATAATAAATGATATTTATATTGCGCCTTTCAAGGGACCCAAGGTTGCTGTACATGGTGGACAAACAAAACAAACAGACAATCAAAGGGCAAACAAAAAATAAAGGAAGCCGTTTAATCATATTTAAATGTTCAAAATTCAAAGTACACTGAGTATTTTTCTTTAACATCTCTTGTGTCTTCCCACAGGTTTCAGTCGTTGCAAGGGCCTGTGGATGTTCCTGGACCGCAGCGCTTTCAGCAGAGTGCACATGCTGCTGCAGAGACTGAGGAATCTGCTCACCCTGGCTCAGTGGGCAAGGAAGCAGCTCGGTTCAGCCCACCTCTGGCATGGTACACACTCCAATACACACACAGCATACAGCAGCATGGTGGTTTGGTTGATATTTTTCACTGTAAATGTAGTCAACTTAATAGAACCAAATGTTCTTGTTTAGGTGCGGGCATCCCATGTGTGGTCTGCAGGGATACATCTGGCTCCTCAGACGTCAGACGAGGCTGCTGGAACCGAGAGCACAGGGCCCTAAAGCAACACATCTGGCTAGGACAGCTGGTACAGTGGTGGAGCATTATGGGACTTCTACCCAAGTACGCTGGTAAAGATATGATCACACACATTACATTACATTTAGGTGATAAATTGCTATCACGCCTCTGAAGGCTTTTCTGCTGTTTTTGTCAGAGGCTCAAGAGGTGAGGCGTATCTCCCAAATGTGGAAGGACATGGCTCACAGTCAACGGAAAGCTTGTCTCGAGACACCTGGGTAACTCATGATTTGACTTAAAGGGGACCTATCATGCCAAATGCACTTTTGTACATCTTTTATACATGAATATGTGTCCCCGGTGTGTCAGGGAACTCACCAAGTGTCAGAAAACACAACCCTCTCTCTTTTCCTCCATACCCAAATCTCTAGAAACGGGGCAGCAACGGATCTGATACAGACTGATACAGATTTGAAATTGTTCTGACGTCAGAAACAGGGAGCTCCGCCTATATGGGCAACTCTCCACCTATCAGGGGAATGAGAGGTTGCCGTGACATGGTAACAGCATGGTAACATGACGCTCATAACTCGGCCCCCTCCTTTGCAGGGGGGCGTGGTCAGCTGCAGCTCATTTGCCACAGAATCAGCCCTTGCAAAAACATGGCTGGAAAAGAGCAAATAGAGCGAAATGAGGCATGGCTAAAATGCATGATCTGTTTGGTATTTTGAAAAAAAAACTTCACAGACATGTTTTATATAGGTATGGCCCTACAATATATTATTCAAATATAGCATGATAGGTCCACTTTAAAGAAGGAGTTATGAGCCATGGTTATTATTTTGTCTCCAGCTGCAGTTTCTCTCCTCCATTTTTTCTGCTTTTCTTTTTTGATTAGACGGAAAGAGGGAGAAATTGGAAGATTTAGGTCATTGATACAGGGTATAGTGACCCAGCTAGAGAGACAACATGGAAGCATTTGGGTTTCTGAAGACTTCACAGACCAGTGCTATCCTCCTCCTAATCTGCAGTCTCTGCTCAAGCTCGTGTTGGTGCCTCATATCGACAAGATGCCAGTCCAAGCGCTTGTATCCTTCCAAATATAGCATCAAGAAAGCCGAATGTACATTTGTTTTTCTTCTATTTTAGTCTGTTCTGCTTTATTTTAGACACATATTGTATACAGACAGTGTATTTGATTCAGGTCATATAGTTCTTAACCTACATGTGTCACAGCTCATGTACTTTGTCCTGGATACAGCCAACTTCCTGCAGTGCAGAGACGACCTTCTCCAATCTTTCTGCCATGCCTTCTCTATTCCTTTCTGCTTTTCCCAACAAATCAGGGCCTTCTGGATGCTTGATCATGGACAAATCAAGGTACATAACCAAAAAGCTACATTACAAAAGGGTTTCATACAAAAGATGAGATACTGATCTGATTGTTGTTGAAATGAGGATGTGCAAGCTGCCTGGGTCAGTTACCATCCTGTCGATACATTAGCATCCTTGGTTTTGCACCCATAATGGTCAGCAGGTGTCACTAATGCACCACTTCAGTAGCTTGTATGATTATTGTAATGATGCTCTACTGTTTCAAGCATTATGGACAACATTGCATTATACCTCTCTTTAGAAAGAGGCAAGGCTTTTATGGATGATGAGATGTGCCAGTTTATTTATCAAAAAACATGCGCAACGGAAACATTTTTCTCATAGATGTTAAGAAACAACATTTTAAATGACAGTCTCTGCTACTTTATGTCATATACCATCCTGCCCAGGCCTCCATGGAGTTACTGCTGAGCCCCCGGGCTGCTGCTCCATGTCTCACATGGCAGCATCGCTGCATCATCCGCTGTCTGCTGACCAGGAAGCAGCCTCAGCTGGCGTTAAAGTACCTTCACTGGACCAGGCCTGCAATGGAGAGCGTTGATGATGTGAAGCTATGTGCAGATGTGCTACTTCAAAACAGGTGCATTATGGTACACTGATGGCTATATAATTACCTATTATCTTTTGTGTGTTTCTGACAATGTCTCTGCTCCCCAGTTGTGTCTCTGAAGCCTGGGCTCTGCTGAAGAGAGGCCACACAGAGAGCGATGAGGTGGTCCTGTACTTCCTCCAGGCCTGTAATGGATTGGGTCTGTGTGCAGAAGCTTTAAAGTGCATCCCTGCAGGATACAATGTAGGTGAATATAAATGTATACAGCAAATGCACCAAAGATATTTGGCCTTGAAATGACATATCTTCCCTTATATCGTTTAATCAGGGTGAGGGGGACATTGTAAATGGGACTACAGGGTTGCCACTGATTAAGAAAGGTATGCAGATAAACACATAGAAGTTTAAATGGATAGATTGAAGTGTAATACATTTTACAACTAGATTTTTTTCCTAATAGACATGTCAGCAGAAAGGCCACCCTGCCCGCTGTCTGCCAAACTGTATCAGGCTCAGAGCGTCAACACAGTCCTCCCAGAGGAACTAGTACGACTGCTCAGAAAGGCTGTGACGGAAGTGAGAACGCTACACCCCAAGATAAGGTACTGAGATGGCGTGTTGACATCACAGGTTGACTGAATCACTTTAAAATATGTTTATTTGCATGGAGAACTCATTTTCCCATAATATTTATTCCAGTGAGGTTGCGTCGCCAGAGCACAATGAAAGAAAATCGAACAGCAGAGAGATGTTTCTGTCGACCCAGGCTCTCCGTCATCTCACGCCCAGCTCGTCCCCACTGGCCATGTTAGAAGAAACAGTTCAGACAGCACATACAGATGAAGCAGAAGAGAAGCAGCCTGTCTCTAATGTATGCATTGTCAGTGGCCCTGAGATAAATGACCACAACAGTAGATCATTGATTTTGAGAAAAAATGATCCTTGCCCTTTACATCTCTTCTTGTCCCAGCAGAAGCCTGAACCACCAGAGAGCATTTCTTCTTCTGAGGATCTGAGCTCTGAGAACATCTCCTTCTTCACCTCAGCATCCGCACTGCCTCTGTTGAGACGGGACGGTCCTTATGAGTATAGAAGTACAGTGACTCTGCAGAGGATCTCCTCTCTCCTCACTTATGGAGAGAACCCAAGCAGCGAAGAGGAGGAGGAAGAAGAAGAAAGCAGAACATCTTTGCCACATTGCCCTGAGATGACAGCAGATGGCGCCACAGACCACATTTCTCTGCTCTACCACAACTTGAAAAAAGACGTTGTGGTTCTATCTTCTGAGGGTAAGCTTTAGAAAACATTTAACTTGCTCTATATTCACTTCGAGAGACATTCATAAGAGATACAAATAAACTCTTCCTCAGGGCAAGAGGATATGACACATGTTTTATCCAGCGAGACCTCAGGACCTTCAATGGATGAGAACGTTCCTGTAAAAGAAAGGTCAGAGGTCATCTTATCCTGCAATATGCTTATGGTGCATTTAACACTGGCGAGTCAATTAAAACTGAGTTATATGTTTGCTTTGGTCAAGTTGCAGGTTGTATCTTCCTCCTGAGTTCCACAGCAATGAGGTCAGCCAATCAGGACCCTCGCTCTGTGAGTCTGCGGTGGAGGGTCACAGCTTCCTCTCACCTGACTATGGTGTGTACGTTTATCCAGCTGAAGCAACAAAAATATATCCAGCTAAATTGTTCTTTACTGAATGTTCACATCACTGCATGAACATTTACCCACAGAGAAAATGGCCAGCAGAGGAGAGGACATAGTTCATGGACCCCCAGATGTCACTGATCTGTGCAGCTCTGCGTTGTCACTCAACCAAGAGGACCAATCAGACTGCATGCCCTCACAGATATTCAATTTTAGTGAAGCAGACATATCTGACTTTTTCATGGAAAAGGAAGTTAATCTGGTATGCAATAGCTCTCTTTAACGTGAAAATATATACCGTAGATTGATTTTTACAATACCTTTTTACAAAATGGGGCTCTTCATGTGTATTATTTTTCACTGTGTGTGACCAGAAAACATATGAGCCTGACCAGCAAGAGGAAATAGCTGCATGCTTCAATCAAGACCTCTCTTGGGCTCTGTCTGAAACCACTCAGGACCTTCTGACTGACCTTCACTCAGAGGATCCAGCAGCCACAGGCTCAGGGGATTTAGAGCCGGGTCAGCAGGACTTCTCCCTCCTCACCCCTGTGTGCAGCTCAATTTTCCCCTCACAGCTTCACTTCTCTGGTAGCTCTCTGACCCCCAGCATAACCTGCGACCTCATAACCACCTCTGCTCCTTCTGATAACACCAATGAGTGCTCCCTCCAAGCCCAATTACAGATGGATGTCAAGAGCACCTCAGCCTGGCTTGAACAATACAACATGGGCCTTTGCTTGAAAGAGGATTTGGAAACACATAGAGCCTCCACTGGCCTTCTACCTACTAAAGCACCAGGAGCGACTTTTACATCAGGTAAAGCATTTTCAATTTTCTTTATACTTAAGAATAAACACTACTATTCATATAACACCATTTACAACCAAATAGTGTACACGGGTCTGTAAAGATAAGGAAACATGTTGTCTTTTTTTAGAGCTTCTTAAACATTGCAAAAGCTTCTTACACGTGCTAATTGAATACCCCATTGACGTCCTTGCTAGCATTGGTCTAAGCATGAATAATTTGTGTTTGTGTTCTGGCGGGATGTAATTATATGTCAGAGGGGCCGCTGTTCACACCATGGTGCAGCACACAGGTACATGTAGCAGAGGCAGGGGGTCTGCGCTGTGAGGAGAGGGGGACTGGTGAGGAAGTGAAGTGTCAGAGATTGGTTCCCTTAACCTTGCTGAAGCAGTCAGTCATCCATAAAACAACCCCTTCAACCCCCTCCCCCACTCTTTCTATGGGAGGTGTATACCGTCTTTCACTGCAGGCAGACCTCCCTCCATCTGCCGCGTTGTGCTCATCACCGCGGTGCCTCAGGGGTCCACGGCCTATTGCCCCTTGCTGATGCCCCAACCTTGTCAGTGGGACAAGGGTTAAAGACATGAGAGTGGAGCAATGTTGCATACAATTAAAAGGATAGTGTCAAATAGGCAGCCTCTGGATTACAGATTAAGTCTGATGTTTCCAGCAATGGATCATTAGAACTGGTGAATTATCATTAGAAACAAAGAGACCATTTTGATGTTATATTCATGTTTTTGTTTCTGTTCATCCACAGAGGATAAGAGGCCTTCTTTTGTTCTGGGCCAACCATACTCCAACAGTCTGGTTAACTTCATGGACTTCACTGCAAAAAATAAAGGCGACAGCAGCGATGGCGAACAGGTACCTTTCTTCTGATGATACATGCTGTACATGGAGGCTGCGGTGTGTTCATTATAAGGAGATTTAAGCCAGTGGGAACAGTAGGGGTCACTGTTGTTCCAGTTAAGGAGCCTGACAGCAGCTCTGATTCGGATGATCTCATTTTGGTCCCTGATGATTTTGCTCCATCACAACCCAGCAGGTGCCCTCTTTACTACCCTTCATCCCTCTTTCTCCTGTCCTCAAGCATTAACACAGCTGCTTTAAGATCCCAGCTTACAATGATGTCATTTTCCAAATGTGAAGGCTGTATTTGAGGGGATATGAATCAATTGTGTTGTTTCTTGAAGTGCAGACAGAAAAAAAATTATTCGTCAAAAATATAATATCTGAAGCTGATGTTGTCACCTCTTTATATTGTATAATTATAATGTTGTGCATCGACTTGAACAAGCACTGTAAAATCATTGCACAGATATGACCATGTAATTGTTTTACTGAGAGTTGATTGGATAATTGTTTGATTGGGATGCAGTCACCTAATTATTTTTGTTGAGATTTGGGGACCATATGGAGCTTGGCAGGTGAAACGTTTACGCCATGTTAATTAATGATAATTATACCTCAGGCCTGAGTAGCAAACACTGTACAAACAGTGTGTGTTTATCACGACCAATCTACTTTGGTTGTACAGTGCATGTTTGTAGTGAATGCATTACACCCATTAACTTGCACTCTCAGTGTGAGTGTGTTTCCAGGTGGTTGTGTTGAAAGCAGTGCTGTTAGTGTTATCTAATTGTTCATCCTGGCTAGAAATGCCGTGTAGGAAATGCTGTGTAGGATTTGCTTAATTGTCAGATATGAATGACTAATGTGTGAAAATGAGTTTAGGACAAACCCTTACTGGCTGATCAAACCATCATCTATTTAATGGCATAGTGGCTAAAGATAAGAAAATCAGGATATTAAATATAGTAATTAGTGTTAGCTATAAATTCTGATCTTGTCTCGTATGACCTCATGCGTGACTGTTTATTATGATTGTTTTGGCTAACTTGTAAACGAGATATTACCGTATTCAAAACAAAGTAATCGATCAAATGGAAAAAGCTCACAAAGAGATCATACCCGCTTAAAAATATATCACAGAGTGAAATATTATCGAGTTTGCTGTCTTTATGAAAATACCAATATTTTCACAGACGGAGGCGGGGAGTAGTGTTGGATGATGTTGAAACGTTCAGGATCCGAGGGGAGACGAATGGCCTCTATTAGGAGCATTTAATCAGTGCACCCATTCTCCTGCGCCCCCCTGGGGAAAGATTAATGGGTACAGGATATTTCATCAGGCCATCCACATCACTGCCCAGGATATGAGGCTGTAATTGTGTCTGTTTTCTGCTTTTGTTTCGTGTTACAGGCAGACAAAGAGGAGCCCGCGGGTTGGAGCAGTTTGGGGAAAGGTTCACAAGGTGCCATAAGAAGTGGGAGAACGCTACGGAAAGGGAAACGAGTGAAGAGAGCATGAAGACATAAAACACATCTAGTTTATGAACTAAATGGAATATATTTGCTAAGTCTATAACATTTTTATTGATTCAGATCAGATTCACATTGTAATGTAAGGATAAACTTGCACCAAATGAACTGACTGAAACCGACAGGCTTGGTGAGCACCGCATAGACTTTTCACCTTGAAGTGATCCGTCTCCCCTTCCTCATCAATCAGCGGGTCAGTATAATCTGACGGCTGTTGCTTCTGCTTCTATCAGCAACCTTTCCCACCCGCTGATATTGTCCTGCCACACCTTTTTTCCTCCACGGTCAGAAACACTCATTAATGGATTTCTCAGGGATTATTGATAAACACAAACTATTAAATATGTAACTCCTTAAAACTCCAATAAAAAAGAACAATGTTGGCTTATATTGTGTATGTGTATTATCTGTTCACAAGGGTCCATGTTAGTCCATTTTAAACATAAATGCTCTTCACAAAAAATGCAGTGTGGTGTCCTTGAAAATAATTCTGCACTTAAGATTCTTGACTGTTTTCTTTCCTCTAGCTTTGCTGCCATTGCATCTCATGAAAAATGGATGACCTCCCAGTGCTTTCTGCTGCCCATCGCTCCCCGTATTTGCACATAGCCAAGGGACTGCATTTGGGTTAGCATCCCCCTCCCTCCCACGTTAGCTTGTTCTGGGGGTGAATAACTTAACACATATTTCAGCTTGACACACTTGTGCTCTGGGTCTCCCCTGGGTGGCCAGTTCACGAGCCCACACATGCTGTATTATCTAAAAGTGTGGTTCGGAGTTGTGTGTGTGGATGTGCATGTAATCTCCTGTTTGTGTTAAGCAGGAATGCCTTATAGAGTTATTCTGATTTACTCTGTGACCTTGCAGGTGTGGCAGCAGCTCTGATACCAGGTGATGTCTGAAGTCTAGCCAGAACATTAGCATGGCAGCATAGTTATGGTTCACTTCATGTGCTCTGATTTTCTATTAGAAAAGGAGAGAATGCTGTGTTAAAAGAGAACAGTGTAATACATCAACAAAAAAAGGTCTAAACTGCAACTTGATGTATTATAAGGAAATAGTCATCTGGACAATTTATCATATACGAATAAAGATCTGTCAGAGAAAAATGCATAAGGAGCATGAAACATAAGTTACAATACCTAATGATGTCTAAAAGCAGACCTAGAGCACACATGCACATAAGCACACGCAATGACTCAAGCTAATCTGAGAGCTGATAACATCATGGAAAAAAGAGAGCTGTGGAGCAGCAAAATGACACATAAATCATGTGCAAGGGAGGGCATGCAAAATGCGGCACTTTGGATACAAATAACCATCTCTCGGGTCTGGGAAGCTCTAAATCTTTGTGTATGTCTATGCACACAAATCATTCATATTTGTTTTGGTGCGCACACTGAATGCATGCTAGTCTGTAAAGAAGCTGGTCTCTTTGCTGCTTCCCTTTTATCTGAAGGTATTTTCATCCCATTGTGCAGCATCTGTGGACTACATCAAGGACATAATTGAGGTAAGAACATCAGACAGAGGGTCTGACTATGCAGGGGCCTTGCCCATTTGGAGGGCACTGTGAGCGGCGGTGAGGCTGGGTGGTGGAGGGGGGGTGAGACACCTTGGCCAGCTCACCAGATGGGCTCAGTGAAGCGTGTCAGATGGCTGTGACAGCTACCTGCCCTTCCTTAAGGACTGTCACCATGTATAAACAAACCATTACTCTAATTTCTGAGTACAGTCAGTGTGTGTGTGTGTGTGTGTGTGTGTGTGTGTGTGTGTGTGTGTGTGTGTGTGTGTGTGTGTGTGTGTGTGTGTGTGTGTAGGGTTGCAGGTGTGTACAAGGGCATAATTGCACTGGGCACCTTAAATAAACATTATCTGAAAAGTTACACCAAGCGTATTAGAAAAATTGTACGCTATGGCAATTTTTTCCAATCTTGAATTTTCTTTTAAATATAGGAGATAATTACCATATTACCAAATATGTATGCTGGATGTTGGGTACATTATTCAAATGTTAAACAGCACACCCTATGTTTCTCATTGAAAACATTATACACACTAATAATTTATTTAGGGACAAGGGGGTGAGATTAAATAAATTATACTTGTTCTCACTCCTTTTCCAACACTTGATGTGGGACTGTTTATATTGCTGATGCTGCTGTTGTTGTTGTAAATGTCACTTTGTTTTGTTTTCTCTTACATGACTATGCACTGCAACATTTTTTGTTTTTGTAATTATTTATTTTACTTGTTTGAAATAAATGTATCAATCAATCAATCAATCTATCTATCTATCAATCAATCAATCAATAATATACTATGACCTTTCTTATGACACATTATACTTTAACATTTTCTTTATGACATTCTAGGATAAACTATGTCATACTATTCGTGATTATGACTGTTTTAATGACATACTATGACTTTTGATGACTTTTTGACATACTGAAAAATACAACTTGTTTTCATTATATAGTTTTACAATCTTTATTATAACTTTAAACACATATATTTTAGCCATATAATAGTACGACTTATTGCATTATATATTCGAAATACTATATTATGAGGTTTTTCATGATATTTTCCACATATATCATTTGACTTTTTTCGGTATACTATACTACTGTCAGCATTGGGTTGAGAGGTCATGTGTTTTGAGCTTGAACTTGTGAACTTGGAGGGACCATCAAGGTCTCTCTTAAACCTTTCTCAGCCTCTTCCGTTGCAGGATGCAGTCTCCCCACAGAGCTCTGGACGCTTGAGATTTTCCGATGGGGAAAGTGACTGTGATCTTGGGCCGGGTTCTGGGGCTGGTGATTCCCCTGAGCTCGAGCCGCACCGACGGTGTCTCGGGCTGGGAGGTTAGCGTGGCCTCCTGTCCGCTTTATGGACTTTGTTATGGGCTGAATGACTGGTGTTTACATGCTTGTGTGTTTCTTTTCTCCTATGTATTCTATGCTGCATAATTGTGTTTTCTTTTCATGTTTCAAGTGTGCAGGACAGGGGAATATAGGTTATGTCATGCCAAGTTTGATTTGTTAAGTTTTGGGGTTTTTCATTGTTGTATAGTTTGTTTTATGTTTTGTTGTGTTCTCACCATGTGTGTGGAAATGGGGACATTTCTTTCAGTAAGGGGGGACGCATGTAAGCATTGGGTTGAGAGGTCATATGTGTTTTGAGCATGCACAGTCTGTCCTGAAGTTGTGAAGGAGTGTGGTGTGACTCTACAATAATAAACGGAGGTGCTGTCTGTGACGCTCCAAAAAGTACTAAAGTTCCTGAGTTCTTGTTACACAGAAGTATCTTTGAAGCCTTAACACCTCGGATGTTACACTATGATTTTTCATCACCCTAACCTATGACTTTTTCATGATATTTTCCATGTAGGCCTACTAAAATATACCTTTTTTGAACATATAATATAACTCTTTTCATGTTCTTTCAACATACTATAATATACTATGTCGTTTTTTCAACATACTCTACTGTGACTTTTTCATTATATGATATTAAACATTTTGAATCTTTGAATTTAGAGTCATATAAGTGTTAACTATCCGTGTTAATGAGAGGACCAGTGAAGATCTCCTCAGCTGGATGCCGATCAGATGTGGACCCCTGGAGGCCCCCCCAGCAGTCTGAGCGTCGGATGCTGCTCAGCTCATCGCTGCCTCCACTGCGCAGCCGCAGTTTCTCCTGGACGCAGAGAGCAGCAGAGGCAGATAGAAAAATGGCCCTCGATAATTTAATTTTCGGGCAATGCATCCTTTATTTTTTTGCCTTCGTTTTCGGCTTCATCGCCGTGGTGCCTATGTCTGAAAACACGGAGGATTTCGGAGGAAAATGCCTGCTCTTCACGCGGGGAATATGGCAAAACGAGAACATCACGGTGTCGAAGCAGCGCTTCATCGTGGAGGAGTGGGGACCCGAGTCCTCGTGCAGCTTCATCACTTTTGTCGGGATATCGTCCCTCATACTGTCCGCAGTGCAGGCATGGAGGCTGCTCTTCTTACTGTGCAAAGGACACGACGAGTGAGTGACCGTTCACTTGTGCTCCGTCAACACAATTCAATACAGCGCTATTAAGGCATGCTGCATCAAGTAGGGCTCAATGTAGAAGTGTTTTTTTTGGCCATCTCCCACGCCCTTCCATATGTGTTATTCTGGCACTGCGTGTAATGTAGGCTATGCTATGATGAATGCCATATCATGAGTATATAAAAAGGACTAGTCATTGTGGTCCTCCATTAAAAAGATGGAGGCAATACACTGTTGCCTTT
Source organism: Gymnodraco acuticeps (assembly GCF_902827175.1). Lineage (NCBI taxonomy): Eukaryota > Metazoa > Chordata > Actinopteri > Perciformes > Bathydraconidae > Gymnodraco > Gymnodraco acuticeps. The sequence continues at coordinate 6,684,566 of NW_022990295.1, read as the reverse complement.
GAAACATCTAAGTCACTGCCTACTGTGGCTAACATACAGTATTTCCAACCTAGGTCATAATGTTCACGTCTGACTGGAAGCCATTATAACACACATAACTAAATAAAGCCATGTGATAGACCTGATATGGATAATGTAAACATAAATCAGGGATTTCAGTTTTATCCTCTGTTCTACCTGTCTGCAGCTCCATCTTTAATGCATTCCTCAACCTGCTGATCAGCTCCCTGGTGGTGTTCACAGTCTTCCTGTCCAGCACCATCATCAGTGTTGGTTTCAACATGTGGTGCGACTCCGTCACAGAGGGTGGGACTATGCCCAGCAGGTAAGAGAGCAGTACACAAACTCAACTTTTCAGAACATTTCCTTTTACAATGCAGCGATCGTCCTCAACACCAGCTTTTGTGTCATATTTTAGTTGTGAGGACCTGCAGGACACTGATCTAGAACTCGGCCTGGACAACTCAGCTTTCTACGACCAGTTTGCTATAGCTCAGGTAAGACTACGGTTAATATCCTTCAGGAAAGATAACCACATCCTGAATTCTAGTTATTTACGATGATTTCCTTCTGTCTCCAGTTCGGCCTGTGGGCTGCGTGGCTCACTTGGCTTGGGATCGCGGTGATGGCCTTCCTTAAGGTCTACCACAACTACAGACAAGAGGACCTTCTGGACAGCCTGATCCACGAGAAGGACCTTCTGCTGGGCCGCTCCTCTCGCCGCAACTCTGACCTCAAGAGCGGCCTGATCTAGAAACCAGAGGACATACCAACACACACACACACACTCGCTCACACTCATCCGTGCAGTCCTCATGCCATGAGAAACACCAATGTTTGCCTCTGTAGACAATCAAATTGGCTTTCGCTCTCATTGATCATGAATTGAATCAAACCGGTTTTAGCTTTGTTCTCCAAAGGCAATTGATTGTCCCTCCAAAAATCTCCCAGTGGTGTTTAATCCTTGAGGAATTTAGCCTTATTGAGCTTATTCGTCCAGTGCTTGCATTCCTCTTCAACACAAACAACCATAGTTCAGCCCCCACAGTATTCAGCCCATATAATGGAAATGCCAGTACTTCCAGTTTTTTCTATTTAGCAACCCATTATTAATGGCAGGACTGATTGGCCAGTGGATCATGTTGTCTTTGTGAAAGTTCTGCATGGACCAAATGCATGACAAATTAATAGGGTGGTGGTTTTTAGATGTAGAGGGTTGTTATTTTTTGTTTTATACACCAATAAATGTATTCCTAAGGAAGGATTTTATCTGGTAGGATGTGCAATGAATCTCAATGAAGAAGTCTTTGCATGTGGCAGCAAAGTAAAAGGATATGTGCTGTAGCAACGTATTCAAACCTTTATCAGCAAAACAAAAGGTGTTTCATAAAATGACAAATTGTAGTTCAGTACATTTAGGTATCGGGCAGCCGGTCCAAAAATGCTTTTAGCAATCTATGTGAGATAAAAATCATATTTGTGCCATATAGTAACTCAGGCCACTTCTTCACACTTTATAGGCTACAAACTAATATACTGTGTGACTGTGAGTAGACGCACAAATGTACCCGCATGCATCTTTCTCCCTTTTACATATACATCACACACTTACTTTTTGGCAGGGATAACAGGAAGAAAGCACATCACCTGCTTGACCTTGATAGGCAATGACAGTTTTATTCAAAACAAGTGAAATCATAAAACGGTAGGAACCAAGAAAACCCTCCATAAAGGCACTTCTTTCAAAGTGACCATAAACATGTAGACAGCCATGAAAAGCTGCTTCTAAGTTAAATGTGCATATGCAGGACATGTGTTTACTGGATAGCCTATTTTATTGCTATTGACAATTGAGTCTGACAGTACGGAGTTGAGAGTGTTTGTTTCTTCTATACAGGCGTTATTAGCCTAATATTGCTTTGACATTCAAATGTGAAACCTCCAAAATCCGATGCTTTTCTTCCAAACCCTGAAACCTGTTATATAAAGCGACATGTTTTACTGGAAACTGTGAGATGTGTGTTATTGCTCATAATGAGGTCTGATGTGCATCACTGTACTTCTATAATAGATTTGTGTGGCTTGAATTTGGGGACAATAACATACAGAATCTGATTCTGCTATTTCTGTGTTTGGCCTCTTATTAGTATTAAATAAATTAATCAAATTAAATATATTGATTTTAAATGTTTTGAAAACATGTGTCTAACCATGTATTTCTCCAAAGCTTGGTGAGCATTTGAAATCACGGTTAAAACCTGAATACCAGTGTTTTAAATAGAAATGCAATAGGTAACAAAAAGTTAAAAAAAAGTAAAGATTATTGAAAGTTGGATATAAGTGTAGATGCAGATATACAGTATAGAAGAATAAATAACATTTAGGATCAAGGGTAATTTGTTGTATTAAAGCGGTTATAAAGAGGAACACTGTTAAAAGCATTATTATTCATTCAGTTTGAGTATACTCTCTTCAACGATAGATAAGGAGAGAGAATTATAACATTGTGCTGCAGATTTTCTCTTCAGTGGAGCTGAAGACAGTCAGTCGTACAGGACAGCAGCCAGTCTGTAAAGGAGGCGTTTTCCCTCTATTAGACATTCAACCTGGTGCTGGGAAATGATGCAGCCCTGTGTTTCCATTCTTACAGATCATTATCCAACAGTTCACACATCTGTGTCCATCCTCGTCCTCCTGCAAAAGTGCCAATCAAAGCTGTTTCCAAACATGTCTACATTCTTTTATGTGCAATTACAAGGCTGAATAATGTGATAGTCCTTAGTATATTGATCCATATATATATATACACATTCAGTTCTGTGTTATATCTGATATACAAATATGGTGTATTGTAACAAAATACAAATGTGCATTCCATGGAAACATTCACTCACCTATAATAGACTGTGACTCAAACTGAGAGATCGAATGGTTTTGGTGATTAAGTGACTCACAGAATATGTGAGCATCAACATTGCAGATGTTCAAAACCATATGCTAAATAAGGAGTGGCGTGCCCACCACCTTAGCACATATGTACATACAGACATGGAAGCTACATATTTCTGGGATTACGTTGTTCCCCTTTGTCACTGACAGCATTCAGAGCCTTGCAAAAAAAAGGCTGAGGTGTTTGTAGGCCCGGGCTCCTTCAGAGATAGGAAAATAAAAGAGGGTCTGAAAAAATTAAAGGGGGCTCGATGTCGCCATCTGTGGTCGGTCTCAGTCACTGCATAGTCAGCCATATCCAGCAGCCCCACAGCAGCTGCTTCATGTGCAGCAGGTAGACAGCCAGCGTGGCCTCCAGCTCCTCACACACTCTCTGAGGGCGCCGGCGGTCTGTGCAGTACATGGCCACGCCCAGGCAGGACATCAGCAGGAAGAGGCAGGTGAACAGGGCGAGGTGGGGGCGGGACGCTGTCGTCTCATAGGCTACAACAACAAAAAGTACAATTTTGATTTGTAAATGAGCATTTGAATTGCCAGATGCACAGATCCCTCTTATTCCTGTTTACCTAACAAATTCAAGACCTCAAGAGGGGACGTTTTTAATGGATGATATAATGTGACTAGGGTGTAGTGGAGGCCTTGTCACACAAACTGGTGCTCTATGTGTTTCAAACATTGTTTAGGGGGAAAGTTATATCAAACGTTAATCATAAGTGACATTTGATTTACACCCATTACCTAACAACTTAAATCCCTTTTTCACACATACATACTCATATTTAGTTGACTTTTTCTTTACATAAAAAGTGTGCCGTTGCCATTTTGTCATGCACGTTAACATAGTTAATCTTCACATTTTCAGACAAACTTACCCCCTACGGAGTAACAGTAAGGTATTTCTGTGAAGCCGAGAGAGAAGAGGCCAGTCAGTCCACAGGAGCTAACATCTGGGATGAACACCAGCTGCCCTCACAGACTCTCCTATCTCTCTGGAGCAGACTCCAAGGTGCCTCATTTGCATGCATAATTAATTACCAAGAGTAAATCACTTGCTCATGTTTGGGGGTCTTACAGCATTACGTTATTTTTATATAGTACATAATCCCCAAAGGACAATAGTTTACGATGCAATCTCAGGATGTTGGAAATCATTTTGTCCTTTCTCTTTTCAGTGAAGGGCATACACTACTGTTGCACTTTGATTGAGGGCTCCTCTGTACGCTTTAAAAAAAAATTAAACAATATGATTCCCATTTTTATTGTAACTGTATAAATGCATTTTCTAGCTGACAAGGCCAGGCTGAAGGAAGTAAAGGTGAAAATAAGTCATAGTTTGGTTGAGGTATAAAAGCAGCAGAGGGCAGCATCTGTTCCGTTAGACTGTTTACTTGTGATTTCACTCACCATGTACTGTGGTCTCTGGCTCCCTGAATCGGACCCTCCGCTCGCCTTTCCGTCTGTGGTTTGGTTCAGTGTCTGACCCGTAGCTGGGACATGGCCTCTTTAGAATGGAGGTGGGCACTTTGCCATTGGTGACCTGCATCAGATACACCTGAGGATGAATATACCCGTTGCAAACTCCTGATACATTTCAAAGGTCGGCATCAAACAGCTGGAAGGAACACATCTTGTACAAACAACCCAGAGTCACACTGCTGAAAATGTCTGCTCGTTACACTACCTTAAGTGTCGGTGCGTCCTCCTGTTGGTGGTGGGTGTCCTTCCTCTGGCGGACCTCTGAGTGTTTCTCCCGGTGGGAATGAGGAGTACAGTTGACGGTGTCTCTGATGGACTCTGCAGCAGCGAAGCGTTTGGACAGTGCAGACACACACTGACCCAGGGAGTCTAGTAAGAGAGTCATGACCACACAGTACAGCAGTAGTGAGCTAGGTCTGCTTCACACCGGAGTCTGCAGCCTGCTCTTAAGCCAGACTATGAGGCGGGGTAAAACATTCAAAAGTAATTATGCAAATGTGTCTTAGAAAAGACGGCAGGTAATTTTGTCAGTGCCAGGTAGAGAGCAGCTTAGTTTCTAGTTATAAACATGAGGCAAAGGCCTTGAACTCATCAGAAGCGATGTACTTCCCAAAAGGTAAAAAGAAAGTAAAAATGATCCTCCGTCTCAATAATCCTGAATTGCTTTGTCTGTCAACTCTAGCTGATGATTCACTTTCATGACTTAATCAACTGTTAAATCAATCTATTACGATTAATGGTTATTTTCATTGACAGAGAGAGACACAGACAGATAGGCCTTTAAGTACAGTACGTTTATGTTTTATATAAAAGAATGAAACAAGTGTAAACTTTGTTTCATATGTAAGAAAATACAGAAAGATGCCAACAAAAGTAAACAGTACCATCCTTCAGACTGCATATTGATAATCATAATAAAACGTACACATGTTAATATGCGCTTCCAAAAAGGTATTATAATTGACACTCAATTTCCCACTTTTGTGAAGTAAAGTGGGTCATATTTAGGGCAGGTAATCATCCTTTATAAGCTCGACCTTCTGAGCCAATCACAGCGCGATAATGACCTGCCTTCCGTTTCAACCACTCCTTCCGTTTCCACTATACTTTCTCTCTCACATACATGCATTCTTCTCTTGCATATATATATTGTCTTCAGACATACATACATTCTTCTCTTGCATATATATATATATTGTCTTCATACATGCATATATTATTTATAATATTAAATGTAAACATTGAATGAATGTGCATGAGAGCAAAATGTATAAATATGAGCATTAAAATATATGAATATGAGAACAAAATGTAAAAATGTGTGAGTGACAATGTATGAATGTGTGCATTTAAATATGATAATATGAGAGCAAAATGTATGTGTGAGTGTAAATATATACGTGTGTGAGAGTGAAAATGTATGTATGTAAAAGGAGAATGTATGTGTGTAAGAGGACAAGTATGAATTACACCCTGTACGGCCCCTCATATGCTTTAAATAGAGTGAAACAAAAAAGGGCTTGACTGCCTCACGACACCTTAACAATTTTCAATCTCTTAGTTAGCAGTTTGGCTAATCACTCATCAACGTTTCAAAGCGTTTCCACATAGTGCTACACAACACACTACAGCTGACATAATATTTGTACTTATATAAATAGTTTTTTAGCCGAGGGAGGGGGAATGACCCACTTTACACTGAACAGTGTCCAAGGGACAAATGCTGCAACCACTTAAACATGCCCCGGTTCAATCCTCTTACAGTGGGCGGGTCAAAGAGGATTTCTCTGTGTACAATACAAAGTAAAAGGTTGCATAAAGTGCACAGAGACCTCTGTGTGTGCTGATCTGCAACAACAACTACATCTAACCCTGCACTCTCACCATCTCACCAAACACATTTATGATGATCTGAGGTGAACAAGGAGTGTTATAAATCTTTGTCTTTATATGCTGTACACTCCAGTCCTGCTGTTCAGCACCACCGCCTCTGAAAGCTGACTCGACAGCAAGGCTGGTTTGTGCATATTACTTTTTCACACCGCAGCAGTCCTCCCAAAAACGCAGAGTTCAGAGAGTGTTGCTCTCTCTCAAAGCAAGCCAAGCATACACACTGTACAACAAAACTGTGCCCTCAAACTGCCACAAAGCTACTTTCTTTTGATGCCCTGCATAAAAGCACTTTTGTGTCCGACATGACTTTGTGTGTGATTTAACATTTTCACGAGTTGACATGGTTAAAAGGGTAACTGAATTGCTTCCAACCCTGTGCTGTGTGCTCTCTAAAGCAGAGAGGACATAACTTCTGGCTTTGTAATGTCTCACGAGACGCAGGGATCCACTCTCAGACTGAATGTTAAATATGCACTGTGTGAAAAACATACAACCATGTTTGGTTGTCCTGACACAATGTTAACCCTGTTAACATTGTGTCAGGATCATAGGTCAGGATTAACTGTGCCTCTCGTGTCAATCATCCCATGCGAGTGTTTACCTGAATATTCAGTCTTGCCGATTTCTGCATAGACGGTGGCCATTAGCTCCAGGCTCCTGGCTGTAATGGGGTGGTCATTACCAAAAGCCCTCTGGTGGATCTTTGCAGCCTGAAACATTAATAAAGAGATAGCAGGGATTTGAATTCCACACAAAGAGTGCTATAAAATATTTAATCTGCTCAACAATCGAGAAATGAAGCAGAGAGAATGATGGACATACCTTACCGCTGTATTCTAAAGCGAGATGAGGTCTGAAAGGAAAAGGAATCCGTTAAACAAATAGACTACTTTCTTTTGGTGGCACTGGTGTTCAATATTTTATACCTACTAAAAACACAAGACGTGTCTTAAAAATGGCACTGAATTATCAGATGACCTCTGCACATTCTTCTTCCATTTAAACACAAATCTATTCAAAGAAAACAACAACAGCAGTGCGTGACCTTAATAAAGTCTAGTGGCCCGTGCTGCTTTGCCAGGTGAGCATATCAGTTTCAGCAGCATGACGAATCTAAACATCTGCGAGCTGTGATTAGACACGGAGCGCAGGGCTGCAGGTGCCCAAGCGCCTCCGGCAGGAAGTGGAAACCTTCTATTTCTGCCAGTACTGACGGCCCCTTTCTATTCTGCAGTGTGAGTTTCAGAAGGCATGGCGCTTACGGGTTTATTTACTGACTTGTGCCCTTTCACTACTCTTGTGCTTGGTGCTAATCTGCCAGCTGTTCCACTCATATCTGCCATGGAAAGTCAGCCAAGGACATTCATCACCCTCACGTCACAGCCTATAGACGTAGAGCAAGCTCTGTTTAGTGTGACAGATGTCAGCTTCGCTGCTCCAAACCTACACTTCCTTCAATTAGTAATAGCCAGGTGTTAGTTTGCACTTCTTCAGAACGTCCTTTTCAGGAGACATCTGATCAGCGACGACAGAAACGCCCTTTGCCGGCCAAAAGGATTTCCTAAAACATTGCTGAAAGATTCAGGGAGTATTACAACTTCCTGTCTACACACAAAACAAAGATTGGGACTGAGGTTTATGATGATAGTAGTAAAACATAACGACTATTTCCCCTCTTGGAAAAACCAAAGCTGGTTAGATTTTTTTTATGTTACTTACAACTTTTATAATCCCCAAAGGGCAAGTCTGCAAGAAAAGATGAAAGAGAAAAACCAATAGCTTGTGTTATGCTTTTGCCAGAAACCAAAGCCTCTGGGAACAGCCATGCACAATCAGTACAATCTCATGTAAGTTTAATTACTGTATGTTCCTTTCATTAATGAAGCAGTGTGACCGGCCCTCCGTTGAGCAGCCCTTCCACCCTCTGTCACCCTCTCTGGCTGTGAGGTTAAATGGCCTAATTCCAACAATGACAACAGAGGCTCAGAAAATGGGTGCATGCTACGGCCTAACAAAGTACCCCTGCAACAGGAGACACCAGATCCAGTTTAGTTATTTCTTCTGTAACACTCAGGTAGAGTGCGGTGTCTCTTTTCTCCATCTACAGGGAAATTCAACTCTAGCTAAAAAGACCTCGAGACGGAGTTTATCTAGTTTGAGAAATGTCCATACGAGAGAGGTGAATGCGCATTCATGGAAATTCGGGATGCACACGACAGATAACTGTGATCAAAGATAAGTGATACATTCATTAAAGGGGCTTCGTTAAACTGCCAAACAAATTTACCCTAGTGACCCACATATTCGTTTTACTGTCATTCTGTAAATTATTTATTTTAAGATTATTTCAGCACGCTGTAGCTTTGCTCAGGGTTAGACTTTATAAACAAATGAGCTTTTTATTGCCGCTGCTTCTAAAAAAATAAATATATATATGCTCTATTTTAACAGTATAGAACTGGTAGTAAAACAGTCATACAAGTGAATTTATTTCACTATAAATTCTCTCCTGATGAGCCCCCTGAGTCCTTAAACTCACAGAACATGTAACGCCTCATTAATTGCGCCACAGAAGCTGCAGCAGGACACAGTTTTACCTACTGTTTGCTCATGATGCAGAGCTGGGCCAGCCGTTCGAGGTGCTGAGCCTGGGAGGCCTGCTCCGACAGCTCCTCTGGGGTCGTCCATCCTGCAGAGCCCAGTGTAGCCTCCTCCTGAGACCCTGTTACACAAACACAGGGCATGGAGTCACCGTCTGCCCGCCAGCTAAACACTTAGTCTTTCCCTCTGCTCCTTACACTATCAATCCCTTTCTCCTAGCTGTCCTGTGATCTCTTTACTCCTCTCACACTGCACAGAATTAAAAAACAATGAGGCCTGGCTATCAGCCTGTCTGGCACTGCTGCGGACTCTGAGCCTGAACAGCAGAGTGGAGCCAACTGAGGACTGGAGACAAGAGAGCAGAGATAAGGGCAGGAGAGAGCAGATACGGGAGTCAAACAACAGTCACCACGCCCACTGGAACACTGAGACACACGCAGGCCCACGGTGACACACTACAAACACACTGCATGTACTGTACACACTCACAATAATGGAGGTGGAAATTAGATTGGCGTGTAATCCGTGCAAAAAGCAAGTGCAAATGAATCATTGTAACTGGTAAGGTTTGTTTGCATTACAAAACTACAATTATGTGAGCGGTCAGTGGGGATACAGAGAAGGGTTCATAGGAGATAGGAAACAGTGAGAGGAAGAGAGATTGTTAGATAGTAGTGCCAGCTATGCCTCTGGACATACAGAATTCAATCCAAGTGAGTGCTGAATCAAGGCTTTCAGTATTCCACAGCAACACACAGCAACCAATGAGATGTGTGGCCATTTGTCTTCTACAATGTCTTTCCCGTTCCCCTCCACTTTGCTCACGCTACACTGCTTCCTCAGCTGCAGACAGGGGGAGAGCAGACGTCTGGAGCAGCAGCTGATGAATGAGCGGCCTCGCTGTGAATGTCCGCTTAAAGCTACACCATGTATATTGTAAACAAAGATTCCTTGGGCAGGAAGAGGATGTCATTTCATATTGGCTTTATGAGCTAACATAGAATATATTTTTGAGCTGTTGAAGAGGCACACTGTGTAATAGGCTATACATTATGTTTGGGTCAGTTTGTTTGGAGAGCTGCCCACTAAAAAAAGACTGTCAGCCAATGAACAGCCTCAGTGCATCTGCTGATCTGCTAACAGCCTCAAAATTAAAATTAATATTTTATGTTATTTTTAAATAAATGATATTAATTAGGAAAGTTTGTGATTGGGTGTTATAATAGTGACTTAGTTTTTACACAAGTAATACGTTGACATTAATGGTGTTACATTAAAAGCTTAAACCATCCTTAAAATCAAGTTAAACACAAGTAAATATGAATTCACAATTCTTAAACCTACTTCTTCAACACTAATCACTAAATGATATACCTGCCTGTTGCCACATGTTCATCTTTACACATTCAACTCATCTGATGTGCACTGACCAAAAAGGATCTAGGTTACACTATAGCTTAACATTACATTTGAATCAAATCATTAATACAAAATTAACACTATTACTATTTTACCTATAATCATGTATTTCACATGAAACTTCCTAGAAGGCTATAAAGAAAACAAAGCATGACCAACACAAAAGTAGATAATTTAACCAAGGCTGCATGATATGGTAGTATATTACATTCAACACTGTATGTGGACCTACAGTATTCATCGACATCGTCCTGTCAAAAGTACTTGCCTGTGCTCCCCTGAAGAGCCGTGAGCTCGATCAATGCCACCTCATAGAACATTTTCTCCGCCTGGATGAACTGCAGGGCCTTCTCATCTGTTCTTAAAGGTGAAGGATAAGTCATGGATGTCAATAGATTTTAGTCGGTTATTGCAGTTAAACCCAGCCAAGCTCCATGCTGTTTTTTCACCCCTCGAGACAAACAGAACGTGTAGTAACCAAGAGCTGGTGTTTGTGGTTTTTGTAGTGATTTGAAGTGGATGCATATCAAGTTTCAAATGTTAAATCTCATACTGTAGTTGTATCTGATTACATCCCTTTGTATCATATCGTATTATCCTTCTATTTCAGTGTCTTTTGAATTGGTGTTTTGTACAGAATCCTCTTGATTGATCTGAATGTCACTTTTTGTTTCCATGAAAAACACTCTCTATAAAAGCGTCCTAAAAATAGAGCCTCTTCACTTTATCAAAGCATTCTGCGTACTGAGAGTCCGTCCCTCTGTAAAATGACACCACAGATGCTTGTCAGGTGAATTTAAAGACCAATGAGAAGGAGAATGCTTAAAATAAACAAAGCCCTGCCTGTATAAACGTCCTACTTAACACCAGATCTCCTGAGGGAAAAACACTATAAATTACATTCTAGGTGTTTAACTTTCACACTATTTGCCAATTATACATCAATATAAAGTACTCTTATATTGAGATAGGAAAGATAGACATTATGTTTCTACTTTTAAGGTTAGAAATTCTTAAAGGTGAAAAGAACAACAGCTGGTTTACTTTATTTTGGCACCTGGAGAATAATGGCAGTACTGCACACAACTCAACCAAAACAACAGGAACAAGATCCAACAGGAAAACTGAGGCAAAGTGCAGTTACCTACTCTAGATATGCTCCTCATTAAAAGGAAAGGACAGTTATCAAAAGGAAAGATTGTTTTGCATCTGATTATTACAGTAAAGATGATATTCCAACCTGTATGAAAACCTAGCATTTTTGGAAATAAAGTGAAACTCCTTTTTGCATACAATACTACACTTTTGTTATGGTTTTAAGCAAATCCTGATATATAACACAGGATAACAGGTGATGCATTGTACCTGCCCCAGTTCCTGCGATCACCTGGCTTAAGGGAATAATGTGAGTTTGAAGTGGACCATCTGGGAGGGAGGATTAGGGGAGCAGCCATCATCAAAGGTCAGTCTACTACTTCTGCCTCCTATTTTTAGCCTGACTGGACCACAACAGAGACCTCACACTATGCTCTCCGGGGAATACGTGCTCCACCAAATATACACACACACACACACACACACACACACACACACACACACACACACACACACACACACACACACACACACACACACACCACACACACACACACACACACACACACACACACACACACACACACACACACACACACACACACACACACACACACACACACACACACACACACACACACACACACACACACACACACACACACACACACACACACACACACACACACACACACACACACACACACACACACACACACACACACACACACACACACACACACACACACACACACACACACACACACAAGCTGGTAATTGGACTGCACTCCAAAACCCGACAACAACTTGCATCAGCACTGGCACCTCTAAAGGCACATCTCATCACACGTGCAGCACTGCTCTGCTAATGGTGCACTGAGATGAAGCACAATATCATCTCTAGCCAGAAGAGTTATAGATCACAGGATCAAGTGTGACTGACTGTGATACTACTATATTGATTAGCAGATTTGTATCTGATACACCTCTCTATTTGAGATTACATTCTAATTGCTAGGTTGGCTTCCCAAGAAACGCATATCAGTAAACACTCAGCAGCCAAAAGGGCTTTTGGCTTCAGACAAAGGTCACTTGTAGATACTGCCAGCTCTGATAATGATACATCAAGCCACACATATATACATTGAGTTAGTTTCCTAATTGGGAAGATTAGTTTGACCCCACAGACAAAATGTAAGGCGACACAGTACATCCTGTTGTCGTAGACATTTGTGTGAAACTCTAAAGTTCACATATCCTCTCTGTTTGAGCACACTGACCCTTCACCTCCTTCCCCAGAGGACCATTTAAAAACACACAACATCCCCGCTGCAGTTACTTTGATGCCAAAGAAAACTACTGAAAATAAGTTCAACTTGAAAATGATTACATACTTTCAATCACTGCACACACTGGTATTATCAATATAATTAGATGTAGTTCTTACTGTTTCATGCTATTGCAAATATCATATTGTAGCGGAGTACTTAAAATACTTTTTGGGTTTAAATTATTTAGATTTGGTCCGCTCTGCTGCTGACCTACTTAATGAATAATATAATTCTATTTCCTGGCTCTTACCTTTCACTAAAAGTAAAAACCATGTAACAAAGTAACTCTGACATTCATAAAACGCCACAGTTTGAAACCATTACTATTGATGATGCTACATAATAAATTACTGTATGTCAAAAGATTTAACCCTGTCATGGTAGATAACTCTCTTAAGTACCATTATGTGCGGGGCCTACTGATGGCTATTGATGAAGTAAAGCTCAGCAAATCGAGGTATTTTGGAAAATGGACAGTAAGGGATAGATGCATGCTGAGGTAGATAACCTGAGCTGGCAAGTTAAGTGTTGGAGTGTCTCAATAACCGGGAGAAGAGTCATGGAGGTAATATATACTGACACGAAACACCCCTCTATTATCTCCATGTCCTATTCTATTATAGTTTATAGGAGCAGTGAGTGGCGATGAAGAGGCTAGTCAGAACGGAAACAGGTTCATTAGTGCTCTTCCACTCTGTTGTGCAGAGATAAGAGCGTACAAATCCTCTTAAGAGACAGACACACAGCCTGAGCTGCACACAAAACATAAGGCATTCTGGGACAAATCTGTAAGTATGACCTCACACACAGGCATCCATTTATACCCCTCAGTTTATACTGCTTTCTCTAAAAGGGGCTACATCCTCCATTGTGCTGGAATTTGCCACGCCTCCCACCAAAGACAATCCTTTACATGTCCACCCCACAACAAGGAAATGCTAGCTGTGTAGTTAGCCTGCTTGCTAACACTTACGGTCCTTGTGAAAGTAAAAGTGTATGATGTGGTGAGAGTCTTTCCCTGAGTAAAGGATACAGTTATTTTCAGTGATGAAGAGTTCTGCGATCTGTAAAGACCAGACAATGGACATGGTTAATTATCAAGTTACAACATCATTCCTGCTTGTGTGCGTGTATGGTGTCATGTGCTGTCATAACAAGTAATCCTTCTTTTCTGCACAGCACTGATCAACATGGTGAAACACATTCCAAAGTTCTGGTTTAGAGGCTTTGTTTTGACATGAGGGACATTCCTTCAAGCATTACTAAACAGAATTAAAATCGTAACCTTGCCTTACAAAGGACCCCAGTGTGTAATCTGCTAAATCTTTGGCCTGGATACAGAGTGCTACAAAGCCTGTGAACCAAAAATAGCAAAACATAGCCCACACAGAATGGGACATTAACTGGGCACTGTAGTATTTTTAACAATGTGAGCAGTCCAACCACATTGTTACTGTATGAGTGCAGCATCCTGTACCTCATTTAGCTGCATGCACACTATTAGCTCTAGTAAATGCTCTCACAGTGTCAACACAGACACATGACGGACTGTGCTGTTAAATTTGACATTGGTGTTGGTGAAATCAAGGTTGAATGTCTCCTGTGTGTCATGGTGTGGGATAATTTATGATGCTTGACAGGAGAAGTGGTGCAAATGTGTCTATACAGCTGTGTAAAAAGCTGATACAGTACATTAGTGAATGCATGTAATGAACACACAAGTTGGTGGGAGCTGATACAGTACATTAGTGAATGCATGTAATTAACACACAAGTTGGTGGGTGAAAGACAAAGAAAGGGACAGAGTGACACAAATGTTATGAGTATATTTGGTGTGGAGTCTTCAGTCTTCTTGCTCACCTGGTGTAGGCAGTTGGGCAGAGAGTTGAAGCTCTGCACATGGGTCAGTCCCAACAGGCAGCTGAGGAAGCAGTGGAGGGCAGCCTGAGACTCCCCCTGCTGCTGGAGCTGCTGTCCCAGCTCAAACAGGCCCTCCCTCCCCCCGGTCAGCATCCCCAGTCCCAGCCAGAGCCAGCAGCGCCTCCCATCAGAGCTCCACCGGCCGAGGACAGACGCTCCTCTCTCCCCGCCACTCCTCTGAAGCACCACAGGTAGAAAGAAACAGAGTGAAAGATTTGTGTTAAATGTAGCTGCTCACATAAACACAGACAGAGAGAAAGCACAGGGAGGAGTGAGCAGCACAGCTTCCTCTCAGTCTCGTCGGAGCTCAGTAAGTCAAGGACAGGTGGTGAGGAGCAGGCTGAAGGAGCTCCGGCAGCTCACAGAGAAAATATACATTCCCCTCCCTCCTCCCAGGCTGCACCAGGAAAGGAGGACAGAGGAAGTCGGGAAGCATTTGCTGTTTGAGTGACAGAGCTATGGACCAATCCCTGCTCTGCTCATGTACAGTAGGTCTGCCAGCATGTGTTTCTCATTTGGTCTCTCTCCAATCCTGTAAATGGAAATTACACAGCTGTAGGTATTGATAAAAACAAATATAGTGTACACATGTTCTGTGATGAATATTTAAACGTATACATAAGACTAAATCCAGTTTGTTGACCTAATTTCCCCTGGATGAACAGAACAGTGCATTATGTGAGAGAATCCCTTTAAGTCTTACTGCCCTACTTATGATTTATAAATGAGTGCATGGAAATGATGCACCAACAAGCAAAACAGAAGAAATGCTGTGCGAGCACGTTTCACATCACCTCAGAATAAAGCAAGCTTTTGTAAATTCTCTGAAGCAAACCAGACAGCAAATCTATGCAAACACAGGGTCATTAGGAACAGCCACTGTATGAGAGAGAAAGAAAGAGAGAGCACTCCTCCCTATCCAAACAAGGGAAACAAATATTTATCCAGAAGGAGTGCCTCCTCTGAATGTGTGCACACTTCCCTTCACACTCTGCTAATCAACATTAATGTAAGGCCAATCTGTGCCTGGGGAGAGCGAGGCAACAGATAAGAGATACGACTTCAGCTCTTGATCCACGGATGATCCAGAGGATCATGAATGAGTCTCGACTTTGAGAGCAGCAATCCTCCCCACCCTGGCTCTATTTGGACACAAGTGTGGTAGCTGCAAGAAATGAAAGGGGCAACGCAGAGCAAATGGGCAGAGTCAGTCTCCATTAGTGTCAGATGCACCTAGCTAAGCAAGATGGGATTCTAATGGTTGTGAATGCCAGTGGCTGGTAGTATCAGAGAGCATTAAACCTGCACAGGCAGGTCAGAGTCAGGGAACTGTGTACAGTGCTCATTTCGGACTAACAGAATCTGAACAGTGGTGGGACTTGATTATGCTGATGCAGGTTTCTTTAACTGGAGAACACAGACAGGTGATTGGGCTCCCTTCACTGAGTCCAGTTTGAATGCAGCGAGAAAGAAAGCAAAGCGTCTGATGAGATTGAGTTGGAGGGCCAATGGCTGACTGTGTTCTGTCCTAATTTAAAAAAGAGTCAAATCAAATCAAGTTTTATTTATATAGCACATTTATAAACGATTTTTGGTCGAGCCAAAGTGCTGTACATATAATAAAAATAGCCTACAGTAGAGACACTTTACAGCAAATACAACAGCACAGATTGTTCAGAATATCAGTATGAGAAAAACGACACCCTCTGTCCTTAGACCCTCACATCGTACAAGGAAAAACTTCCAGAGAAAACCCACAGTTTAAGGGAAAAATGGGAGAAACCTCAGGGAGAGCAACAGAGGAGGGATCCCTCTCCCAGGACGGACAGACGTGCAATAGATGCCGTGTGTAAATCGAAGAGATAATACATTTGACAGTATATAGACCAAATGTTAGGAAATGCATGTGTCTGTAATAAGAAGATGAATCCACGAGGATGTCAACTACAATCCTGTGGAAGCCATCAGGGAAGCAGCATGACGAGACCCAAGGCAGGACCGCAGAGACAGGTTCAGCCACGACCCGAAGTCCACGACTGAATCCAGAACTCAGGATAGAGGATCCAAGACACAGGACTACAGCAAGAGTGAGCTCCATCTCCTCATTACAGCCCAGTCAAGCTGAACAGACGCACATCAGCTGTGAGGAGGCGGGACAGGATGTTCCTGTCGTTGTGTTAACAACATTTGACAACAACCATGTGACAGGAAACCCACCCAGGCAGGACAGCAAGCCTTTCAATCTCAAAGTGTGTATGAGGCATATTATCTGATATTTTGACAACACAGTAATATGTATTTCAAGGAAGTCACTATGTTTGTTGAGATGCTGTGAGTGTAAGGTTCTAGTTACTTTAGAGAGCAATGTTAGCTTTAATGATACTGATTTATGGAAATCGGTCTTTAAAAAATAAACGTACTGACATATTTCGTCTTGTATATATAGCATCAGACATACAAATCACAATCAAGAAACAGATACATGAAATACAGTCAGATAAAAACCTTGGTAAAAAGCAACATTTAAAAAAAAATGTTTAAGAAAAATGCACAAAATACGTAAGCACATTCATTCATGTCACTAAATCTACTATGAGACTATACTTACATCTGTGAATGAACCATACATAATTTACACGTGTCTGAGTTTTCGTTTTTTTATTACATTATGTTAATAGGAGAGTTTCTAGTAGTCTGGAACTCACTCTTAAGAAGCTTATTGAGAAAACTGTCACAAGGCGACCAACATTTTCCTTTCTAAAAATGAATGTTTATTGGGTATGTAAATGTAGAAAATAGATATAATATAAAACAAAACTCACTCATTTTGATCAATGTGTTAAATATAATATGATATAAAACAATAATATATAATTTACAGAGAAAGTCCCTGTAGTGTTCTTTACATGATACAGCTTTGCATATCCTAGATTGAAGAACTGTTCAGCAGAGGTGAAGATTTACACTTCAACCAACCGCTGTCAGGTATTCTGACCTATTCAATTATAGCTTTGAACATTGACTTATTTGACTTTCTGGCACCAAATATCTGGAGGTTATGTTGCTCACATCCTGTTCCAAACCCCTTCTCACACATGTACATTCAACAAACATATTGATTGATGTTCGCTATTCTGTGATGCAAGAATGGAAATCTACCTGTAATTGGAATATTGATTGCCTGTCTTGCGTAGTTGGTGGACAAATACATCAGTGTGATCAGTAAACACTCTCCATAGCACCCGTTCACAGGGAAGCCGATACAGCGGACTAATGCAAATGAATGGTAAGCAAGCCATGAAACAGGTTAGAGTGAAAGAGCAACTTCAGATCAGCATCAGCAGGTTATTGCAGTGCAGTAAACCCCAAAATATTCAATTATTGCTAATGCTTTGTGTAATCTCTATTTATAATGTACTACCATAAGTACGGATTGAGCTGATGTATATATCACAAAAAGAAACAAAACCTAGGGGCTAAATATCAAAAGTCTTCTCTGTTATTTAATGAACTCTGAGTCCTACTTTTTGTATATTTGCACATTCCTCTTTTTCTGACTTCCTATAAGGTCATAAATCTTACATGATGTCATAAACCATTTGTTAGAATAATGCATTTTGCATTGTCCAGCAGGTTTGCAGAGGAACATTGTGTCCTCGTGTCATTTCACAACACTGCGCATGGCCCTACATCAGCATATACTATTTATATTTCCTGCATTGTGCACATACAGCCACTCTACGCAAGTTTTCTGTAGCCTAGAGGCCTGTGGTATACAATGTTGTACTCAGTGTGAGTGACAGCAGCTACAACATTCACTACATAATGCCAACTCCATTGATGTGATAAAAAATTCTTCATTTAAAAAAAAAAAAATGAAACAAAGCATTATAGATTTCCAGCAGGACTGAGTCCAGATTTCAAATGCCAGCATTAATGCTACAAACATGTACCTTGGATATACATATTGTGCATCTGTACTCTGGATGTTGGAGTCTCTACTGCTGGCCCACTGTTAAAGCCCCTCCAATCCCCATCCTTCTTAGATTCAGGCTCCAGCTATTTAATAGGCTTGGACCTGACACCCCCAGTTTCTGAAAGGCAGTTTATGACCTCCATGTAATCAGCAGTAAATGCTGCCTCCATCTGTCTCTTTTTACTCAATTATCTGACCCAGTGACTTTTACTGACAAACACTGTCCAGGTAAAAACAGTAACGCATTCCCCAAGCATAGATTATGACACGTCTATACATCATCCCAAACTCTTCTTTTACGATTTCTGTTTGGTCAGTTCTCATTTGAGCAGGGCTTCAGACGCAGCTGCTGTTCTTCAGTAATGAGCAGAACATGTATGAATCATCAGAGATCCTGTACAATTACAGCTGTGTGGGCGTTATAACCTGAATCCTCATTACGGATTCATTGTGAAAGGGTAACATACTGTATGCACCACAGTACACACAGCATGACTCACACTGTGAGGCAGTTGCTTGGACGACTTAATGAAAACAGCCTCTTAACTGGGTTTATGGCGTTTCATCACAGTATGTTAAAATCAATTCATTAAGAAGTGTTGATTAAAGGGAATACCTCTCACTGCACCTCTGCTGCTGGGCTCATTTTAAAGTGTAATATGTTTTTTATTGGCTGCGACCTTTTTTGAATACTTAGCACTGTAACAACACTGTTGTAAATAACAAAGTGCAATTTATACTCCTTACAACTGCTATAACGTGCAGCTAATTACACCTTGGATGTGTACTTATTTGATTTTTATATTATTAACGTGTGCTTGCCTCTTATTAAATGCCAGTTTCCTCTTATTTTGTCTTTCATCTGCATTTTCCCTTTGCTGTAACAATGTTACTACACCTCTGTGGGACAAATAAAGGATTTCTGATTCTGATTATCTTTCGCTCCACACTTGCAGCCCCTAGTGGACAAGCTGTAGATGGAAGTCTGACATGCTGATTTAAACAAAGCTTCGCAAAAACAGGGTGAGCAATGTGTATCTCTATAGTTTTTAGTCATTGTTGGTGGTATGGCTGATTACCACAAACGCTTGTAGATAAACAGCACACAAAATGATATATATACAGTAAGTAGCAGAAGATGAATATTGCAGTATTTAGTCCTTGATGATGAAACAATAATTAAGAACCTTTACTTAATGTTACGAAATAAAAATACTGCTATGTATAAGTAAAAGTGTTGCTTAAACTTCCTAAAAACACACTGAATCTGTCTGAATATGGGTAGTCAAATGTGAGTGAAACAAGTAAAACTGTAATCACCCGAGTGAAGTGATTGTTGCCATAAATCCTTATAGACCCTCGTGTCTTATAGTCCTCCTTGCTCACTCAGAGTATGGGGCCATCTGTCGGCAAAAAGAGAGTGCAGGGTTTATTTTCTATGTGGGAGCTTAACTACAAGACAGCAGCAAGTGTCAAAGACATAATTGACTTCTTATTGTTAAATGAAGGTCTTGTGACATCAACTCAGGCACCTTACTCCCACTCCTTTTATCTATCACCTGTATTTAAATGCCATTCCTTAAAGCTCTCTCTCTCTCTTCTTATATCTTTTGTACCTGCTTTTGTCTCTGCCATTTTGAATGCTTATAATGAGACATGATGTCAGAGTGTAAGATAGGGACAGTGAAACTTACAGCTGCTTACTTACTCTAACAGGGATATTATGATGCTTACAGTCACAGGATCTCTGCCAGACCTTGTAGACATCACCTTATTACACACTGCATGGTCATATTGCACATACAGAGTCATTACCACCAACCAGCACCTGGGCCTTTTATTTTCTATTTCTCCACAAGATAGAGTGGGCTGAAGAAATACAAGTGCTAGGACTGTCTTAGGGAAGAAAGCTTTTAGATGTGCAGCTCCACTCAGTGCTTGAATTGGAATGAAAAAGGTGCCAGTACTCTAAAATCAGCAACTTTTTCAAGTCAATTTTATATATACAGCCCACAAACAAGAATTTGGCTACTATAATGCTGGTGGGTTTGTCTCTTTACTACTGTATATTTTAGAAAGGTTCACTGTACTTAACATTTTTTATGATAGGCAGCGGATATGGCTAAAGCTCAGTAAGGTCAATATTAACTGAAAATATAGCAATCAAAGTCTAGATCTTCTGCTGAAGACACATGAAGCAGAGACCTTTCAGGTGAGAGCCCCTCTGGTGGTGTTCAACATTAATGACAAGGAAACAAAGCTCTGGTCAGAAGCATTTTTTATAAAAAGCTTTAACAAAATTAAGTATTTCTGTACATTTTGAATGCAATCTAACTTTCCAACTCAGAAAACGAAAAACGAAAAAGTGCCAAAAGTCTTCTCACATGGCTGAGCTGCTTTGCAATATACTTCACCACTGAAGAATACAAATATGTATAAAGTAAACTATGATGCAATCTAACTTTCCAACTCAGAAAAATGATAAAGAGCATGAACAAAGAACATGTAAAAACAAATGCAAAATTTGCACAATCTAAAATGAGAAACTGTAACTGCAAGTAACAAAGTCTGAGCCATGGTAAAGAGTTACATTGAACACCAAGCTGATCAGATAACTCCCTGGTTGGTCTGAAGTCCTTCTATCTCCAGGATCTGTACAAATCGGCACATTATGCCAAAAGTCTTCTCACTGGGTGAGCTGCTTTGCAATATACTTCACATTGTTAGAAAAGGCTCCAGAAGGCCTTGGGGACATCAGTATCAGGGGCTGGAGCTGGACAGGCTCTTTCATCAGCACTTCTCCTTCCCTTTGCCAGCCAGGACCTCACATACTGTTCCGGATTGAACTGTCCTAGTGATGGTCCATTACATTTAATGAAAACCAGGCTGGACAGTCGGCTGACAGAGAGAGCATTCCTTTTTGCAGTAAGGATATCGTTCATGCAGCTGAATGCCCGCTCACACTCACTAGTGGAGACAGCGATGGTTCGGACTGCTTTCAGTAGAGGCTCCATGGCAGCAGGTGTACGGGATGCCCTGGTTTCCTTGTATTCGCGAAAGCCCTGAACAGTCTCTCTTCTGTCCACTTTCAGCACTTCGCACAAACGTAGCACCTCTACGTCCCCATACTGTACGTCTAACTCCTCTTCAGGCCAACTTCCAGGATGGATAACTTTCATGTCCTGGATTAGCTGATTGTCCCGGGCCTCCCGGCCATGTAATGGGATTTCTCTTGTGCTGACATGAGAGGAGGTTGTGGAAGTCATTCTGTGTCTCAGATTCTCTACCATACTGCAGAAAAACTGACCTGCATGAATCTGTACAAGCCTGCCATTCTCACGCAGGGCAACACCCTTGAAGGACTTCTCAGCTAGAGCTGTATGAACTGTAGTCATGTGTGGGCCAGGCATGGTGACCATGGATTCAAAAACTCGTATTTCTCGAGTTAAGAGCCTATCTGCTGTAGGCAGTGTCATCTCTCTTTTTTGGAGTTGCCGAGAGAGGTCGCTGAGCTCTGTGAGCGCATCGTACATCAGTCCCAGATTGCTGACAAACGTTGCAGATGTGAGCACATCATCCAGGCCCTTGTACTTTGCTCTGTCTCTGGAATCCCTGCTCGTGTCGTTTGCAGCATTTGTGAAGTGATCATGAAGCACTCGGTAGTTTTCCCAGACTGCTCTGACGCTCCTTTCACTTGAAGCCACCCAGCGGATGGACAAAACACGCCCTATCACCAGGAGACGCTGTCCGACTGCTTGCGCACACTGCGCTAACTGCCTCTGATTTTTGGGGGAGGCATGGAACAAGGAATAGAGTTTGTCAAAAAAGATCTGGAAATGATTGAGCCCTGAGACCTCCTTGACCACATCCCCAACTGCCAGCTCTAGACGATGATTGGAGCAGTGCCACACAAACAGGCTTGGGAATTACTACACAACTGGGTAGCAACACCTGTTCTCTTCCCTAGCATGACTGAAGCCCCATCACATGCAAAAGAAACGAAACACTGACCTAAAAAGTCCTCGTTAAAATCTCTTCCAAGACACTCCATTAACGCCTTTGTGATGTCATCAGCCGTTGTTCCATCCAACTCGATCAGCTCCCAAAAAAACGTTTCGGGCTCAGCATCAGCTAATGCTGAGCGTAGACACACAACAAGCACCGTTTTACCACTAATAGTGGTAGATTCATCGACGACACAGAGTTTTCTTTGGTTTTCTGTAATGTATTTTGCCATTTTTTTCTTCAGCTCATGAGCTATGTGGTCGATGATTTCGCCACAGGTTTTATTGGAGTGCAAAACCCTGCCCACGTTCAGCCCATTCAGTTTCTGTACATTCAAATCAATTGGCATGTCTGTGAATGGCCGGCTATGTTTGCCAATTTTATATGCCGTTCGAAAAACTCTGATAGTGGTGTCTAATTCAGATGTATGCATAGACTGCACTTGATGTTGAATAGTTTCACGTGAAGCAGATGTAAGGATGTCAGCAGCTTCTACATGGGCTTGTGATTCTTTATGTTCTTTGATTTTTTTTCTCAGGCTAGCTTGTTGTTTGCCCTTGTCAACACCGAAATGAGACACTGCACACTCACCCCATTCAGTTGACAGTTTCAGTCCTTGTCCAGTGTGTATTCCCAAAGATTTGACATCTCTGCATATCCGACATCCTAGCTTCTTATCTTTAAGAAGGAGCCATGCATTGGTCTTGCAAAAATATTGCACCTGGTCCGTTGTCCAGCAGTCAGGTGCATCGCTTTGCCCGGTGTTGGTGGTGGCAGTTGCGCCAGCAGCAGCTAACGTTAGAGGCTCTGGAGGAGGCGGCGGAGCTAGTGCTAATGCTAATGCACTACAACTTGGAGCAGGAGGATCAACCAAAGAAAGCTCCCCATCAGACACAATTTCCAACACAGGCACAGCATTCTCTGTATTTGAAGTTTCTTCCGGCGACAACCGCTGTCTTTTTGCACTTTTATTAATCCACGCTAACATTTTAGAAATGCTAATTTGTGACGTGACTTGCTTTCCTTCTCTCGGGGGCGTGCCTGCTCTGTTCTATCACTCTACATAGCCACCCACTGGGTGGGAGTTGCACTGCATAAACACAACACACGTGCATCTAGGTATGTAAATTGTAAAGCATTAAAACATGGTTTTACTAACAGTTTTCAGTATGTTGTTACTTCGGCATTATTATTATTATTATTATTTTGAAACGTGTATTACTATTAAATCACGGTCAAATAGGTTAATTTTGACATAGTCGTTTCCACCACAGTATTTACATGGAGAAGATAAGCCCCGCCCCCTCTCCAGCACGTTCTGTTTGAATGACAGGAGTAAACAGCTGACAGCCGCTGTGAAACTCCAGCGGTTAGAGCGATGAGAATGTCCGTTCGGCACCTCGTGACGCATCTACTGAGTACCGGGCGGCTGTATATATATATATATGGATGTATAATAAGAACGGCGGGAGAGTGTTGAGTACTGGCACGGTGCATGAGTACCGGAGTACCGCCAGCATGCCGGTACTGAGCAAGAAGTGCCGGTACTCCATGGGTCAGAACCAGAAGTGCCGGTACTGCGTACCGGTGAGTACCGGCCCAATTCCAGTGGAGGCCGCCTCCACTAACATGGAACAGTCTGCAAAAAGAATGGAAAATTACCAAGCTAGTACCACTACATGTTTTTAAAGCTCGGTTGGATGCTACAAAATCAGATGCTGTTGGTACCTGTACTTGTGGTTAAATATGTAAATTGTAATCCCTGTACATTTTGCTGTATGATGTCCTTTTGTTGTTCTGTTGTTTATGTCTTCTTGTGGAACCTACTGCTGCAGGTCTCCCTTGAAAAAGAGATCATTGATCTCAATGGGATTTTACCTGGATAAATAAAGGTTTTGAATTGAATTGAATTGAAGGGAAACAAATATATAAGAGCATCAAAGCTAAATTGTATTTTATACAAGGACAAAATACAGTAAGGACACAATAATGCACTAAAGCTATTGGCAGCAGATCATCTATGGCAGGGGTGCCCAACCAGTCGATCGCGATCGATTCCCAGTCGATCGCGAGATGTGTCTAAAAATAGAACAACAATATTCGGTTTTTATCGTTAATGTCCTATAACATAATCTTCCTGTGCCAGAATAATGCACTTGAACGCATCAAAGCTTTGTGATTGGCCGGCGTGAGCCCATGTGTCAGGGGCATGGCTGGTGGGCAGTGCACTAGTTCGCTGACGTTGTCCGTGTGTCAACCCTATGGTGTCAACAGGAGTGACAGTCCGCACACACACAAGACCGCAATTATGGCAGAAGCAAAAAAGCCCAAAATATATAATTTTCACTCCGAGTGGGAGGATGATTATTTTTGTATCTATTCCAATTCAAAGTCCATCTGTCTCATCTGCAATGCGAGCGTGGCTTTATCGAAGAAGGGTAATTTAGGAGCGGCATTTCAAAACAGTGCACAAACGCTACGAGACGGAATTCCCTCCTAATTCTGCCCTACGCTCCAAAAGGGGAGGAGCCTGAGAGCACAGCTAAATGCACAGCAGTCCATTTTCACCAGGCCCAACAACAAGAGCAAGGCTGCTACCAGAGCATCTTATCGTGTCAGTCACGTTCTTGCGAAACACATGAAGTCTTTCGAAGACGGCGAAGTTGTGAAAGAAGCTTTCCTGGAGGCTGCGACGCGCTTTTTGGGGACAGTAAAAATAACAGTAGCATTTCAACAGGTTTTTGATATAATAAAAACTCAAGTTAGATACCGTTATTAATCAGCTGTAAGTTTTAGTTTGTTTGAACTTATTCATTATAATTATTGTACAAAATGGTATAAGAATGCAAACTTAAATTCATTATAGTCTATTATCAATTCAGGTTAAGAAACTAGTGTTGCTTGCATCTAGGGGTACCTGATGTCCACACTAACAGTTCACTCATACTGTTTTAGCTTTTTAGATATAAATGTCAGAACACACAGCATCAACTGACAGGAGGTTGCCATGCCAACTGGTATCAGTCTAGCGAAGGATGTCTCTTGTTGTTGAATAGGCCACAGGGTTAATGTCTGTCATGAATTCAAACTAGACTGCATGCCACCTGTCAATAAGGCTCAAGTGTCAACAAGACACCTCCAGCCTCGCCGGCTTTGCTGCTGCTCATCATTTTATAATTTCCTTTCTTCCATGTTGCCCCTCTTCCTGTGTAATCATGCAGGTGTGGGCCACTCCATCAAAGGCGGCTGCACTGGGCTGCTTTCTCCCATTCAAGGTGTGGAAAAAAGAGAGTGGAGATCTGGGTGTTTATTTAATAGCAAGCGACACACCAAAGCCCAGTGATTTTTCCAATATGAGCTGAGACTAACACAAGACTGCTCTCTGGGGCAGACACATGTCTAAATCTGGGATAAAATGGAGAGGAAACCAGAACAGTCTTTATACTTTTCTCCACTAGGAGTCTAAATTGAGCCACAAAGAAGGACCACATAACAGCCACAATAGAGCTACTGTGGGTTTCTACAGTGTCTTTTACAAATAGCTGATCATGATCATAACAACCACAATAATGCTTTTCTCCAAAATAAAAGCAAGATGTGAAACTGTTTTGGATGGCAATTGCTAACTCATTAGAAATGTATATTTTAGGGAGTAATTGAGATGGCATGATTTTAAAAATACTGCAAACAAACTAATGAAGATGTTTTGAATTCAAACCCCTTTGTGTCTTAAACAGATAAGAATATCAAACTAGATGGCAGTAGCTTCAAACAAATGGATGATTTGTGCACTACGGATACACTGTCTAAGGTCTGGAGCAACAATCTGATTATACGTATTCATTTGTCAAATTCCTCTTTAGAAAATCAATAATGCTTCGAACATATAAAAAAGAAAAATGGTATGCAGTACAGGAACTAACCTCCGCTTACTGAACTAATTTAGTTTATTTGTAGCCAACCTTATTTTATTTGTCAGCACTTAAAGAGCATATAGCTGCAAAACGAATGAGATTCCCACCTGCCGCAGCTGTCTTTTGTTTAGTGCTCATCAGGTAATGCTAACACGCTAACGCTCACACGCTAAATATACATGGCAAATATGGTAATAAATATTGTACCTGCATAGACATCAGCATAATAGCATTGCTAGGTTGAGCTTGCTGATTTATTTGAGTATTCAAATCAAAACAAAGCTGTGCCTGAATACAGCTTCACAGAGTTGCTCAATTTGAAATGGTGCTGTGTTATTAAAATGTGTATTTACAATTCCAACTGCTTTTGCCTTGTGAAAGCTTTCCTAAAAACAGCTCAGGGACTACTGCACGCTCCTAATCTGATCAACTAAAGCTCTTTGCACATTTCCTCTTCTCTTTTATTACATGCTGGTAAAATTGTAATTTGGTGGATATTACTTTTGATCAGAGTGGTAGGGTCTATTCGAGCGAGACTATCAGGCAAAGCAGCCCTCTGATAACAACTCCTGTTTTTAATGTTACGCTGAGGAACCCACATTTGATCAGTTCCTGCTGCACGACTTCATATCATGCGACATCTCACAGGTTTAAAGGAATGCCAATGATGAAATTAAAGGTCAAGCGCTGTTCCACATTCAGTGACCCACAGAAATGAGCGTGGCTGTGTGATGCTGCTGCCTCGGCGGTCAGCGTCACGGTCAATCAACCGCTGATACAGCTTCAGAGACACACACCTCACTCTATGATAACTCAATAGGTAGGGGGGGTTTATTATGGAAGGGTAAAGAAGGCCGCTGACCGGCAGGGACTATCCACACACAGTAAATGTTTATGTGTCATTATTCATCCTGCAAGAGAAGCTCTCCACTTCTATTCTCGCATTCCTTTTTATTGTGATCCATTCTAAACTGGGATGAGAGGCCTTTAAATTTAATTGGTTGGAAAATGTGGTCGTTTTGTTCTTGGTGGCGAACTGGTGCTACTTTACAATACATAGCATACTTATTCCTGGGAATTTCCACTCGTTTTACATGCCAGTGGTTTAGAGGGGGTCAGGGAAATTGGCTCATCGCTCAATAGAGCCGTGAGATTTCTGCTGATGACATTTCCATTAACAACAGGACATAATATGTTTATAGATCCCTGTTTGCTTGGCCCTTTAATTTCTCTTTCTGCAACACAGTTTCTAACAGCTGCCTGGGCGTGATGAGGAGGGACGACTTTATAGATTGTCCATACAGTGGATCTATATGCAGTGAATTGTGCTGACAAAGCATGGTAAGGTGGCTGGGGTAGAAAACTACATCGCAGAACACGCAGAGCTCTATCGAGACTGTACAATGAGATTGCTTTACAATGAGACCATTTACTAAATGTACACCTTATTGCCTTATGGAGCATTGTTGTACTCATGGACCCAACATTTTTAGATAATGGTGTGAGGAAGTCATTGTGAAAATCGATTTGACTAAATCCAAGGAAGAACAAGAAATCACCAATGAAGCACTTGTAACAGTTGCCAGACTTCCTGTTTCTGCAGATTCAGCTGTTCTGGTGTTAGCGCACAGATCCTGCCACATGATGTCCATTAATTGTCAGTAAATTAGATTCAATTCTGTATGACCAGGTCTGCTTGTTGGTTGTAATTGGGTTTGTGGGGCCCCAATGATGTGTTCCTTCCATTAAGGACATTGTTGGATTTTTAAAGCAAAAGAAGACGTTTGTCCGTCTTGTAGCAAGTTTTGATTATATTTATGAGAAGTTGTTTGCAGTACCTAACGAGTAAGTCTTAGACAGAATTAAGTATTTTAATATGATAACATTATGAAAGTGGGCGGATGGGAGTGGTGGCTGATTTAAAAAAACAAAACTTTTCTTTAGACGTAGAAATTATTTTTAGATGTAGTAATGCATCCCATAGAATCACAGGCGCTGTCCTTGAGGATGAGTGGATACAGGTGGTGATCCTAAATCTCTTCTATTTGTAACGGCAACAAAACACAACTGCCGGACGCTTGTACAGCCACATCTGCCCTGCGATGATTACACAATAATAATTACATTGCTCACCGGAAGCCAAGAGCTACTGCTCCGTGACCTGTTTATTTACCGAGTCATCAACCCTATGGACAATTTCATCATGGGAAATAAACAACCAGGGTAACGTCCTTCACTGGTGAAATATGTCAACTCGTCTGTGAGGCAATGCGTTAATAAACCATCTTGGCACGGAAACATAAAACTCAAAAATAAGGTTCACACACACACACACAACTGCACAGGGTTTAGGCAAGATGGAGCTCCAGTTACACCATATCAAATCAGTGTAACAAATAATTAAATGAAAAGCTTGTGCTGACATTTCAGTGCACCTAATTAAAGCGTTCCATCTGGGATGGCAGCTTTGACATACTTTGGATTCTCATTTAAGGGAGAAAGAGCTGGAAATCTCAGTGTGCATTCTGTATATAATGAGCTTGACATCAAAGAAAAAGTGATATGCAAATGAGAAATCTGAAAAATGATTCTAAAGTAAAGAAAGCAGACACTTTGTAGTCTGACATACTAAATGCAAAACATGATTAACCATGTTTTTAACATGGTATGAAGCAAATGCTGAAAAATCAACCTGATCCACATTACACGTGTCATTGAAAAAGCACCATTGTACTATAAATATACTTTCCATGTTCAATCTGACTTGTTATACTGGTTTGATAAATTCAATGTATGACCCTATAACCTATTGTAAGCTCTGAAGCAGGAATCAGGAGATGGATTAAAATAAAACTTGAGCATAATTGCTTGTCTGCTAAATGAATCAGGGCTTTATTCAAAAGAAAGACAGGCATGATCGGTATGCCGATTGATAGCACATCCACTCGTTTTGTGCAAATAATTGAGCTGAATCTAAGCTCTGCTCTCGTACAAACACATCTTTTAAAAAATTGTGTTTTAACTGTTCTCATCTGGCAGTGACGCTCGTAAAGCATGTCCACTGAAGACGCCGTGTGGGGGCCGGGAACTCTCATGGGAAATCTAGTAGTTTGTTTGGCGGGAAACAGGAGGCGTAAACAAATGGAGGACGGTGGAGGATTTACAGCTTCCTGATGCATACATCTCCGTGGTGGGACAATCCCACCTGCTCTGCCATGGCTCACTCTGTCAGGCTGCAGAGAGGGAGTCAGAGAGGCTAACCTGCTGCTTCTGTGAGTCTAAGGATGTACTGCTACCTTTCTATCCTACAATACTGAGGTAAAATGTACTAGAAATGCAGAAGTACCTTCCATGCAGTAAATTAAACGGAGGCAAAACATGTGGCTGGCTGGCAAGAGCTGGTAGTGGATTTGTGTCGGCTATAAAGGTTGACATGTTAGCCACATCTGTCCTGTCGTTAGTTAAACATGCCTTTTATAGGGACATTTTCATGATAAAAAGATTTGCCATTTCCATTCAGTTACTTAGCATTCATTCTGTTATAATGCAGCTCAGGAACCCTGACATGTCGATCTCTCCGTCACTGCCATCACTTCTGTCACTACACAACAACAACACAAACATGCCCTTATCTTCAAGAATAACAATGATATATTTTGTTTTATGTTCTGACAAATCAAAAACCAAATAACCTGAATATCTTGAAGTTGAAACAGTGAAGAACCAATTTGTGTGCAGAGATTCAGGAACACTGCACACAGGAAGAGTTCTGTGCCATATGTTAGGAGGTTCACTTGCAAGAAAACAGATTTCAGTTGTAAAGGTGACTATTTGAATTATGAAAAAGCAGGTCAGCATGTACGCTGTGGGCCCATCTGGACATTAGTTACATAAAAACAAATACCTAACATAAAACAACGTGACTACATACTGTATAATATGCATTATGTTGCACATTACATTAGTATGCAACCACTGATGCGTTTATTTTTTTATTGCAGGTTCCCTTGACTATAAAGCTAGGCTATTGTATAACATCTAAGATAGTGAGGCAGTGTTTTACTGTGAGCTAATAAAAAGCAAAATGTATCTGCTAACGCTTGACAGTATCCCCTCCAGGAGAAATGCAGTGGGCATATTGTAAAATCCATTATAATTATCTTGCAATATTGGTTTTATTACTGGAGGATGTATCCCAAACACATGCTGCTTTCTGGTTTAATTGCAATGCTTCACTGCCAAATCAGGTTTTAACCATAGAGCAAAAACACAAAACCAACAAAAACCTGGCCAGACTAACTCTGAACGGTATTGTTTACTATACAGAGGAATAAAATCAGATACAAAATGTAAACATTAACTTTAGTCTATTTGTGATTTAAGATGATTTGTTATGTTCTCAACAATGTATTTTCCTTCCTTCTACTTCTACCTATGCATTACTGTAAATAGGGGATCGTATTGAAGCAACACATTATTCAATGTTTTGCTTTTGCATTACTGTTGTAGGTTGACTTTGTATATTCAGTCATCCCCTGATCTGAAGCAGGATAAGATCTGTTTCCTCTCAGGTTCCACTCTTTGTCTTTAATACCTTTTTAAAAACCTTTTCTTAGTTGAAAAATAAAGAAACATGTACAGCCATGCTAGCAGATCTCTGAGGCTGTACTCAGGCACTGTAGGGCCTCAAGCTAAATGCTAACATCATCCATGCTAACGTTTCCCAGTGACAGTGCTTCTTTGCCAGTGATTAGTTTAGTGTTCATCATTTCAAAATGTGCGTATTAGCACTGAAAAAAGGATTGTCATTTGTTTATGTCGAAATACACCGGAAATGTTTTTAACAAGTTTCATGACAATCTTTCAAATGACTCTATAGATATTCCACAGGAGTAAAAGTCAGTAGTATTCATCATCAGGGATATCACTAAGTCAAACTTGAACTAACCAACTATAAGGCAGACTGACATTGACCTCCATAGAGCCACGCTGCTACAGCTGGAAATCTTAAGGTTTCAACATAACAGGAACTGAAGAAGGTGAATTATAGTGTTGGATGCAGTCCTTGTTGGAAGCCCCCTTCAATCACCCCCAAAGGCCATTCACTGATCCTCTAAAGGCTCTCTAGCAGCACTCTACCTTTTTACATACTTCTTGGCATAAAAAACCCTTATACATAATTGTCAGTGTTTCTCGCTTGATTTACTCTTTGTCTGGTGTTGTTGGTGCATCACAGGGGGGAATCACTAAAGCCAAACATTCATCTTTCAAGGCACTTCCTGCTCACCAGCCAATATATGTGGGTTTAGCATGCCTCTTGCCTGATTAACTTCTTGTCAGAAAAGAATGGAGCCAACAGGGGGTAAACCTCAGCACGACCTGCACTTACTGAAGCCCTGGCAGGAGAGCAATCTACTATAAGACTTTATTCCTGATCCCCAGCTTCCATTCTCCTGAAGCCACCCAACGGTAATGTACCTAAAGATCTCTGTATAGAATCACACAGCTTACTGTCAGACCTCATATGACCCTGGACTCCAGATTGAGAGGGACAGTGCATAATCCTGAATGAATGCTCTTTGGAGTCCGTGCAAAGCCCTGTCAATGGAAGAATAGACGGTTTTGTTGTACACGCTTGGAAAGAAAATGATGGAAGTATTGCAGGGTTTGTATGTCTGTGGCTGTATTTCAGATTTTAAATCCATTAAGGTTCCATATTTGCCTTCTGGTTTACAGTGATGTCATATTTCAAAATTCAATCTTGAAGGGATTGGAGAAGAAAAACTCCATGGGGCGTCTGCAGCCCAGCGCCGGGCTCTGCCGGCTAAAAGCAGTCTAGCAGTGTAGTTCAGGAGGGCATTAGGCCTGGCATAATTGCATCCGCTGTCTGAGGTCGCAGAAGGCCAGTGAGTATTGGGTTGAATGTGTATTACTGATGGAACATTGTGGAGTGAGAGGAGCCCATTACTGCAAGTCCAAGACAAGGGTGAAAAATGAAATGGCTTTTCAGAAATTGGGCTGCTTTAACATTTTTGGTGCTATACCGTGGTGGAGTATCTGTGTCAGTTGCAGCGGGGGAGTCGGTGAGGAAGTGGGAGGATCAACAGGCTCGGGGAGAATGGAGTGATATGAGCAAGGTGTAATTTCCTCAGAGGCCCCCGGAGAATCTGGTCCCCTGGATGGGAATTGTCACAAATTGCAGATGCACTACTGCACATACACACTGGAGCTTGATTCCCTTTGTGGACATGTCTACACATACACACACACACACACACACACACACACACACACACACACACACACACACACACACACACACACACACACACACACACACACACACACACACACACACACACACACCACACACACACACACACACACACACACACACACACACACACACACACACACACACACACACACACACACACACACACACACACACACACACACACACACACACACACACACACACACACACACACACACACACACACACACACACACACACACACACACACACACACACACACCTTTTTAACTGGGGGAGAAATTGGCTCCAGTAGCAGCAACATATGCTGTTGGGGAGAAATGGGGCAAATAAAACAAATCTAATTGCAAATAAGTTACCTGGTGAGATCAGTTAGATGTTCTCCTCCAGGGCCGCAGTGGGAAAGACAATGGGGGGTGGGGGGGCACAAAGTGTACCAACTGAGATACACCCAACGCTGCACCTGCCACACCTGTTGGGTTAATTGGATTTCTCTGACATTCAGTATGTGATCTCCTCCTGTACAGAATAACGGTAGTTTTACATTTCTAAATGATTTTCCAGGCCTGAAGAGGGCAGACGAGTCTTGTTTCAAACATGGAAATCAGTTATTAATCACATCCACTATGTGTTCTCCCCAAACGCTGACATTTGTACAAGATTTAGATAGTAGTACAATTTGCCAAGACATACACGGTATTTCAGCTTATTATGAAGAACCAACAGCTGTATAATTTATGACATCTTATTTGGAAAATTGCAGCTCTACAACCAAGCCACATAAACCTATACATAACTCCATTGTATTTAAATGTATGGGGCTTGGAAAACACACTCCTATCAGATCCATTAGTTCCACCAATATAACAGTGACAATGGCATGATAACTGCTCTGCGGGCAACAACAATCATATGAAATAGGAGTGTATTTCTCTGTGACGTGAGCCATAAAAGGCACCCATCCAAAGAACTGTGTGTGTGTGTGTGTTCAGAGAAAAGCTAACAGTGGCACATGGCTGGGGAGCAGAGAAAACACCTGTCTTCTTATCTTTATGATGCCGGGTGATGGCACCTTCCTCGGCCGAGGCTTTTACTACAGCTACCTGAGTTCCCCTCATTCACAGCCTTTTGTTGTTTTTCTGGGAGAGTTAATCTGCTATTCTCTATAGTTACCATTTATGGAGCCATCAACATGGGGATGCTAGGTGCTTGACTATATGCAGAGAAAGAAATCCTCTTAACATAATTTAGCTTATAGCACATCCACAATAATAAACTCTGATCTATATGAACATTATCCTGTGTAGGAAACAAAAGAAAGCACTTTCTTCTTGTGAAGGTTGGACTCTTAATATGCACAAATGGGATTGTGCAGATAATAAAGAGTCTAATAAGCCAATCAGACATCTCCGAGAAATATTGACTTGTTCTTTCATTAAGAACATGCTGAAAAAGGGAACAAAATAAAAAAGGCCATAAGGAAACGAGTGTGCTTTAAACTGAAGGAGACAAGCTACTTAACTTACGAAATGGTCCTTTTATAGAAAATGAAGTTATTATGGAAAACAATGTGGTGTAATTTCTGGTGCGGTAATAAGACAGAAAAAAAATAGTTTCCCCCCTGTAATCACACTTCTGTATTGTTCAACCCAGCGGTGTGGGGCACAAAGATGTCGTTACTTTGTGGTCACCAGATCCATCGCTCTCACTGTAATAGTCCATAAAATTCTACTGCAATCATCTCTCTTAGTACAGTAATGTTGCAATGTCTTTGAGAAACAATGGGATGACTCACACAAGATGATATGTCTTAGGATTCTGCAGCGAGATCTGCTTGTCTCAGGCAAAATAATGGCACTGGATGCCGCTCCGTCCTCCCTTTCATAGTGGAAATGAAAATGAATCAGGGCAAAAGATAAAAGCTTGACAAGCACCACAGTCAATCCTTCAGTTTAACTGCCAGAGAATTCACTACGGAACAAATGAAAGTGGGCTGCTGGGGAGAGGGGAATAGCATTATTGTGAAAGAGGATGGCATTGCGAGGGCTAGTTTTATGTGTGTGTGCCTTTGTCACCACTTCCTCACTTACTGAGAGGAAAGAAGAAGGCGTGGATGTGTTTAGAGGTTATGGGCTTTGAACACAGAGGTTATGTGAGCTTCAGGCCTTCCTCAGAGAGAAGAGATTTGACCGAATAAACGGCCCTGACTCTCTGAAGTCTGTTGCCCTTTTCTCTGAGGGGGACCGCTGTATTATTCACCACAGCGTGGTGAGTGTGTGCAGCCTCGCTTGGCAGTGATGCAGTGACTTCTAATCGGTAAGTAAGTCTGGCATCAGCATTTCATTGAAGACGTGTTGCTGTCTCTTGGGCCGCTGACCTAATCGCTGGAGCTAGCAATGAGCGGACTAATCCATCAATGTGACACCACCAATCCTCCCCATGCCCACCACCTGCACCACACACCTCTGCACACACACCTTGCATCTCTTAGTGGGTGTGGACAGAGAGGAGCAGGGACACTGTAAACCCAGCTGGGTCAAAATGAGAGATTTCTGCTTAGGTTATGTTTTGTTACAAGAAAAGCTTCCGTGTGGTGGCTTGGGAGTTTTCACAGTCACAGGCCTCTATAAGTTACTGTGTCCTTTTCACCTAATCAGATCACCACATCTCCTGTGTGAGGTCCTGCAGGCTCCTCTAATCTAATTTCAGACCCCCATGTGGAGGAGCTGCTGAGGAGTCCCTCGTACACCACACCTGCTCACACAACAGAGCCCTGCACACTGATCTAATCAGCTGATATGCCCATCATTGATTTCCAGCTATATCATTTTGAATAGGATAGAAGTGGAATGAAGCAAGGAGACGGACAGGGGAAATGACTCGGAAAGCAAGAAGTGGGATGAAGAAACAATACGAGGAAATGAGAATGATACCCTTGACGATGCAAGATCCACGACTTATTCCATCTGCTGTCATCTGCGTGTCCCCAGGGCTCAGATAGCAGCAGTCAGTATTGAAAAGTGTCTTAAAGACATCCTAAAAGTATTTTTTCTAAAACGAATAGTAATCCCTTTTCCTAAAACGAATGACAAAATCTGCGCGACAGATTAAGATAAATCCATTATTCAACAGTTTTTTGTGTAATATATATTTTAGACACAACTGAAGCTACTTTTTTTAGTTGAATGGAATGTAGTTTATTCAGCACTCTTTCAAATCCACAGCCATTTATTGTGTCTAATGGCATATGGAGGAATGATAAGCATTACATTGTTTGTTGTAGTTCTTTAACTCCAGCTCATTAATGCCCTCTCTGTGGCTTCTCTTGTGTGGTGTATTGGAGAGAGTAGGCACATATCAGGTCTTTGGGACAATAGGAGGATTAATGGGGAGTGAGCCTGGCTGCTGATATGAGGTCGAAACAGACAGAGAACTGAATCCCTCTCTCAAGGGACAGCTTAATGACAGACATTAAAAATAATTAGGAAAGACAAAACAGTCCTGCTCAAAATTAACCCTCCTTAAAGCCAAGACATGTCCCTGTGTGAGCAGCATTCAGGCTGTTCAATTACGATTTTACAATACGAGTTTCCTCAAACGTCATTAGAAAATCTGTTTTCATGATGTGGTGTTTGCTGTTTAGTATTAGCTATTGCAAAGGATACATATCTGTTGCAGAATATCAACTTGATTCGACAGTTATCAGGTAGGTTTGCCTTTTGCACAGAAAAGTTGTGAACTATCTCTGCCTTTTAGCCAAAATACCACAAATGAGTAGTTATTGATTCGGAGCCGAAGTGAAAATATACAGATTTAGAAAAAAAAAAGACTAATTCGAGCTTTCAGAAGTAAAGTAAAAGATAGTAAACTCAACATGCGCCGTCTTAACCCAGGATATATCTTTAAATATCTATTAGTATATTCGACTTAAATCACTGAGTTAACGAGGCTTTCATTTGCTTAAGGGTCTTACTCCAACAAGTGTGATGCACAGTAGAGTTTTACATACTTATTATTTTCCATGTTGATTTAATCTGGAGGGTATTTAGTAAAAGAAAGAGAGATATTTGAGCAGCAGGACTGCGTAGTTTTCTTAATCAATTTTTTTGTTTAATGCACATCTCGTTAGCTCGCATTTAATGGCCCTAGTTTCTTTCTACTGTAAGTTGAAATTGCATGACAATTAAGTAATGAATCATTGGAACGATGTTTCAAATAACTCAACCTGTCAGTGGTTGCGTTCTTGTACAATTCATTTTCAATATTAAGAGCACAGGAAGGGCACACTAATAGATTTTACAAACACTATAAAAAAAACTGAATTTTAAATGATTTGTTGCTGAGTGAGACCTGCCCATTGTAATTTCACAGAAGAGAACTCCATAAAAATGAAAAAGTAGAGAGTAAGTAGAGAAGATGGGCTTAGGGAGGTGATTTGTGTGGCTCTCACAGCCATATAATTTATAGGGCGTTGGGGAGTGTTACATGTCCAGTGGACAGCGCCTTCATATTTCCATAAAGCCTCCTTTCAGATCCCACACTGTGTATGAATGTCAGAAACATCCGTCTGCTCTGCTCTGGGGAAGAAGGGATGCTGCCAGGAGCGCAGTGGAGCCCTGTTTGGGTCCCGCACCGCAAACAGGGAGAGAATGGGTGGCGTGGAAAACAGAGACGGCCCCCTTTCCACCTCCTGGTCCCAGAAGAAGGGCTGTATTGGCATCAGCAAGCTGCAGACCCCCTTAGATAATTAAAAGAGAGGTATAAATCAGTGTGTAAGCAGTAATCACACAAGCTCCTGCCAACTCCTCGCAACGATCATAAATCTAGAGGAAAACAAAGCTTCAGCACTAACAAAGGCTCTGCAATCCCCCCTGATCTGGGTTGGATATGTATTTCATAGAAACCACATTGCCACTCTATTGCAGAAATAACACGGACGACATGGTTTTACGTTTGAGTCAATTTAACTTGATCAAAGAAGGATGACTTCATATGTGAGGGTTTTCATTGAAAATGCTGTTATTGTTCCTCATTCAATCTTTATTTGGTCAATATATTTTGTATAGAAGAAAACCTTGCAAGAAGAAAGAGAAGATGTTACCACTTATTCGGGCCATATGACAGAAACACGCAAAAACTGAATGGAGCAGATGTTGGTTTGGGGATGTGAGGTGGCGGCAGAACAACACATCACGTACTGTATTGATTTGTGAAAAAATAAAATAGTGAGAAGTGTGAGACATGAAAAGAAGCTATTGATCCTTACTGAAATCATGCTGATTAAAGTCTGGGCCAAGAGAGAGGTCAATAATGGTTCACCAATGAATGCATCCTGATAAGGTCAGGGGGAGGCACAACCATACACTTTACGTGCACAAAGAAAGAAAACGAAAAACTACAACCCCGGATTTTACCTAATTTGCTTGCGTACCAGTTAGTGAAAAACATTTCCTTTCACATGCACAATAACAGAATCTCTTTAAGTAACCGCCCCCGAGGGCATTATTTCAAAACATGAAAGGTGATCTCAAGATCACATAAGACGAGCCTACCATTTCTTTGTTCTTTAATTTGACCTTGTTGCTGAAAGAGAGTCAGGGACAAGGACCTGTCGGGCCAGGATCAAAGTGAGGCTTGTGCGCTGGGCAGTCATCTGTAAAACACGGTGCCTGAGGACTTATCCAGGCTGATAGTGAAGGAATGACTCCCTTTATTCTCTGTCAATGCAATACATCAAGATGAAAGCTCAACATCTCACCACGCTATTGAAAGAGATTCAGGAGACATCTGTTGAGAGTTACCAACCAGAAAACAAGGACCATTATTGGACAGTGTTTCGACCTGGTGGAAAAATACTAGTCAATTCCTCTTAAAGCCTGTTTTTATAAGCAACATGTTTTGGTTTTCAGGAAATATCACCTCTAAGTCGGAATCATTACTTTATAAAGCCTACAGCTGGACCTTTTAGCATAAAGCAAATCTGGCTTCTTCACAGCTAAATAGAGAGGAATATGTGAAAAACTTCTCATCTAAGAGTAGTCGAGCCGAGACGGATTATAGCATGTCTAAGCTTTCAGAACAAACATGGTGTGTACTTATACTTCAGCTAATCTGCAGGGATCAAAGCTTGTTACTGAGATTACCTGCTAATCAGCACAAAAAGCACAAGTAGAGACAGAAGACAATCATGAGGATGTGTGTGTTGTGTGTGTGTGTTGTGTGTATGTGTGTGTTCAAACCCCCTTGTGATCAATAAGGTTGTAAGCGTGTGTTTAAATCACGCTGCCCTCTGTTCTTGGGTAAACATCCGTGTGAATGGCAAAGACAGCTATAGTATAGTCAGTGTTTTCTCAGTCAGGCCCCTGATTTTAAACAATAATGACTTTTTAATGTGGAACTGTGATTACATTGTCATGGTGAAATATGGGTTGTCTTGACCGCATTGGAAATGAGGGCCTAAACGTGAATTACTACAGCAGCATAGATTACAGCCGTGCTCCAGGTGAGGCAATCTTCATAAATTCAAATCTAATCTTAACAGAGCCAGCAGTGTCAGCCAGTGGAGAAGGACTTTGCTGAGGCAGGGCCAGGGGGGACGGAGCCTCGAAGGCTACTTAAGTGAACACTCAGCTCACAAGGCAGGATCAAAAATCCAAATAAAGGAATAGTTTGACATTTTGGGATCAGCGCTTATTCTCTTACTTATCATACGAGAATGCAGATACAATTCTCTATAACTGTAAGGTAATTACAAAACTAACCAGCAGCTTAGCATTCAGACTTGATACAAGGGGTAAACATCAAGTCTGGCTTGGTCCACAGCTAACAAAATCTGCCTGCCAGCATCTCTAAAGCTCGCTAATTAACATTTTATATAGTGTGCTTCCAGTATTTATGCTAGCTTTTGCCTCATATTTGACAGATATAGCATATATAAAAGTCATATCAATATTCAAATGTTACTAATGGAAAGAAAGGATAACATATTTCTTCAAATTTCAAACTTGTTGAACCTTCTAAACCCTTTCATCCAAAGGTCCAAAAATCAATTTTTTTTCTATTGTTATTTACTCAAACAAAAATAATAAGTTGTTTAAATGCAAGTACCTGTACAATGCAAATCAAATCAAGAATGTAATTGTAAGGAATCAAGTACAAGGTCCTTCTGAATAGATATGCAGTCTCGATGCTATTTATTTTATATTTTGTTTCCAGAAAATGTCTTCAAAAATCATAATTTTCGCTGTTGGTTTAAGTCATCAGAGAAAATTCAACTTGCAATGAGTGATTGCCTTTAAAAAAATATTATCATTTGTTGTTTCTCAAACCAGGACAAGTGTCAATTATTTTGTATTCCCCCTGAAGTGGTGACACAATGGTGTCAGTGAGGTGACAAATCACAGGAAGGTGGTGTCGGCACAGCAGAGTATCTGTCAGCACCTTGTCAGGGGCTGCTGCCTGGGTTTATCTATCCTCTGCCTGCAACTACAAGTGATCACAGTTTGATGGCTCCAGCCACGCACCTCACAGGGACATTTCTTATTCAAGTCACAATGCTGTCATCAACGTTTTAGAGCCTGTAGGGCGCCACCGCCACGATAGCACAGGTCCTATTAGCAGCAAGTCTTCAGACATCCTGACAGGATTCCTATCATTACGTCGACAGCGTCAATATCTCACACCTCTGAGTACAAATCATTTGAGGTATATAGCATGTTTTCTTCATCCATCTACACAGCTTCAATTCTTAATACCCACTTTACATTTGGCGTGAGAAGAGAGGATAACGGACGCACTAAGGCTGACTCCTGAATTTTTCTACTGAGAATTCTCTAAACTACTCGAATTGTAAAAAGTTTGCAGATGGCAATTTAAAAAATAAAGGTTAATAGCATTATATTTGAATGTGTTAATTATATTTGAATGTGTTTTACACAGCGAGAT
This sequence comes from Gymnodraco acuticeps, assembly GCF_902827175.1. Classification (NCBI taxonomy): domain Eukaryota; kingdom Metazoa; phylum Chordata; class Actinopteri; order Perciformes; family Bathydraconidae; genus Gymnodraco; species Gymnodraco acuticeps. The sequence goes on along the minus strand of NW_022990295.1, from coordinate 6,643,766 downwards.
GGTTAAGGAAAAAGTGAGCATGGCTCACTCTAAAAGGTAACAACATCCAACAAAATCTAACTAATTCAATTGTTACACTATAGTTGTTTGTTTAATTTGTACATACATCGTGGTGTAAAGAAGACTGCTCTAAAAAATGTTTTATTTAATTCTGTCTCTTGGCTAAACGCTATTAAATTAAACTAAAAACTATTACAGACATGATTTAACTGTATCACATAAAATCCCATTAAAAAATGTATTTAATAAGCAAAAACATTTGTCCCTGGAGAGAAATAAAGCCATAATGCGTGCAGCTGTTGCCCGGGATACAACAATGTGTTTTTGGATGAGGAAAGAAAGTCAGAGAGATGATGACTGGTGGGAACCAGAATGAAAAGAGAACTTTTAATTGTCTCAAGATTTCTCCCTGTGAACAGAGTGGGCAGACCATCCCATATTTTTACAATCCTGGTAACATCTTTAAATAATACGAAGCTCTTGGAATAGTTTCCACTTAGCTGGTGCTGCTAATCACATATAAGATGTGCATGCCTTTCCCCTAAGTAGGTATATCTATTATAGATTACCCTTTGCTCCACTGATACATCATACATTAACCTTTGTCAACTGACAAGTCATTAACCGGCCTATTTAACTGAGATGCATACAGAGATGCATTTACCAACCTTTACTCTTCAATATAACTTCAGATTGTTCTGGGTGTGCTTCAGTGGCCTCACCTGGGGCTGGCTACATAGAGAGAAACAAATCTGGGGGATTCTTGGTGCTTTCATGAGCCCTCTGGTCTGAGAAAGGCATATATTTCTGCGTCCTTCCGCTCGATGACAGTGACACGGTAAAAGGTCAAAGCCCCTGAGCGTGCCGCTGAGCTGGCAGAGGAATTAAGAGGCCTGCTGAAAACCTGCCCCACGCAGCTTTCATGGCTCAACGCTCTCTTCCTATGTTCTCCCCAAGCAAACACATGCATTTGCATACCACCCTGCTGATACCACCCTAGACAGAAATCACAGAACAAAAGAGATTATACAAGGTTGAAACGCAGTGTTATCCTGTGTGTGTATGCACATGTGTGAGGAGTTAAAACAAAAGGAGATATTGGAAACACATTAAAATAGATATGGTAATGAGAAAATGTGAGACTTTACACCTGAAGTGCTCCCTCTCTCCATGTTAAGATATATTGGAGGAAAGCATTTTGAGAATAGAGAATAGGGAATAAAGGGCAGTTGAGCGAAAAAGCATCACGTCTGACTCCCTCAAGCCCTCGCATGCAGCCATTATCCTTCTTGTGTACGATTCTCTGATGCCTCATATGCTCTGGTAAAGTGCTCCTCTCATTAAAAAACAATGTGATATCTACAATTTCTAATTATATTGGACATTATCTCAAAGACAAGCTGGAGTGGAATGAGGCCCTCAAACGAGTTATGAAAAGACTATAGCTGCTCATAGCCTAATCATGCTTATGTTGATCTCAATGGTGTCTTTGCAGTCAGCTGATACTAAGGAATAAAGCTGGGTTATTACAAAGATAATCTATCCAAAGGGTTGGTTATGTTTGAAAAAAAATCGGTTGATAATTTGAGAAGTGCTACTTTGCATACGAGAAAACCCATGAGTTTTGAGACATGTAATGGAAAATAAATGTAGTCTGAATAGGCCTTTGTTTTCTTCTTACCATTCAAATGGTTTTCATCCTTACACAGAATCCTCACACAGCGAGTGATTTTGAAATAAACGGCTTTGGCTGCAAGAAAGATGGCCTGTCACCTTTACTCAGGTACAGATAAGCTAGACAGTAAGGAGGCAAAATATATCTGTACCAAACAGATTAGAGCTGAACAAAAGAAGTGCTATATACAATATAATGCTGTACACAGTATACTGTGAATCAGATTCAGCTGAAATCTATTTGAGCACTGGAAATACCAAGACTATACAGCAGGTTCTCTTCCGCATCATTCGCTTTTCTTATCCATTATTGATTTAGTCTGTCCGTCCACACAGGGATCTCGATGATGTCATTTGTTTCAGCAACACAACCTGCTTCTCTCAGTGAGGGAGCTGCAATGTCCTAGTTCCTTTTGTTTTTCAGGACAGTGTTCTAACACAGCGCAGAAGGAGCATCCTGTTTCCACTGCGCCTCGGCCCTGCTGGCAGCCCGAGCGGCTCATTGGCCTGAATATTCCTGCGAACACTAAGTGTTTCGCTGTCAGCTCACATCACATGCATCAAACATGATGGCTGCTTCCTGCGTGTGTGACTGAGCACAAGAAGCAAGTAGTAATGGGTTAAATCAGCTGAAATACCAGTGAGGGCAGACGGGGGCTCCATTAGGAAGAACAGGTATAACAGAAGATGTCTATGTTTACATCAGAGTGCTCCATGCAGCTCACAGACAGACTAGTCCCATAACTGTTTGAAAATGTCTCTTCAACCAGGAGAGGAAACTAAATCCAGCAAGTGCAATCGTTTCTTTTTGTGGGATAACATATTTTATCTCACAAAAACTGCGGCTTATTGATGTGAAGAACGCTAGTTTAACGTGTAGTAACATTCAATTGTGCCATCCCACAAGCATCAGTGAAAGACCCTAAAAGCACCTTTCCTGTCGCAGTGTCATGAGGCCACTTTGGCATCGAGGCCAGCGTGCCATTCATGGAGAGATGACAAGGACACAGCCCTGATGACTTCTTCCCGCACCAGGCTGCCTGGACCTGATAAAGACACACAATTACACGGCTCCATTTATCTCTCAGGGTCAATCCCATCTCTACCTGACGATAGTAGGAACTCTCATGCACCAAACCGGAGTTCAATTTCAGATAACATTGTCTCCATCATTTCATTCAGCAGTTTGCGAACTGTAAATGTGTATTGCAATGAACCTGAAAAAATTGTGGAAGATGAAAGAGGGGATTTGACATTGTCAGACTGGCTAACCTCCTGAAGGAAGATCACGAGAGCTCAGCAATTATGTCTCCACCCCTCACGCAATTATTTCTTATGGGTTCTTTGATAACTGGTGTTAACCCATGCTGTATTTTTAAATAAATGAATACTCAGATTCGTCCTTTAAAAACAACATATATTTAATTTAGCAGCTGCAGAATTTCCCTTGTTAGTCTAGGACTCAGTGGTTCTCAAACTTTTTCTGTCAGGCTCCCCCTTTGGAGAAAAAAAAAATTCTTTTGGGGGTGCTGTGGGGTAGCTTGACGTTTCATAGAGGGTGCTCAAACATTTAGGGTTTCCCATTAATGTACCGGTCGCTACAGTTTAATTTTCTACTGCAACACTCCCCACACATATACACAGTGTACCCGCGACTGTTACAATGAAGGCTCGATAAATCAGCTCACGGCATATAGGTGTAAGCAGGGGTAAAGTGCTATTTTTATAAGTGGGGAGTGGACCTCACACAGGGGGGTCTGGGGGCATGCTCCCCCGGGAAGATTTATTTCTAAATATTGAAGTTAAAAGCATCAATCTGGTGCACTTTGAGAGCAAAATGAAGAGATCTATGGATACATCTCTCAACACCCATATGAAACAGACCTGGAAACAGATTGACTTTTTCTTTATGGATATTTTACAAATCACCCTTTTAAACTTTATTCTTTTTTTACTGTCATATAGTATTTCATACCTGTTTTTCATTTATTCTCTTATTTTTTTATAACTATAATGATCATATAAACGTGTGCCTCGGAAATAATTGTTTACATCAAAACGTTTGAGACCCACTGATATAACTTAGACTAAAGTTAACTATCTAAACACTCAGAGAGTCCTTTAGTTCACTGAGCCTCTCAGTCTGACAGGAGAGGACTCTCCTCCACTTTGTTGTTTGAAAAAACTCCTTAGCTAACCACAACGATCTCCGGTACCGGTGCGCTCTCCTCTCGCTCACGCACGCACACAAAAGGGCTCGTTCCACACACACATCACACACACACACACACACACACACACACACACACACACACACACACACACACACACACACACACACACACACACACACACACACACACACACACACACACCACACACACACACACACACACACACACACACACACCACACACACCACACACACACACACACACCACACACACACACACACACACCACACACACACCACAGAGCCGAGCTTTAATGAAACACAGAGACCCAGACGTAATAGTACTGTTATCATATTATTTTCGAATCAATAATTTTTCAAATTATGATTTTTTTTTTTTTAATCTTTTTTTTTTTTAATGACCATTTTTCCTCCTGGTCTATCGCCCCTGTCATGACTCTGCACCCCCCACTTTGAGGACCACTGGTCTAGGTACTTGTTTTTGTGTGGCTTTGTTAAAGTCTTCCTTAATGGCTTAGAACACATTTTTCTGTTATAACAAATTTCAACAATTCAGATTCTGGTCTTTCTCAAGGCGGAATTAATTCGATAACAGAGACTACCGAAAAGTTAAGCTTATGTTGTTAGCGACTCCCAAAATCTAAATCTACTGTACAGGGGCACAAAATCATAAGCAAAGAGTGTAAATTGTTATAGATTATGGACCATGAAAAATCTAATTTTGTCTCAATTTCCCAAATATCTTCTGTTTTTCCCTGGAGTTGGACATTTTTTTGAGATCTTTGGAGAAGTTGAAGAAAGGGACCTGGATATATTATTGACCATATGGATTGATGTTGTGGATTGAGGTAGATATGTACAATGAAGGCTAGAGAAACATGTCTACTGTAAATCAACTGCATATTAGCTGTTACATTCAACAGTAACACAAAGGCTGAGGTATATTATTGTTACAACAAGTCATGGGCTGTTGTTGGAGTAAGAAGCTGATTTTTGAGCAAAATACATGTTTAAATGAAAATATATTGACATGCTATTCATGAGCAGTAATGCAGAAGTTTCAGAATCCTGAGCTGCATTGTAATTTTCTTCTGAGATGCAATTTATATTCATAGACCTTTAAAGGGGCTGTTAGGAGGCAGGTTTTCAAAGCTTATTAACTTATAGTGTTCAAGATCCTTTCCCAGATTCATATTTGACAAAATAAATTATTGTAGGAGTATGATTCAGTTTGAATAGCTGTTAAGTCAAATTAATTTCGAAACACAGCTACATTTGAGAGTTTTAAAAACCAGTGGGTGTATTGCTAAAACATCCTAAAGCTTAAAGTAGCCCCCTAAATGGCTAAGTTTGGTGAAATGACAACAAATAAAAAGGGGCATGTCAGTCCCAACAAGTTTGTTTTCTAAGAGTAATTCATACCGAGTGCTAAAAGTAGGTCTTACGTTTCAAAAAAGTATTGTCACTTAACCTGCTCACACAAGAAGCTCTTTGGCAGAAATGTTGCAAGGAACTTTTAATGCCATATTAATAATACGATCTTTAAAGCACCTTTCATTGCTAACAGCAATCCCAAGGTGCTACAGGAGGCATAATACCTTAATACCATAAAACTTTTTGATGTTAAACACGGCCAAAACTGAAGTTATTGTACTTGGCCCGAAGAATCTACGAAACAAATTATCTAAGGATATACTAACTATGGATGGCATTAATTTGGCCTCCAGTGAGACTGTAAGGAATCTTGGTGTTATATTTGATCAGGATTTATCCTTTAACGCCCACATAAAATCAATTTCAAGGACCGCCTACTTCCATCTACGTAACATTGCAAAAATCAGGCATATCTTGCCTCAAAACGATGCAGAGAAACTAGTCCATGCATTTGTTACTTCAAGGCTGGATTATTGTAACTCTTTATTATCAGGGTGTACCAAGAAGTCAGTCAAGTCGCTTCAGCTGATTCAAAATGCTGCAGCTCGTGTACTAACCAGAGTTAGGAAAAGGGACCACATTACTCCTGTTCTGGCTGCCTTACACTGGCTCCCTATAGAACACAGGATAGAATTTAAAATTCTTCTTCTCGCCTACAAAGCCCTTAATGGGCAGGCGCCATCTTACCTTAAAGAACTCATTATACCCTACTGTCCTACTAGGGCATTGCGTTCCAAGAATGCAGGGTTGTTGGTTGTTCCTAGAGTCTCTAAAAGTACAATGGGAGCCAGAGCCTTTTCTTATCAAGCTCCACATTTGTGGAATCAGCTTCCAGTTTGTGTTCGGGCGGCAGACACCCTATCCGTTTTTAAGAGTGCGCTTAAGACCTTCCTTTTTGATAAAGCTTATAGTTAGGGCTGATTAGATCCAGCCCCTAGTTTTGCTGATATAGGCTTAGTTTGTCGGGGGACATCTTACTTCTTCCTTCTCTCTGTCTATACCTGTGTACTCTCATGTTCCGATTAACCCAGCTTCCCCAAATGTCTTTCTTTTTGGTGTCTATATACGCCGGGATCCGGAGTCATGGATGATCCTGCGCTCCTCTGTCCTGGATCGCGAGCCCTGGATCTTGAGTCGTGGCTGTGGTCCTGGATCATAGGCCCTGGATGGATATCCTCGTGGATTCATCTTCCTATTATAGACACATGCATTTCCAAACATTTGGACTACCTATGTTGCAAATGTATTATCTTTTCAATTTACACACGGCATCTATTGCACGTCTGTCCGTCCTGGGAGAGGGATCCCTCCTCTGTTGCTCTCCCTGAGGTTTCTCCCATTTTTCCCTTTAAACTGTGGGTTTTCTCCGGAAGTTTTTCCTTGTACGATGTGAGGGTCTAAGGACAGAGGGTGTCGTATTGTCATACTGATATTTTGTACAAACTGTAAAGTCCACTGAGACAAATGTAACATTTGTGATATTGGGCTATATAAATAAACATTGATTGATTGATTGATTGATAATACAAAAAACAAAAAAAACAAAAGTTTAATCAAAAGCTTTTTTTAAAAGAAAGGTTTTTAGGCCTTTCTTGAAGGCGTCAGTGGTCTGTGGAGTCCTCAGGTGGTCTTGGAGGGAATTCCACAGGTGAGGAGCAGCTGCACAGAAAGCCCGATCCCCCATTGTGCGGAGTTTGGTCCTCGGGGGGGCGAAGCCGATGGTTGGTTGTGGAGCGGAGGTTGCGTGTGGAGGTTTGTGAAGTGAGTAGTTCTTTTAGGTATGGAGGAGCGTTCCCGTGGATGCACTGATGGGTCAGTAGTGCAATCTTGTATTCAATCCTGAATGAGACAGGAAGCCAGTGGAGGGAATGAAGAACGTGTGTGATGTGGTTGTATTTTCTCACCCTCATCAGGATCCTCGCGTCACTGTTCTGTACGTATTGGAGCTTCTGAATGCTCCCGCTAGGAGTCCCGATGAGGAGAGCGTTGCAGTAATCGAGCCTTGAGGAGACGAAGGCATGGACCAGTTGTTCAGCATCTGACAGGGAGAGTGTGGGACGGAGTTTTGCAATGTTCCTGAGGTGGTAGTAGGAGGTTTTGCACAGGTGTTAGATGTGGGTGTCAAAGGTCAGATGTCTGTCAAATCTTACACCCAGGTTGGTAACTGATGGAGAGGGGTATGTTTTGGCCAGAAAAGGTAATGTGGGTTATGGGGGATGACTGGACCTGGTTTGGTGAGCCAACTAAAATAGCTTCTGTTTTGGAGCTATTAAGCTGCAAGAAGTTTTGTTGCATCCAAGCCTTTATCTCCTCAATGCAGGTGTTAAGGAAACATACTATATGTTCTTATCATTACTTACAATCACTCTTATTACTTTCAATGGTTAAACAGAGTCTTAATATAGCCCCTGATGTTCCCATCCCCGTGAAAGTACAGAGGGACTTGCAGAAGCTTTTGCTGATGTAGCATCTTTGAAAACAGTAAGTGTAAGGTAAACTCACCACCAAAGGTTTATGTCGCCTGATGACATAAAACAGAGATCTCCTCCACATAAACAGGAAGCTCATCCTACACCATCAATTATGCAGCAAAGTTGGTCTCCTGGTACCAACAAAAAAACTCCGGAACTTGCTCTAGGTGAGTTGTGGTGGGCGTGTGAAAGTGTGTGTGTAACTCTTTGTGAATATTATTATTCAGATTATTTATTTCAGCATGCAGCAATTCACGATGAAGATCTCTATTTGGTACTGTGCATTTCCCAAGATGTCTTCTCCTCTACGGAAATGTGAATTTGCATTTCACCTTGAGTTTTCAATTCACGAATAAGCAAAACAAGCCTGGATCAGATAAATTAAATATGTTTTGCATGCGGCAACAAACGTAGATTAACACGGAATTCAAAGCATTTAATAGATTTTCATCTCAGAGAAACAAACTCAAAAACTGCTCACCTCCGTTTATCTGCTGCCACTATGTGTTTTCTCTGTTGTTCCACACAAGGATGTTTGAGGCAGAAGTTCGTAATTGTTTTGAATCAAGGTTATAGACAGGGGTGCACATAACTTTTTTGCCCTGGTTCTCAAAGGAGCACCTGGAGATGTTGCTTGGTGCTCATCCTTAAAATGAAATAAACCGTAACTTTTGAGGGGGTCTTGACTTTATTTGCCAGACACACGGCACTAAACACACATGCAGAGGTGAACACAGAACACACATGCAGAGGTGAACACAAGACAACATTAGCACGACCAGTAATCCTACAAGCTGTCGTCACTACCCTCCTGACTGTTCTCCTCACTGTCTTCCTCTCTGTCAGACATGGTAGCTGATGATGTAGGCCTACTTCTTTCTCTCTGGTTGAGTCTGCGATTAGCTGCTTGCATCCACAAGTCAACAGCTGGGTTTGGGTCGAAAGTCTCTGTTGTCATCTTAGACAAGTGGATGTAATCAAATAAGTATGTGAGCATAACCAATAACCTACCATAGCCAATACCAAATGAATGTAACTTATTTTATTTGTGTTGTTCATTCATATCTTATTTTACCTTAACATTTATTTATTTATGCATTTTTTTTGTTTATCTCTCCAGTTTTAAAGGATATGTTTGGTTACTGTCCTATAGTATAGATTGGAATGATTTCACACCTGTTTATCCCAATAATTATAAAGGAGTGTCTTGGAAATATGTGTTTACATAAATTGTGACCAAACTGTTTGAACTAAGACTAAAGTGAACTATCTAAACACTCAGAGTCCTTTACCTCACTGAGCTGTAGTTAACTTATCAGCCTCTCAGTCTGACTGGAGAGGACTCTCCCTCCACATTATTGTAGAAACATCTTCTTCTTATATCCGTTAAAGCAGCTAGCACCAGATTCTAATAACAACAGCCCTAACAATCCTCCCTCTCTCCCTCGCTCACTCACATTTTGGCTGTGAGCTGCGGGCGCCAGATAAGCCAACATCCCCCATTTTCATCACTTACAGCGCCCATCGTACAGGGCAAATGAAACGTGTAACCGGGGTGAAAAGGGTGTTACATTTACTTAATTATGAATGTTGTTACATCAAGGCCGAAAATTAGGATGAGCCCCAACGGTCAAAAATGTTTTTTTCCCTCCCAGAACTGACAGCGCAGTGCCTCCCCAGATCTGGCGCCCGAGGCGAACATCTATAACGCCAGTGCTACGGGCCGACCCTGAGTTAATATGCAACTCGCAAATATCTTTCTCTCTCTCTCCTCTCTCCTCCCTTCTCTCTCTTCCTCTCCCTCTCTCTCTCAATTTTGGTACGCAAATGCGCCTTTTTTCAAATGACCCGGTGCTCTTTTTTTGGCGGAGGTGCGCATGCGCACCTGCGCACCAGTTGTGTGCAGCCCTGGAGACAATAGTGATGTGATGAACAAGGCTGTCACTGTGATGTGTGTGAATAAACTAAAAGTATTGTTTCAAACTAAAGGTTGTTAATGTACAGACAGTGCTCACTATTGGAGTTTATTATTGAACATGAAACTGCATGTCAACGTTGGGGAAGAACAAAGGGGCTTCTCTACCGATCTTCACTATATTTTCAGTCTTTCATACACATTGTTGCAAAGATGGATTGTGCTGTAGAGTACAATCTCACACTAGATTAATAAAAAGTGAAGGTAAACGGCAGCACTTCAAAGGTCATTAAACCGGAAACAGACATTACCAAGGGTGGAGCAACACAAAAATGGATCGACCTGACTGCATGCATAATTGATGAAAACATTTAAAGTGTGCGGTGGAATAAATTCAACTGAATATGATAAATCGGTGAATTGGAATGGAAAAGGTTCATGTTATTAACAAAATAATGTTACCTGTCATTGCCATAAAGACAAAACATAGATGAAAAACATGTTTTCGCAAATGCCAGTCAAATTATGAACTATCGGAGCCTCAAGATGGCGGAGAGACTGGTTGTGTGATTGAGAGGCTCTCCCAGGTCAGGCAAATTATCCCACTAAATGCAAATAACTCGACGTTTAAAGTAAGGAATGAGTGGGGTAAAAACACGGAGGAACAGTAAAAATCCTAAAGGACCAGGCAAAGTGAAAAATCAACCTACAATGGATGAAACCCCCGAGCACGAGGCTAGCGAACACCATGCTATGCTTTGCCGCCATTAGCAAATAAATTAAAGACCGTAAACTCAAACTACGACAAAAACTATCCACATTCAAAGACGAAATAAAGAAGGAGCTGAGGGAGGACATCACTTATCTGCGACAAGAACTCGACCTTAAACTTACGGAGAACAACAAAGAGCTGCAGGCGCAACGGGTGAGCATAGCCGAGTTGCAGGATCGCATATCAGATGTGGAAGAGTGGAAGACGGAGGTGAATGAAGTGATGTCGGTGATGATGGAGCAGACTCGATTGATGCCCCTCGCTGCGCCCTCGCTGCGAGGGGGACCCAAGTTCCCATCGGCAAAAACACGTGGGTTTGCTGTCCTGGCTCCAAGATGGTGGAATGAGCTCCCCATTGACATCAGGACAGCAGATAGCTTGCACATCTTCCGGCGCAAACTGAAAACTCATCTCTTTCGACTCCACTTCGAGCGTTAGAACTATTAACGAAGCACTTTTATACTAATAAAGGACTGGCTTACCTAAAGCCAGTTGAGTAGCACTTGAAATGTTTGGCTCTATGAAACCTGATGTACTTATATGATTCTGTTTTCTTCAAGGTTGTGTCTTCCTGGTCGAATGTACTTATTGTAAGTCGCTTTGGACAAAAGCGTCAGCTAAATGCAATGTAATGTAATGTAATGTAATGCAAGGAAAATGGACTGATCTCGAGGGGAGATCGAGGAGAAACAACATCCGAGTGTTTTGCTTACCCGAGGGCACGGAGGGGAGCTCCACAGCCAAATACATGGAGTCACTGCTGAAAACCGAACTCGAAATACCCGAAGAAACTCGGCTCCAGATCCAGCGCGCTCATAGAGCACTTGCCCGAAAACCGAGCGAAGGCACTACTCCCAGATCAATCGTGGTGAATTTCCTCCAGTTCGAAATAAAAGAGATGGTTTTAAAGAAGGCTTGGCAGAAAAAGATACACGCAGGGGGCAAACAAATATATTTCGACCACGACTATCCTACAGCTGTGGTCCAGAAGCGACGTGCATATTCAGGCATTAAAAAAAATGCTGAAGGAAAGGGAATCCGTTTCCAGACGCCGCTCACAAAAATACGGATCCACTGGAACACAGGAGTGAAGACCTATGATAATGCCAGGGAAGCCGGGCAGGACATGAAGGAAAGAGGACACACGGTGGACGTGCCCGGCGAGGATACGGAACCGGTGTTCCGGATTAACTGGTTCCCCGATCAACTGGTTGACAGATGTGGAGGCGTGGCCTTCGACTGAAATACACATTTCGATCGCTTCTTCTGTCGTTTACATAAATCTTTTGGTATATTTGGCTGGATAGGAACACTTTGATGCACATTCAGTACCAGTGTGTGAGGTTGTGGTTACGATGGCGATATCCGGACACGAACAGCGAGGACTACAAAAAGAAAAACGAGTTGATTGGGGATGTCTGTTCAAAACATTGCAAGCTCCAATAAATCATTTAAACCAGCTATTGTTGCCAGACTTATTACTGAATATCGGTCTTAATGTGATACCAAGTCCACCTGAGACCTGTGTACACCTTCAGACAGCCTCCAAGTGAAGCACATGTTCTTTACTCACAGTTTGAAAGCAGCGTGGAGAAGTCTTCAGCTGTGTTAAGCTGTGATCCGCTCGAATAAATCCTTAAAATCAGCTATTGTTGCCCGACTTATCACTGAATATCGTTCCTAATGTGATACCAAGTCCATCTGAGACATGTGTACACCTTCAGACAGCCTCCCAGTGAAGCGTACGTTGTTTACTCAGAGTTTGAAAGCAGCGTGGAGAAGTTTTCAGCTGTGTTAAACTGTGATCCTCTCAGGTAAACTGTGATTCGCCCATGGGAAAATGGGATCCGCCCAGATTAAACTGTGTTACGACTTCTGTGGCTATCTACCAGCGATCATGTTTAATATGAAAGACACACACATCTACATGCCTTATAAAAACGGCATTCTTCAGCACTCATCCAGATAACATGTGACTGTTAACTCGTTTTGCAAAGATAGCAGCAGAAATGTCATAAATGTCAAATAAAATCGCGATTTTTTCTAACTAATGGACAATTTTCGATTTAAACCTCGATTTTTTTCTGTTTTTTTCTAAACAAACCAGACCAAGGCTCTTTTAAGTGAACGACGGGAGCCGGCTCTCGCCCACGAACGAGCCGTTTTTTTTTTTTTTTTGCGGAGGGATCTAGATCGGCATGAAGGCACATTATGCAATGTGCACATCATCCCGCTTATTACACATGGCCACATTCTCAACAAAGTAACGACATGACTCCCAATATTAATTGAAATGCTTTTATGGATTTAGAAAATGATTTTATTGACTTAAAAAATAGTTTTATGTATTGATTTAAATTGACAAGCATCCGCTAAGAAAAGTAGTCCGTTGTTACTTTTTGAACTAACGTAGCAACGGCAGGAACTGCTTCGATAGTGTTTTTGAGGAGCTTTTTGATGACAGATTTGAAAACATCGTTGCTTGCTTTAAAAGTAGCACACTTCATGATGTCAGACCTTGGGAAGTATCTAGATATCCCTGCCCTAATGCCAAAGTAACTGCCAACTGAATATGTGTCGCCGTTTGATGTCTATGTCTGGACCGCTGCGTAAAAAGGAGGGTTTCTGCCCCATTACTTCTCTTCTTACTTCTATAAGAATAAAACACGGAGGACGGAGATCTCTTTTCCTCCCCCTCTACAGACCGCCCAGCAGCTGATCTCAGAGCACGCTCCCCTCTCCTGCAGGGGGGCGTGGTCAGCTGCAGCTCACAGAATCAGCCCCTGCAAAAACAGCGCTGGAAAAAGCAAATGGAGCGAAATGACGCATGGCTAAAATGCAAGATATTTTTGGTATTTTGAAGAAAAAAAAAATATTTATATACTTTATATAGGTCGATACAGTAGCCCCTTTTAAAAAAAATAGTTTGTACTGTATAGGTGTTGCTATCTGTTTTGTGTAGCGTGGTTCTACAAGCAAGTCAATGCATTCATTGGGTGGTATCAGAGATTTACACGGGTCTGTAAATGCAATGAAAACAATTGGCCACAGCAAATCATTTATATTAAACTTTATTAACTTTATTTACTCTTGAATACTTCAGTACAAAGGATGTATTGAATAATGTAAGTGATATATGTGTACACAGAGCTGCAGATCGGGTAGTCACAGGCAATGTGGCTGAGTTTTCTAGAAATGTTTTTAAATCGCGATTTTTCGGTTCAGCCATTTCACAAACCGTAGGAAAGTAAAAATGCAAATTAATCGTTAAAACCGAAAAAATCGCCCAGCCCTACTTGGAGGCTGTCTGAAGGTGTACACAGGTCTCAGGTGGACTTGGTATCACATTAAGACCGATATTCAGTAATAAGTCTGGCAACAATAGCTGGTTTAAATGATTTATTGGAGCTCGCAATGTTTTGAACAGACATCCCCAGTCAACTCGTTTTTCTTTTTGTAGTCCTCGCTGTTCGCGTCCGGATATCGCCATCGTAACCACAACCTCACACACTGATACTGAATGTGCATCAAAGTGTTTCTATGGAGCCAAATATACCAAAAGATTTATGTAAACGACAGAAGAAGCGATCGAAATGTGTATTTTAGTCGAAGGCCACGCCTCCACATCTGTCAACCAGTTGATCGGGGAACCAGTTAATCCGGAACACCGGCGTGGCCGCGAGGACCCGCGGAGTGGAAACGAGTGGCGGGCAGAGGGCGCGGCCCCGACTCCGGCACAGCTGACCGCGCAAGAGAAAAGCTGCAAAGTTATCAGTGGAAGTCCTAAAAAGTTTTACTGAAAGAAGGGCGGAAAATCGCGGATCAAAGAGGACAAATTCAGGTGAGCTGCGGGTGGAAAACATAACGGATGTCTCGAGGGATACTTTCTCTGATTCACTGAACTAAAAGACCTGAGATAACATTAATAGTCCTGAATGGGAATGTGTAGGATTACATAGTTATATACAGGTTTCTTAAAATCACTAAACATGTACAACGACTGGGAGAGGTCGAGTGTTTTGAGTTGGACATGTCTAGACATTATGGAACCTCACAACGGAGGTACAGGTCTAGGGAGGGGCCCCCGTCAACGATGAGGACTCCCCCTCCACCCTCCAACGGGGATTTGGGGAATGGACTATTTCCCCATGTTTGGAGGTCTTCTCTTTTTTGGGTTCAGTTGTGTGATGATGTTTCATTAGTTTTTTGTGTTTTTTATGTTTTTACTAGTGTCAGAAGGATAAAGGTAACCTCAAAGAAGGGTCAAGATGATATTTAAAGATCTGAAAATGTTGTCGATTAATGTGAATGGGTTAAACAATCCAGTAAAAAGGGCGAAGGTTATAGCTAAACTAAAAAAGGAAAAAACACAGGTTAACTACCTACAAGAAACACATCTTACAGAGCAAGAGCATGAAAAACTTAAAAAGATGGGATTTAAAAATACATTTTACAGTTCATATAAAGGTGGTAGTAGGCGAGGAGTATCCATTCTACTATCAAATACAACAAAGTTTGAGCTTCTTAAGGAAATACGAGATAAAGAAGGGAGATATATACTTGTGAAGGGGAAAATAGAAGACAAATTGACCACATTAGTTAATGTCTACGCCCCTCCTGAAAGCAAAAAAGATTTTTACAGGAATCTATTTGAGCTTATAGCCCAGGAATCGGAAGGTATATTGATATGTGGGGGGGATTTTAACATTACAATGAATCACAACCTGGATTCAACTAGCTCTAGGAAAAGTAGTAAAACAAAATTGTCCAAAATACGTACTGCATTGGCAGAATTGGGAATAGTAGACATTTGGAGAGAACTACATCCACTCGAAAAGGATTACACTTTCTACTCAGCTCCCCATTTAGTCTATACAAGAATAGATTACTTTTTCATTAATGCAGGGGACCGATTCAGAGCAAAGGAATGCAGAATAGGAGTTGCAGATTTATCAGACCACAGCACTTTATACCTGACGTTGAACTTAAATAAGCAGACAAGACAGACAAATTGGCGACTTAATGTTGGTATCTTGAACGATCCAGAATTTGTTGAGGCGGTCAAAAAGCGAATTAACATATACAAAGAAGAGAATGATAATGGGGAGGTCGGCCCAACCATCGTCTGGGATGCTTTAAAAGCAGTTATGCGTGGGGAGCTAATTTCAAGAACGGTATACCTGAAGAAAATGAGGCTCAAATTATACCAAAATAAGATTGGAGAATTGAGAACTTTAGAGCAGCAACATAAAAACTCTAATGACCCAGAACTACTTAATCAAATTAAAGAAATAAGGAAAACAATTAATGAGATATTAGAGAATGAGGTAGAAATGAAATTGAGATTTGTGAAACAAACGTATTATGAGGCCGGCCCCAGAGCATCAAAACTGTTAGCCAGACGAATAAGGAAAAAAGAGCAACAGAATGCAATCCACAAAATCCGGGTCACCAAGACTAACACATTAGAGTCTGAACCAGACAAGATAGAAAATATATTCGAAAACTACTACAAAAGACTATACTCACAGCCAGCTGCAGCAGGGGAGGAAACAATTAAAACATTTTTCGACTCTCTAGACCTGTCAGCAATAGGGAGGGTACAAAATAATATCATGAATTCGGATATCACAGGAAAATAACTGGAGGAGGCAATTAATCATTTAAAAAATAATAAGGCACCAGGAAGTGACTGGTACCCCTCCGAATGGTACAAAATGTGTAAAAAGGAACTTATTCCGTTGTTACTAGCATCATTCAACAAAACTATAAAGAAGGGGATAATCCCCCCCACGTGGAAAGAGGCCATAATCACTGTTATCCCTAAAGAGGGAAGGGACAAAGAATTCTGCGAAAATTATAGGCCAATATCAATACTGAATTGTGATTATAAGATCTTCACAAGAATAATCTCTAAGAGAATCGAGAACTTCATGACAGAACTGATAGATGAAGATCAATCAGGATTTATCAAGGGACGTCAAACACATGATAATATAAGAAGAACATTACATGTAATTCAAGAAGTAAAGGGAAAGGGGGAGAGTGCATTACTCCTAAGTCTGGACGCAGAAAAAGCATTTGACAGTGTTAGCTGGAAGTTTCTCTATCTCTGTCTAGAAGCATTTGGCTTTAGTAAAGAATCAATCAACTGTATTAAATCACTTTATCAAGATCCTATGGCAAGAATAAAAATAAATGGCAACCTTACAAATTGGTTTAAGCTAGAACGATCTACCAGGCAGGGGTGCTGCCTGTCTCCTACTCTATTTGCAATCTTTATTGAGCCCTTAGCTCAAGCAATTAGACAAGATGAAGGAATAGAGGGGGTAGTGATTAAAGGCACAAAACACAAAATAGGACTATATGCTGACGACATATTGATCCACCTGACACAGCCAGATTGTAGCCTTCCGAAACTTATGAAACTACTTGATTCATACGGCCATCTCTCGGGCTATAAGCTCAATGTAGGAAAAACCCAGGTGATGGCTATAAATTATACCCCATCCCTTCCTATTCAATAAGCATACAGACTCAGGTGGAGCGCAAAGGCAATAAAATATTTAGGTGTGAATATAAAAAGTGACCTAACAACACTAAATGAAGCGAACTATAAGACTTTAAATCAGGAAATCCAGAGAGATATGGAAAGATGGTCAGTTTTCACTCTAGACTTCAGCTCAAGAATAGAAATTATTAAAATGAATATACTTCCAAGAATTTTGTATATGTTACAATCTTTACCTGTAGAAACACCCCAATCACAATTCATAGAATGGGAAAAAAAAATCTCAAGGTTAATTTGGGCGGGAAAGAAACCGAGGATAAAATACACAACCCTCCAAGCACCTAAAGATAAAGGAGGGATGGCTCTACCGAATCTTCAAGAATATTACTACGCAGCTCAACTCCGTTATTTAGTTAATTGGTGTGATACAACATATACTGTGAAATGGAAAGATATTGAATTAAATACAGTATCAGACTACCATATCCCAAGCATGATTGCGAACAGAACTATGTTCAAAAGGAAGAAGGAATTGCTAGACCCTATCACTAAATTCACTCTTGAATCCTGGTTTACAGTGGTTATAAAATACAACTTGGAAAGAGAGAACAAAATTCTTAGTTGGTTGACTTATGACTCGGAGTTTAAGCCTGGAATTTTCGATAAAACATATAGACATTGGTCAGACAAGGGCATTACAGCAATCAGCACTATAATTGAGAGGGGTCAAATCAAAAGCTTTCAAAAACTTAAAGAGGAGTTCAATTTCAATAACCAGGATTTATTTAGGTATTTACAAGTAAGAGATTTCTTTGAGAAAGAAGTTAAACCACACCAGCAGCACGAAATGAACAGAGTGATTATAACATTGTGTAAAGCATACAATAGTGTCTCTTGTAAAGTGATGTCAGCGCTGTACCAAGGTCTAGTCATGAACAGGAAAACTTCTACACTGTATGTTCGAGATAAATGGATGAAAGAGAGCAATATACTGTTGTCCAATGAAGACTGGTATAATATATGTACTGTACAGCAATCTACCACCAGCTCAAGGATGTGGAAAGAGTTTTGTTGGAAAAATATAATCCGATTTTTCATTACTCCCAGGACTAAAAGTAAATACGCACGTACTCAGGAGGCATGCTGGAGACTGTGTGGAGAGAGGAATGTTGGACATGCACATGTTTTTTGGGAATGTGCGAAAATGAAGGGATACTGGGATGATGTATGGACTTTGCTCAAGCGGATTTTGGGATATGAGGTCCCTAACACTTTTGAAGTACTTTATTTAGGAAATCTCACAAGGAGCATTGTCCAATACGGAGACCAATATCTTGTGCGTATACTGATAGCATCAATGAAAAAAGCAATCACCAGGAAATGGCTACAGGAGGAACCCCCTGCAGCCAATGACTGGTTGGAAGTTGTTGGAGAAATACTCCATATGGAAAGACTCACTCATAGGCTCAGAATGAAACTACCAGAATTTGAAAAGAAACTGTTCAAGTGGACTGCCTACAAGACCCTTCGCTAAGTCACAGCGAACCTTGACCTTAGTTACATTATGTATAGATAATTCTTTGATCTCTGACACTACTTTTGTCTGTTTTGTTTGTATTGTTTTACCTGAAAATAATAAAAACTAAGTTAAAAAAAAAATAATTATGAACTATCGGATCCAAGGAAAATAAAATATGGGATTTATGTGCTCATAGACGCTGTGTAGCCAGCCCCAGAGCTGAGGGAGATAACCAGAAGAAAACATAGAAATGAAAATAAATGTAATCGAAAAAACAAAATGTAGGCGAAGATACAAGTCAGCTGTCAGTAGGAAAACACATTCCCCACTAGCAGCAATCACAATCCATATATCATACTGAGGATCATGTGTGTCTGCCCTTACTGTATGTGTGTGTGTACCAAGGGGAAGGGAAATGCAGAGCGTACTGAATTATTGAGTTGAATTTTCATGCGCTGAAGGTCAGTGAGCGAGGGGGAAAAAACATGCCTGATTAAAAATAGATGTTTTCTTATTGTCTGCCGGGCCAAGCGCTGAAAAATCTAAAATTGCAGACATGATTATACCCAGAGTCAACACTATCAAAATCATCTCATATGAAAGAATGAACATGGACACATATGAGACAGGATTGTAACAAAAAGCTGGAGACAACTATGGACAAAATGGAAGTCCATCAGAATAATACACAACTGAAGCTGATATTACTCACTGAAAATCTATGATTATTAAGTACTGATCATGATTTAGGCCTCCATTAGCACATCATAATTGATCTTTAAAGAGCTTCTGAGATTTATAAGTCCCTTGTGCAGTGAAACTTTACTCCAATAACAAAGATTTCTCAACCAGGAGAAATCCATTGTGGACTAATTGGATTATCAGTGGAGAATTACAAAGTGATCTCCCAGCGTTGGCAGCAGTCCTCTTAATGAGCTCGGTCCTCGTAAACGCAGCATTGGCCTTCTCTTATGGCCTAATTGATATTTCATTAGAACCTTTCTATTTATGATTTTAATGGCTTGTCCTATCGCAGCACAAGCCAGGGCTGTTAGCGGGACTAGCCGGAGGTTCCTGTTTCCTCGATATATTGTCAGTTTCAATGTGGTTAGGATGGGATCTAATAAAGAAAGCTGGATTTATGCCTTTACCCTTTGGATACTGGTTTCACACGAACATGGAGTCATTAAACAGATCTCGATGTCCCTGTCCTTCAAGTACACACACAAAGATTCAAGTACTAGTAAAAAATGTGTTCAACGCTACTCACTTCATGTCAGTGCTCAGCCAGAACACAGGACTTGTCACTACTCACATCTTTTATCAAGCACTGACTTTGTCACTACGAATATTGTGGCCAGCAATTTTACCGGAAATTATATTTTCCTATTAAACTGCAGGGGCAAGGAGGTCAAATAAAGTAAACCTAGAAGGCTCCTTTAATGGTCCCGTTTCTAGATTTGGGAAGTTATCCTTACACCTTCAGTGTGATCATAAGCTTTAAGTCGTAAAAAAATCACCTGGAGGCTACACACACTATTTGTTTTTTTCATCTATCAGATTGTCAAAACAATATTCCCTTCCAAGTTTATATAAAACTCTGGCAAGTAATTTCTCCGTTATCCTGCTTGGCGGACGATAAAACTTCCCAACATGAGCCCATTTAATTAAATTAAACCTTACACAGAGCAGGTTGGTTGTTTAAAGTGCCCTCTGAAAATGACAATAATCACAGTATTGAGGGTTTTAGCAGTTTTTGGGGTTTCCCATCAAAATGTTTCCTCATTGTAAGACTGGTAAGTGGTTCCTACTCATTGGGCTTGCCTCATCAACACTTAATTTGACGTAATGCATCTCCACCCTCGTTAGGGGTTTGGCCTGACAATGATGGCTCTCCTTGCCAGACATGACACCACCTCCAGCTGCAGACCCCCATCACTTCCTCTTTACAGCTTGATGAATGCTAATGGTGGACGCAGAGCTTGTACGCTGGAGTGCAGTCAGATATGTTGGAGGTGGAGGTCAGGGCGAGGGCAATGAAGGGTAACTGTTAAACTACTTAATAGATGTATCCTGCCAAAAAATCCCTCCTCCCTCCCTGCACCTGTCCTGAGCTCCTGGACCACCGGACTATTCGTCACGCTCATTCATTTGCTTGGTGGACAACAAGATGGACTGTAATGGCTCCACGGACGTTTGGAGAATCAGTGGGTGGCTCTTCGACCCTGCAGGCCTCATTAAATGTTTATCCATGGGGAAAAACTGGAGTACAGTTAGCTAAAATAGTGTAATATAATACCTGCGCTACATGCTATGCTACATCTTTGAAGACCTTCACACATGTTGCCTCACTTCTGACAGAGTGGAGATGCAGTCCATCACTCACACTGGAGAAGCATCATTACAAGCAGAGGCCAGTCCTCTAATGACTTGCATAGAGCTTGTTCTGTTTGAAGACTTATGAGTACGGTTGCTTGTAGGGAGTGTCCACGGATACAGTGCAGTGGGGGAGTAAGGAGCAAGGCTTGGCATAGTGGGTTTGCTCTGATCAAAGGGACGGGACTTTGATGAATGCAGTTCATTAGGCACACCCGAGTGGGTCTAAGGGGGAGGACTGAGGGACATCAAGGGATGGATACAGCGAAATAAGAGATAGAGAAGTAGGGAGAAAGAATAAGAAGTATTGAAGGGTAAGATGAGTAATATTATGCAACAATATGGAAACATCATCTTTACAGTCAAACCAATTTCGATTGCATCTTTACATTCAGTTTCCATTATATTTCCAAAATGGCCACTGGGTGGAGACAGCTGTCTTGTGAGTAAAAGCTCCCTCTGCTCTGTGCCTCACTCACAGCATGAGTCTAAGCATTACCCTGACCGGCAGCATTTTCGGTATAGAGTGGCGAAGTCACGCCCATCTACTTCCGCCCCATGGGACCTTATTTCTGAAAAATTATGTATTGAAGTCAATGGAGAGAGAAATCGTATCTTTCGATCCCGTTTGAATTGTGCCATGAATTACACATATGATATTTGTCAATCTTAAAAAATCATTTCCATGTCAAAAAAGTCACAGTTTGTCTTAAAACTGTTGAAATATAAGACTATGAAAAATACACCACTAGAAAGACTACAAATCCCAGAGTCGCGTATATTAACGTTACACATTACACTCTTGTTACTCACCGAAACCTTGTAAAGCCGGTCCCGCATGCTGGCTCTTACGGAACCGACTAACTCCCCTTTTGTGTATGTACAGTTCTCAACATGGCCAGACTTGTAGTGATTTTTACCTCTTTTAATACTTTTCACTTCATTCTGAAAGAAAGAGGGGAAATGTGCTAACGTGACGGCCATCTTGGTGTTGGTGACGTATGCAAGACCAGAGTTGTAGTTCATTGAGCGCTTCACACAAACAAATGTGTTACTTCACAGTTTTACGACACATTTTAATTTTTTTGACTTGCAAAATTATCTTTTAAATTGACAAACATCATGTGTAATTCGTTGCACAATTCAAACGGGATCGAAAGATAATCTTTCTCTCTCCATTGACTTGACATGATTTTTCCGAAATAAGGTCCCATGAAAGGGGAGGGACTTCGCCACTCTATTAATCTAAAATAAATTGGGTAGTATGTCAGTAAGTGCGGGGAATTACGTGTTGATCTGAGGAAATGAATAATGAGCAGCCATTAAAAACACAGCCACTCTGTGGGCAAAACCAACTGCCCTACAAGGCCACCTGACTGATTGTTTTATGGATGGAGGCTGACGTGCACAAAATGGGGAATGACAGATGAACTCATCCTCCGCTCATTAATACCTACAACTGGATTATGAGGTTAAACTCTGCTTCCTCTGTCACTGCAGAAGGCTCGGCAACAGATGCTGGCGTAAAGTATCCGTGAGTCATTATTGTTTTAAAGGCTTAATGAGGTTCAGAGGCAGATTTCTGTGACTATCAGAAGGAAAAACAGCAATACTGTACACATTGATTTGGTATGCCGTCCGCCTACATCATTGCAGAAAAACACGTAGAGAGACCCAGATGTGCCAAGAAGTCTTTCTAAGGCACATGAGATTTAATTTTAGAGATATGAATACCATTTCAAATCTATTGCTCTGAAATTAAATCGACAGACAGCAGCAAATGGGGAATCTGTGCTAAAACTGTTATTTTAAAAATTCCCTGCTGCTCAGAGGCTTTTCCCCTATATTCAATTCAATTCCATTGCAATTCAATTTCATTTTATTTCACCAGAGTAATCCACTCACTATCTCAAGCACTTTCTAGGGAACCCTATGGCTATATATGAGAAACAATACACAAGTCAAGAAAACACAGGACCCAGAAAAATGAAAAATATATCAAATAAAAACAACAGTGTGCAAACTAAATCACCATTATAAGGGTTAAAGGTAGTATATTTACATGCATACATACATACATACAGTATATTATGCACTCAAATCCTAAAACGACTAGACGTACAGTGTGTTATTTTATATTTTGAGTGCTGTAGTTACATTTACACAATGTTTTCAACAATTTAGATTTTAGCCGTTGAAAGTTTACAGAGAAACAAGTTGAGTAAAGGTTAGCCTTTAGCTCGTAGCCCCTCCATCCTGTGTGCCCTGGGTAAACACCGTTTCATCACAACACTGATTTATTTAGTGTCCTACAGGTTTGGATCAGACCGTTCCTTTTCCGTGGAAATCTCTGCCGGAAATTAGGCTCCTGAACAATAATGTCTATGTTATCCTAACCTGGGAGAAGCTCACTGCAATAATAAACTCCCATGAAACACAACTTATATATATATATATATATATATATATATACACACACACACACACACACACACACACCCACACCCACACATTTAAGGATACCTATGGAAAAATACCATTAGTGGCTATAGGGAAACTAATGCCCATTCCTCAGGTTTATATATTTATTTTGTTTAAATCGAAAGCACACACAGATATTTAAAAGCCTGTCTATTCAGAGTCTTTAAGAATGAAGGCCTGATAATGGTAGGCGTAGGTGTGAAATGTATATTATCATGTTCCTGTGATGTGGACTGGCCAGGTGATATTCAACCTCATTATACAGCATTTTCACAAGCTTATGCTGCCTCAGTTTATTCAAACCGGAGGAGTGTTAAGCAAACAGAATGACAGGCAATTAGCTTCCCATGACTTCATCTAAATTACTTGTTGTTAATTATGTGATAATGAGGACTTAGACTCGTTCATATGATGATGCTATAGGAATTATGTGGGGTAAAATGTGAAAGCAAAGATGCAATAGTATTATGCTGCAAAGACAATGAAGGGATGAAATAAAAACAATAAAAACAAATAACGTATTCTACATGAGTGTCTTTTGTTGAAATAACACTGTTTCAGTCCACATTTCATGGAGTAGCGTGCTTGTTGTAAGATTTAGAATAAATGAAATGTCAAAAAGCCGATTGGAAAGCTTTCTTAGAAGCAACATCATTAGCACCACGAAGGCTGTGCTTTTGCTTTTTGAGATGGATCGTTCGTATGACAAAAAGGGAGGGCCTGAGCACTTCGGAGGGATAACATGGTACCTCTTTATTTTTTTGTACGCACAATTAACAGAGGGTTTTCTCCTCCTTTCTTCTTAAAGGGCATCTCACGAGTGATAAACTCCGGAAGCAAAACGGTTTGGTAATCCACTGAAGTGGTTTGAGGGAGCATGTGGAGGATGGGTCATAAACTGCAGAGATGTATAGTTCATATTTCTGGATGTGAGATAACGATAGCCAGGGTGGTTGAGAAAAGGAGACATCAAAGGAAGGAGGAAGAAAGAGAAGGAGGCAGGCTCACCGACTGTATTGTTTGCCTCTTGTACTCTGATGCTACTTTCCACTGAGTGCTGTGGTTGATGTGGGATGGTGATGTTAATTCTCCACTTCGGTTAACTTCTGATCAGCACCAGTTAAAGCACACCTGGATCTCCAACTGTACTTCCTGACAGATCAATGCTACAATGGCATTTATTAAACCAAGCCTTTGCAACGTTGAGTTTATGAAAACGTGTCACGTGACAAACTTTTGTCACACATTTCAGAGCAACAACACATATGGAGATGTTCAAGTATCTGATTCAAAAGGAGAGAACTAAAGTTTGAGAGGACTTAAGGTCAGTGTCTGTATCTATCTATCTACTAAACAAATAGGCTTGTTTATACATGCTAAAATGTATATGGTCTATATAGTACAACATTATATGTGTTCCTGTAGTAACCATTTAACAGTGAAGTAATCCCAAAGCTGTCATGAATACACAGGACAGATAGATGATCCTGTACACTGAAGGATAATCTTTTGCAGCAGTCTGGAAAAGGTGACGTAGTCAGCATTTCACTTTACATAGAAACTGTGACAGTTTGTTAAATATTCTCATTTGTTGTCTTACCCAGAGTCAGATGGAAGATCAATATCAGTTTCATCTGATTCACTACAAAGAGAGGTCTGGGACATGTTAAGCCTGAAACAATTAATCACTTAGTCTAAAAAATGTCTGATTTCTTTTAAGATGCCAAAATTAAACTTCAAGTATTTCTTATTTATAAATACTAAAAACACTGTCCTTGTAAAACAGAATTGTTAATATGAAGACTTCACACATTTATCCCTGGAGAAAAACATATGTTTTATGTATGGTTGTTTCATGGCTCCCTCCTTCATCAAGATAACTTCAGAAGAAGCCATCTTTTTTTGGCAGAAGAGTGTCATGAAGAGCACTGGGTGGTGAAGGCCGTGGCAGCCAAAGAGAGGAACAGGAAATGGGACTCATTCAAGATGATGATTCAAACATGAAGCCATGCTAGAGGCTAGAAAATAGGGGCTACAGCCACTACTACCATTGCAAACCTAAATGTCTGACCCAACTGAGTTATCAAGTTGCTTCATGGGTAATGTAGACACAAGGTTTTGACAAGGAAGAGCATTTTAGAGAATGTTATCCTGGAGAGACTAACTATAATATATATTACAATGGATTGGGATAATTAAGTTAATACATTAATAAAAATCACTGTCTAGTGAGGCGCTACTATAATATTTCAATCCTATCAAAAGATCTTAAATACAAAGATATACTGAGTATGTCATAGTCACTACGTTCTATAGGTCAGTAAAGATCTTTATTATCATGCTCTAACCCAAAAGAGAGCATGGCTATAACTGTTTAATTGTTAATAGTTTATTGACTGATTCTGTTAACGTGAATTCTCAGTTGACTTGCTTCCTACTACGAGGCAATCAGGGTGCAGATTGGGGGGAAAAGGGGGATTCACTCTACACACTGCAGGAGAGCAGGTACATAGGTTCTCAAAACCAGATTCTCCATTATTAAAGTCAGTCTTCCTTTTCATTGTGAATGTGACAGATATCGCAAGCACAGATACAATTACAGCATTTAGTGAGACAATCACGACCCTGTCAGTCAGGATTATACAGTACATCTTGCAGATATTGCATCTCATTAGGAGGGTTAACTGAGGGACCTCGATTCACGAAAATAGACATGAATGTGTGAATGACAGTAAGAAGTGAAGGTCTGCGACAACTGATACCAGATCAGCAGATTCCATCGCAGCTCCATAGCCAAATCTTTGTTGTGTAGCTCAGAGCTGAACTGCCAGTATTGTGTCTGCACTCATTCATTGGAGCGTAATCCCATATTGAGGAGTAATCCACAGGCTGAGCAGTCAAAGGGAGCTCTCCTTTACTCAGCCAAGCCTAACTGAGGTGGCTGAGGGAATTTTAGTGGCACTCCCCACTCTGTCTGCAGGGTCAATGAGAGGTGAAAATAGACCGGAGCACTCCCAAGGTCTATAGACTGGTTAAACTTCACACACATGAAGAGCACAATGTCAGATTTCAGGGACGTACACAGAGGACATCGTTGAAATTTTGATTAGTTGGCATTTGTTGTTTGCTCAGCAGAAAACACTGGGGGCCGCTCTGAACGCATACGTGTGAAGCATGAAAACACACGTTCTTATCTCAAGGCAAATGATAGACTGATTGACTTGTTCTGCATGCATCACTCATAATTTTGACTGTCGGGAAAAATATATATTCTTTGGAGGGAAATTCCCCACATCAGCATTCTGCTGTAATTTCCTGCACCGCTCGAGACATGCCACAGTTGAATGGCAGCCTAAATTGCAGCAGGGAGCATTACCTCCGAAAGGTGCCTTGCTAGCTCTTAGACAGGGCTATTAGCACTGGAGTGAGCCCAATGATACGGCGGCCCCCAGGGAGCAGGGGAGAGGAGAGGCTGTAATGATGACAGTCACCACCACTCTCCATCTATTTGTGCTTCTGCTCAACTGAGCTGGTACATGTAAGACATCAATAAAACTGGATTTGCATGTCTATACTTTATTTCAATTGATATAACATGCTATATATCATGTGAGTCCCATATCAAAGCAAACTATGAGCATAATATACTATCACCTACATCCAGTGCCATTACATCTATAATGGTATATATAATGGCTTGATTTTGTGTCACAGAATAATCAACCCTGTCAAGAGAGTGTAATAGATATTTATATTAAATGTTACTAATAGATCAACTAACTAGTGTTTAATGCAAACGGTTTTCAGACAGCAACTTAACTGTGTTGTGATCCATTTAATCATACAGACTGACTGCTGAACAAAGTGGAGCATTTAGCTGCTAATGAGCAAGATTGTTTCCCTTAAGAATCAGTGGAGACGAAAGAACAGAGCTTAAGAATTAAACATGTTGGATCTTACTGTACCATCATCATGTGTACAGAAACACGACGCCAAATAATGTAAATAATGCTCTGTATGTGAAATAAACAATCTGTTTGCATGCTTGTATGTTAAACATATCAACTTTATAGGGTGCAGTGTTTCCCCTAGGTTTACTGCTTTGGGGGGGGTGCTGTCTGAGCGGGGGGGGGGGGGGGGGGGACACTGGGGTGATAATATGTCACTGATGTGTTTCCACAGCTAACAATACTGCAGGTTTAAATTATAATTAATCAGCCAGTTTGTCGGGAAACCCTAAACACAGAGGAAGAATTAGCACATGCTACTTAAAAAAAAAGGTAATTATTTTGCAAAATTATCGACAAAAAACAACTTGTGGCACAATATGACACTCGCGCTCATCCCTGACTGCTGAGCTTTAAAAGCCTTCTCACCTTGCCTGGAAGAGACTGTAACACCTGCAACACGCTCTCTCTCTGTCTTATCAACATTAACCAGACACCAGCCGTAACAAACAACCTGTAATCCTCTTAAAAGCTGTAGAGAAACACTGGCTCTACCGTCTCATATCACCATTAACAGAGAGCGACAATAACTCTCATACATTTAAATACGATACTTATGTCACTTGTTTTTTTTTCTAGCATTTTCTGGCTTCATGGATACGGGATCAATAGAACTCGCAATCCATGGAAATTGAGGAATACATTTAAGCTATATTGCCGTGACATTAGAGAGGATGATGCATTTTGCAGGACCTGTTTGCTCAAATTGGAGTTCATTTCATGGAGTGAAATAGTACAGCTTTCTCCCAGACTTGTGGGAGAGCCGACACAACCTGCATCTGTCGGTGTGTGTATATATGTGTGTGTGTGTGTGTGTGTGCTACTAATGACCTTGAGTATCTCCTGCATGCCTGCCACTGTCACCAGGCTGGCACAGTCTTTGATTAGGAGTAATTAATGCTCTCACATCTGGTGGGAGCTCCCTCATTCCTTCTTAAATTTGCCCGTCTCTCGTTTTTCACTCATGCCCTCCATCTACCCTCCTTTTAATTTCTTTAATTTCTCTACTTCAAAAATCATTCAACGTGTGTCTTCAGTGTTGAAGATATTTTCCATGCCTCCCTTAGTTGAACTTACCAGAGGTTTGAGTGTCAGTTTTAATATGAGGTAGTCTCTGTCATTGTCATCTCAGCTGTAGCCCAGCTTTTGATCTGCTACTCCTGCTAACCCGTGCTGCTTGGATGTGAGAGACATGAAACGGCTGTATTCTGGCAACCTGAGCAAAGCAAGTCCCTCGGCAGTGATCCTTAACCAGTTTGGCCTCTCCCAGGAATTAAACATCACATGCTCACAGGAAAAAAAGGAATTTGAGGAAAATAAACAGTTGGCTCGGGAACATCTCCCCTCAATTACCATCAACAGATGTGAATCCTGGTCGACACGGCAGGGGGAAACTGTGGAGCAATGCATCTTGTGAGGCAGGTTTCTATTCAAATATAGCAACAAATGTTTCTTGATTTTAGAAAATCTGCAAAGAAAATGTACATTTAAGGGCAGAGTGTAAGTAATAAGTTTCCTTTGTCAGGACCGTCTAACATAGAAAAAAAATCATTCAGTACATTTATAAATAAACTTACATTCTCTCTCAGAGGCAACTCCCCTGGTTACACAAATAAATCAGATTGTAAACAAGTGACCCCACTTTTTACTTTCCAATATCATTTTCTAAATTATTACAGATTCAAGACCTTTTCAACATAGAATGATTGTAAATCGTTGTACGGCAGGATATTCTTTAGGGCGTGGCCCCTTGTGATTGATAGGTCTGTGTTGTTAAGTTGCTGTCCATTTTTGTCTTACAACTTCCACACTCACACACTCAGTGTGTTTTTGGTTCATGAAAGTTAATTTTAACATTTGGTCACATGGTTACTCAAGGTAACCTAAGGGTTTTGTTCACATACTGACAACATTGACTAGTTCAGCTGACACGACCGGTGCATTGACCGCACAGCAACACACCCTGCATGCCCCCCACCCCTCCCTTTCCCTGGCTCAGAGCAGAGCAGCTGAGGGCCATGTACAGCCATTATCACTCCCAGCATGGGGCAGCATGCAGACAGAAAGGGCAGGGGAACTCCTATCTGCAGAAAGCTATTTCTGTACTATATTCATTGTTATTATTATCATCATGCTTTCTTTATCAATGCCCCTCCTCGTTGATCAAGAGAAAACAGTTTTAGTAGGATATAGTAATACAAAAATGGGTAAGTGGAATTAAAGCACAGATATTATAAAGTGTGTTGTGTGATGGTGCTTCTCCGTTCAAAAATCACATCATATTGGAAGATTCACACGCCTTAATTGACATGGCATCATGGTGTCTGTGATAGAATAAAGCTGAACATTTGGGGGGATTGCATCTTGGGATTCAGTCTAGCAAGGGGTCTTAGTTGAGGTTGTTTTGCCTATCTGGAGATGGAGTAGGGGGATTTGCAGAGATAAATATTCAGCAGGGATGCTCACAGGTGAAAGGCTGTCAACGCATGACGGCATGAATAAACATGGTCCCCTGTCCCTCTGCAATTACTGCCCACAAGGAAGTGGTTGAAGTAATTGACGCCCCAAAATGCTCTCTGAGCCACTGGACTAAGCTGCAAATTGGGTTTCCACCTACATGAAAACTATTAATGGCTTGACCACTGGGCATACTCCCCTTCCTCTCTCTAATGGTCTGTTCCATTAGGCCATCAGCCCTCATGGTTGGATGTGTGCAGAAACATTTATGCGGCTTCTTTTGTGTATTCGTATAACTAAGCGTGTGATAAAATATGTGTTAACAGTGTATTATAGTGTGATGATAAGGAAAGCTTTAAGATTAGGAGTAAACTTTAATGGTTAGCATTTAAATAACCAGGCATTGCTCAGGCAGGGCCTAAAGGATGTTTTGCTTGGTGTCTCAGGGAAGCACCAGACCCAGCAGAACCAGTGTGTGGGCGGCTCCAGGCCCACAGCCGCTCTGTGGCCCATGAACAGGGCTGCTCGGGCTGATAAGAGCCACATCTGTTGGGATCCTTTCAGCCAAAGCTGGCCCTCAATAGCACTGACCTGCAGTCATAGCACAAAGAAAACTGTGGGGTGCTCAGAAGGACACGCTCAACTCTTTGATGCAGCTTTTCTACTTATTCAGAGGAAACAATAAATCACTCGCATCAACCCGGAGGAGGTTTGGATTTAATGAAGTGAGTTGGTTCAGAAAAGACTGAGGGATATTTTTGCTGTGGCAATGGCATTAATGTTTCAGGGAGAGGAGAGGTGACGATTCAATTTAGAAGTCCAGTCTTTTCTCTATCACTGAATGAGAGCTAATACATCAATAGCACGGTGCGTAATTAGAGGTTCCAGGCTATCTTGAGATGGATCAAGACATTAGCAGCCACAGGCAAAGGAAATGAACTGAGCCAAAATCATTTATATTGTTCATACAAATTGAAGCTGAAAGCAGTCGTCCATAGTGCAGCTCCGCATTGTTCTGAATTCAGAAAGGCAAATGAGAAAAGACCTGCATTCCTATTAAGAGAAATCCACACCTAGTTGGATTTCAGAGCACATTTAAATAGAATAAATAAAACTGGGAAATCTAAAACTAATCAAGCCTGTTGAATTATGCAGTAAGGTGTGCTCTGCGCTTGACCAGCTATTTCTACAGACTCGGGAATTTTTTTCCCCTTTCTTCTTGATTTATTTGATTATATAAAATGGAGGACAAAAGGAGGAATGGGCATGGGCAGCAGCTGTATGGTAGCCACACATCTAAAGCCCTGATGGTCCCCTATGGAGACAAGAGATAAAAACCAGAGCACGCATGATAATGCAACATTAGTCATGTGGTCTTGCAGGAGCATTAAATTGACACAATCTCTTGGCTTGAAGGAGCACAGCTCTGCAATGCCTTGCTTCAGTGCATGGGATTTTACAACAAATATAATGTCACACTCATTTCACTAGATTTGTATTTATGTCTTTTATACGTTTTCTTTTTTTATTTGCAGCTTGCATGTTTTCCCTAAAAGGTTAAAATGTAAAACTGAAGAGTATACCCACATGATCACGACACACTGTGCACTTACTGTACGTCTCATGCACTCCTACCAGCATGTCCAAAGAATAGAGAGGCTACGAATTGATCAAAAGAGGGATGGGACGCATACATGAAGCCAGCCAGGAATACATCCACTAAAGTAAGCACACACATAAAGCCACGTGTACATCATCCTACAAAGGAAAGACACCCCGAGAGATTCCATTTCCAATTCCCAGATTACAGCCCCACTGGTTAAATGCTGATTGGAGATAATTTAATCATCTCCAAGAGAATGTCTGCACATATCTTACACCAGAAAAGATTGAAATAAGATTCTGGTCAGGGACTCTAATTATGGAAATCCTTAGAAGAAATATTTAACTAATCACTTGTCATTTACATCTTCAAAAGGAAATTATGAGTTACATCCACTTGATTCAACTGGAACAGTATTAGGTATTTATTAACCACCATGTTTCAAAGCCTATATATCTTTCCACAGGTAGTGATGAGTATTTTAAAAGATAACAAAGGATGGGTTCGACATCTAAGCCTGTTCGTCGGCATGAATCTCAAACTCAGAAGTTGATGATGACTGAATGAGCAGGTGTTAGATGCTCTATGCTAATGGTGTTGTTTGTTTGCGACCTGAGGCAGATCTAATGCGCTCTGCACAAATTGTAAAAGCCACTTTAGCGATTCGAGCTGCAAATGTCTCCATATTTTTGCATTTTGTTTGGTGTAATGCTGCAGTCAAACTGGGTTTTTGTTTTACTTACAGACACTTACAATACTGTGGAATGTAAAAACACATGTACACGCTACAAGCACAAATATACAGCTTTTCAACAACCAATACATACAAATATTTTGTATTCCAAAGTATGCATTTTGGAACATAAATAATGCTAATTATGAAAGTCAGCTTTACTTCATTGTAAAAGTAATTGTTCTGCTCTTTTCACACAAGGTAATAATAAAAACAATATCAATTACACAAAGCCATTTTACTGGCCAAGGGTTGTCTGACTCAACCTGTGAAAAATGTTGCATTATATCTTCTGTCCTGGAAGAAGGCTTTTTGGAGTCTTAGAAAATCACCCAATCGATGCAGTTATCTCAGCTTGGTGGTGAGGACTACACCGTTTTTACAAGAAGATAAAGAAATAAACCTGTTGTCTGCTTTACAAATAGTCAGTGGAAACCATTGAATAACCAATAGGTTCCATTTCAAAATGGCAAAGGGTCTCACTTCAGAAACAGAATGTTATTTTGTACAGGCATCAGAATCTGAAGAAAAGTCAACGGAGGCTGGTTTTCTGCCTGTGTGCGCAAATGATGTCCTGGATCATAAAGGGTGAGATGGTCCTCCATGAGTTACCACATGAGGAGTTAAGATTGAGTCTCTTATGGGGACTGTGGTCCATCTCTGAACCCAATCAATGTTTCATATTTGAGGTAGCTCAGGTGAGGAGAGGTGAAGAGAGTTCCAGCAGATGGACACACACATGCTATCACAACAAAGTTACTTAAACACATATGCTGTATACTCACACCTACTGTAACACAATCATTTACACTAGCTTCCAACCATCACTTTGAAGCAATGAAAGTCACAGTCTGAAGGGAGGGAAAAGTAATAGGATTGCTCAATTAGGTGCCAAATGGCTTTCTGGGGGCCAGTATTTCATCTCCACTGCCACTGCAAGCAAAGTGGAAGGAGAGGCATAGGCTTCTGAAAGGTGAGTGCAGACATAAGCTGCATATTGGAGTGACTTTATTGCCTTTTAAAAACACGGGGCTGATACTTGCTACTGTATTGGGTCTCTCAAGGTCTAGCCGCCAAAGGACCTGTAACGTATGCTGATGACATCCTGAATCAACCTAAGCAGTCACTGATGGGATAAAAGTGAGATTACATTTCATGCGAGTCTGCACAATGCCATTTTATTTGTATTAATGGAAGGAGTACAAGGAAAATACAATTTCCAAATACAGCAAGGATGTCCGCGACTTCACAGAAAAAATGTGCCCATTGCACTTTAGACAGAAGCTGCCGGCAATAATGACCACTCATTGTTACACCTCCTTCTTTGAATCAAATGCAATTGCTACTTTTAAATAACAATAACAACAGGGAGCCAGGAGTGGCAAAGGCAATTTAGAGATTTAAGCTTTCTTCTGTAATCACCCGCACACAGGTTGATTCCAACAAGTAATCAGAGGGGTTTAAAATAAAGGGTCAACATTCAACTCTGTCTTGCTTTCACATTTGGCAGTCCAACAATATGGCTTAAAGTACATGGCACTTCAATGCTGCAATACTATTTAATAAAATAATACAGTCATTGCATTACATTGGTTAGCCAGGTTAACCGTTTCCCCTGGTTTCTGTCTCTGTGCTACGTTAGCTAGATGCTGGTGGGAGCTTTTGATTTACGAAAACACAATGTAATCAAACCTCTATTCAACAGCACAAAGGGGAGCAAGAATATTTACCAAAATGTCCGTGTTAAACTGTTCATGTAATGAGGTACAATATTTGATTGCATCAAATTATTTTGTAGAAAGAAAGGAACTTGTTGCAATTATCTACAGAAAAACATGGTAAGGAGAAGGTGGCAGTAAAACAATGTTATTAATCGTATCAAATACAAATGTATTCTTTATTTGAAGACTATATTAGATCTTTGAGATGAGCTGACAGGTAAGGAGAGTCTGTAATGCCGGCAGGTCCTCGGTTACCTAGGCAATCCTACATCAATAACACTCACAACATATTTGTTAGACCCCACGGATCCTCTACACCAGAGTTGCTGTGGCTCCAGGGCTTGGCATATTAGGATTTCTATCCTACTAGTATTTTATTTACCATATTACTAATTTAGTACGGCCTTGTTATCCAGGCCTTCTGTGTGCAGCTCCTCCTGAGAGGCACTGCCATAATTGTGTTCCGCAGATCTGTGGTGTAGAATTGCTGAAATCCCTGACCGGGGCTGAAATGCGAATATCAATAAAAATAGACATAGGATGATCTTTGCTTGCGGCAAAACTGACCTGCTGCACAGCACAGGGTGGTGAGGTTTGTAATTACAGTCCCATGAATAATTGAAATCACTTTCCCCGGGCTGTAGGTTCATCTAACTGAAAGTTCAATATTACATCATTTATTATATGGTATATTTTACAAGCTGCCTCTCCAGCAGTCATTCCAGGACATATTTAAAATGTCACGGTGGGCTCAGTGAGGAAGCCTCAACAGCACAGTCAACAATGAAGGAAACTTGCTCAAACAAGAACTTTTGACAGCCCACAGACCACTGTGATCCTGGCTGTCACACAACATGTTTTTTTTAACAGTCTCTCTCTCCACTCATGTTGGCTGACTACAACCATGATGTGCAGGGTTGTGGTAGTGGAAGCAGGGAGGGTGGTGCTCTGGTCACTCATAAATTGCCGTTGGGGTTTATGGCGGTGCAGAGCAGGTCTTGTCAGTTCATTATCACAGTAGTATAGCTTTCTGTTTTCATGAAGTCTGCTCGCTCTGCAAGGAGTTATCTCCAGCGCTGTGGAGATGTATATGTCACCGCGCCTTCCCTATCCAGCAGAGAGCTAAGACTCAACAGTGTTTCAAATCATTAGCTTACACTAAGCGGGGAAATTATTCACATGGATCAGCTTAAACCACTGATGGCTCAGGTGCTTTGTTTTGATGCCTGTTTTAGTGATGGTATGCAGTGTGATGATGAGTCATTGTTTTCTATCCTCTTCTTCACAGTGTTTCTGCCTGTTCTAGTAGTTTCAGATGCTGACCTTTACTGAAGAAAAGTATGTCTTACTCTTATCTCCCTCTTACTTAATTAGCTATCCATGTGGTAACACCTTTACACGATTATAAATATGCTGACATCATTATTGTCTTCTTATCAGACACTGCAGAGGCGTAATGTCTTTCTCAATTCTCATTAGTGTCGAGTAACAGGCATATATGCTCTGCTGAGATAGCATGAAAGTGACTTTTCCTCAAAACAGAGACTATCTAATGCTACTTGACTCCTTGCTATCTGCAGACATTAGGCTTGATTGATTGGCTAGATAACCAAATGTTAGGGAGGTGTGGAAGGTTAGCAACATCATCTAATTAGGAATTGTGTTATTTGTCACATAATTGACTGAAAACACTGCTTCACGCATTTGTGGTAAATATCAAAGCTCCACATCCAACCACCAATATCCACACCAGGTACATTTTCAATGTTGCTTTTTCATAACTACTGGACAGTCTCATTTGTCTATTCGTCACACATCCAAATAATTATCACATCCAAAGAATGTATTTTTTAGCTAATGCTCTACAGACAATTATGAACGATGTCTTGAAATGTCTCTTTCAACAGTCTTATAGATGTTCATCCTAAAGCAATTTTGGACATGGTATGAAGTGCTAATCTCCAAACCAAATTATCCAGCATAATACTCCAATTCAATTGAAAGAAACGGCTTGGAGAAGACCCGCAGTCCACTTAATGACCTGACCAATGATTTAAAGTCTGAATGTGATTCTAAGCTGTGGAATTAATCACGCTCAGCAGTTCTGAGGAAACATCTATTGGGCATGCAGACTGCATGTGCGGCGCGTGTGACCTTGGTTAATATGCTCAGTCTCTCACACATATGGCCTTTCTTTTCAATCACCTCAGGGATTGATTCCGCACTGTGACCCAGAGTTCAAAAGAGGGGATGATTGCTGTTTTAAATATGTCTCATTATATACAGAGGAGGGTAATGTTCCTCACTAGCATAACTCTGATGGCTAACCCTTTCTCCCCCGCAGAGGTGATTCATTTTTTTACTATCCCATCAGTCATCGTGCTGAGTGGAGGCACACATCGTCACCGCCAAACGGCCCTGACATCAAATTGGCAAAAAGAACCAATGTCTTGCTAATGGTGATGACATTTTTAGCTTTAAAGATATCTCAATTGTCACACTGAATGGTTTAAATGTTGGTTATAATTGAACACGTGCACAACAATGCGTAGAGGCACCCTGCTTGATATCCATACTTACCAATAGGTGGTCCTTCCCTGTAGATTTTCCAGCTGTATTCTCAACAGACATGCAGTTGTGTAGATGTGGATGTCAACAAATGATTCCAAGACATACATCCAGCACAAGACAGCTGAATGTAAATACAGTTTCTGATCCCCTGGGTATTAGAATGCCGCAAGCACACACATGAGTCTGTCCCTCGCAACACACCTGCACACACACACTCGCTTTGAATCGGTGGGGCCTGCTGGTCACATCCTATAAGTAAGTTTGCACAATGTATTAGAAAAGCAGAACTCATGCATATTTCAAATCTCAGCATCGCCTTACGCTTTATAGTGAGGCACTTATATTGCTATTCACACCAAGGGGATAAAAGGCAGCAATCTCCTGCATCGAGCTGTTCCCCTCTGCTTCTGTGTTTGTGAGCTGGCTCTTGCTTTCCTGATCAGTGGATGGGCTCCAGCGCTGGCCACAAAGCCCCTCAGATGAAAAAAAAGAGAGAAAACAGAGAGGAATAGGGATTACCTCCTTCAGGTGACCTTCCTCAGAGACACAGAGGGAAAGCAGGAGAGGCATGGAGGAGAAAAAGACTCTGAAGGCTAAGACAGATAATCCTACTTTCTCCTATAGTGAGAGGGAGAGTCCGTACATGCATGTGGATGCTGAGGACATACACTGACTACAAAACCATACCTGTTATCTCCACTCAAAGATATTGTAGGATTGGATTCTGCCAGATTCAATCAGAGCAGGAATGGGAAATCTCACCCTTACATTCCTGGACAGTCCACATGTGTGTATTGGGAGTGTTTTTCCCCAAGAAGGCCATTCTTTGACACTAACAAATGCACCGACACATCAAGTAAAGAATTATGCAGAATACACTCCACACTAAATACAGAGTGCTTTACAGATGTCTGGTTCTGCCTTTCTGAATCAATCCATGAGGATGAACCAAACATACGTAATAAGTCAAACTCATTTATTACCCACCTGACAGCCAAGACACGGCGCTGACATCAAGTCAGTTTTACAAGGCCACACCAGACTAGAGGAGAATGAGTATCAGTGGGATGTGTTAAACCTCACAGAGGGATTTGAATCCACACTGAAACATAGTCTTCATTATCTGGGCCCAGCACTCGTGGCCTCCAACTCACAGCTCAATAAATATGGATATGAGGTGAGATTTATTGACAAAAGTTGGTGAACGCAGCAGAGGTGCAGGAAATTGGCTATGACATATTGCTACTCGGAAGAGCCACGGTGCCCTATTGTAAAATATGTGATGAAATTATTTGTTCTGCCGAAGCAGGTCTGTAGCCTAATTACCCTGCTAATGCTGCTTTTATTACATGGCTTTGTCGTTAGCCCGCTCCCAACAGGAAACACACAGCCAGCGCTCAGGAAAAAAAAAGCAATCACTTATAACAAGGAGATGACAGCGTGGAGAGTCAAAACAAATCTGGGAGTCTGTTACTGTGCCCCATCGTTCACATGCATTTGCAAGCCTTATAAGTGGAGAGGGACAGCTAATGTAATGTGCACAGTGGCCATGATCAGAGCAGGTGGGTAATTTGAGGAGTGGGACGGCAGCCAAGGTTTCATCCATCCAGCGTCGGCTCAGTGGAGCAAGTCTCCTCACTTTGTTCATTAGGCTAAGGAACAGCTATATCATCAGCTAGCTTCGCAGGGTTCAAGATTAAAGTCTGGTGGCCCCAGTGAGTGACTGGAAGTGGACTTTTAACCTGACTTAAACACTTCCATCCATCACAGAGAGCCAGCCAGTGCTAAGAGGTTAGGTTGCAGTTACAGGGCTGACACAGAGAGCAAAGACAACTCTGTGCAGCTGCGCCCTATAAATCTCCACGCCTGACAGCAGCCCACAGCTTTTTCTCACTGCTTTCCCTTGGTATGTACACAAACTACGCACTGTGCTATCAAAAAGACTGTTATCCTAATATATAAGGTACAATACATCTCCCTGCAACTAGATCAGAGCCATTTACGACTGAATCCCACTTCAGCTTATTGCATTTAACTTAATTATAACTCCATTAGACAATAACTATTCATTTTCCACGTCAAATTACCCTCTGTAAAAGTGCCCGGCTTTCCCAGTAATCTTCAGGCTTCATCTTTGAAGTGTCCCCGCATGACCAGAGCTCCGCCACTTCTATACTTGTTGCC
Organism: Gymnodraco acuticeps; assembly: GCF_902827175.1. Lineage (NCBI taxonomy): Eukaryota > Metazoa > Chordata > Actinopteri > Perciformes > Bathydraconidae > Gymnodraco > Gymnodraco acuticeps. The sequence continues at coordinate 6,605,143 of NW_022990295.1, read as the reverse complement.
TACAGAATCTCCTAATGTCCTCCTGTCACAATGGCCACCCGCACCTGACAGCATGTTATTCTGCCATCCATCCAAGACAGTGAAACCACTCGCCTCCTGGTTGCCTGGAGCCTCCAATGAGTCTTTCATTAAGGCTACTGTCAGTTGTGTGGCCCATCTATTCTCTCAGCCTTCTCAGGCTTTGAGGGCAATGCCAAATTGTTTAGAGATGGATGATCTGTCAGGATGGTCCAGAGGAAATGGAAACATCCCTATCAATCACCAGCAGCCTGTGACTCTCACATACATACACAAAGAAACACAAATGGAGACGTACACCAAAAGAGGACACGTACATTCAGACATGCATCCAGCATCGTAGTGCCTGCTGAGTTTCTCAGGCCCCTCTGCCAGGCCCCGGCTCTGTATTAATCGTATTGACTAACAGGAGCTCGGACTCGTAGAGCTCTCCACAGGGGCAACAAGGATCTTTGTGCCAAGGCTCTACCACCTCTTGTGCAGCCATTAGACAACTTTTCATAGCAATAATGAATGAGCCTGATGCACAAACAGCATTCCATGGGGAGAGGAAACCGGGATTTGTTTGATACTCTGCAAAAAGATATGAATGTAAAACAAGTAGTAAATTATTAATAGACAGTGCTGCAGAGTTCACACAAAATTCTGCTTGTGACTAAGCTGTTAAAATGATTTTTATTAAGATGCGGCTCATCTAAGCAAACTAATAGGAGATTGCTACAGCTTTTTAATAACACAGCTGTAATGATTATTTTTTTCAGCAAATGATTGTACTTTGGGGCAGATAAACATGGTATAATGGTCCACCAGAGGGATGTTTAGGAGGTTTTAGAAATAATTCTTGCTCCTTGAGCTTTTATCTCTACTTCATTTGTAAAAGGCAAGAAAAGGCAGCACAACACCACAGCATGTCTTCAAACTGTAATTGATCTTTTTCTTCAAACATCCCCCATGCTGCAAGTTTCCATCACCAACTGGATCTTTGTTCGGGTAAAGTCCCTTCAGATCTCTAGAAGGAATCAATCACACTAAAAACGTCTGTCTGGAAGGAAATGTCTGGCATTCTAATTTATTGCATATTCTCCCTAAAGTTTAATTACTTTAGATGGATAACATCCAATTGTAAACTATCAGTTACATGTGTCAAATGCAACATTGTGACAACAAGTCTAAACTCTACACGTGGTTACTCAATCTTCTAGCAGTGAGAAATGAGTGACAGGGAAACGGGCACGCCCTGCTGTGGTCCCCAAAGAATGCTGTTAGGTCTGAGGCCCAATCCACCATGACAAGTCAGGCATGACCTTTAGCCCTACATGACATTACTTGAGCATCTGAGCATGTCAGCATAGGAGGATGGATGTTATGGGAACGTTTGGGGAGAAAGAAGGTAGGTTTGATGGGGACAGTCAACCTGGTGAGGCTGAGGTGGGGGATGCCTGGAGGAGGTGGTGCCTTTTGGGGACTCCCAGAGGTCAAGCAGTACTGGTGGTTATTAAAGAAGCCCCCATAAAACGCTTTCCTGGTCCATGATTACACTGTCAAGCTGTAAGAGAGGCATGGGGGAGGAGATGCAGAGGGACATCTTATTGATAGATGTTTTTTGTTCTTCTCTGGAGAGCTCCTTGAAATGAGCGTAAAGCAAAATGTGTGAGATTTAAGTCATAGGACTGTAATTCAACTGCAGATTTAAGATAGTTTACTAGTATTTTGCCTAGCCAATTTTCAAAATGTGGAGGCAGTGGATGGATGGATGGAGGCGATGGATGGAAGGATGGATGGATGGATGGATGGATGGAAGGATGGATGGATGGAAGGAAGGAGAGGATGGATGGATGGAGGCGATGGATGGATGGAGGCAATGGATGGATGGAGGCGATGGATGGATGGATGGATGGATGGATGGATGGAGGCAATGGATGGATGGAGGCGATGGATGGATGGATGGATGGATGGATGGATGGATGGATGGATGGAAGGAGAGGATGGATGGATGGAGGCGATGGATGGATGGATGGATGGATGGATGGATGGATGGATGGAGGCAATGGATGGATGGAGGCAATGGATGGATGAAGGCAATGGATGGATGGATGGATGGATGGATGGAGGCGATGGATGGATGGATGGATGGATGGAAGGAGAGGATGGATGGATGGAGGCGATGGATGGATGGATGGATGGATGGATGGATGGATGGAAGGAAGGAGAGGATGGATGGATGGAGGCGATGGATGGATGGATGGATGGAGGCAATGGATGGATGGATGGATGGATGGAGGCAATGGATGGATGGAGGCAATGGATGGATGGATGGATGGATGGATGGATGGATGGATGGAAGGAAGGAAGGAGAGGATGGATGGATGGAGGCGATGGATGGATGGATGGATGGAAGGAGAGGATGGATGGATGGAGGCGATGGATGGATGGATGGATGGATGGATGGAAGGAAGGAGAGGATGGATGGATGGAGGCGATGGATGGATGGATGGATGGAGGCAATGGATGGATGGAGGCAATGGATGGATGGATGGATGGATGGATGGATGGATGGAAGGAAGGAAGGAGAGGATGGATGGATGGAGGCGATGGATGGATGGATGGATGGATGGATGGAAGGAGAGGATGGATGGATGGAGGCGATGGATGGATGGATGGATGGATGGATGGATGGATGGATGGATGGATGGATGGAGGCAATGGATGGATGGATGGATGGATGGATGGATGGATGGATGGATGGATGGATGGATGGATGGATGGATGGAGGCAATGGATGGATGGATGGATGGATGGATGGATGGATGGATGGATGGATGGATGGATGGATGGATGGATGGATTGATGATGGATGGATGGATGGATGGAGGGATGGATGGATGGATAGGGTAACTATAACAGCAGATCTGCCCTGAAGACTTTATGTACTGGAAGCTTCCATTTGAAATCTGAAACAACATTCTTCTTGTCCATTGACAGATGAAAGTGTGAGACATTTCCCACTCCAACAATCATGAAGGTCGCTGGTAAGAAACCAAACCCTCAGGCAACAGACTGCTGATTTTTTAATGTGAAATATAAATACATGCAATCTATTCTCCTGTCAAAGGCCCATGATCCGCGGAAGGCAGTTTGACACGGTCAATGGAAAAGGGCTTAAGGCAAACCACCACTGAGAGAAGCCGTATGGACGTGTGTTCAAGTATTGTTTTACACCGCTACAATATGCAACAATGGGGAATACAATGCAAATGAAATTCAAACCAAATAAGCTGTCAGTTCTTTGAGGGCTTATAGGTCAAAAGATCAAGCAGCAGAAAGAAAGCAAAGCGAGCTTGGTTATAGACATTTTAAAATACATTTGAACTGAAACAACAAGAGATGACAACATGGTTTAGCAAAATATCTTCTGATAACCCTCCAGGTTCCTGAAAACCTTGTGAAATGCATCCCTATAATTTAATAAAAGAGAGTATATGTAGCTGGACCTGTCAATTAAATGTCATACATTTGATACACTTATTAATGCATCAACACATAACTGACAGGATGTTCATCAAGAGCTGTAAACCAGTTTGATGGCTGAAATATAATCTTACAAATTAGCGGCAGAAATCCCACCAATATTTAAATGTATACACACATAAATGATGCAGTACTTACAATCTAACTCTAGATGTATTTAGCGAGGTTTTGTGCTGGCTAGTCTACAGTTTGTATAGGCACCTCCCCCCTCTAATCACTAATTCAAAAGAAAATGTGCAGTAATCCTGAAAGATTTCGGATGCTCCGAGTGTCAGGGAGTTCACAAAAGGGAATGTGATATATCAGGCTCTGGCTGTGTGGTGGCACTGTGGGACAGGCTAGTGTTTCTGCACATGTGAAGGGCAGTTTGAGGACAGCTAGTCCTCCTCCGGTAGAAAACAGGCTATAAATACAGAGCGGGCAAACAGAAGCCTCGGCCGTGTCCACTGGGAGTTGGACTCAACTTGTGTGTGAGCACTTACAGCAGCCAAGACACTGTGTTAAAGCACTGGGGTTATAGTTTGTTAAGTACGTTAGGTTTGCATTCAACCAAGAGCGTAGGAAATACACAGAGTATAAAGTCATAACCTATAGCTTTTTTTATTACTAAAACACTCTGCATGCTATACTGCATCTTTGGCTCCATTGTCATGCAACATTTCCCAGCTTTAAATATAATTTGTGGTCCGTGTAAATCAATTCAGCACACACTGGTACATCAGGATGGATTCAGGAATATTTTAAAACATGAATTCGCTCTTGTAGGTGTGGCAGTGGAAAACGAATGGCAACAGCTTAGGCACAAGTTACCAACAACACTAAAGCATTTACAATGAAGGCCAACCACTGGTGGCATTTGAATGATTATACATTTTGAACACCCCAGGGAGAGGTGCATGAAGGCTTGTGGTCCAGCATGTAAAAGCTGGGGGTTTGAGTGCTGAATTGACTTTTCACAGCACGCCTTCCGAAGTAATCAGTCATTTTGAGTGGCAGTGTTTGTGTTAATGTTCACGCCTGTTCAGTGGCCTTCTGCCTCATGCATGTTCCACCAGCAAGTTTCTTCCTGCCTGTAAATTATGTTGTGATCTTTCACTCCAACGAGACAGCGCTACAGAATGATGCGTGTGTCCTCCTTTGCCATGGCAGCAAGAGCATAACTGTAACCGAATCCTCTAACCTGTGCTGGGGAACAGTACACAAGCAGCCTTTGTCTTTACCCACAAACATATCAGTAGGTAATTTACCCCTATCACATCCTCTTTGGCTCGAGATAAGACAGTAATAGCAGCAGAGTGAACGTCAGTCTTAAGGGTTGAGTCTTTTGGTGTTTTTTTATGTGAATGAAAACATCTCCTTTCCACCCTCTGTAAACATTATTAAAAAGGAAGTGGATCTGGATGGAAGATGTCTCACCCCTCCCTGGGTTTCTCCGTGGCAGGTCGTTCTATCTGCAGTGGCTGTGCTCTCTCACTGACTCTTATCACAGCTCACTAGTTCCTCAAACAGGACCTGTCAACAGACAATCCCAGCAGGAAGAGAAGAGGTCACCTACACCACATCCTGATGGCTCCCTGCCTCTGTCCCAGTAATGATACCCCAACGAGAGAAATGGGCACATAAAGAAGATAAAGCCAACATATCCAAGACTTGCTATGCTATCTATTGTGCTGTAAAAACAACATTATTTAGGTGGAATAAATGCATGAGATGGATGGAAAAAAATTGGAAAATAGGATTATGGCAGTAAAACTAAGCACAGAGTAAAACGGAGTAATGGAATTCTTTCAAGCGACTGTTTATGATTCAATCATGGTTCCCAAAGACCTCTTTACCACCGCTGTCTAGTGATGTCATTGTGCTGCTGACACTTAACGCTCAGCCTGGAGTTAGATAATTCAAGATATATAATAAATATATCCAAATGGCAATCCATTGAATGGTGGATACACATTTCTCTCAAAACCACAAATGTTAACCCTATTGTGCCACTAGAGAAAAGGTCAGTTATTCACCAAAGCTTTGAGAATTCATCCTATGTGAAGGAAGGAATCTTCCAAATCCAAGAGATATTCAAACGGACGTGATTGTGGCCTATACTGTAGATATAAGGTCATGGCATGACCAAAGTCATAAGGGATCATCCTCTGGGAATATTAATGTCTGCAGGAAATTAAATTGCAATCCATACGGCGGATGTGCGCTGCTTTTTGAGCGCGTCGGGCCGGACAAGCTCCAATCACAATCCTCGGAGGCGGACCAGGAGATGGCAGCCAATGACGTCGGCGGAACCGCACAGTTCATTTGCATAAGAACACAGTTTAACAGTTAAGAGGACCAGGAAGGCGGCAGCCGTAACAATGTGGTTGGTAAAGTGGAGATATTTCAGACAGATATTGCCATACCAGAGCCATGACATGGTTAAAAAGGTACAACACATAAATAACAGAAGAGACATAGCCCTTTAATAAAAAAAAGAAGCTGGAGAAAAAACTTTTTTTTGTTATACTGCCGCAAACAATTAACTAACCGTCAACAGCTCAGCCTTTGCCAGTCTTGGAAATGTGGACTGTCACCTAGAAAATTGTATGGTGACAGGCCATTACAGAAGAGTCACTTCATTCTGACTGGGTTCAGCCACTTGATTGACACAACCAGCACAATGCTGATCTCCACCACTCCAAGAAGCTCCCTCTCACTCTGTCAAGGACAATTACAGGCAGCCATCCAGCAAAACACTACTGCATGTATCTAATCCCACCATGGAGAAATGGCAAACCGCTAGAATAGAAAAGTACTTCAGCGATTCAGTGTTTTCTGGCACAACATGCTGCTGATTGGTGTCAAAATGACCATTTGTGAAGGAGGGGGAGGAGTCTTTATGTTGAGATCATTTGGCACAGCAGCTGTTGCAGTAATAGTACAAAAGAAAACCTCAGTTTATATGAACGATTAAAGCGAGTCCCTTTGTGCTTTTACCATTGTCTAGGCAACACTTCTTAAACTACACATATTGCTTTGAGGTGTGAAGCCAAACAGAAGCATGTCTTCAGTGTGTGTGTGTGTGTGTCTGTGTGTGTGTGTGTGTGTGTGTGTGTGTGTGTGTGTGTGTGTGTGTGTGTGTGTGATCACAACCACCAGGAGATAAGCTGAGGAATACGGTGACCCATGGAGACAGCACATTTCGTAGCTCAATGGCTATAAACTTTAAATTGATTTTCAATTCGAACCCTTTCTGTAGGCGACCTCACACTATATGATGCAGTAACTCACTGCCTTTTCCACTTAACTTTCACATATTTATCAGTATGTTTATTCTCCTATGCCAACTGCTATGATGGGAATCACATAACGTGCAGTCCAAATATAAAGAGTATTATGATGCAGGCATTTCATTGATATATGTTCAGGCTTGATGACCCAATAAACATTTATGAATTGGTTCCTTACTACTGTATATAAAACTTCTAAAATGTATATACATTTGTTTTGGCATCTGTGAAATATTGCATTCACTTTTAATACTTTAACAGTTAGAAGATCAGTTCTTTTTTTACTTAGACACCTAACCCTCAATATATGTGTGAAGGCAAACATAACTGATCTAGGTCATAGAAGTAATGATTCAATTAATTTCTTCTCTGATGTCCACTTTAATATGAATTCTTCTTTCAATACAATTATAGGTCAGAGATTTCACACGCAGCAAAATCAGCAGTAGGCCAATGTCTTTCCCTCCATGTCCTGGAGGAAGACGTTACCTTTAGTCGAACTATGTCATATAAATATATCTGCTAGGGTGCAAAAAAAAGTGCGATGGTTTGGATGAAGAGCAAGCTCATGCAGTAGATAATGATAGTCATGAATGATAATTACGAATGTGGCATCTTGTTAAGTTGTCATTGCCTGTGCAGCCTGTAACCTCAGGTCCTGTCCCATCATGCAGCGCCTCTCCCTCCACAGCGAGCGGTGTTGGTACCTGTCCTCTATGAGAGGATCCTTTCACAGCTCTTTGGCACCTGCACCCAACCCAAACCCAGATAGCTCAAATCAAAGCCCTGTAATCACAAAGTTCCCGCAATGTTTATGACCCAGTGAATCAGGAGCATGGACAGATTTACCCATGGGCCTCTGAGGCCTGTTTCCAGCATCTTCTGACAAGAACAGGCACAACCCCCTGCTAATGACAGCTGATACCAAGCCTCAGGGATGGATGGCTTTCCTTAACAGCACCACCTTAACCAACTTGATGCAGGGTTGGCGAAGTCCTCTTGTGATTTCATAAATTATTCAGAAAATATTTAGACTTTAAGGCAGGGCTTAGGGTTCAGTGTAGTTTGAGCTTTGTATTAGAAGCAGCAGGAAGCAAGACTTCTTGCCGGCTGCTATGAGAGCAGTCCCACGCGGTGCGTTTGGCTGGTTGATGTTCACACAGTTCACAAGTGAGACTCTCTGCTCAGAAGTAGCGGACACCGACAGACTTTTCCTGATCGATGCTCATTCTGTGAGTCACAAGGGAGATGGAAGCACTTTCCTTGCTCTTCCCTCTTTTCTGCCATTTTGTCTTTTCTCTACTTCCTCTCTCTTTATCTCAACCTTAAGTCTCCACGGGTTCTTCCCATTAGCCACTCTTCCTGCTTTCCAGTCTGCAGAAGTCTGCTTTTAAAATCAGACTGTGGAGTGACTATAGCCTGGGGGCCTTGAGGGACCGCATCCTCACCATATCCATCTTCCACCTGGAAACCGGCAATGGAAGAAACTCATTACTGTAGTATTCCTCTGTGGTTCTAAATTGTGATTGGAGGGATTGTGAATTTCTTATCAAGTTTTCAGCAGAGCAAAAAAGCATGGAGAGACGCATATCATGTCTGCTAGATTAATTTTGGCTCGGCTGATCCCAGCAAGTGACAGCGGCGGGAGTCTCCGAGACGGCAAGCGCTGCAGCTCAGAGGAGCTGATAAACACAGCACACAACGTATAGAGACTCTCACTGAGCTACAATATGGCAATGTTTACACTCGCTCCGAGCCATGTACGAGAAATCCTGCCCTGCATAATCAGGGAACTTTAATTTCATTCCCTGTAGTGTGTAACACCTGAGAAAATTACAATCCAAACAAGCTAATGCTAAATGTTCCTGCAATCATGAAACGAATGCCAGCAGAATATAATTTACAAAATGAATATGATTAACACACACACACACACACACACACACACACACACACACACACACACACACACACACACACACACACACACACACACACACACACACACACACACACACACACACACACACACACACACACACACACACACACACACACACACACACACACACACACACAGCCTAGTATGTAAATATTAACTTTGTTGGGGGCAATTCAAATTAGAAATGTTGTTAATAGAAAATTATGTGTCAACAAGTCTGTTTTCTGAAGGATTTCGAGCTATTTTCTGTACAGTTTTTGCATGTTCAGTAGATACAGATAATAAATACATACTGCAGGAGCATTATGAGAAACTCATCCGATGTAATGGAACATTAGGGAAACCTATTTCTGTGTACATACAGTATGTGCATGTGATTAAATACTTATTTCAAACTGCCCATTACGGATCATGGACCAGCAGGCGGTCACAGAGGTACCATGTTGTCCACTCATGAATCCTAATGAGTGCTGTTTCAAACAAATAAATTACATTCACGTGTCAATCAGTGCTCTACAGCAGTGCACTCTCTCCATATGATATGCGTTTCCAGCTGGAGGCAATTCAGTCTCCGATGCTAATAACACAGCCAGTCCTCTCTATTTCTCATTTACCTGACATATTCAGTAGTTGAAGGCATTTCCTGTATCTGTGACCCTTGGATGTCTTTAACTCCATGTCATCTGACATCATGGTTGCACAATTTAATTTCTAGACAACAGAGCATCCTGTCAGGAGTGTTCACAGATCCTATGAGGTCATGTTGTCGGTATAATAAGCAGTCTTGTGCAATGAGATGAGCTGAAAGTGCTAATTTCAGTAAATTGGAGTAAATCAGTTTACATTGTAAAAATGGATCAGTGCAGAATTACTGCTAGAATGTTTTGTGCGGGTCAATTAATGACTTCCTTTTTACATGACTTTATAACTGAAAAAATCCTTATCCTTATAAGAAACCTAATTTCACTGATGTTCAAATTGAATTGTTTGGTTAAATTAGCCTTACATTGCATTTCGTCACATACTGCTTTCCACTTGATTATACACATCCCAGCCGAACAGAATACATTTGAATTAAAACTCAGATGGGTGCACAGCATTATGTTTTCTGTGCAGCCTGTTTGATTCTCAAGGGAAATCAGCAGGGAGAAAACACGCAGAATAATCTGTCAATAAGTGAGGATAATTTACAGCAAAACCATAGACGTTTCCCAACAATAAAACTATTTGCTTCTTTCAGTAAGAAACTATTTGTTATGCGGAGGCGATCTCCTTAATTGGACTCAGCGTCTAATCGATGTGATTTCCGACCAATTGCCCATGAGTCATCATACAACAACAGGGCCAGCAATCACAAATATACAGCAGTGTCAATACACTTGCTAAAATGATATATTTACTGTATTTCCATACTCATCAATTTGAATCCTGTTGACACAGTGTATTGATCTGTGAATGCCCTATAGAATATTAAAAGCCTCTTTCAGGTATGCGGATTTTGTGGCTTGGCTGGAAGCCGAAATACTGCATGACAAAGCCTGAGGAGGATACTGTGGTTTGTGATTCAGGGAAGTATCGCTGCCAAGCCATTCATCTGAATAATATTATGGAAGTGTCCTTCCCACGAGAGCCTGTGCACGCCGTCATTCAGGATGCTCAGGTGTTGCTCCACTATCATTAGTGGTCAATGTTTCTGGGAAGGACAGCCCACTCTGTGAGGAAATGCAGGGCCGGGGCTGATGGTGAACTGAAGGGCTGCTGTTTGGAATGGCTCATGTTTTCCACCTCTTGGGTAATAGCTATGGATCGCTATGTAATCATCGCTCTTTGTTATGTGGTGCGACTTGGCTGCTGTGCTGTTATGGGGGGTTGCAAAGAGACGAGGCTGCCAGTACAGACCTGGATAAAAGTCAGGTTGAAAAAAATAAAAACCAAAGGAAAATACAATGAGTTAATTGTATATCAAAGCCTTGGATGAGCTGGAAAAACATACATCCATTTGGACTTGAAGGGTTACAGAGCACTGGTTTAAGCAGCAGAACTGTTATAGAATCACAAATTAGTTGTTGCTTTTAGTTAGCTTCTTTGAACACCAAGCAAAAAAAGGACAGGTGACCCAGAAACCTGAGTGAAACCAAATCACTGAATAACACAGATAATTCAAATGAAAAGAGATGAATTCATGTTGAGGCATCTTGCACTTCTGTGCCAAAATATTATGATAATCATCATGAAAGAGAGAAAAAGTCTTGAGAGGGAGCACTGGGTGCACACACACAACTATTTTCCTCCAACAGTTTTATTAGAGGGCATGCATAAAACAGAGAAGCTGCTTGTATTTACTTACACTCTGATTTATGACTTGGCAACAGTCTTTTCCAAAACCGCCTCAAACAATTTATCTTTTTTTTGTACTTAAGAATGGCAAATTAACGACGCACTGATGTGTAAATCATAATCTCAATGACAATACGTTATTAACACATTATTTAAATATCCACTGCAGGTTATCTTTAATAAAGGATGTCTGCTGTCTTGAAGTATATCGATGTTTGCGGTTTTGCGGGGAGAATATAAAAAAAAACATCAGACATATGAGGTCGGCAGATATGAATGTGTTAGTTTAACTATGTATCCTCATTCATAACAATTAAAGTGTTTTAAAGCACAAGAGTCAAGGAGAATAATCTTTTAGTAAAAACATTTATTTTTTTAATTTCATGAAATAAAGAAAACTAACAACTTAGAAAAGCTCTGTGTGCAGTTGTTGGTGGAAGAGAGAGCAAAAGGTCAGTCGAGCAGTAACGAAAAGCTTACGGACTGCACAGAAGTAACCACTGGTTTGGCGCTGTGTGCCCTCTCTCTGACCTTTGTACTCAGAGATACATCTGTGTCCTCCTTTTACTACTGAACCTGAAGAAAAATGTGATGTGTGTAACCAGGGGTGGTTATTGTTAATGTTGTTAAAAGGCTAAATGATGAATTATTCATAAACACAGACACAAAGTGCATCATGTAAGTGTGTAAACACAACTACAGTAGAAAGCTGTTTAAAAACATCTTTGTAACATAATTGCTTATCAAACCGCTTTTAAAAACAGCACAGTCCATACAAAGTGGTAACAGTACACCGACTAATATAGCCATGTAACATTCAACCATATAGCATCTGGTACTATAGCACACTGTGCATAAATGTCACAAGCCAATAAAGGAGATTCGCCACTTCCCCTCTAGGATTATGGGGAAGCCTGTTCAAATATCTAAATGTCAGCTGCGCATAAACACTTTCCAATTATGCTCCTTGCAAGCAGTCTCTGGGGTCACTGTCAAGCCTCCAATCCCCATCGGGGCGTGATCACATCACACACAGAATATACAAATCCATTACAAAATAAAAATATGTCCTCACTCAACAGTTACAGATTGAAAAGGACGGACTTCGGAGAGTCGTGTCAGATTTAAAAAGAATAGGAATAGTGAAAAACAAACAAGCCTTCAGCTGTTTATCTGCAGATTAAGGTAGCCACCCTGAAGATGAAAGCCCCAGTTTGTGACACCAGCCAGCAGCGTTCAACTACCTCGTATTAGCGCAATCTATTCATGTGTGGTGGTGATGATGATGATGATGATGGTGATGATGACTGCAGGCTGGTTGTCATCACTGCTCCACCAGCACACATGTCATTATTGGCACAGCAGATGATGGGTCGTTTGTGCCTCACTGGGGGCAACAGGCATTGCTGGACCTTTTCTGACCCGTCTCCTAATTACACCCCGAGGACATGGGAAGAGCCAATCAAGAAAGAGCCCTTTGGATCAGCGGTGTCCAACAGAGGGTCTTCTGTCTGCATGCCAGTCAGAAATGAAGCTGCTGTTGTCCTGCAGACATGACAGCCAACTCTCAGTAAACACATGAGGAGATCTCCTACAGTTTAGAGACACTCAGGCCTTGAAGAAGCTAACTCAAACTGCTGGCCTTTTCAAGAAATCAACTGAGTCTTCATGTCCACTGGTGCGCCAATGGAGATGAGGTATTTTTAGTTGTGTTTCCACAGGCTAATTGCCCAGCTTATTTGCATAAACAGCAACTATCCTACCCCAGACTGGGAGGAATAACTCCCTGCCCAATTACAGCCTCTGCTATGGTGGCAGTATGTACTCCCAGCAGCCTGGTTAACACCAGTGTTAGCTAACAGTGAAGAATGAGGCAACAGCTGTCAGTCTGTTCCTCGTGCAGACTTGTAAAACTGCAGCAAGATATCTTAAGATAAGATGATGGTATGTATGAAATAAAGTGGTACATGTTTGTGAATGCCTAATATAACGCCAAGTATAATTGACTTTTGTTAAAATCATACTAACGGCCTTCTCAGTCCATCTTAGACACCAATAAGCTAGAAAGTAAGTCAGATACAGGCTGCTTTCCAAATTCCTTTTTTCTTCACTCATCTTGTCCATTCACCACTCCCTATATAATAAAACACTAGAGATCAACACATTGAGATTTCTGACACACAGACAGAGACATTTTTAAGTGAAAGTAAGATATGCACAGGTGCAAATAATTAAATGAATGATGCCTGAATTCCTTTTAGCTGCATTCGCTTTAGCATCTTTTTATTGCGTACACATGCTCATTGTCAGATCGTCAAGACTTATTGGAACAAAGACATTGTCAATGTGATTGGTACACCTGTGACTTTCCCACAATGGCAAGTTTTCAAGGCCTGTTTTCAAATGAATCAATGTAAAATGCAAAAGCTGCCATTGACACTAAATTGGTCCCACAATATTTTCTAAATTCTGAGGACACATCGATAAATGTTGCTTTCAGAATTAGGCACTCAATTAAACTGTTGAAAACTAAATATGGTGCATTATTTAGTATACAGAGTGGTTGTGGACAAATAAATCAAGTTACTTGTCTTTTCAATCTGGTAAATTCCCTAATAAAATGAAAATAGCTAAAGTTATACCATTATATAAAACTGGGGATAAACACCATTACACAAATGACAGGCCTGTTTCATTGCTCTCCCAGTTTTCCAAGATCCTTGAAAAGCTTTTTACAAAAAGACTTGACAATTTCATGGAAACACATCAGCTTTTGGACGACAGTCAAGATGGATTCAGGAAAGACAGATCAACATCTATGGCACTAATGGAATTAAGTGAGGAAATAGAAAATTGCAAGGACAATAAAAAACAAGCAGTGGGAATATTTGTAGACTTAGACATTTGACACCATAGATCACAACATTTTACCGATAAACTGGAAAGGTATGGCATCAGAGGGGTGGGATTAGACTGGGTGAGAGATTATTTAAGCAACAGACAACAATGTGTTTAAATAGGTGAACATAAATCAGAATACATGCACATAACTTGTGGAGTACCTCAGGGGTCCGTGTTGGGTCCAAAGCTGTTCATCATATACATCAACGATATTTGCAGAGTATCAAATATATTGAAATGTATTTTATTTGCAGATGATACTAATATTTTTTGTTCTGGTGACAATTTGAAACAGCTAATGGAGGTAATAACAGCAGAAATGATTAAAGTAAAACATTGGTTTGATAAGAACAAATGATCATTAAATATAAGCAAAACAAAGATTATGATATTTGGAAAACATCAAACAAATCCACAGGTGCAAATAACACTAGACAACATACACATAGAAAGAGTATATGTAAATAAGTTCCTTGGTGTGGTTTGAGACCACAACATGAGCTGGAAACCTCATATAAATCATGTAAAAGCAAAACTGGCTAAGACTATCGCAATATTGGGGAAAGCAAGACACGTTTTGGATTACAACTCATGATATACTCTGTACAATACACTCATGTTGCCATATCTGAGTTACTGTGTGGAGATTTGGGGAAACACTTACAAAACCAACCTACAGCCGTTATGGGCTATAAGAATAATCAATAATGTTGGATATCTTGAACACACTAATTCACTATTCTTGAAGTCGCACACACTGAAGTTTACCGATCTGGTTAAATTTAAAACGGCACAAATCATGTACAGAGCAAGAAATAATCTATTTCCTAGAAAATTACAAACATTGTTCATAGACAGAGAGGGTGGGTATACTGTCATTTGAGAGCAAATCTACAGTTTAAACAACTCAAGGTCAGAATAACTGACATTATTGAGGTGATTCTTCCTGCTCTTCCTTTTCTTTCGCATACTTCAAATTTGAGACGTCATACAGTCATGTTAATGTGCGATATTGCATTACTGCTACAGTTGTTTGCAGACTGTAAACCTTGTAGTCACATTTGTCATGGCTCTAGAAGCGTTATATGTCACCCAGCTTCACCTCAGGGGATGTTCCACATGGCTGCAGCTGAACACTGAATATTGCACTCCGTCATGTTCATGTGTTCTAGCTCTGTATTTACATTTGCTCAGTATGCATAAACAGATACATCTAATGCACACTATAACTGTGTACATTATCTTTGAATCACTGTGAATAATGTTGCTTTTACACATTAAAAGCTCTCACAGACGCGTACAAACATTGTACAGATGTCAGCCTACACACACATGTTTATATATGGACAGTTGGGGTAATAAGACCCTCCTAAGGCAAACTAGCCCATTTTAGTGACAGTGCCAGAGTAAATATTGTGGTTATTTGCAGTAATACTACACCTAAGTGCAACAACCTGAAGCAGAAGCAGAATGTTATTCTGGCTTTAAAGACTCAGCAGGGGGAGATATTTTAGTGCTGTGGTCCACAGAATACACATTGTATTCACCGTTTACTCCACAGGTTCAGATGCCTGCACAGAGAGGGAGAAGTGAGTGAGGAGGAACCACAAGATGATACTCAAAAGATGTTTCATCACTGTTTCTGCTGCAAGGTTAAATGACAGGCAGGCTCTAAATAATGTGTTGGTAGAGAGGATATATTTGACCTGAGGTTAGGTGGGGGTGTTGTGTATGCGAGTATGTATCCCTTTCTCTGTAAAACAACAGCAACAGGTCATCCAGGGTAACAAGAGAGGGATACACACAGCATCTTGTCATTAAAACTGGAAAGAGTGATCCGGGGAGAAAACACTTAGACCTTTTAGCCTCTTTCTTTCCTGCTTCTTTTGATTTTTGTACTCTTTCAATCCCTCTCTCCTCAGGCTGCTTAAGGCTCTGGCTCCATGCCAGATCAGATGTGATGTGTGTGAGCACTTCTCCCATTTCTCCTGAAGACATGCTCAACGTACAAATTATTCAGCAACCTTGTCCCCCTACCAACCCACCCCAGAGTCCTTTGTCAGGAGGATCATTGAGCTGCAGGGCATTGGTTATAATAATAAGGCTGAGTACTGTACAAGCACATTCTTCGGAATCAACATGAGCCGAGAACAATAGGACAGGCTTGCCCGCATGGCTGCGTTCATGTCAATAGCAGCTCCTTTTCCTGCATGTAGTACCATTTGACATCTAAACCCATATTACTTTTAGCATAACATAAATGATATATTGCATATCATGGGGTGAAAGTCAATGTAGTGCTATGTGAGGTTCATAGAGCCAACTGTGAGGATTTGTGAGACTGTGCTAGGATTATTTCAGTGGCTGTGTGTGTGCAGAAGAAGTCATTCTTACTCTGGTTTGACCTTTTGGTTTCATTACCTGTGACCAACAAAAAAATGTTTCATTGAACACATCTATCTTTGTGCATAGTGCAAGGTAGGAGGTACTCAAACCGGACAGAGATAATTAATTATGGCAGTAGGACTTATAAATCAAGTTTTTAAAGAGTCATTAGATAGCAACCTGCCAAGCCTTGTAGTGTTTCTCATAGCACTGAACGTCTGATGTAAAGTAAATGTTCACAAATATCACATGGGCTACTAAGGCAGTCTATTAAGAATATATCTATAATTCGGTATTTATTTTTATCTGACAGACATAAACCTATATATCCTTTATAACCCCACTCACAATATACCTCTCCTCCAACACAATGAACAATGTCCATTTTGCTATGATGAAATTGTAAGTCAACATTACTCGCGTTACATTTCTCTGCAGCAAAACTGCTTCTGACAAGACTGTTAAACAGCAGAACCAATGTAGCAGATAAGATCAGTTATTCTGCGCTTTAAAGCTAAGCATCCCAATCAGTCAAAGCACAATACAGTATATCTCCAACCTGTCCTACTGGAATATTGCATTTGTATGCCTGGACACCGTTACCAAGATAATCTACAGCCGCAACATCTCTCTGTTCCTCAGCTCCTTTTCATTTATCTGTTTCAATATCCTGTATCCTGATGAGTCTGGGAACAGGGTGTTGACCTGGCGTTTAAATCCCAGGTGAGTCCATTATGGTAAGACAGCAAAAAGTGCTGATAGAGGAGAGAGATACAGCTCAGAGGACAAAGAACGTACATGGCCACCTGGCTTTATGGTCCAGAAGGAGAGTCTTTGTTAGTGTGTATACTCTCTCTCTCTCTCTGTGTGTTAGTGTGTATACTCTCTCTCTCTCTCTCTGTGTGTTAGTGTGTATACTCTCTCTATCTCTGTGTGTGTGTGTGGTGTGTGTGTGTGTGTGTGTGTGTGTGTGTGTGTGTGTGTGTATGTGTGTGTGTGTGTGTGTGTGTGTGTGTGTGTGTGTGTGTGTGTACTGTGCTGACTGAGCCATGGTGTCACCAGAACAAACCATACAGAGAGTTATGGTCAGCTCCACTGTGCTGCCTCCATTTCCCAGTGCAGCCAAATGTCTCCCAGCGGACCAAATCCTGTCAGATAAGAGCGGACAGCTATCGCTCCGACTCATCCGCAGAGACACGCCGGCTCCACGGTGGGAGAGATTACTCCAGAGGAGAGGGTGACAGCCCTATCTCTAGGCTTTGGGGGATCTCTGTGGCAGCGTCTGGCTTATCAGACCTGCTCTGATGTCTCTTTACCAATGCATCAACATCAACAGCAAACACTTTGAGAAACACATTCATATATATTTGTATTTTAGGTTCCAACAGCAGCTTGCTAATTTTAAATCAAAAATCCAGTTTCAAACTGGAAATAATGGCTGACCAGCAGTTTGATCTTTTCAGGTCATTTATTTAATGATTATTCCTACTGAAACCGTTTCTTAACTATTTATATGACATCAAATGCTCTTTCAATTCAATCCCACTTGGTTTTGACTTAAAGACTGTACCTTTTACAAGGGAAACAATATATTTGATCTTTAAATGATTAACAATCATAAACATGTCAGTATAAAGCCTAAATATACGAACTCAAAACACAAAAAAGTCATTATCGGTGAGTGGAATAAAGCAAATATCTGTCCTTTTTAAATAATGAATTAAAGCCTTGTATTCACCCTCATTAACTCTGTGGTTTCTGGAGCTCATAAAAGGGCATGAAGAGCAAAAGCTTTTAACTCTGTTTCGCATATTCATTAGTTTCAATTTTCAACCATACATCTGACCTTGGAGCCACTGACCTAAAGGCTCATAAATATAAAGCAATTTGCAACAAGCTCTTAAAATGAATAGCAAATTAGTAGTAAAAATCCACATAAGGTAATGAAAGGTATTCATTGAATATGAGACTTTTAGCAGGGCTATTTGGAAAGCCTGTTACACAGATCTGTATTTGTGAAGCACTCGATCATTTAGGGAAGACAAGTCTGCACAACTGAAAACACTCCACTCATGAGTACAGACCGAAATAACAAAGGGTTTTATGCAGTATACCTCGTACTGTTTCATATTGCAAATTGCCTCTGCAATGAACCGAAACAACACCAATTACACCCACACAGCTGCAATTATTAAGCTGCAATTGAGCAATTTAAATTAATCTAATGCAACAGTAATGCAATAAGCTTATAATGTGTTGTTATTTTGACTTAGCTGTGTCATTGGTTTGGACAACATTATTTAAAAAAGGTGTCCATATACAAATGTAGGCTGCACAGTATATGTGAAACTGATGTCAAAGGGTTTGCTTAACCTCTAAATGAACTGCATGTCTAGGTTTCATGATGCTGCCGCAGAGAGAGAGAGCTGCCATCATTTCTTCTCATTCATTTTCATTTATAATAGTCAAAGTTAACGTTTTTGAGGACTTGTAACCTCCATTGGCTTACAGTCAGTCAGTCAGACTGGACTGGGTTTGAAAAGAGTGTGAATCCTACTTAAAGGACAGAAACAACTTTGTTTCTATAGGTAAATACACATCTGAGTTGACAAATATGACATGTGGGGTACCTCAAGGCTCCATCTTGGGGCCTCTTCTCTTTAACATCTACATCTAGGTAAAATCATTGAAAAAGTTGTTTTTCAACAGTTGAGTAATTTCTTGCATTTAAATAACTGTTTCGATGTGTTCCAGTCAGGCTTTCGTCCAAACCACAGCACTGAGACTGCTCTTGTAAAGGTCTTTAATGACATCCACTTAAACACAGACAGTGGCAGAACTTCAGTGTTAGTATTATTAGATCTCAGTGCTGCGTTTGACACTGTTGACCACAGCATATTTCTTGACCGACTGGAAAACTGGTTGGGACTTTCGGAAACAGTTCTAAATTGGTTTGAATCCTACTTAAAGGACAGAAACAACTTTGTTTCTATAGGTAAATACACATCTGAGTTGACAAATATGACATGTGGGGTTCCTCAAGGCTCCATCTTGGGGCCTCTTCTCTTTAACATCTACATGCTACCACTGGCTCAGATAATGAAAAACAACAAAATAAGTTACCATAGCTATGCAGATGACACACAAATGTACGTAACAATTTCACCAGGAGACTATTCTCCAGTTAAAACACTGAGTAAGTGCATTGAACAAATCAATGACTGGATGTGTCAGAACTTTCTCCAATTAAACAAAGATAAAACTGAGGTAATGGTTTTTGGAGCCAAGTCAGAACGTATAAAAGTTAGCGCTGAGCTTCAGTCTGCAATGTTCAAAACAAGAGATAAAGCAAGAAATGTAGGTGTAGTCATGGACTCTGACCTGAGTTTCAACAGTCACATTAAAACAGTTACTAAATCAGCCTACTATCACCTAAAGAATATATCTAGGATTAAAAGACTAATGTCACAGCAGGATTTGGAAAAACTTGTCCATGCTTTTATCTTCAGTAGACTGGACTACTGTAATGGTGTCTTCACAGGTCTCACTAAAAAATCTATTAGGAAGCTGCAGCTGATTCAGAACGCTGCTGCTCGAGTCCTCACTAACACTAAGAAAGTGGATCACATCACTCCTGTTCTGAAGTCTTTACACTGGCTTCCTGTGTGTCAAAGAATAGATTTCAAAATACTGCTGCTGGTTTATAAAGCACTGAATGGTTTAGGCCCAAAATACATTTCTGACCTCCTGCTAAATTATGAACCATCCAGATCTCTCAGGTCTTCAGGGACTGGTCAGCTTTCTGTCCCCAGAGTCAGAACTAAACATGGTAAAGCAGCGTTCAGTTATTATGCTCCAAATATCTGGAACAAACTCCCAGAAACCTGCAGGTTCGCTGCAACTCTGACTACTTTTAAATCAAGACTGAAGACTTTTCTTTTTGTCGCTGCTTTTAATTGAACTATTCATATCTTAGACTGCACTGTAACTTTTATCCATGTACTTTTTTCTTTTAATGTTTATTTTATTAGCTTTTCTTTTTAATGACTGATTTTAAATGCCATTTTCTTAATGTCTTTCATTTTTTGTAAAGCACTTTGAATTGCCTTGTGTTGAAAAGTGCTATATAAATAAACTTGCCTTACCTTGCCTTGCCTTGCCTTACATGCTACCACTGGCTCAGATAATGAAAAACAACAAAATAAGTTACCATAGCTATACGGATGACACACAAATGTACGTAACAATTTCACCAGGAGACTATTCTCCAATTCAAACACTGAGTAAGTGCATTGAACAAATCAATGACTGGATGTGTCAGAACTTTCTCCAATTAAACAAAGATAAAACTGAGGTAATGGTTTTTGGAGCCAAGGCAGAACGTATAAAAGTTAGCGCTGAGCTTCAGTCTGCAATGTTCAAAACAAGAGATAAAGCCAGAAATCTAGGTGTAGTCATGGACTCTGACCTGAGTTTCAACAGTCACATTAAAACAGTTACTAAATCAGCCTACTATCACCTAAAGAATATATCTAGGATTAAAAGACTAATGTCACAGCAGGATTTGGAAAAACTTGTCCATGCTTTTATCTTCAGTAGACTCGACTACTGTAATGGTGTCTTCACAGGTCTCACTAAAAAATCTATTAGGAAGCTGCAGCTGATTCAGAACGCTGCTGCTCGAGTCCTCACTAACACTAAGAAAGTGGATCACATCACTCCAGTTCTGAAGTCTTTACACTGGCTTCCTGTGTGTCAAAGAATAGATTTCAAAATACTGCTGCTGGTTTATAAAGCACTGAATGGTTTAGGCCCAAAATACATTTCTGACCTCCTGCTAAATTATGAACCATCCAGATCTCTCAGGTCTTCAGGGACTGGTCAGCTTTATGTCCCCAGAGTCAGAACTAAACATGGTAAAGCAGCGTTCAGTTATTATGCTCCAAATATCTGGAACAAACTCCCAGAAAACTGCAGGTCCGCTGCAACTCTAACTACTTTTAAATCCAGACTAAATACTTTTCTTTTTGCCGTTGCTTTTAATTGAACTATTCACATCTTAAACTGCACTGTAACTTTTATCCATGTATTTTTTCTTTTAATGTTTATTTTATTATCTTTTCTTTTTAATGACTGATTTTAAATGCCATTTTCTTAATGTCTTTCGTTTTTTGTAAAGCACTTTGAATTGCCTTGTGTTGAAAGGTGCTATATCAATAAACTTGCCTTGCCTTGCCTTGCCTTGCCTTGTGATAACTTGCCTTGCCTTGCCTTGTGATAACTCCTGATAGTGCAGATGATAGGCTATTGATTTCTGTGCTCATTGTTCGGCTGGCTCAATGCAAATGTGACGAACAGCAGCTTCCAGAATTTGAAAAAAGCCCAGCAGCCTTTCTTCAGAAGTCATGCTCTAATGAACACTTATAGCTATGCACAGCCAGCCACTGTTGCATGTGTCAGATAACATTATTAAAATATTTTCTTCCTCAAGTTGCTTTTGAACTTAAAAGAACGTCTGCTTCATCTGTGTGCTGCTTCATGAGAAGGCAAAGCAGGTAGTATCCATGTGTTACATTGCTTTTTCAAAGCATTGGCTGGATAGAACAGCAGCCACATTCTGTTAGCCCGAGGGGATTTTATTAAAAATACATAATTCTCCACAAATGCACAGCTTTCTGTCAATTATCTTGCTTTCCATTGTACACGTTCCATTTAGAGAATATGAGATAACAGCTTCTCTCTACCCAGAGAAGCACTCTGAAGTGGGCTTTATAGATGAAATCTCCGCACCACATGAATGATTGCAACCTCCAGTCTGACATTAAACCAGTCAAAATGCATAATATAATTTGCCCTTTTTCTTTGAGTTCAATTTCAGAAAAAAAGCTCCATAAAAGCACGCCACTTGATAGAACGCTAAGCTTTTAAAGTGTGCATGTGCAAAGACTGAAAAATATAAAAATCCCTAGTAGAATTTCTTTTTTTTTTTTTCACAATTTGGAAAAGGGGAAATGGATATTTATCCATAAATGCATATCATTATTACTTTTAAAGAGATGAAAAGCAAAGTTGAAAAAACACCTAGCAATGTAAGACGTTCTCGCAGAAATAAAACGCACCGCTCACAATTACAGCCAATTTCATCACCCTGTCAGATACTCCTTGGTGTTCAGCTTGATTCAAGGAAACCAAGTACCCCGAGTTGATCTTTAGATCCCTACATACAACATGACACACTATTAAAAAGGTGCTGATGGATAGGTGAAAATTAATAAGGTCTTACTGGAGGGAAGTACAGCAAAGGAGTATCTTCTCAATTTCCCTGAGAAAGCCTGGAAGGCAGATCCTATTAGCCACCGGGGAACTTTCTCTTTATAAGTGATATTGTTTTATTACAGTAGAGCCAGGGGCATAGGGGAGAATCATCTCTATGGAGAGCTGTAGCACTCTCTTATTCAGCAGGGACACCAAAGAACAGCAGTGATCAGCATTCACATCTTTTGAGGACATCACTGAAGGGCGAGAACATGCTGTTGAGGTTGTTCATTCATTCACATCCTTGGTGTGGCTCCTAAACAGGGCATCTACTGCTTGGGATCCTAATGCTCGTGTGCAAAACCTAACCAGCATAACAATTCTCCATTAATAACTTTCCTAATGTTCATGCTTGAGGTTTACAGCAAAGATGGTAGTAGGTCACTTTACAGCCAATTTAAAATATGTTAAAACCTTGAGAAAATGCAAGCAGGCAAATGATATTGTTACTGGACATGTTGGGAACAGAGAATGTCTTTATGAAGAGCACTGCAAGTGAATGATTTACATTTCAGATATCTAACATAGTTCAAGGGAAACTGTCTCTTCCAATGCAGTAGGCTGCTTAAAACCTGCAAACTGCCTTCTCCAGGGGCCAAGTCACCACCTCCAGTAAAGGTCATGGGCGACCATGATGGATGGGCACCGCTGTGGATTTAATTTAAAATAAAGAGCAATAAACACAGGGCTCATGCTAGTGGCACGGGGGATGATGAAGGATCCATTAGTTAAGCAAAGGTCGCAGGCTCCTCCCCTGACAGTGGCTGTCACCATGGCATCACAAACAGTGACATGGGACCATGGGCCAAAGAGGGTCACAGGGTGACATCGTCCCCACACAGGTTCCCCTCTGTCAGAGCTGTCTTGTTTATCAGCCATGTCAGAAAGGTTCAAGCACATACCTTTTGTTTGGCGATAAGCGATTGAGCTGCAGGAAATATATGAGGTTGTATTGAATGTCACACATTGTTGTTAAGATTCAGAAATTGAGGCACGTCTCAAATGTCAGATCATTGGCATGCACAGACAACAACCTGTTAGCACTGTATGCAAAGTAGGGCAGACATCATTGTTCACTTTAAAAACAAAAAATAATAGCAGCAGATGTCCCTCGTGATCTATTGTTTACTGTCTGGTTGGAAGGGTACATTTTAATTGGTAATTTTGGTAAAAACAATCTGCACAGTCTTTTAAGTGAGTGTATGCCAAAAGCTAAAGATTAACAGTGCCCAGTAGTTCACAATCCATGTCAATGCTAACATGTTGAAAACACTAATGTAGAAACCTGTGTAGCACATGGGTAATTTGCTGCCTTCAAATGTTTTCCACTAATGGCATTTAATAGGTTCTGTGGGCCAACATTGTGACAGCATGATGTATTTGGCCAACGAGCCTAGCTAATGACTGCCATCAAAAGTGATTTCAGTTTTCAGCAGTGGTTATCTCAGTGGAGCCCAATTTATTTAGTGTCACCTTTTAACTACAACGTTTGGCATAGACACATGGCCAATGAAAACATGAGTGAAGGCTATCTCCTATTAGCGCTGCTGATTGGCTAGTGATGGAGATATCTCGTTTGTTTCCGATTAATAATCTGAAGCCTGATGGCGCTATTTTCCGCAGGAGGAAGTGACAAATTCATGACGGTGAGCGTCTAGACACAATGTGACAAACAAGATGAACATGCTTGCTTGGTTGATCGTGAAAAGTTTAGATGTGATTGAGGGGCTTTGTAATGTAGACTTTAAATGGTAAGTGGAGAATGATGAGGTCTCAGATAGATGGTCCTGATGGTTTTCTCATCATATTCTTACTTAATCCATATATCGTTTTATAGAAATGAGAATTTACTGAGGCAGCACAAACAGCTATGTGAGGATTATTTCAAACATCCAATGCAGACTGTTAACTTCATTTAATATATATAAATATAATAATATATTTGATCTATAGAGTGCTTTTCAAGACACTTTACAGAGTCAAAATTCATAAAAACATAATCAAATCAACACACTTAAAATATATAAAAAAACACAGCAATGATACATTTAAATATATAGATTTAAACAACAAATCCACATAATTTTAAGGTCACAAAAATATGCTTTACATTAACAATTGTCACCCATGTTTGGTGAACAACTTTGCCTTTAAACTTTTGCAAGTTAAATGTATTGGGTTTCATGAAATGTGCCTAACACGACCTCTTGTCCACTGTTTGTAAACAACGTCTAAGGAAACTGACATTATTTTATTGTGGTCACATTTCCAAACCACAGCACAGTCGTTTTGCTCTTTTCCATTTGACTTTCACTTATCAGATGCCTTTTCAAAAACCGACCCTTTTATTGGCACTCGCACACTCACAAGCCTTTATCAGATAACCATTCATTTACATGTATAATTATTACAGGCACTTCAGGAGCCGTTTGCTTAAAAAGCTTTATGCAAATTGTAATTAACGGTAATTAAAACCAGGCTGCCTTGAATGGGAGCCATGGTACCAGTGCATCATTTACAAAACCAAATTGAATGCAATGACTTTAGCGTGTGAAACCAGCGGGGGGGTCTGAACCGGGGCTAAAGACGTCCTGTCTGACATTAACACCAAACAACGCAGCAGTGGAGGCACGTTACTACATATTTGGACCCGAGCCAACTGTTGATGCTATGTTTAAATGCCATGATTATTCACTCAAACAATTAAACATCTATATACACAATATGTGAAGATATGAAACTCAGTGCCCTGGAGTCCTGCTTTTGTATTTCATAAGCCTTTAAACTTTAATTGATATAGTAAATTATCTAAAGTGCGTTCAGCTGGTGTATGGGCATTTCTTTGTTCGCAATAAGACTGTTTCTTCCCGTTGAAGAATATTGATTGTAATCATATTTGTTCATGTAGTATTAAGTTTAATTATTTGTGAAACACCTCAGTAGGAAATGAAAACAGAATAAAACTGAAGTAAAACAATTACTGCTGATCCCTACTAGAGAGCTTTCTTGTTTTTGACAGCACACCAGAGATAAGAGGCACACAGTCAAACTTTTAAAACAGCACATCTCAGCTAAGTTACATTATGTCTGTAACACAGCAGCAGATTGACTTCACAGACACTCAAACAGATATATAAAGAGAAGGTTCATTGAGCACAATTGCAGCTCTGATGGATCAATCCTGGAATTCTCCCTGGATATTAGCCTGCACAAATACCAAATAAATATCACATCCAAATACAAAATGACTTACCAAGTAGGCAATATGATGAACATAATAATGCAGTTGACTTGGTATTATCTCTAAGGATGCAAAAGTAAATGTCTTGCCGATCTTACAGAACTCACAGAGTCTGCTCTTAAACAAAGAGGAGAAAGTACTTATTAAGCAAGACTGCATATAAACTACAGCTATGAGGGAAGTAGTAATGTTTCCATTACACTAGAGCTCACTGCATTCACTCCCATAAGGCATCAAAGAAATGGAGCCAGTTAAAAAGCTAATAAACTTCAAATGGCTTTCTTTATGTCAACAATATGGGCCTCCAGTTGCGCTCGTTGGAGAGGACATGCTCTTTAATTGGTTACAGATTGGCTGCAGATCAATCCGCTCAAATGGAAAAACACACACTACACTACATAGCATAATGCTTTTGTTACTTTTGACATGTTGATGTCTCACACAATTACGACTACATATAAATTGTCAATATGGCCACACACCCAAACCTAAAACAAGACGGCTTGCTGGATCCAGAATTTGAACTCCAAATGTTGGACATCATCTCCATGTCTTCCCTCCTTATGTTGCGGCGATGTGCCTATGCAGCATAATTGAGATTAGATGCATGCGTTTGGCCAAAGTGAGCTGCTGAGTGAGAATCTTAAACTATGCAAATCCCTCCTAAAACCCTGATGTTGCATGTATTAAAATCTTTGGATTTCTATGTTAATGTTATTCATTGATAGTCGAGACGCATTTTATGGAATCGGAAGATTGCAAATTACTTCACGGAAAAAAGTCCTTCAGATTTGCTTATTGGTTACAAGTGGACACAAGTTATCAAGTAAATGGTATCAACCTTTTCACCCAACTCTCAGCAAGAAACTAAATGAGTGTAATTACAAAATGCCAAACTATTCATTTTATAAGGTTGAAATGTCCCACTTCGATCACTATATTACTGGAAGCAGACCCAAACACCACAATATTGTTTTCCTTACTTTTTCACGCCTTCTAGTTTGCTGTGTGCAAGAGTGACGTTTCACACACATCTCATCCCACTCTTTTTGACCCCTTCCCCATAGGCGGCGCGTGAGGCTCAGATTTGGGAAGGCTAAATAACTTTTTTTACCTGACGCTGCCCGCCTCCTGCGTCTATAGAAAAGAGAGCAACTCAGTGAAAGCACCGCCTGCTGACCAATCAGAGCTCAGTGTGCGGAGTTTAAATCTATCAAATCATATTACAGAATAAAGGAAATACAGTTTAAACTGCCGTATGCAGAGAAGACGCCGACGTGTCACACTTATCATTCATATTACATCATCAATCAGATCATCGATCATATAATATCATAATATATCATATTTCCTTATCTGAGTCAGCTTCTCCAGCCGTATCTGGCCGTGCATCACTTACATTGTCGCATACTGTATGCAGAAGTATTATTTTAAGCAACACATTAAGTTGACGAAACACTCAACTCAAATGTAATTAAAGTCAGATCCACTCGTGTCTTAGATGGGGTGTTGCAGTATAACTTGAGACATGACAACTGGCTATATTCTATTATTTTCGTCATAGGAATCCGGGGCGTGTACAATACATTGAGGACCCATTGTTGACTTACCAGGAAATAAACATGTCGATCGCCTGCCTCGTTTGTCGTAAACGTTCATCTTTTGCTTGCTACTGTATCTGCCTTCCTACGATCACTTTGTTCCCTGTTTGTGATTGGTCAAATGTTGCTAACCCCGCCCCTTTCACGTGAACGCTCTCTCAGCTGGAGAGAGAAACCCTGGCTTGATTTACTGAGTTGATAACAAGCGTCGTTGGACCGCTTAGCGAGATCTCGTTTTGTTAGGGTTAGTTAAACTCAGGGTTTGATTCCCACTCCTTTCTGTACTTTTGTGAATACAGTTTAGACTGTGACATGATGACCTACGTGGATGTTTAGCTCGTCACAGAGAGGCACACACACAGTGGACGAGGTGATTAAGTGACTGAAGCTGTCTCGACGCGGGAGAGTGTGGCTGTCTCCTTTCTGCTCTGACTGCAGCTGAGCTGCTGCGGGAGGCAACTGTGAGTCTGCGCGCCTGTCAGTACTATGGGAGGGCTGAGGGGCTCACGGCAGCTCGTTAACTGCAGAACAATACGTGAGTCTCCAAACACCAGAAAAGTCCCTAATAACACCATTACAAGTCGTTAGATCAGTCGTTAGTCGCTTTTGACAAAAATAAGTAGCCGCAGGGTTTGGAAAGCCGCCGAATTTAACGACAAAGTCGCCAAGTTGGCAACACTGGTCTGTGTGTGACTTCTTAAATCGTTTGTTTACGTCCCTCACTTTCGTTTCACTTCTGATTCGCTAGCTGAACAGCCAATCAGAGTGATTGCTTGGTCCGACTGCCTGACCCGATGCATGGCCGATTCAACATTCAACATGTTGGCCATGCATCGGGTCAGGCAGTCCAAATAATGCCGCGAATGCCCGATAGCCTCTGACGGCCTCTGACTCCCAAAATCGGGTTGGTGTGTCAGGGCCTTAAAGGGACAAAGGGAGAAGGCCCGGGTGTGGAGAAACATGCTTGAGAGTAAATAACATGGCTTGATGGCAAAGCTCACAGCAGGGGATGATTACAAGACGCAATTCAGCCACAAGGAGAAGGGGGATTTTAGAAAAAGAAAATGAAGAAAAAGAGACGATGGCTTGTTATTTTGCACGAAAACAGCCCACATTTCAGTATCCTTAGAAGAATGCTTGTATGCACCATTGAATCTTCTCTTCAAAACATATTAATTTGTAATATTCACACAAACATAATCTGTATGACTAAGCCCTGGCATTAAATGGTTTTAGCTGTAAGTATCTCTTGATGTCTACAAAAGTGCACTCTTAGTCCATCATAAAGACAAGATGAGGGCAGTGTTGTACTGGGAGGCACTGAGGCCGATGCATAGTCAACCATTTCCAGCAGAAAATGCTCAAAGATCTCACACTCTGTCGATTTATTCATAAACCTCCCTCTGACCAGAAGACAACAACACAACACAACACAACACAACACAAACACACACACACACACACACACACACACACACACACACACACACACACACACACACACACACACACACACACACACACACACACACACACACACACACACACACACACACACACACACACACACACACACACACACACACACACACACACCACACACACACACACACACACACACACACACACACACACACACACACACACACACACACACACACACACACACACACACACACACACACACACACACACACACAGGGTGGAACAAGGTGTGACGGACTGAATGAGGCCAAGGATGTGTGTATTGATGGCTCTATCAGGATACTACTTCTCATAAGGCATCAACTGCTCACTTATGCATGTAATACTGACAGGTAGAATAATAATGGCTGTCAAACATCAGTGAAGAAACTGTTGGACCTTCACAGCCCAGAATATATTGCACTTGTTTGCCTTGCAGTTTCTTAAAAATGATGGGTCAGCAGAGCTTGAGGGATACTCATCAAACCTCAACCTGCTCAGAGGAAGGTGGCTCGCACCGCTTCTGATGGGAGAGATGCTTATGATGCCACATTTGCACGTATTATCTCAGGTTTTGTGGTGGAGGCTATCTTGACTTGACGTGATGCAATGATGATGATTTGATCTGCTAAAAGCGAGGAAGCTGGGATTCAAAATCAGGGCTCTTGTTACCGTTACTCAGTGGCGAACCGTCAGGGCCTTCAAGGTATTCAGAGAATACCCTGGAACACTCAGATAAAACAAACAAAAAATCGATTTAATTATATAAATAAAATGTATATAAAATGAATAAATGAGAATCGTATCTGTGTTGTTGATCTGTAATATTACAGTGTTACGTTGATTTGTTTGTCCTTCTCGGTCAATGCACTACGCATTACAGTGGAAAAGTGGGGGGCGCGCGGTGGGTGTGTGTGTCTACAGAAGGTCCAGTTGTGATAGACACGGTTTGCCACTGCCGTTACTATTGCAGTTGACTCGTTCCTCCTAAAAGGCTAGTTAATTAAACAATGTTCATATAAGAGAGCGTTATACCATTCCAGACCACATTTGTTTAAGCTGTGACTGATACACCCGTTATTTATTGTGTATACTCATTACGTTTGCATCAGTTATAAACCTAACCAAAATCCGTTGTTGTTGTTGTTGTTGTCATACATTTATCATGCTGCAGCTGTTTTGGGATTTTTAAACTCTTGGATTCTTTTAAGATACAACCTCTCTTACTAATTGTTTATCTTAATTGTACATCCATCATATCAATTCCAGCATTAAAAAAAGCTTGCTTAGTTAGTTTAAATTCAAAATATTGTACAGAAAACGTACAGTACTATTGTTTTTTGAATTTGCATCTAACTGATATTAGTTTTATGTAATTCCGCTGTCACCCTGTTTCCCATCAACCTCCACATCCCTAACACACATGACCTTAAAACACTTCCTGGTTCTGTAGAGCCTGAAATAGGACACAGATACACCTTTAAAACACCCGATGTATTATGTGTTGTTGTGCGTTGTCATCTTATCATAGCTTGGGAGGGGTAAGGATAGGCAGAATTAAGCAGATCAATCACTGAGGCAGTACACTCAAGGAATTATGAAGGCCCGTAATTGTTATTCATGAAAAATACAATCTGACAAAGTAAGATTTTTTGATCCACAACTGGCTTTCCAGGAGGTGGAGTGAGAGAACATGGGCTGCTTTATAGAGAGCCCAGGGGAACATGATTTCCTTCAATGAATATCATTTGGCATATCCCCATCCCACGCCTTCAATAATTTACAGTATTGATTTAAAACAAAGTCATACACTGTGAAGTAGATAGAGGAATACAGTGCCTTCATTTAATGCTTTAGTGATCTGTGGCTTCTGATTTGGTGCACAACAGCCAACAACAACGAAACATACATCTAATTAAGCCAGTAGAGAGCATTGACACATGCATCTGTCATTTTGAAATAGGGACTAAAAAGAGAAAATATGATATTCACCAGTGATACTGCACATCATGGTACCACCAAGTACAATACAAAAAATGCATTGGGCCAAAAAAACACAATGTAAAAAGATATCACTTAATCAATACTTTAGAAAAATCCTACAAGTTATTAATGATATAAGCCCTCGTCTTTGACATTTCCAATCAATTACAGATTGTATCCAGGTGATTTAATTCGATTTGGTGTTGCAGTGGAGCGGTTTTAGGATGCACGGCATTAATCAAAGAATTATGCGGAGTGAAACACAGGGGAGGCCTGTTGTCACTCTTACAGCCAAATCAATCAGCCTCTGTGAGCCCCCCTCTGAACACACAGGCCATTTTTATTCTCCTGATATCTGGGTGCATGTTTGTGATACACGAGTGTTTCTGTTGTTTTGACAGGGTCTTTCCTTAATCACCAGGGATATATCAAATAATAAAAGACATATCAGCTAATGTATATTTAGATTCCAACCGGACAATTCCCAGTTTAAATGTATCTTCCCTGACATAATTCTTATACCTGGCATTAATGTACTTTTTGTGAATAATATTTGTATTAAGAAGTACAGGGGGATTTGAGGATTGGTATTGTATGAGTTATAGAGTGAGCTGCCTTCTCTATCCCCCCGGCACTTCAGAATAAAAGGCTTATAGTAATTTTGTTCTTATTATTGTGAATATCAAACATGTTATATCCTTTAACACAAGCCCACCAGTGAATTAAACTCATCACTCTCATCTTGATGGGTTTCATTCTTCTTTGTCCAGAGAGATTGATACTGCTGCTCGCCAGGTGAAAGTCAGACTCTACCACCCACTTGGTGTGTGTGCAGGTCTCTCTGTATGACCGAACCACACACAGCCAAAATACAAAACAGTTATTTTCCAACCTCCCTGTGTTCAAAGCTGTACGGTGTGTAGGTAGTTAAATCTGACTGTGCTCATAATTCACAACTGCGGTTAGATAAGCATCTTGGAAAATCTCCAGAGCAATTAGCACAGTTCTCCCAGACTGTTTTCACTGTACGGCTTATCTGATCCCACTGCTAATATAGCCTCACAAATTGCTATAAACGCAAAACAAAAAGGTCACCAACGGGCAATTTCTTTCAAATACTGCACACAATTATCTAATATATAGGCGAAGACCTTTGCTTGACTACCATGCAGTGCTATCATATGATACAAATCAGTGCAAGCAGAGCATTTGTCTGTGGTGTCTGAATCCGCTTCATGGCAAATCATGTGGAAAGCCTTTCC
The DNA here is from genome assembly GCF_902827175.1 of Gymnodraco acuticeps. Taxonomy (NCBI): domain Eukaryota; kingdom Metazoa; phylum Chordata; class Actinopteri; order Perciformes; family Bathydraconidae; genus Gymnodraco; species Gymnodraco acuticeps. The sequence goes on along the minus strand of NW_022990295.1, from coordinate 6,572,894 downwards.
TTTCTTTTAGTCTACTAGCAGAACTCAACATCAATCCCCCTAGGATCTGACTCCATTCACACCTCTGAATGACACACACTTCATCCACACTAGTATGAAGGGTATCAATTATTAAACCCAAGCACCGTCTATCCTCTCAGTCTCCACTTTATGAAAAGCTGCACTAGCTTCATGAGAAAACCCCAGTGACAGCCAGACACTATCAGCGTCTCCAAGCCATCTTTGAATAAGTATCGTATTGAGAGCGATAACGTTCTGACAAACAGTTAGCTAATAACCCAAAGTGATCCTTTTTTTAAATTTGACTAAATCGCATGGAGTCCCTCTTATCAACAGTGTCATATGTTCTGTGTGATGCCTCTCCAACAACAGGCTCCCAGCGGGGGAGCCGAGGATTAGAGGAGGCTTCCTCTGACATCTCTGGAAAGCGCACTACAGCAGCTGTCTGCACACGACTGGCAGAGGCTGCAGCCCGTTCAGACCCAGGCTGAAGGACTGAGGCTCACGCAGGCCGCCAACCAGCTGCCCAGTAATTAGCTTGTTAAAATGGAGATCCAGGTACAAGTAGAACAGCAATATAAAGATCAACCACGTTCATATCTTAAGCCCTGGGCAATGCCACAATGGATTTGTACGGCAACTCTTTCTTCTTTTCAACTGGAGACTGCAGTCGCATAACAAATCAGATCATTGTGAAATTTAACTTCAACACAAAGCAAAAAAAGCTTAATTATATCATCAAAATGAGCTTTCTCCAAATAGCCACATCTCTAAATCAACATGTGTATCCCATAAACTGATGTTTGTTAGAGTATGCAGTCTGCAGGGCAAACAAAAGAAACAAAGGAAAATGCCCAAAATGACATCCTGCGGCAATATCTTCAAAATGATTCATATTAATGTCTATAGACCTCATAGATATAAAACAGAGACAAGCTTTACATTGTTACACTTGTACACTTTCAAATGTTTAGAATTCATTTTATGTAAAATAAATAACGCAATTGATATTCAAACATTCAACATCCATCCATCTTCTCCCGCTTATCCGTGGTCGGGTCGCGGGGGTAGCAGTTCCAAACATTCAACATGTTTTCTGTAAATGTTTTAGTCAACTAATTGTTTCACCAGCTTTGCTTAATACCATCCAAACCAGTTTTACATTGAAAACATAACGAATGGTTGTAGGAGAAGAAGAAAAAAAAGAGTATAGATCAACCACCAGTGACACCATTAACTCCAGCAGGAGAGGCCATCCCTCTCCTTGAGGAATAGCCGCCCGTCTGCACATCTGTTATAGAGGAGACATCAGTCTGTGGTATAACAATGTTGAATCACTGGCTGTATCGCCGCCTGGAACGACAAAATTAAGCTCCTAATGTCCCTAACAGTGTCTGATGAGTGATGAATCCCTCTGGCTGCCGGGCACCATCCTCCTTTACCAGAGACACTCTGATTGTCTTTAGATGGTTCTCTGTCTGCGTCAGACTGATAGACACTACTGTATACTCGTATGTAAAAGGACATCATGGAGATATTTAAAATAACAAAACAAAGACTTGTGCGATAGGAAATGATCTGCAGTGTATGCTTGTGTTCCTTTGACTTAAAGGATATTAACAACATATTGAAGCGGGCAAACGGTGGTGTCCGTGAGCCGAATAAATTCCCTCACTTTTAATGCTGCAGCTGTTCACATTTCTGAGAACACCAAGCCAGGTAGGGCTCATTAATGAAGTGTGCATTAGACTGTGAATTGGAAAGTGCAAATGAACAGAGCAGATACATTAAGTATTGATTTACGCAGAGATGAATACTAAGAAGCTCAGAGGATATGTCTTATAAGCCTTCCATCAACAAAGATTCAACCTTTCTAAACTGTGGCGATAGTTGAGGAACTAAATGATTACAGAGACGATTACGCCGCTTCTTTAACTTCAACACTAATCGCCCACTGCTTCGGTTGACAGTTGAGTGAGGAGCTGAAAGTAAAAGACTAATTATGTGCGTTTAACACATGACCTGCACAGACATGCCAGCTCTGTTTGACTTCAGAACATCCCATGAAGAATTTACAATCCAGATCATCTCAATCGATACCCCCATTAAGCCCTAATCAATCGGCAATTAAGAAGCCGTTTCTCAAAAAACGTCAACCCGAGATTGTCTTCGAAAACCACTCTAAAACACTGTAAAACCATCAAGACAATTATATAAAAGACAAGTATTGAAGCCAAGCTCGGCATACATCTTGAAAAGACAATTATAGCCTATTTAATTTAATTACTAAAGGTCATCACATCAAGTTTCTCTCTCTCACAAACATGTCAATCTTAACATGAACATATAATGACCCTGAGAAGAGGTCTGAAACCTGCTGACAGTGTTCCTGTTATTGCCCCTCAACATCTCTAAAGTCACGTACCAAAGAAGAGAAACATATATGAAAGGTCAAATCATCTTCACCATAAGAATTCCTAGGAAAACTCAATAGCTTCCTGACAATGCTATAACATAAAACTTTATCCAGTTATTTTGACTTCCACTATCAATGTAAGTTTATTTTCTCTTGTTTCATATTTAGAAATTAGCCAACAACTCTACTAATTCTTAAAGAACAGTATCTTGCAATTCCAACTTTTTTGGAAAAGCAAAGAAAGTTGTTTTTGTTTTTGCGTAAATGTATGCGCTATTTCAGCCTTTGTATTATTGTCTCAACAGTTATATAAGTAATACAAGAAGGTCGTCTTCTAGTGGGAAGGTTGCTGGTTTGTTCCCCAGCCACTGCCGTCTACATTATGCTTGGTCAAGATACTTAAAATGCTCCTTATGGCAAGGCTTACGGTGTGTGTGAGTGTGTGTGAATGCTAATATCCCTGAGCAGGTGGCATCTTGTAGGGCAGCTGTATAAAAGTGTGTGAACGGGTAAATGCTGACTCGTATATGTAAAAGTGCTTTGAGGGGTCTATAGAGTGCTATATAAATGCAGTCCATTTACCATTTGTAAGCTCTGGTGCATAAAGGTAAACCATATGCAGAGGACAACGGTTCAGCTGGTGTACATTATGAGGGTTTTACTATTGTGTATATTGGTTGGTGTACATTGGAATATCTTTTAGGATTTCCATATTTTAATTTCTGGTACATGATTACACAAGTTTACCATGGTTGTACTATTGTTGACTGTTTTGGAGATGGTCTTGCAGTTGTATTTTTATAAGTCAAAAGGAGGGTTTTAAAAAACAAATTATGAATATAAATATTCTAAATAAAATTCTTAAGATTCAGCCATGCTCATAACCCTAACAAAAGCAGTATCAGCAGTGTCAAAGCTGAATCTAGAAACAGTCTCTCTATACGGCCTCTAAATACGCACGAGAAGGCTAATCCCTTACACACTGCGAGCTAATCTCCATATAGAAGACTAGTACACAAAGTGAACACAGAGATGGTTTTATCCATGGATGCGCTCTTCCACTGTCTGAGCTCTAGAGGTGTGTGTGCAGAGATAAACGAGGTGGAAGAGGGATTAAAATGTCTCGAACATTCGGGCTGTTTAATTGAAACCTCCCCTGGGACACCGCAGAGGGGACAGGAGGGCAGAGGCTGTCCATGAAGCCACCACTGGGGACCCTCACAGGTGAATCCATTCGCCTCTCAGTAGAAGATGATGAATAGTGTGACATCAGTATTCCGCAGGGGAGTAGGCGTGTGCCACTGTCCCCTGGAAAAACTGAGCGCTATGTGGCCTTAATGTCAAAGATGGATCATGAGGGCGGGGGTCCTGCTGTGATCAATAATTTACGAAAACATTAAAAGCATTTTTGTATTTTGACAGTCCAATTGAATTTGTATTAGAGACAGGAAGGCGGAAAGAGTTTATTTTAAGGATGTGGCACACGTTCCTCCCTGTGGCCCGACATGTTTCATACAATTTCTATATTAAAGAATACTATTCAGGATATCTCTGCGGCTTCATTTTGACCTCCTTTGGCAAATGCTCCAATGTTATAGAAAGGAAGAACAAAATGGCTGCAGTACGAGAGAACGCCGAGGCTAAGCTCCCCTTTATGAACCTTTATAATTAAGAAAATCAATACTGAGAAACAGGTTTGTGACATGGAGTCAAAAGAATTGATGAACAACTTTAAAAACGATGAATAATTCTGAGTGAAATCTATAAATAAACGTTACTTTTAGCGAAAAGGACGATAGGGAGAATCTTTTTAATGACTGCGGGGTGCTAGTTAAACTAAATGTTATATTTTCCAAGCACTCCATGTCATTTTAAGAATCACTGAGACCACTGTGGTGCCTGGTCTTTTGTGCTGCCCATCTCTCCATAATAGAGCACCGGACCATGTGACATTTGAGTGATGGCTTTTGACAAATCAATGAGATGTGAACAAGTGCTGTGATAATGTTGTTAGCAGCATCATTTTCTCTTGTTCTTGGTTGAGCGGTGATTGATGGAGGTGTTAGACCTTTTTTTTTCAGTGTCAAGAACTGAGCGTTAGAAATAAACTTGCCGTGCAGTACGTGTCCTCGAAAGAAAGAAAAACAGCAAGGAAGACTATCGAGCTGGTGCAGCGGTTTAAAAAAAAACCCTAACAGCTAGCTTTTTTTATTTTATCTGAGGCTAGTGGGTAGATCTAACAGTCAGTCAGTGTACAAGGATGTAAAAAATAGATTCGCTCCTGTGAGATTCACGGATACATCATTGCTGGTAAATGCATCCAACTTTGACCGATGAAGAGCAGATGAATAAAGAGCCTGGCAGCCTGGGAACAAAGGCATAAATGGCTTCCTAGATCCATGTTCATTAAATGCTGAGAAAATAGCACTTAGCTTTTATTCACAGTAGATGCAGTGTCCATCAGGATAAGAGTCACAAAGACTCACAGCATCCATTTGATGAAAGCAGCTCCTTCTAACACTTAAGTTAACACCACCTCTCTTTGATAAAGAGCTAGTGGCTATAAGGATTTGGGGCAGGTGTCTCAGAAGCACCGTTTTAGAGGAGCTAAACATAAATGGTTTAAATGTACTTCTGGTATTAACTTTATAAAGATCTTTCCAATGGAAGTCTGGAAAATAGTGTTAAACAAAAGCTTTAAGTGACTAAGGGTTGGAAAAGACTCCCAGATGTGTTAACTAGTTGTTATTGTTACTTTCTAAAAAGGCTCTGGGTAGAAGGATTATGTTGTTGCTAAACTCCTGACAATCTTACTCTACGCTAAACTCACCAGTGAATACTCTTGTGATGATTTTGAATTAGCTTAACTGAAAATATTAATTAGATGAGAAAAAAACGATTTCTTATTGTTTAACAGATTAGAGATGATTACTTGATTCTTAATTAGCTGCCAAAATAAAGCTTTTGCACGTGTGTGTGTGTGTGTGTGTGTGTGTGTGTGTGTGTGTGTGTGTGTGTGTGTGTGTGTGTGTGTGTGTGTGTGTGTGAATCCCCATTGTTCCAAAGCTACAGTATGCACATTTGGTTGAATACAGCAGTATAGAATAATAAACCATGAGCGACAGAAGCCAAATGAATCTGGCTGGGTTTAATTCCTTTGATCCCCAGAGAAGTAAAGCACGGTGATCATTTTCAAAGAGGAAGTTTGACAAATCATTTATGTAGCATCAGGTAATCAGGGACTTGTTTTATTCTTTCATTATGCTATAATAACAAGAGATTCCTGGGAAGTAGAGAGTTTGAAAAGCTTTTACGACATAACAGTTCATTCAAAATTCCTTTATTAAAACATTATATCTTTTGATTAAGAGGAAAATTATGCCGGGGTGCCCCTTTAATTGAGAGTAGTCCGTCTTCAATAACACAGCCTTTAAACAGCATTTTGCATCTGTCAATCAATTATTTTAGTTTCATAATGTTTACAGTATAGATTGGTTTTATTGTCGCCAAATTAGGAATTTGTTTCCATATACAACATAGATACTAGTATTGTGTTCAATATGGCACATTTTCAAATGGATCATTTAAAAATGCAGGGTATAAAAACAACATCTTCACTTCTGCTGTTAACCATCTGGTGGCACTCTTCCAGCTTTTAAAGAGCCAGAGTGCTCTACGTGCACAGTCCCATAATGGGACCAAAAGCTGCTGCGCCCATTGAACAAAGGCTTTTGTGAAGGAGATCACATTCACTTTATCCCTACAGTAACAGAATCAGATTAAGCATGTATACAGTTCCTGTTAACACTGCCTATTCTTCTTTGTTCCGTTGGTCTCAAACCCCTCAACAAGTTCAAATGAAACCAATTCAACAGTGCACGATCTGTGACAACCCGATCATGATGAATGAGCTGCATTATCTAATGAGTGTATCAACTCTGTTAGTCACATTTCTGCTTTACAATTCAATATGAATAATTTGAGAGTGATTTCATGATTGTTGATCGATTAAGAGAGGAACTCTGACTTTGACTCAGTACAGTGGTAAATTGTATATGGTTTGTGCCAATTATCTGTAGGTTCACGCTTCATTAATAAGACACAATTGTGGTAAGAAAATATCAGTAACTATCAGATTTAACTATAAATACAACTCTAAAAGATGAAAACAATACCATCAGCGCAATACAAAGCCTCCAAATTGATGAGGCAATATTTTGCCAATAGAGTTAATGTAGCCGTATGACAGCTGTCCTTTGTGTGACACGTTGGTTAGCAGCAGTATGTCGCACATCGAGCTAATGTCCTCCACACAATCAGAAATGGCTCTTGTAGTGAGAGGACTTTAGCCAGGCCCCTCTGCTCCTTGAGAGGCAGCGACCCCCTTTCTCCACACCCACTGTTTTGACTGTCAGCAGCCCCTCCTCTCCTCCCCTCAGCCCTAATGAGCCATCTCCTGGGGCAGCGCTTTACCCCCGCTAGGGGTAAAGAGGCCATCATGTTGCTCATCTAAAGACGACACATAGCCATGACTTCCCCCTAATTGTGTGCCTGTGTTGGCTCATTTGTTTTCGTCGTTAAAAATGCAACCCCATATTTTCCCCTCCCCACTGATAGACCGGCTGTAAGCAATTTGGGGGAGCAGTTTCTACTGGCTTGGGAGGGCTTTGAGGCCTCTCTCTCTCTGATGTATGGAAACACCCACAGACTAATAAGCAGACTTGAAAAGTACAAGAAAATATTAAACACAAACATTCTTCATTATGCACACAGTGAAAACACACGCACACATACACACACACTGGTGAAACCCCTTGGGACATTTTGTGTCTGTGGCAAATTTCAAAGTAGTAAACATCAAATACAGACTGACTGCGACCTGTAGGAGAGGAGACCTTTAGCTGGCACATTAAATATTGATGTGGTAAAGTTATGCAGATTGTTTATTGACCGGCTTCAGAGAAGAAATGGGGGAAAGTAAGAAAGAGAAAATACTCCTAGTGTAATTAGTTTGATTTCTGAATACTGTTAAAAAGTACTTCCTCTTCCTGACAGTTGTAATTCCAAAATCAAACATGCAATTGAGAAAATAATTTAAAAATATGCTTAAGTAATGCTTCGGTTTGTACAGAACAGGGCCCATGACTGTAGACACAATTAGTCTGTAATACCTCAATCAACCACAATTAGGGCTGATTCAATGCAAACAGGACCCTCCCCTCTGTCACTTGAGTGTCTGTGACATTTGCCAGGTGGTGTTTGCCTTCTCCAAGTTTAGGTTATTATTAATCTAATGCCCTAGAAGTATCCTGTTTTTCTCAATGAAGACAATTAGGAGAATTTAAAAGTTGTTTCCGATTCGCATATATTTTGGCATTTAGAATATTTGTCGACATCCCAAATACTGTAGGCGTGTACACTTTATGCTGCATTCAATATATATTCTTTCTAAAGTTCATCGACTGTATATCAGCAAGCATTGCACTGCAATTGTTGATTGTTAGATTTAGGAAAGCAAATGCTGTCTTAGATGTGTTCACAGATGGACTTTACAGTGATGTGTGTGTTTTCAGGGATCATTATGTCGCTACCCAGTTACCCATCATTAACCTTGTGTACTCTGGGCATTAACTAATCGCTTTCTTTCTTCTGTCTGATTGTCAGAGCTCTGTCTCCTATAATGAAGGGGTAATTAATAACCAATTTGTATATATTGCATTATCAAACATTTTTAAAGCCGTAGGAGAACCAGGGACACGAAAGAGCTGGAGACAATCAGGTGGGTTTATAATAAAGGTTGAAATTGTATTGGTTTTCAATGTATGCAAAGACATGAAAGCAGTGGTATGTAAAATAGATACAGACTAGCGTTGCATGGTTGATGACGATATTACTTACATGTATTTATAATTGTTTTTACAAAAACTATTACCTTCATAAATTACATTTTGAGTCGGACAGATAATGAAGTCAGCTTCCTGTGAAAGACACATCCTACTGTCAAACAGCGCTGAGATGTAAATTAATCTTACAGTGTTTAATCATGCGGTAGAGTCTCCATTGCATCACATTCAGACTACCTGCTTTAGAGAGAAGCTTATTGGAGGACAGAAAAGGGTCTGGATGTCTGAAGACAGGCAGAAACACATGACATGATGACTCAAACTGCGTGCTTTGTAAACAGAGAAAGTATAAAATGCATTACTGACACTCTTTTCTCAGTAATAATCCCAGTTTCCTTATCTTCTCCTTTTCATGTTAATGTCCCATTCCCCCATGTCATTTGCAGTCATTGTGAAATCTCACATCTACCATTAGGCATGGTAGATGATGTTACGGAACAGATCCAATTTGCAATAAAGATTTACACTGTGCAGCAGGCTTACTGTGTGATACCTTGATGAATGAAATCGAATAAAAATCACTAAAACACACCCAGGTGAGTCACCTAAAATCAGATACTGGGCTGATATTGGCGCCTGGACTTCAATAGCCGGCACCGTTGCCAGCATTTCACCGTGTTGTAGTATGTCCTGACCTTCTGTTCATCCAGCAGCATGAGTGCATAGCTGGCAATGTGTCCAAGCTAGGCAGCTCCATGTGCAATGTCCCAATGAAGCTATAGCGCCAAAGATACACACAAAGTTGGCACGATGACAGGCACCTCACCTGGGTACCAAATTCCCTACAATGTAACCGCTTTATCCCGGAGAGCTGCAACAATAGATACAGAGGGATAAAGGGGAAGACAGTGATACAGTGCTTTTGCCTTAGGTGAGACACCTGTTACTGTCCTGACATGACAGAGGGAGATCAGAGAAGATGCTCAGGAGAATGGGCTTCTGCTTTGTGTGTGCATAGCTGAGCTCCTAACCCCTTCTTTTCTGTTATTCCGCATACACACAAAAACAGCCATGTAGATGTATGATCACACACACACTCCTCCAGCAAGTACAACTACACATACAACAGCACAGATGATCATAAGCTCGGGCAAAGGTCCTTTTCACATCTCTTCTAGTGTAAATCAATAGCTTTAAAACGGAGAGATATAACACTCCTCGTTTTCCCTCCTATCCTTTTCCATGATACAAGTGTTTATATGGATGTCAGCTACTTAAAATAACAGAAAAAACTAAATCCTGCTACAAAAACCCAACAGCTTGAGTGTGTAAATCAATGCTGGCTCGAGAGTATGCGAGAGTGGGCAGAAATTACATAGTGTCAGTTTACCTCCATGTTTAGGTTAGACAATCCCTCTGACACAACATACCGATATCTGCCAGACTGAGTGAAAAGTACACACAGAGAAAATGTAATTAGTGCCTGTTTTCCAGCGTTGTCAATGTATGAATGGATGTTGTGATGGGCATATTTGTTCTTACCTACAGGGGACAAGCTGCAAAAGAAACAATGGAGAGAGTGGGGGAGAGAAAGCACATGTTTGTGGCTGAGTGCATGTAGGAGGAGGGGATTAGCCTGATTGGCATGCAGGTGGAGTACTGCCTTCTTTGAATGCAGCAATATTTCCGCAGCAACCCTCTGACAAGCAGGTGCCACTCAATCACGGGAGCCCCATTCAAACACTTTCATCAAAGCACAGATGGTGCAGGACAGAATAACGATTCCACCGCCCTTATCCTTCCCAAATCCACACAAGCAAACACATAAACAATATTTCCTTTAATAGAGAAGGCAGCTCACATCCAGCTTGGTAAAACAGTAAACTGCTTTAGCTGAAGTTGATAATGAGACAACAGAAAGAGAACATTAATGATGCGTGTGTGTCTTTTCAGCAATTCATGCTAACATGACAGCTTACACTGCAATACACTAAGCACCAGCAGCTGATCTCTATGCTGCTGTTGCATTGGGCCTTCAGGGGAGATTTTTTCGACTTTCCCACCCTGCACTCACACTCAATATGGTGACACCGAGTGTGTCAGTCGGGCACAGCCATCAAGCTACAGATAATTGTGTGGCCCCATGGAGAGCCGGCACATGGAGTTTTTAAATTGCCTTCAGCTATAAGCAAACCACAGCACTGTCAAACCTAAAATGACAGAAAAGCAGAGAAGAAGAGTGAAGACACAGAGTGTGCTGCCTTGAGGGAATGATATAACCTTTCTGAACAGGCTCTTTGTTGAAAAGTAATTGAGGGATTTTGGAACCAAAGCAGGGGTTTCTGATGTAGACACAGCAGGAAAATATGGTTGACAAAATCACCTCTGCTTTGACAATCAATGCGTTCCAATAATAGGATAACACACAAAACCCGTTTCACAGTGACTTATGTCCAAGATGTGCAAATGTTATCTTGTATTTTCTCACATTTGAATGGAAACCAATAGAAGTGACAATTGGATCAGTCGATTTTCTAAAAACTGCGACAGCAAAATACATTTCTAACTGACGCCTATCTAGCCAATCTGACAGAATCTAACACCTCTAGATGTCCTTTCATCCAGTTTATGATTATCACTCTTTTCATCCTTTCACTTGTTTGCTCTTCAATCTGTGCCCCCGACCACGAGGTGACACCTGACCCTGTTGGTCCCCGAGGTTAATGCAAAGCCTAATGACTTAGGAAAGTGACAGAACAATTTCGACCTGAAAGAAAGAAGCGGTGGCGGTAATTGAAATATCTTAAACTACAGAGGATCAGCTAAATAGAGTAAAGGGAATTTAACACAGCACTCCTTTACAATCTTAGGGAGAGATCCCATCTACACCTCTGTAAACAACCAGCTGTGACGCAGTATTTAATGATAGCAATGCTAGAGCAGGCTATGGGAGTCTTAATGAAAATCAATGCATCGTAAACCATGCGGTCTGCTTCACTGATCAGATTACCTTTCCAAACAACTATAACAGAACACTCAAATAAGCTTGAATTACAATGTTGCCTACACTGTATATAGCTGTTGATAACTGGATATCATAGCTTTAGGTTGTGTTTCAAGGCTTTTAAGTAGACTGACAGTCTAACTAAGGAATTAAAAAATAGTGCTTTGTCTTATGGTAATACCATATATACTGTATATGTTAATAATACATTGATAGAGGCCCCTGGTCATAAGTTTCACAATAATAGAATATTTTGTCAATGTTACCCAGCCTTACTTTATTTTTTCTATAACAATTGCCATTTCAAATGAAGTATTTCTTGATGGGAAAGGATTCATTGTCTTGTCATGGAGTAAGTGCTTTAGTTTATAGTCCAGCCAGCAGTTCTGATCCGGAGGGGCTCGCAGGAACATGCTGACACAATTGTTTCCATTTATTTGAAAATGAGAGGAGAGTGCCTTGCAGTTTTATGATCTTATCCCACTTGGCGAGATTTCTGTCACTCCTGGTATGTCTAACGCCCAGGGCATGGAAAACAGAAAATATACTCCCTCTCTACGGCTCTACATCTATCTACACACAAAAATATTTGTCTGCACACTAAAATATTTGTGCGTGGGTGCCTGAAACCCCTGAGTGGTTGCCCTTTGCTTAAAAAAAAACAGCGAAGCTTGTGTACTGCTGTACCTGTCATCTCCCTCCGCTTTGCCTCTCTGTGGTTAGCTCTTCCTGGATTCCTCCCTCCTGGACTGAACGTTCTGCTGTGTGGAGTGAGTCAGCAGATCAGAGGAGAAGGCTTCAGGTGGAGAGCTGTCTGTGTTCAGAGCCCAACCTTGGCTCCATGATGAGTGACCTGTAAAGAGGAGGAGACAGTCAGAGACACTTTCACCCTCCAGCAGTGGACAACAGACGGACCGGCGCACTGTGTGTTAGCAACAAGTGAGCAATGGCTGTCAAAATAGTGAGTCCCTGTAACATCGAGCATTATAATAGCACTTTTTGTGAAATTTGAGCAAATGAATGACATTTGCATATATCCGTAAAAAAAGAGCACACATTTTAAGAAGTACAACATTTTCCAGACATTAAAGGTTCAATTTGTTGTAGAGGGTTGGTAGAGAAAATGGCACTAATTTAGGGGTGCACCGAATGGGAAATTCTTGGCCGAAACCGATACCGAAAATAGGAAACAGTTGGCCGAAAACCGAATGCCGAAAGGCCGAAAATGATTAATAGAAATATATATATATAATGTATACATTTTTTACCAATGTTGTTCAGCTACCTGATTATGGAAATAGACATGATTATGGCAAAACTTAACTTAAATAATAATCACTATTATGGGTCCATAAAACATTTATTCAGCACTTTTGAATGCATACAGTACATTTATATATGTCATGTATTATTGCTAAAAAACATTATATCGCAGTCTTAGTGTCGCCAACTCGTTTCTAATATGCAAAGACAACAAATGCGTCTATGATGTATTTTCGATCAGACGAGATCTCTCTCCCCCGTCTGTGTGCGAGGGGGCGAGGCAGTTTACACACACGCAGCTGCTACATGCAGCGGAGCACACTGCGGAGATGGCGGAGAGAACGCGCTCCGAGGTGTGGTTAAACTTTACCCGTCTCGATGTGGAGAATACTTGTTACCATAAGTGCAATAAGAGTTTAGCATGTAAGCAAGAGCAATTTGTCTAAACATTTAGCAAAAGTGCACCGCATGCAGACTGAGGAATGTACCGGGTTCCACTGTCTTTCTAGCAGCTCTGTAGCCCCATCCAGGAGTAACGTTTCCACGTCAGGTGTTATGTATGCTAGCAGCAACACACGGAGTTAACTACATTATACAAACATGGGTTAATGATTAGAGGAAACTGAGTTATTTAGTTTGTTAAAATTTCAGCTATTCTGTTTACAGTCTGTCATCAGATTATTTAATACGATTTGTTAAAGGCTCAGGGCAATCTCGATGACAAAGGTCAATGTTTCTCCCCCCCCCCCCCTGTGAGCCAGCCGCGAGCATGGTCGCCGCGTCTTTATTACGTCATCACAACAACACGTTAGGTTACCAACGTAAGCCTGTTCTGACATTCGGTGATATTTTTTCGGTGCTAAAACCCTTTCGGCCGAAAGCCGAAAGGGCCTTTTTAACCATTTTCGGCCGATAATTTTCGGTGGCCGAATATTCGGTGCATCCCTACACTAATTGCTAGCTGTGTAATCCTTCCAGTTCACTGAATATGTGCTGCCTCTGGGTCTACTGCACTCTATACCATCAACGTTGTGTAAAATCACTGCCTGTGCTCCTTCAATTCGTGACAGCTCCAGACCTTGTCTCACCTCTCCACATACCTATCCCTAAATAACAGTAGCCAAAATATACACACTCCACACAATATATTCAGAAGGAGGACGACGGTTAATGTAATCTGTGCTGGCAGTTAATCAAAACTTCCTGCATGTAATCATCACACTGGAGGAGAGGAGGGGTTTTAAGGTGAACACATTAAAGTCTCTTCTGCGTTTCTCACTTACAGAGATAATAAGACAGCCATCACAAGAAAAAAGTAAAAAGGAATTAAATTATCCGTTATACAACAATATAGTTAAGATGATTAAATATTGACTGGAATACTGATTAGATTTCAGCTTTAGGTTTTATGAATCAGAAGGCAAGGCAAGTTTATTTATATAGCACCTTTCAACACAAGGCAATTCAAAGTGCTTTACAAAAAATGAAAGACATTAAGAAAATGGTCATTAAAAAGAAAAGATAATAAAAGAAACATTAAAAGAAAAAATAACATGGATAAAAGTTACAGTGCAGTTTAAGATATGAATAGTTCAATTAAAAGCAGCGGCAAAAAGAAAAGTCTTTAGTATGGATTTAAAAGTAGTCAGAGTTGCAGCGGACCTGCAGGTTTCTGGGAGCTTGTTCCAGATATTTGGAACATAATAACTAAACGCTGCTTCACCAGAAGTATTTTATTCGTCCCGCAGCGGAACATTGTTGCTACATACCTGCCATCAAAAGTTTTTCTTGCAAATAAAAGGAAACTGAAAAGCGACAAAAAGGTTGTTTTCCGTGAACTTGGGCGTTTTAATCCAAAGAAGAGATAAAAAACATTGAATCTTGGTTTACCCTGTTATCAAACACGCTTTGGGTGACAGGTAGACTCAAAGTCATCTTTGTATTTGGCGTTTTACACCAAACACAAACAGCATTGGTATGTCCAAGACTACAAAACAATAATATAAATTAGAATAGATATAACAGAAGCAAAGAAATTCTAATTTATAGAGTGAGTATTTCTGTTAATTAATGTCTTTTTTTAGCTGATAACTACACCACAAACAGTCAGATTTAACATTGCACCTCTGCTGGACGACCCATAAGTTTGATCTATGAATACTGAAGGTTTGACAAGATAAATCAAAGGACAAATGAAAATGTGCCTTAGTTTATCAAATATCCTATATCAAAGGCTATGTTGAAGATATTTGATTTTCCACATTAAGCCAGATGTACAGATTTCCATGAAACCCATGAGACACCAGGCTATGAATCGCTACTTCGCCACTAACACAATAATCATTTAGTACCGCGAGTGACGGTTCTGCTTTGTAACAAAAATGTATGCGTCTGTTTATCCTCCATCTGTGATGGCATCTGTTTCATATTGTGCTCTCCCTATCTCCCTCTCTCTCTCTCTCTCTGTGTACCAGTGTTTGGCATCAACACATTTCAAATGTTATTTTTGGCGAAACACAACACTAGAGTAAGGGAGGCTAATTCTGTATGGAAGATTTGCTTAGTGTGGTGTCTGCCAATTTTATGTGACACATTGTAATTATTTTTTATTACAACTGGCAAGTGAGGCAGTCCGTCAGATAGATGTCATCAAGAATAAATACCTGTCCTTTTACTCTCATTATTGTTTGCCTTTATCAAAAGAAAAGAAAGGGGAGCTTTGCATCTGTCAGTGTCAGGTTGAAGTGCATATAACAATCACTTGTGCTAAAAGCCAGGGTCAATGTGAACCGTATGTCTTCCATGTTCCATCTTCCACAAGGTCGGGATCCTGTCAAGTTCAATGACCCCGGTCAAGAGTCAATATTATGGTCAAAGGGAACAGTGTGTTTTGGATGGATGTCCATCTGTGAGCTGGCCAGAAGGGTCACGGACACTTTAATTTGATAGCAACAGTGTGCTTCCCTATGTGCAGCTTTCATACTACTACTCATCTTTGATTGCAGTGTGCTAGGTCATGCAGTGATACATTGCAATCCAAGACATAAAACTGTCAAATCAAGCCCACACAACTACTGTGTAGAAGTGTTTTTATCTCTTTTGCTTTTAAATGTCACCATGATTACATTTTAAAATTCACATTTATTTAAAAGGGGATCCTGTTTTTTTTATGATTTACATATTTTCTCGGGTAAGATCCGCTCTTACATCTGTGTATTCAAACATGAACAAGAAAACTATCATTGTGTCTGATATGCTGGAAACCCTTTACATACATTTTGCCTTTAAGCATGGTCCAGATTGAAGAGCAATGGAGCCTAAGAAATCAAAAGGGGTTCCAGCCATGCTAAAAGAATATGAAGTGGGTTTCACCACACACCATTTCACACACACTGGACCCAGAGCAGCCGGAGAATATCAGAGGCATGTGCTGTTAAATAAACCTACATGCATTATACAGCCTTAACCCTCACTCCATACAGGGGGGGGGGTGCACTGTGCCAACCATGAAATTAACTATTTCTGAGACATATCAGCTGCAAGAAACCAAAGCAGCTCCTCATACCTGTGTGCTGCACACCCAGTTGAGTTCAACCACAATGTACACGTGCAGAACATTGAAAAGGTAGTAAAGACAATACTATTGTATTTACTAATAGTAAGTAAGTGAACTAGACTATGAACAAAAAAACTACAATAAGACAAAGAACGTTTAAGAAATGGTTTGACATTTTGTGAAACCAATTCTGCAATTTGTTGACATGTTCATTCATGGTCATTCAGTCAATATCGTTTGCCCATTTAACACAATCATTTATATTAAAATCTACTCGCCCTTCCAGGCATTTCAAGAATACAAAAAGAGAATAGCCTGTCCACCTTAAAAAGGTAAGCTCACATAAGTGAGGCTGGCCCATTGTTTTCACTAAATATCATATTGATATTCCCCATACAGAAATTAGTAGTATCAAATTCTGGCCAAAATAGCACGTCTGTATATTTCTCTGAACATCAAGCATTCACCCTCCCTTATTTTTGGAAAGAGCCCGTACTGACTTACTGATCTCAAATAATTTTGACATGTTGAAATTGAGAGTCTGAGAAAAGCATGGACGTTTTTTTAATCCAAGATGTGGGTCAAACGAAGGCCACATCATTGCAAACTCATGAATGGATCCTCCAATTTAAATAGAGTCACACAGGAATTACACAGGAACGTTCCCGTAAAGCAGAGGAAGTGATAGGAAGGAGTCAGGCTCAGTGATAAGAGGGAGGCGTATTTGCTCAGCCTTCCTCTCATCTGCACTCAGCAGGCCCTGGTGTGTGTTGGTGTCGCAGCACTCAATATCATTACAGACTAAAGAGATGTGAAGAGGTCACTTTTACTATGCAAAGCTATAAACCTACTTTATGGAGACTTTCATGAGGCTACCCTGTCACTGTTTATCTGCTTAGCAGCCGACAGACCACAGCTCCACCACGACCTCTGACCTCTCTCATATTTGCCATTAGGAACTCTTTTCATCAAATTTCAAAGTCCAGCTGTAATCCAGGAAGTTAAAAGCCTTTGAAGTCTGGCCTGATTAACACATAATAACTCAATTTTCCTTTTAAACTAATCGTACTCCAATAGCATAAAACAGCTGCACTCTAGTCATATTCGCACCAAATGGACTGGCTTTATGTGACAGTATTACGAAAAGAGCTACTCATTCATGTGTGAATGTATAGAGCCCGTTGCAATGGTGTTATTGGTTACAAAGGTGACTAATGAGCATGAGGTGAGAAGTGAAACTTGTCATTAGAGTGAAGAATATGTGTGAAAGGAAGCGGGAATGGTGATTGAAACTGCCAAGTAAAACCTGAGCTATGGGGTTGTGATTAAACTGAAAGGACAGACATTATGGCCTTCCTATCATCTAACACCTTGATTGCGAGCCTGCCATATCCCTGTCACACCGACTGCTTCATCAAAAGTCTTTGTCTGCTTGTTGGCTCGAGTACCCCATTTTATCCAGGACCCTTCCCTGGAGACCACATAGGACAGGAAAACTGGTTGGTAAAAAAATGACCTCAAGTGTTATATTTATAAGAGGATTGGAGTTATTCCCTGACTGTGTGAGCTAAAGTTTTCTCCAAATTCCTCCTAGCTCTTCAGATTAAAAACTATTCTCATACATGATTTAATGCAGCCACAGATATTGAATTAGTTGTTAAAGTAAATCAAACCTTTATCTCATAACTGATAATGCAATTGAAACACCTGGTTTGCAAGTTTTAAAAGATGATATTGTTGGTAGCTATGCTACCAGCGTGGCTTTATGGATGGTCAGTTGGTGGATGCACTGCCATGAAATTGCGTACAAACCCTGACTATTCATCCAGCGCTAACTTATAGAGGTACATTTGTTGCCATATCATTTTGCTGTTGTGAACTAACTGTCTTAAACTGTCGCTAAATAGCAAGTACAAATATCTTTCCAACAGCATTATAGGCCTGCAGAGAAAAGGGGTGAACCATTAAGAAAAATTACAGTTTTGGTGAAGTATTCTTTTAAAATGGAGTTTAAAAGCCAATTTTAAATTGAGTCAAGCAGCAAATTATGTCCAAATCGCCTTTCCTCTGAGTGGTTTCTATGTAAAGCCTCACAACTTGGTAAAGGGTTATTGGGTGCCACATCAAAATGACAAAAATAATTATGGTAAGGGCTATTTCGTCAGTATAAAACAGCATTTTGAATAGAGAGCCCACAGAGGTGGACTGTGTGTGATGGGGCAGTTCTTGTATTTCCCTCCATTCTCTTAAAATAATAGAGTAACAGCTTCTTTGAACATTTTAGGGCATAACTTATTGTAGACGTTTGGTCTATATCTTCATTGTCTTTATCGACAGTGCTCATGAAGCTCAGACACCCCATTCTGGTCCCCTCCCGGGAGGTCTGGCCCCCCCGGTGACCCCGGTGTACCCCGTCAGACTAAACAATGATGCTGGGTCATCTCCTTGTGGCCCAAGACAGATGGCTGGCTTCTCTCTGCGGTCGCCACCATGGCCAAGGTCATCTCCCCTGCTCTCAGTGCACCTGCACCCCAACACTCCCATCATCATCATCATCATCATCATCATCATCATCATCATCATCATCATCATCATCATCATCATCATCATCATCATCATCATCATCCTCGTCATCTGTATTCCTGCTACACCTAGCACACAGCACTGCGCAAACCCTTCCCCCTCCCATGTTAACACAGGAGAAGTTGTATTAGTACAACAGTGCAAATACACGGCAACTCTGATTGAAGAACATTTCACTGGAAAACATCTTTAAAGAGTAGATCAGATGTTAGATATATTTTATTACTGAAGAACTGTTCTGTTTTCACTAATGAAAACATGATGCAAGCTTGTCAAAAGCAGACAACGAAATGGGGAAAAAACAACAAAAACAGAGTGAAATGACGACAAATGCCTCCCTTGCATTATCCCGAATCAATGGGCACCTGTGTCATTCCACCAAATGCTCCACAGCCGACCAGTGGAGAGGGGGAGTGGTATTGACGAGAGGCTGTGATCCATGAGAGAGGCTACCTGTCACCCCCCACAGCAGTCCCTCCCTCACACATTCAATACTGCAAACCATCAGATCAATGTCCAGGGACGCAGTCCCCCCCCCCCCCCCCAGCAAAACTAATTATCTGAGCATTTTATACTGCCAAGTCCTCTCCATGCTTTGTTTATGCAGACTGCAATTAGTGAAATAGTCAATAAAAAACACTGGGGGAGGTAACATGAGGAAGAACAATGGCAGGAGGTGAGAGGTGGGGTCTCAGGAAAGCTGCCCCTGCATAGACAGCACCAGCAGGCAAGAGCAGGCAGAAGGTTTGGTGGCAGGGATGAATGTGTATGAGGCCAGT
This sequence comes from Gymnodraco acuticeps, assembly GCF_902827175.1. Taxonomy (NCBI): domain Eukaryota; kingdom Metazoa; phylum Chordata; class Actinopteri; order Perciformes; family Bathydraconidae; genus Gymnodraco; species Gymnodraco acuticeps. Next base: position 6,553,450 of record NW_022990295.1, on the reverse strand, counting down.
CTGTACACTGGGAATCTTTCATGCTAAATCTCCAACACGGACTGTTCCTGTGAGTTTCTCACGAGTCCGAGTGAGGTGCCAAAGTACTTCGTTCTGTAGCATCAATTCCCCAGAAGTGTGATGCTGCTGGGTCTTTATATCACTTCAGCACGCACAATTAAGTTGCTGTGAATATTTATGACTGGGTTAAATGACATCCTTCTCAGTCCCCCAGGTGTCACAAAAGTGGCTGTAATCAGAATTCAGGAGTCTCCTGCTCTCCGTCGATAGTCTACCCGTCTACTGAGAGCTGTAAAAAGCAGAGCCCCTCTCCCCATCTAAAGGTCTGGTTAAGTAGCAGAAAGCTACATTACTGCGGCAGTTCAGGATCTAATACGCTATTGCCATCATTAATATACACGCACGTCTAGATTTTTAAGTTTTCTTGAAATGATTAGGCTATTAAACAGATGGTGAGGATAAAATAAATTGTTGATACAATGGCATCCTTAGAGATTTGATGAACACATTTTTAATTGAAGGCTTTATTTTCTACCAAATAAAATATCATGGCCACACTTTAAAGTGACAAAAGATAACTTTTTTACATTTCCCCTCAGGCGTTTTTAAGTGGTAGCCCTACTTTTGTTCACAACTGTCGCAAAGTAAACCACATCTCTCTCCATTATCCTCAGAGGCTGTACTAACGACAATTAGGCAACTTATTCAGACTTACAGGGCTTGCATATGTATCATTTACACAGTTAGCAGTAAATAAGCATTCAATAAACTGTTTTACAACATACTACAATAAAAGACGTTATAGTTGTTGAAAAATAAATACAACACATATCTGCTGACAACCACATTTTAGAGTGTCTACCATTTATTGAATTTGCATATACTGCTTTGCGATTGTGTGTGTGTGTGTGTGTGTTTATGGATGTGTTATTATTAATGCATTTCTGCTTGAGTGCAACACAGCAGGGGAGCGAGAGGAAACATATTTAAATTAGACTTTTTTTCCACAGGCATATAATGATTGTCTCTGTCACGGCAGGTCCAAGGCCTGCCATCTGTCAATAGAGCTATTTTGAGTCAGTTTGAGAGCTTGCCAATGTGGCTGAAATGTTTCTAATAAGGTATACACAGGTATACAGATTATTACAGTTATCTGATAGTTTGTTAATGGCAACACCGTTACTGTACTATGTGACAGAGTACAAAGATTTCCATGTTCACAGTAGAGTAGTTAGAGTTTCATTTTCCTCCAGGGAGCTGCCAAGCCTGGGCGAGTCGCTTGTAAAACCTGAAGACCTACACATTGCATGTCCATGTTCAGCCTTATCTTTAATTTAATTAAAACCTGGCTTTCCTTCAGCTGAGAGTGGAATTCCTTCTGGTATAATTATACTGGCCTAACGTGTGTACTGTGTTTGGACGCTAGCAGATGATCTATTCAGAGAACATTGATCCTAACAAAGGGCATGAATCATCACAATGATGACAAAATAGATAATACTGCTTCTTCTTACATGATGTTCTAGCACGGTAGCAGCATGACTTTAATCAGTCAGCAGGTCCACCTCTTCCATCCAGACTGAATTATCTCAATATATCTGGATCAATTATATTACAGTTTACACAGATATTAATGATCCCAAAAGGATTCATCAAACAGAGATCACCTGATGTTGTATCCAGGACTACCATGAGGTTGACATTTAGTTTACCAACTTCAGGTTTTTTCACAAAATTGTTGAGCAGGCTAAAACAGAGTTTACTGTAATCCTAGAAAGCAGCACAAAAGCATAGCTAAAATATTTGTTCTTGAAATGTTACCTTTCCGAACACTGACGGATCATTTTGGACGATTAGTGCATTGCCTGTTCAAAACGTGCCTCTTCAGAACTAATCTTTTAGTTTTCCCGTTTTTAATTGTTTCCTTTAAAGGGAGTAAACAGTGGGTAGCTAACTGACTAACTTCCATTGCCCTACAGGTATGCATGCAATTAGAAAAGCCTCTATTTGGTTTTATTCCCTGCAGCCATTCTGCTAAAGGCAAGAGAGTGGTGGTGCCTTTTAATCAGCAGCGATGTAGGAAGCAACCATGTGTGACCAAAGCCCCGCAGACAATCTAAAATCAGTCAAGTAAAATAAAGTTAGCCCCGTACTCTCACAATATCTGCTTTCATTCTCTTGCCTTCTCCCATTTCTTAGCCTTTCTTCAATTGCTCTGTGGCATTAGGTTGGAACTCTAGCTTCAGAGTTATCTCCAGACAGCAGCCACGGCTGCTCAGTGTAGAAAACAAGATCCGTCTCAGACGCAGCCTCTGAACGGAGCTTATCAAATGCCAGGTATGCCTCAAATAGGTTCAAACCTTTCTTTTTTTTTCAAAACACCATTCAAGTACATTACACATCTGTGAGCCACTATCTTCTCATCCATCCATTTATCCTTGCTGATTCACATTCAGGATCATTGGAGCTGGAGCTTTTCCCAGCACAAACTGGGTGAAAGCAGTGAAATACCGTGGTCAGGTCCCTCCACCATCACAGGGTGTGTTGTATTTTTCTTTTGTTAATTTGTTAATAAAAGCAGTGCTGTGTCTTAGAATTCACCCTCTCAAGTTATGTTCCCCAGAACAGATCACATTAAGAGTCAGGGGATTTTTTTCTATAATTTGTTTTGGAACCAAAACAAAGGGTTCCCCAGCTCAAACAGTTTCCTGACATCCTCGGTGCAACAGAAGAAAGCGTCCTCCTCCCCTTATCATAACGGAAGACGCTCTTTGTTCTGAACATAGTGGTGAGAATCTTTGACAGCATCAAAGAGTTGCAGAGCTTTCTCTAACGTAGCGCTAATGAGAGACGACCATCCTGCACGAGAGTGATTACAGCAGCTTCATTAAGGGGTGAGCTGATATTGTGCGCTCAGCTCTGGAGCGGCTGCCTTTGGGAGCTTGTCTCCGACTCTGAACTCACATTCAGGGAAGATCAGGTCTGTCAGCAGTGAGTGACTGGGTAAAGCACTCCTCTGATGACGTTTGATCTTGTGAAAGAACAATAATGAGTGGTTTCTATTGTACACAAATCTTAAGAAGATATGGCAAGCATGTTGAAAGAACACAACACGTGAAAGCAGTCTCCAACTTAGGCTGACAGAAACTTCCCTACTGCAGATTCTCCTCGGGGTGAAGGGAGCCTGTGTATGCAGCCGAGCTGTTTATCATTGCCTCAAGAGCTATTCAATCACAACAGAGAGGAAGGGGGGAAACAAAGGGGACTCCATTAGTATTACATGTCAGAAAATATAAACTCAACAAATCACCAGAAACCAACTGAGAGCAAGAAAAAGGGCGTTTTAGAACAACTTGACCCTGAGTTTCCTTCCTTCACCGAGGGACAGCAGTAAGAGTTTATTTCCAGCGCAGTGTTCAGCAGCCATGCATCACAGCATCAGACTGCTGTATTTACAGCCGGGCCACCTGCACTGATATCGTTATGGATTATTCTGTCAAATCGGTTCAGGTAATTTATTGTTGTTTATGATTAGATTAATTGCTTGACCTTTTTCATGACTGTTTGTATTCTGGTTTGGTGTGTGTAAAAAAAAAGATGAATGCTGGACATATTAATTTAGCAAAATGGTGTATTATCTACAAATGTCATTACATAAAATGAGAAATAGAATCTATAAAATGTGGATACCCACTAACCAGATGTGTAGTCAGCTGATCACTGACCCATATTTCCTGCAATACTGGCTTTCAGCACATTCAGTTAGGGACAAAAGCTCTGACTCCACCTTTGATATACAAACCACTATCTCCTCCCCCTCCTTTTACTCTTAATGGGGGTGAGTGATTCAAGCCTCCCTCATCCCATCTTTCTATAATGATTTGAGTTGCATTAGGTCTCCCATTGAAATTAGCAATGTTTTATGTTAATTCCTTTTGAAAACCCTGTTGCTGAGGGAGATAATTATCTTGATTATTCTGGCTCTCGCAGCAGAGATGCATAGGGCACAGCCTACCGTTTGCTCGGGGCCGTTCTTACCCACAAGTGGAAATAATTGAAATGTGGCAGATGTTTAATTATTGCTATTTCAAACACAGTAGATCGTAATGAGGAGTGTATCATTCTTACATTACCAAGTATGATGATCACATTTTTCATACAGGCTGAGAAGTAATTTTCTTAGTGATTTAAATACAGAACTAGTGAAATGTTTATCAAGTTCATGATTTATCACACGGAGGGAAACCCTTACTAAATGTAATCATGCTGCAGAGCTAAAAAGTGATTATATTCGTCCTATTATAAAAACATCCGGAACTGAGACTACAATAGCAATTCAGGAAAAAACATACAGTACAGCTTTAGAACAAATGTAAAAAAAAAACGAATGTAACAGCAGACAAGAGTAGGAAACTCACAACATCATATAAGGTGATTTATGATATGTGCAATACCCAGGCAACATGATGGATCTGTGGCCGGTTTGAAAAGACTTTCCAGGAGAACACCAAAGGAAACGTGCTGGCCTGCTATGATCTGGAATTCTCTCAATAACAAGGATAGGCACAAGGGCACAGGTCTCAAAGGACAATATCTATTATTCATCTGAAGATCTTATGAATTAACAATGATAATCTCACCATATATGTTTTACATCGTAAACAGGAAAAACACTATTATCACTAATACTGCTATTTTGTTGCACAATTGAAAAACTAAACTAACAAGTAGATGCTGCACAGAAGCAATATTAATATTTTATTGAAATGAAAAAAAGGGAAAATCAAGTCAGTCATCTAAAATGAGGGATTCATTTGTAAAATTGAATATAATTACAAGTGGCGGTCATTTTAAATGACACACACCATGAAAAGCCCAAACACAACAGTTAATCAACTAGGGATGTGAAGAGACTTCCCTATAGCAGTATTTCTGTCCCGAGTCATTTCAAAAGTTGTAAAACTTGACAGTCCTTGATATTTGCTACTATGTACCGTAGTGTTCTCTATCAGGGCTCATCGTCCTGGGGACACATTGTTTTATGGACGCAGTAAACTCATTATAGACGCGTCCAGGGAACACGTGTTTTTCCTTGAAAATGCTACATGAACAACCCTTCTTATCGTTTAAGACCAGGAAATAATTGCCATTGATACACCTTTATACCCTACGTCCCTAAGACATGCTCATCTTCATAATGATTAGCATTAAACGACCCAACAACGGTGTCCATCTGTCTTTGTGCTTGTGAGGGCATATGTCTCTCACCCTATGGTCCACCTCTCACCCTATGAGCCTCCCACCTCTGAAGCAGGTCTTTTAATTAAAACATTGTAGTCGGACTGTACCATGTCTGTAAAACCCCCTCTTTTTATTATAGGAGCAGGTCGAGCGCAGCATCGAGCTGAAGTGGATGCACAGGGCCTGCTGAGGCGGAGATGTAATAAGAGTAGACGTGATACAAGTACCTCACGGCAGGGTGGTGTGAGGACATGGAGGTACGGCTGTGGTCCAGCTGTCTGTGTAATAAACAGGATATTTGAAAAAATTGCTAAAGCTCAATATTGAACTAATTATAAAAGCCCACAGTGACAAGTGCAGAATGTGATTTAAGGCAAATCTAAATTATAAGAAGAAAATCCAATTCATTTCTGTAGAAATTGTCAGCGCTTTTGGATCTTCAGCCATGAACAGGCAGAACAATTACAATATCCATCATGTTTTATTGACATCTCAAACAGAGAGCGACAGCCCCACGTAAAGTCAGACTGGCATGCCCTGCGGCTCTCTGCTCCTCCAGAGGGGGAGCGCCCTGAATCAGCCACAGAAACAATCTTAGTGCACATCTCACCACTACTGCCGTACAATTGTATAACAAGCTTTTTATGTAGTTGTTACGTTATAGAATTAGAATAATTAATTGTAAATGGGACTGTAATTTAAGGTCCAATTAAACAAGCCCAATTAAATTCTATAACCTGGTTAATTGTAAAAGGTAACTGAAGAAACAATCTCTCTTACACTCCAAAATAAAAATCTGTGACATTGAGTTAGTCAACTGGATGATCATCATCATCCCGATGTTAGAGTAGTTGCTGTGGTTAAAGTAAGAGATGTATTTGTGGTGGAAAAAGATTGACATTTGCATGAAATTGCTCAAAAGCAAATTATGCAGATAACTTGCACATACAGTTTGTGTAGGTGTTACACAGAAAGTGCAAATGGGACACGGTCTGTGCGCAGGTTGTTCCCTGGAGAATGCAATTACAGACCAATTTACAGCCCCTCATTTTTCTATGCTGCATTTATCTTTAGCAAAGTGTCCTTGTGTTGAAATGAAGCATGGCAATGGTCTGTGTTTATGAACACTATCAAAACACACCGGAATTGTCTGCCATATGCTCCACCATGCTCAGGTTGCCCATCAAAATGACTTCAAATTAGAAGAAATGCATCCCCCGTGTTCCTATCTGATTTTGGCGTTCACTCTAAGTCCACTTACTTTGAACAGATCACAGCTAATTGGTGTGTTGCCAGGATGGCTGCCACATTGCTGGAGAATCTCATTTCTTGAATGTCTACAAGACATGCTTCTGTTAGGTTGTTAACATGCACGCACAATACTACGTTCAACACTGAGGCTCGTGGAATTGTTTTCCACTAATGCTTCTTTGGATGAGTAACTGAAGAGCGCAGGTAAATCTCCCAAAGAGGTAATATGTCTACAAACACCATTTAACAATGCCTGATGAATATTCATTCCTAGTTCTCTTGGCCAGGCAGGAAATCCCCATCAGCCATTTTTCACAAAGTATAGCATACAATTATTCCACTTCTAAAATGGAGATCTAACACCCAGTCTTGTCTGATGCCCCCCAGCTTTTAATTAACTAAATTACTGCATACTTCTCCCCCCATTGATTACTGCTATGGGGATTGATTATTTCCACACAAGCACAGAACTGCTGCAGGTGTAAGAATAGTTATAATGAGAAGAAGTGTATAAATTGGAGGAAATCACGACAAAATGAAAGTAAAATATAGACATTGTGCAGTCTCCAGATTTCCTCCTGCTGTTTGACCTCATTTGCAAATGAAAGGTATGACAGTTTTTGCTAGTTTGGGAATAAATGTCCTCCAAGCACAGATAGAGGACAGATGTATAACCACAGTGTTAGCCCTGGATCAGTGTAGGGCGGCTCAGCACACAGATTACCCCTTTATGATTGCTGCGATGGGCAGGGAACCACTTACCCCAGTTATGCTGCTATTTTGTTTGTCACGTGAGCTAGCAAAGTTGCATCTAAGGTCCTTTATAGAGATGGACATTTGAACCAGAGCGAAATGTTGAGGTTAAATTGAAAAAGACTGGATGGAAAAATACAGGCAATGTTTTGTCTCAGAGTCCAGAGGGAGTATCAGCTTGGGAACTTATAGTGTGGACGTGATCATTCAGCAGCACATACTCTGGTCTGGAATACTGATCAGACTAGTTCTTGTTTCAGCATCAGCTCAAGGTCCTTTACAATTAGAACTAGCATTACTGGGAGCAGAGTAATAGATCTCAGCCTTCAACCACACCCTAATTGAAAGGTCAAACTCTGCTTGCTGTTACAGACTTCAAGGAAAACAAATGCCAAGAAGACATATCATACTTTATCTTAATAATACAGAAAATACAACACCTACTCCTATGAAGTGCACAGTACTGACTTCCTCACACAATATGAGGGAAAGAAAGACACTTCCTTTGAGTGAGCTGCTCTCTGAATCAGTGTAACCACATAATAACCCCAATACATAGTGGATGTTAAGCTCAAATAACTTTATTTAAAACTTGTTGGCCAATTAAATACACACTTGTGTGCACATACACCCCTTTTCCACCTGCAAAACACCCATGTGCTGTGCACCTACAGTACTGACTGCTTCTCTCGTGCTTCAGAGGACACATCAGCTGGTGACACATCCAGAGGCATGCTGACCGTTCATTTCTTCATTCAACTGAGTACATTTTGCAGCTGTATGCATATGCCACCTTTTGTGACATTTAGAAGAAATTATTTGCAATCTGTCCACCACACTGACATTCAACAACATGGGCATCATGTTATGATCGAATCACTCTCCATTTCCCCCCTCTCTGCCCCCCTTCCTCCCCCTCTTGGAGATACGGTGCAGGCTGCCACAGCCCTGCTGTCAGACTGGCATGGCAGCATCTCTCTCCTCTCTCAGCCCATGGGGCACAGCTGACAACACAGGATCCTCAGAGCCAGACAGCCAGCTCCAGCACAGCAAGAGAGCCTTCAGCTAGTACTGACATATTCCAGGGCCCATTTTAACAGATGGAGTTTTTACAGGTACCGTTTGGGGTAAAATACCTCGCTTGAGGGTACAGCATCTGGTCCATCACAAATTGGATGGTGTACCTCGCTTCCACCCCCCCACCTTCCAACTCACATCTTCAACCCCTATCACCTCATTCTTATTTGCCTTTCTCCTTCTCCATTATGTAGTAGATGGGCACTGTCCATCAGAATAAATGCAACATTCTTGTAAATAAAAAGCCCTGCTGTAGAGAATAGGCAGTGCTGGTGAAACAATGCTGAGTTGATTCTTGCAGATAACGTTTCAGACCATCATTTCTACCTATCTAAAGCACTACACATCTGAAGCTCTGCATCTACAGACACAGTTCAGTTCCACTCAGCTTTTTCCATGTCTGCTCGGCTGAGGTCTTTGACATGACACAGTGTTAAATCTCATTTCCGCAGAAACTTGAGCCTTGTGGACCACTCGAAGTCTCCATCACTCACACTGCGCTCAATAACCTTGGACTCGTATTTCTCTGGCAGTGATTTAACGACTTGCAAAATTACATTGCGGTTGGTTGAGCCTGTGTTGATGTTGATATCTCTACTCTTTACTGTCCTGTGACCTGTCAGTGTAGTCCTGTTATTTATCATGACTTACGCCATGACACATGAGCAACGCCCAATCGGCCATTCATCTCCCTGTTAAATAATACGTGCCAGGCCAGGCCCAGATCCGAGGAGCAAGGTGAACTATGAGCTTTTGAAAACTGCAGCAGATAAATTACCGCCATGAAGGAGTTCCTCTGAAGTTGTGCCACCAAGCGTCTTGCTAAGGCCTGACAGGCTGTAAAAAGTAATTTACATTCAAGGCAGTTACTGTGGTTGGTTTAGTGAGCTGGTTAATCATGTTGGATAGAATTTATGTTTTTATATTGCAGAATGCCACAAATTACCATTGTGTTATATACTGTAGGAACTGGTGCAAATACTGAGCTAAAGCATGAAAAAGCACTACAAGAAATCTAGACAAGAACAAGAATTTGTAGCCTAACAACCTCTTCACACTCGTGTGTTTCATATGTCACAGGAAGGGCTATATCTCAGGTTAGCTGCATAAGAACACAATTGGAGAGAAGGAGAAAATCAATATTTGAAGAGTCTCAGTCTGTGCATTTTAAGTAGTCTTTGAGAGAAAAAGCATGCATATTCCACCCTGTCTGAATTATTAACAATTCTGTGGTGCGGCTCTGTATTGTTGAGAATGTACGCCAGAAATGTAAGAGAACAAAGCAACATTAACTATTGGCTATTAAAGTCTCAGCAAGTGGCATTTATTTAGTGGCAATTCATATGCATTTGTTAATGAATGACAAAAACAACTAGCAGCTGTGCCTTTATGATAAAGACCAACTTAATATACACAGGCCGGAAAGAACCCATTACAAATATATTGATACTGTATTTCATCTTAGGCCAACACTCAAGTTTACTGTAATGTAAGCAATTCTGGGAGCATTTCTTCCAGTTGATGTTCTCCGTGAATTCTTATTTATTTACTCATACTAATCGGAATTCATTACTACATACTGCACATTGCAGGTCATGTAATCACTGGCACGCCCTTTTCGTTCTCCTGGTCATTACTTTAGGTAACAAAACAAATCCGTTGGCTACATTTGCCAACCCTGCCCACTTACAGTCTAGCCCAAAGCTTAGTCAGGTCCTTAACCCTTTGTTTATGAGGTTGTTTAACTTAATTAATGCATAATTATATTTGATGCTATATGCTTTATTAAAATCAATTCTTTTTTTTGTATCGTAAAGTGTATTGGGAACAATGTTCTTTATGTACTGAAGAAAAAATGTGATTGATTGAAAATGTTGTATGCGTCTAGAATAAACATAAACATTACAATAATACTTTATACATGCAATGATACACACTTAAACAAGATGCTGAGTTGGAATTTTTTAGGGGCCCGCCTTGCTTCCGCCAACAGGATAAAGCAGTGAGGTAAGTATCCTAATAATCCTTTTCATCGTTAGCACATCCTTTATTTAACAGAATCATAATACCTTTAATGATATAATTTGGTTAAATTGAGACTCAAAGCAAAATGCATTAACAATAGGTCTCTAAAACCTCACAGGAATACAAGAAACATATTTCAATTGAATGAACATTGTTAAAATGATTCATGTTGTTTAGAGATTTACTGTGTGTGTGAAATGAATATTGCAGATGGGATGAGAAGATGGGGTCCGACAGGCTAGCATAGACATTACATGACTACTCATAAGAAATCTGTCTAAAAAGGTTTTTAAGAATTAAAATTGTTCCTAAAAAGATATAAATGGCATCCTATAACAAAGACAATCCTAATTTCGTAGCAAAATGTTTTTTAATTCCTTTGTCATGGTTCTTGAGGATATGATAGGCAGCGCCCATAACGAGATTAACGCTGATATGACAGCAAGACAATCATGGCAGACAAATGGCCAGTAATTCAATCAGTGGTGCAGGACATGTCATGTCAGCCAGTCTATTGGCTCTGACAGGCTGCACGAGGTGCTGGCAGACCCGTATTGACCCGTGGCACACCAAGTGCTGATGCATCATTGTGTAAATTAGAAAGAGGCTGCTCTCCTTCACCTTTGCCCAACAGCTCAGGATATACTCACACCTAAATATCTAGTCGGAAAGGAGACTACATTTGTAACTAAAAGATTGTAATTTGATCATACTTAGTGCCACAACACCATTCATCCGCAGTATATTGAACACTGGCAGCAATGTTTGCTTCTTGGTTCACAATGGTAAAAATAAAATGTCTTACACAAAATACAACCATAAAAACATAATCTGCAAGAAGACATAGCTGTTTTGCTACTCGGAATACAATTCAAAATGTCACTTTTAAGGACAGTGTTAGCTCTCTCATTTAACTAAAACAATAACTACTGCTACCTTAGATATTGCATCAGATACATTCCTGATCATATGAAGACTAACTGTGTTATTGGGATGGATGAATCATTACAGCTCCCATTCCCATCAGGGCTTGGATGAATGCATAGCCACACCAGATCCAGATGCCATTCATTCAATAATTTATGTCTGGCTTGGATGAACTTTGATTTAATTGATCTGGCCAAGAAAAAGCGATGGGCTAAAATATCCGGATTCGATTGAGAAATGTAAGAGAATCAGTGAGTGTGGAGAATTGAATGAAAACATTACAGCAGGAAGCAGAAAGAACAGCCCATGATCAGCCTTTACTAATACTGCTGCAAAACAAAAACCATAGTTTGTGTAAAGATAATTTCTGTTGGAAAAAGCAAACGCTGTTGAATAACGCATAAATCAACCCGCCATGAAGTAGATAAAACACAGGGTCGTCCAGGCGATTCATTTTACTGCCATCTCAGTCCTGTTGGTAATTGAAACGTTAATTTATATCACTCTGTTCCTGAGGCAAAGCTGAGTCTGATATGCCCAAAAGGGATGCTCATCCAATGTGTGTGTGTGTGTGTGTGTGTGTGTGTGTGTGTGTGTGTGTGTGTGTGTGTGTGTGTGTGTGGTGTGTGTGTGTGTGTGTGTGTGTGTGTGTGTGTGTGTGTGTGTGTGTGTGTGTGTGTGTGTGTGTGTGTGTGTGTGTGTGTGTGTGTGTGTGTGTGTGTGTGTGTGTGCGTGGAGGGGAGGTGGGAGGGTACGGCTCAATCATGGAGAACTCTTAATCCTTTTATTTTGTAGCTTTGTTCAAAAGGCTTAATCAGAATGCAGACAGAATGGAAGCCAACAAAGAAAAGGCGGATGACAGACTGGCGCGCGAGAATGGGTGAAGCTAGGTGGTGATACCTGTGCGGTGACACCTCAGCTGCACAGCTTGCAGGAGGCAGGTGTTGCCAGCCTCAGGGGTTGGACCGTCTTTCACCTTACTGTACTTGATATTATTCCACCAGCCAATGCATGCTGAATTACACAGACACTGTGCACACAAACATGGCCAAACAACCGTAGACACAAAGAACTGAGCGGTGGATGGGGGAAGGCAAGACAGGGGAAGAGAAGGCACGGCAACAAAAAAAAGCTGCTGCTGCTTGTGTAAATTGGCTGTTGCTGCCTCCTCTTTGCCAGATTAACTCCACAGGGCAAGGGAGGGAAGGAGGGAGGGAAAGAGTGAGAGTGGGGGGCTGGGTTCAGTCCTTTCATCAAAGGGCCTTTCTTTCCCCCTTCTCTTCCTTTCTCTGTGTGAGGGAGTGCCAACTCCAGAGTGGGCAATCCTTTCGGTGATAGCATGTCAAGAAGTAAATGCTGCATTGTCAACACTGGAAATCACACCTGACATAAATAACAAGCTTTGCCCAAAGTCTTGAACAACATTATGCATCAATCACAAACTTTCACATTGAAAATGTTTCTTCAGTTCAGTGCAACAAAAACAGGCAGCAGAATTGGTATGGAAAACAACCCAGTCGCTGTGCTCAGAAAAAGAAAAGCATATTGGAATAACAATGAATTATATGCACCATCTTCAAGTCGCATTATTCCAATTCCAGCTGCACGGTCCTGTGTCTGGATCTGTTGTTTCCAGGCCCTACGGCCAGGATGTTTTAATCCTGTGTGCCTGGCCTGAGGCCATGAGGCCGACCCTCACCCTGAGAGAGGTCTGCTGACACTCCTCTGCTCTCTTTTGTGAGGCTGCCACATGCCTCTCTCAAATCCCCAGCCCACTTCTGTCATCGCTTCTCCCCTGAGTGGGTGTAATTACATTAAGGAGTCAATCCAAGCTCAAACTTCCCCTACCCACATCTCCATCCGGCTGCATCTCTAAACATTAGCTTTTCAATAATCCTGACCTAGGGCAATAATAATGGCCTGTATCCAAGGGGCAACACCCCCCATTAGCTCTAGAGCAACACTTCGCTCACCTATTCCAACAGTGGCAGCTCACTCATGGCTTGCTTCTTGTTCTGCTTTTATTTTATCTGGTACAGTTGTTGTACTGTTGTGTGTAAATATAGTATAGAACTATATACTATAATAGCCATTAAAAAAACAAGTTGTATAATTCATTGAGATATAGCCTGTCAATCAAGGTTAATCAAAGACAAATGTAGGTTTAAGTGGATGTCAATGCAACATCACTGAATATTAATCTTACGGTAAAAGACAAGTCAAAGACAAAGGGAGGTGTAGCCATGCTTCATAGATTAGGTTTTATTCAATCCAGTGGGGTTGAAGTTCACCTTCATAATCTGATTTGGGAATATTCACTCATCTTGATAATTGCTTTAGCACCAAACCTGTAGTTGTAATTACATTACTTGGTTAATATCAGCATTCGGCTATTGTTAATGTAATTCTGTATGAAGTGGGAGAGCATTGCTCTGAAGTTGTCTAAATTGAGTTACAGGCTATCATTTTCAGAAAATTCGCCGGATTTCCACAGCTCTAAATGGATGATGGCCGTTGTGCAAAATCCCACAGGAAATCAGAGCCTGATAAAACATGAAACTAAAGTGACAAAAGAATTGCTGCATCAAAATAAAACATTAGTCATCTTGGATTTACAGCTGCTTTACAATGGCCTATATGACATTAGTAATGAGCTATTCATCCTGTCTTACAGTGAAGCAGCTAGATGTAAATATTGCACTTGTTACATGCCATACTATATTCAGATAAAAAGCTTTGAATTACAGTTCGACACTATAGTCATTTTAACATTACAGATTCAATACTAATTGTTCACATTGTTTACAATACAACTTCAAAGTCCTTTATAATGCAGCTCTGATTCTTGGGGGATACATGTAGTTCTGTCTCATATCTGTCAATGTTTGAGCATTAAGTAATATTAAAATATGATGCTATAGAGCTCAAATAAATTATAATCAGCTAAATTGTTACTACAACTGAAATGCCCGTTTTACAGTAAATGTAGATCTGGAGTAGCTGAAAAATACTACTGTACAACTTCTTGAATTATCTCTTGAGAAGATCAAAGAGCTGTAACCCCACGTTCAATCATGTACAACCTTGCTGAATAATTCTCCATAATGCTTCAATTGGTAAGGGAGGATGAGTACAATTTGAATCATCTACAATAACTCATAATGTAAAAAAAAAGGGAAAGAAAAAGTTCCAGCAACATAAGGCAACATCCCTCTCTTCTCCTCATAAATACTGTATGCTTCCAGAAGATGTATCCATCCTCTGTCTTTGCAGGGTGAAAACAATGAATTTTGCATGGATTCTCTCCAAAGACAAAAATGGAAGGTTTGTGAAGAAGGCTGGCATCACCGTGCCCCCAGAATCCACTCCAGACCCCCCGCAAGGAACCTCGTCTGAAGTAACTCTGAGAAGAGAGGAAATGCCTCACTCACTGAGACTCGCTACTCCATATTCATGTGTGGATTTGAGGGGGGGGGGGTCATCAAAACCGTCCACAAGTCAAATTCAGAACAACCCCTTTTTTGGAAACGACGGCTTTTTTGAAGTTTGCAGTAGTGTACCGTCATAGAATAAAATACAAAATAGCAGGCAGACCACTGTCTTCTCTTCAAAGAAGCAACTTTGTAACGCTTTTTAGTTAGTCCCCCTGCCCATGATAAGGATCAGTGCTACATGTGTTTCTGATTTTGTTCATTGTGACATCTCACTTTTAAACAACTATCCATTCATTTTAGAAGTAAAGGTTAAAGTGTGCAAAGGTTATTATTATACAATATTAAACGTTCCTGTAAAGTCCTATCCACAAGCAGTGCAACAAATATCTATTATTCAAAGTTCCCCAAATACACATCCATCAGGGCCTGACGATGATTCTTCCTCTGTGCAAAGTACATCAGTAAGAGTCCATAAATATCGGTTTGGCATGTCGCACGCGGTACGTAATCATTACCACTGTCTACAAGCGTTAACGTTAATCAGTGTGGAGGCTAACATTGTTTTATTAAGAGTTCTCATTAAAGTTATCAGTCTTGGTGTCGACGGCCCTGCTACAGTATGTTCAGACCAACAATAGCACTGCATTGAAAAAATGAACACAAGAGGCTAATTTGATTTGGGTGCATTGCTCCAGATAACGGTAAGAAGATTACATTTTAGGCCTCGTCCACACGGAGACGAAACGGGTTGTATAGGCTAAAGTTCTTTATCGTATAGACGGTTCGTCCACACGAGGCCGAAACGGAGCCGCGGCTTCGGAGCCCGAAAACGATACACTTTGATAACGGCTCCCAAAGTGGGTAGGTCGGGACGAAACGTTTGCAGCTCCGTGTGTACGCCCTATACCAGGGCTATTCAATTAGTTTGGAATGGGGGCCGGTTGATGAAAATGATCCAAAGCAAGGGGCCGGGAAAAAGATGGCTTGAAATATGAGTAATCATATTAAGAGCTTCAGATACAGTAAATACTACAACAGCATAGTGGAGTGCATATATTGTGTTTAATTAAATCAAACAACATAGCCCCAAGGCCTTTATAGATCTAAATGGCAAGTTCAGAACTTAGTAGGCCTACATGTGAAGCTAATTTAACCATCAACATCATTTCATTTGATTTAATTTAGTTGAAATTATCTAATCATTCACGCAGAGATGCAATACATGACAGGAGTTGTCACTAGCGAGTAGGTGGGTTCGAAACCCGAGCCAGCAGAAGTTTTCAGGCAGTGTCTTCCCCTCTATCTCTCAATGTAACACCCTCTCTGGAATAAAGGCACTCTGGCCCAAAAAAAAATCTTGAAAAAAAAGTAGATTACTTTTTGACATTATACTCAAAATGGCCAGTAAATATCACCCCAGGGCCGGATTTGACTATTAAATTGGCAGCCTGCCAATTTAATAGTCAAATCCGGCCCTGGGGTGAGCCAGAGTGCCTTTATTCAATTTAATAGCCCTGCCCTATACGATCGTAGCCCTGCCTCTCCTGCTCAACCCCACGTCATTGTTGATGCGTTCCGCCAACAACAACAACAACAATGGCGGATCACAGGGTTGCGTTCGTGCTCCAGATGCTACTGACCATGATACAGATGCAACATCTACAGCTCCTCTACAACAACCATCAGCAACAAGTGGACATGGAGAACTACATGGAGACTTTTTTTGATATCGACTTTGGTTCGTTTTCGTCTCTGTGTAAGTCAAGACCTCCAGTTCAAAAGCTGATGGCAAGATTGCAGAACCTTTCACTCATTTATATAACCCAAAATGACTTGTTTGCCTCAAAAGGGTTTGCAATCTGTATACAACGTTACAATTACCATAGCACAAAGTGCTTCGGTACATACCATACAGGGCATTTGCCAGTAAGGTTTGAGGACATTGCCCTGCAGAGTGGGTTGGGCCAAGAGCAACTTCTGATCGACAACCCTGTGTGTTTCTCCTGGAGCCCCGCACTGCAGCACACCCTGCTTTGCCAATGCATTGGTCTCCTTAAAAGAGATTGAGTCTAGGCTTTTTGACGCAGTGCTTTTGTTGGTCTAAACCTAGCCAGAGGATACACACGGCATGTTCATTTGTTTTAAGAAGTCAAGTCATTAAGGTTCCTATTGAAGAACACTACAGATGGTTAGAAGGTCTTTTAAACTGTCAACAATAATACACACCAAGCATTTTGTGTGTTTCATGGCCATGTATGGCTTTGTCCGGGAGGACAAGAGAGGATGGGGCTGGCTGCCAACAGATTGTCAAAATGCCCTCAGTGCAGGGTCCAGCTGCTGATTGTACCATTTAAAATCTGTTTTGCCCCTAACCACTCCATTCTTTCCACAGAGAGAGACAGAAGGATATGCATTTAAAAAGATATAAACAAGTCTTGTCAATCCATTATACGAAAATGTTCAATTTACTTATCAAAATCTATTTTGGATAACTCGATCTTTATTCAATCTGATTTTATTTCATTTCAAACCTTTATTTAACCAGATTGGTCCCATTGAGATCATAGATCTCTTTTTCAAGGGAGACCTGCAGCATATAGGTTTCACATGAAACAATAAAGGACATCATACACATTATATTTACAGGATACATTTACATAGTTATAGACAATGATCATATTGTTGCTCTGTAAAATGACCTTCATACTTTCATCCCTGGCAAACCCTGTAGTCTATGTAGTACAGTACAAAAGTGGGCACAGAGTTTAATATGTGCCCTCATTTTACAAAGTGAAAAGATGTCGGACTTTCTTCCCCATGCTGAGAGGGGGGAGTTTTTCTAAGGGTTCAAGTCCATTGCAGCTGTGCATGAGAGCCTGTCAACATCTAAGCCAAGATAAACTGTGTCTGCATGTAACTGCATCCAGCCCTGTCACATGAGATGTTTGAGGTTGTTAACACTACTACACAACTGCACAGTAATATAGGACCCAATCAAATGGGCAGAACAAGCCACTAACCAAGAACCCAGTGTTTTTCCTCAAGAATTGTTTGTATTCTTGACTTCTGCGGGTTGTTATCGTGTTACCTTCTCCATCAGAGCATTTGGAGGTTTTATGGTGATGTGATTTATATGGGCTTGTGGCACGTTAATGATGCCAGGAAGCCTTGCCTGCCATCCATATTCATGAACAACTGTGTTTGGGGAGCTGTGGAGATGGAAGGAGGAGGGGGACTGCCACACGTCCGCAAAAGTCTCCCGAGCACAAAGTGTCGATGGTGGAGCTGCAGAGGCCTCGAGTTCACATGCCTGCAGGCATCGGCCCACCTGTTCATCCAGACTAGTCACATTCCCAGAGAGAAGATCAATGATTACTAATGAACAAAGAAACAACTCGCCGAGGTCTGGATATTCCATGTACAACTGCCAAAATGTACCTAACATTGTGGCAACGTGCACATGACAACATTTATTTATTAAAGGTGGGGTAGGTAAGTTTCAGAAAACCGGCTCGAGTGCACTAAAATGTGAAAGTACACAGCCAAAAAGAATCCGCCCCTTCCTTCAGACTTCCTTACAGAGCACCTCCTCCAACACACATGAACGCGCACATGACGTCAGCAGACTGGTGAAAGTGGCCGCCTGTTGCTGGCGAGTCATTGAAGCAATATGGTCTAGCTGCGGCCGCGGACAGTACACAACACTACACGACACTACACGACACGCCCACCTGACACGACACTACGGTGGCTAGACCCTTCTCCATTGAAGTACTGCTGCAATGCACGCCCAATGACGGCACGCCCAATGACGGCACGCCCAATGACGGCACGCCCAATGACGGCACGAGATACATTTGTGCGTGCACGAGATGGAAGGCTGACAGACAGGGCAGCAATCCAATCCGTTTGGTTGTACTTTTTACAGTATTACGGCTTCCACAGATGACATTCTTTTATGGATTTTTTGTCAAAGCACTTCAGATATTCATTGCTATCGGGATGTTAAGAGCATTCCATGGAATATAACAAAAAGTGTATCTCGAGCCGTTTTCTCAAACTTACCTACCCCACCTTTAAATCAAGAAATCTTTTTTTTATTTCAATCATGCTAAAACAATAACAGCTGTAGTACAACCTTCTGTTTTCATTATTATTGATTTGACATGTATGGTGGTGATGGGTGCTTAACAAAAAAGCAAATATGCAGTTTTTAGTTTTGATATGGTTACAAAACACTGCATAAAACACATAGATATATACAATGTGTAAAAAAGCTTTTCTACTATTTCCATGCATTTGATTAAAAATGTTTTACCATTTTAAAGTGATGATTCAGAATCATACAGAATTACTAAGAGAGGACTTGTAGGAAGATGTAGAAGTAATATCTTACAACCATCTTTGCAATACCTTCACAACACATCTACTGTATCCAAAATGCAAAGCAAGATTAAAGAACTTTACGTTTCTTTTGCACAGTAAGCTAAAAGCTACAATTTGAAGATACTAAAGCATTCCGTCAGCCAAACGGACATCACCTAACTGTATCTCATGATTGCCCAGACAGGGATTACTGTTAAATTATGTGTTTAAATCAGCATTAAAAGCACTTCTCTCACATTTTAATAGGTTCCCAAGGATGTGCACTAAAGCTCCAATGTGATTGTAAAACACTGATTTAACACATTTGCCTATTTCAATACTTAACAAAAAACAGCCATTCATTCTCGTCTATATCAATTGAGAAGGCAGCAGGATTTCACGTCCTATTAGCGATCACACAATCAATGGGCTGTGCCTTAAAACAGCTGACAGCTAATTAGGAGGGCAACCCTCTGTGTGCCATGCCATTCAGGTAACCAGAGGTAATTAAAGAGGAGGAAGAATGTATCTGTTGAACGATGTTCATAGCGCTATGTAGGCAGTGCAAAGTGAATTGCATGGATACTCCAGGGTGAGGCCTAATTTGCTCTACATTAAAAATCAATAAAACCATTTCATCTCAGTTGCTATGGAACAACATATACTAAAACACAATGAACATTACCTTGGGGAAATTTGCAGCAGAAATAATCTCACTGCTGCTATTTTGAACAATGTCTTGTTACTTCATTTGGAAATAAAGTGGCTGAGCGCTGTCAAGGACATAATGTTTTGTTCTAGCCTCAGAGGGGTAGCTATCCAGTTTCATTACTGTAACAACAAGAACCAAAGTCAAATTACTTTCTTGTACCACAGTACAAAATAAAAAACATACACTAACACATCCATAACATCCAATCATAAAGGGGATTCATTCAAGGCTCCATGATTTTAATACCTTTGGGAATCTGCAAAACTGCCTTCAATACTGAGCTCCACAGAGAAATATATTCTCATAAAAGAAAAATAATTAGCACAGTCCTCCTTTAGATTAAACTCATCCATGGATCTTTGCATAATAGGTTATTTATCACTTCAGAACAAGATTTCAGTATGTCACTTCAGAAGGGTTACAGATATATGGATTTCTATAACTGTACATAATAAGTTTTCCACTGATCTCTGTCACTCACGCAAAAAGCCCATAGGGAATGTCAGATGTCCTGCTCATTTCCACAGTGGTGAAAGGGCCCTCACTCAGAGTGTGACAAGAGAGGATGCATACATGTGTCTCTGACATGTCAAAAAGGTCATACTTTGAAGTGAACTAGATGAAAGCTTGAGTTGTGTGAGTTAGGCAGCCGAGTTACAACGTTGTTGACATGGAGTGACTGGTTTCGGCCATTCAATTTGAGCTGTGGACAAGTGTCAGCACCAGGGGGGGTTAAGTTGAGAGTGCCATATCTCATCATGTCTGCATTTGACTTCAAAGTTTGTCACTTAAACTGAAACTGAACCTGTGTATCGTTCACCAGTTTCTACTTTGTCTAATGCAGTGGCAAACTATGTAACAATATAAATTGGTCAGGAGGCTAACTGTTAAATCAGAACTGATTGATTTAACTATTAACTTTAGAAGGAAGTACTTTAAATATATTTTGTAAAAGACATAAGCTTTTGTAAAAACTGGCTTGCGTTGAAATGTGTATCACTTTCATAAAACCATTAGAGTGCATGACAATATAGCTTAAGTCTCTTTCAAAGGCACTGGTATATTAAGTATTGTGTTATATGTTTGCTTGATTTGTACAAAATTGTGTCTATTTTAACATGATTGACAGCTTACAGTAAATGAAGCAAAAACCAGACATAAGTAAGAATGGTCTAGTCTATCAGTAATTCAGGGAACACATTTATTCTCCACCTTCATTTGGCTATGAATGAATAGCAGTATAAGGAGGGGGGAATTGAACCAAGCTGCCAACCATCTCAAATAGGCAAACAGCAGGACACACGCTGCCTGCCAGACTATCCGCCATCACGGCAACTGTTGCCACGGGGCAGAGCTGCCAGCCTACTTTTGATAAGCGAGTGTCTTGGATGTGATTGGCTACAGTATGAATGGTGAAGCAAATAAGGGTCTTAAATGTTGTGTAATTAACCTCTTCACATGCACATATTCCACTTCATACATCGCAACTACTGACAGCCTCCTGTCAGCAACCTGCCCAATCAGGCTCTAATCTGGGAGACAGAGAGGAAACACAAAGACAGTGTTTGGGCTGTCACCGCTGTGGTGCGCCTGAATCTGTCTGATGAGACAATGCACTGTCTCAGTGTTGACAATGAGCGCCCCCTCACTGCTGCAAAGGAAGAAAAACAACACCTACTGTAACCGCTATAATAATCATCATCTACATGTGTAATTGAAAACAGCACACATAATCAGGAGGTGTGAGTGAGGGGCAGACAACAGCCTGAGGTTAGAACAAGGCTTTGTCTGATTGGTGGATTAACCCACAGGTTGGACCATGAAAGTTTGATTATATTTGCATACCATGCTGTGAATGGATCTGGCCCTTCCTACATCCAGGACATGGTTAAACCGTACACCCCAGCACGTGCACTACGCTCTGCATCAGCCAAACGGCTCTCTGCACCCGCACTGCGAGGGGGACCCAAGTTCCCATCAGTAAAAACACGTGGGTTTGCTATCCTGGCTCCAAAATGGTGGAATGAGCTCCCCATTGAAATCAGGACAGCAGATAACTTGCACGTCTTCCGGTGCAGACTAAAAACTCATCTCTTTCAACTCCACTTCGAGCGATATAATTACTAACAAAGAACTGCTAACAAAGCACTTATATACTAATAAAGGACTGGCTTATCTATAGCCAGTTGAGTAGCACTTGAAATGTTTTAGCTCTATGAAACCTGATGTACTTATATGATTCTGTTTTCCTCAAGTTTGTATCTTGTTGGTCGAACGCACTTATGGATAAAAGCGTCAGCTAAATGCAATGTAATGTAATATTTGTATAGCCATGGTGAAAACATGCAAACTGTTAATGCAATGCAAATGATATCACAACGAATTCCAAAGTAACCGAACAGAATCTAAAGAGAACATTTCGTTAAGATAATAAGATATAAGACAACTTTACATGGATTTCCCAGAGTTTAAGGTTGTTTTAACAAATAGTAAATGTTTTTTTCCAGCAAAATAAAAAAAATCTACAATTCAATGAAGACAAGAATCCAATTGACCTCAACAGCAGCAGAGACCTAAAAGTGTCATAAGCCTCGCATTTCATTAGTCACAAGTCACAGTTAATGCGAGAAAAGATGGAAAGTGCAATGCACAATTTGAACATGCTCTGATCCCCCAACCAAAAGAAAAAACATGTAGGTAAAATGATATGTCAATCATAACCAACTGAATGTGAGGTCATCCAAGCAGAAAGAAGATTCTTTACAATAAAATGTGTCCTGCAATCTGCCGATGCATGTATCTCTCACACAGCCTGTCAAAATGAATTCCAAATACATATGCTGATATGGACGCTTTTATTTAAATAAAAACTGTTGCAGAGAGCAAGACGTGCTACATATTTACGGTACACGAGTTACAAATGAAAGAAAATAAAGTTATTTTAAACCATTGCTTCATTGAATTTACGGAACAATACTGTAACATGGTACCGTCAATGACATTTGCCGCGATAGAAAAGAACAGGTCTTGTTGTGCCATTAAATTACATATATTGGAGCGTAGTTTGTTAGTTTGACCCGTGATCTCATAGATAGTAACGTACCAGATTGAACAGAGTGAAGACCTGTCGGGCACGAGTTATTTTCCTTGTGTCCTTGGGCTAGGTGTGGGCTCAGTGGAGAGGGGGGTCTCTGCAGCCCCTGCTCTGCTGTCCACCAGATGGCTGCTGCTGGGAGCCAGCTAAGAGCCTTGTGGCCACTGAAACTTAAACATAGAGGGGCCTATGAAAAATATGTCTTCAGACAGACTAATTAAAAAAGGTGTTTTTCATCACGCCTGCCCATCTGTCAACAGAGCACAACCTGATGGAATGGAGGGCTATTCAGTTCCACTCCACAATACACAGCAATATCTTAGTGAGGACCTTCTGTGGACTCAAATTATTTAGCTTGTTCTATGGAAATAATGACATTTAATGTCAGTGATCTCATGAGTGCAATTTGCAGTTCTCTGAAAAGGCTGAAACCTTTTTTTTTAAGTCCTGCACAGGAGAACTCCAAGTCATTAACCTGACTGTAGTGTACTGCAACCTACCTAACAACTGTAATCAAGGGCTTTACAATGTCTTTTTTCTGCTCAATTGTGTAGAACGTTCTTTTTTTAAATCATGAATATTCATTGCACATTAACTTCTCACATTAGTATTCTAAAAGCATTTAGAACTGCGTTTCTAAACAATGCCTTTATGTAAATCCGCAGTTATCTACAAGCAATCTGTACCGAGGGACTACAAGACCACTGAAAGAACAAGGTCAGTGCATGTGGTGGTGGAAGTACTTCTCCTCATCATTCTTTGACAAGGTCAGCGCAAAATGTACTGACCAAACATAACCAATGATAACCAGCTTTATGAATTGCATGCCGTTAGAAAAGACCTGGGCAAAGACTGTGAAAATAAAAAGGACTCCAAAAATGCAACTTTCAAAAAGATGAACCATCCACCTCTACTGTGAATTATTCCTCCATCAGTACTTTCTGCGTACAGAATGGAGTGACACTGCCTGCCTGACAGCATCAGAGAGTGGCTGTGTGAGTGTGTGCATCACCTAGAAACTCATTACATTGCCAGCTTGCAGGTCAACACACAGCAATCTGTTTCAACTTTATAGCCCACATCCTGATCCTCATTACCGCCTAAACCAGAGATGCTGGATGAAGACTTGGGGAGTTTAGTGACGGTAATACAAGGAAGATGATTAAGATTACAGTTGGTGGTAATATGGTAAATCAGTGGCCCTATATCTAAATCATTACATCATATAATTGCTGGTTCCCTAGCCTCTCTTAACCTAAAGCTTGCTAAATTAAACACAGTAAACAAGGTCAAATCTTCCGTGGTAGATCATTTCAAGTTGTCTCTGAAAGGCTAATTAATTCACTTTAACATTATGGATTGCATCAGTTTGATTAACTGCCTGTGGTGTTATCTTAGCTCAGTTGCATGTTGTTGGTCTTGAATGGCCACCCATCCTGAATTTACAGTACATTGGGGGGGGGGGGGGGGAAGCCTTCAGGACTACAACTCTTAAAAGGTTTCTGTCTTGGTGCAAAACTCCTCAGACATGCAATCTGTTCTGAGGATGGAGATGTCAATGGTTACGACCCCCCTGAAGCACAACCACGCAGGCAGAGAGACTGTGTTTGTGGGGCTAACATCTTGCCTAGCCGCTGATAATTTAAGGACTTTTCTCCATGACAGCTTGTTTTAATTACTGAGAATAAGTGGCAGTATTTGGTCAGGTTTATGGGTCTTCTTCAAAGAGCAAGCTTGGTTTAGACAGACCAATCTGTGGGACTTACTGCAGGGCTGTAAATCCAAAAGTGAGCAACTACTACCACTAACAATGTCCAGGGCAGATGCAGGCGGAGGGATGAGGGTTCAAAAAGCTTGTTCTCCTTTAATATCTGAAGCTAATTAACATTCAGCCTTGAGGTCATCTGAAATTATGAATACCAGAGAATATAATTTGTAGGATTTAAACTTTTTTTTTCAAAGAGAACTCTCCTCTTTGCTCTGAATCAATTTGACAGGAGAAACCACTTTGAACGTGTCAGCAGACGATAATGGAAACAAAAGACAAAGAAAGGGAAATATATCAAATGGACAGGGAATTCAAGTGGATTGGGATTGCTTTTGGATAAAAACTCAGAGAGGAGTGAATAGAGTTCAAACACAGGGTCACTGCTGGGTAGGGTGAAGGGTGAGGAGAGACTGCTGACTCTTCAGTGAACTCATTTTTATTCTCCTACAACACCCAACTCCCTGCTAATGATGAGAGCCCTGAGGCAAAGTGTGCTGGGACACAGGGCTGACTGTGCTCAGCAGCCATCAGACGTCTGCAGCAGCCCCGGACAACTGTTTCCACTCAGACACCAACTTCCTACCAGCAACTAGGTACAGACTGAGCCTACAAGACCTTGAAAGATTTGTCAAAAGGCTTTTGCCGCCTGTCAAATCACTGCAGGCTGGAGACTCGCATAATCCTCTATAGAGGATAGAATTTCCTCCATCGAATTTGTCAAATATGTGTTTAAAGGTGTTTTATGATTTTTCAGAACTCAGTCTTCACAAGGTGACAAAGAGCATCACAAAACCACTTACCAGAGAAAAAAAGAACATTTGATTTGAAACAGTGACCGGCTGGTCTTGCAAGTTCGCCAAATTAACCTTTTATGCTTTTGATCAAAACAGAATTAACCAAGAGGAGGCAAGATGTTATGGCCCAGCAGGGCTCAAGTTCTAGCTCAACACACTCGCCCATCTACAGTTGGAATACTCGACAGGACTCCATGTATCACACTGAGCAGATGGCCCTCCTGAAACATGGAGCAATTAATCACTCTGGACCGGCACCCTCTCTTTTTATCTAATTTCCTTTACTGTATATCAACTCATTTTTACCAATGTGCTACTGTTGAGTCAAGTATCACCAAAAACTGTATGTTCATCCACTAGGAACAGTCCATAAAATATAAACAGTTTGAGAGTTAGTGAGATATGAAAGCTTTAGCGCAAGTTCAATAAGGAAGACCTAACACGAGTCACTTACACGTCACTCTATGGCTCCCTTCCCCCCTCATTAAATACGAGGGCGTCACCCCTCAGCAGCCAATTGCTGCACATGCTAAATTCCTTAAATGCCTGCTCTTCCTCCCTGTCAGTTGTCATTGCATATGATCACACGCAATGGTAGTACTACAATACTCCTTCTCGTGAGAAAAAACCGTAAGAAACAACTAGCTCAAGATGTCCAACTCGGACAATTCGGAACACGAACCTTCTCTGGAAGTCTCCGATCCCGGTTCGGCTCCCCACAGCGGCTTATCAACAGAGGCAGACTTCCTCATCGCCCGGCTCCTGCAGCAGGGCTTTCCCACAGCCCCAGGCCTCACTCTCTCTCAGCTGCGAGAGCTCTCGGACCAGGTCTCCAGCGTAGCTCCCCAGTCCGGGGCAGCAGCTCCAGTCAGCTCCCCAGAGAGCAGGGCGAGGACGAGGCCGCAGCCGCGGAGGTAAAAAAGGGCAGGAAGTCGAGCCCTCCAGGATCCCGTCCCCCTCCAAAAATCCACCTCTTCTCAGGCTCGCCAGGCAGGTAGTGTCACACCCCTTGGAGAGTAGCGCGGCCGGCTCCCTGCAATCCCTGGCTAGCTCCATGATAGCTATCGATGCTCGCCTCCAGGCTCTGGAAGACTCCGCCACAGGAGCTTGAACTTCCGTTGCACTCAGGTACTAGTTTTAACGAAAATGTTTGCACTCACCCTTACACAGGGTTGGGTTGTAACGGAATACAAGTAACGGTGTTACGTAATCAGAAAAAAATCAGTATATTGTGGTGACACGTTATTGGACATAATTCACCTTGCTTATTGTGTTGCCACACGGACCCTTTAGTGGGGAACACCTGTAGCTTTAGCTGCCATTCCTGCTAGCAGTGCATGTGTTAACCTCTCTGAAAGTAATGGATAATAAAGATTGGAACTCCATTCTTAATACACCGCCTCCGACTCTCTTTTCACGGCACTACACTGGTGACCCTGACTTTTCCGAGAAAGTTTCCGGAAAATTAACGAACATGGCTGAGCGCGATGTTTTCATAAAGCTGCCGGAATTCTGGGAGCACGCCGCGGAGGCATGGTTCGCACACGTGGAGGCACATTTCGCCTGCCGACAGGTCCGTGACGGGGACCTAAAATACTACCATGTGGTAGCAGCGCTGGGGAGCTCCACGTCGTCCAGGTTGGTGGGATTCATCGCAGCCCCCCCACATCATGGCAAATATGAGGCGATTAAGGCCCTTCTCCTTAAGACATTTAGCTTATCTGCTAAGAAGAGGGCCCGCCAGATACTTGACATTCAAGGCCTAGGAGACAGCAAGCCATCCCAGCTAATGGAGAAAATGCTAAATCTGCTAGGGGGGGGAAGATCCCCGGATTTTATTCACGGAGATTTTCCTGCGTCACTTGCCTCCCCGGGTACAGACGACGCTGGCCAACACGCCTGTCACGGAGCCCCGTGCTTTGGCTGAGGAAGCGGATCATTTTTTCCTGGCTACGCAACAGCCCGGGGCAGAGACGTTAGCCGCGACGCTCAGCGGCCCACCGGCAGTCAAGAAAGCGTGGCGGAGGCCGGACACGGCTGTGGCTAGCCGGCGTGGAGACGCCGGAGAGTGCGTTTACCACGCACGTTTCGGGACAAGGGCGAAGAGATGCATCGCTCCGTGCAGCTACAAACACCTGGGAAACGGAGGGGCCGGCGCTCAGTAGTGGCTCTGAGCGTCGGCGGCACGTGCAGGCTCCTCTTCGTCAGCGACAGCGTTTCGGGGAGCCTGTTTCTGTGTGACACGGGCGCTCAACGGAGCGTAGTTCCAGCGTCGAGTGAAGACGTCGCCCGTGGGGGGCACGGACCGCGATTGACGACGGCTAACGGCAGTCCCATTTGCACGTACGGCGTGAGGCCTATGTGTTTGTGCATCGGAGGACAGCGTTTCAGCTGGGATTTTGTGACAGCGGACATTTCTTTTCCCCTCCTCGAAGCGGATTTTTTGTGTGCTCATGGACTCTTAGTGGACGTTAAGAATAGGCGTTTGGTTGATGCCTTAACGTTTTCTTCCCTCGTGTGCACACTTGGCAGCGCAGCGTACGACGGGCTGTCAGGCTCGCTGTCAGGTGCAGACACGTTTCTCAGACTGTTGGCCGAGTTTCCAGACCTGTCGCTACCCACCTTCTCTGCGCTTACCACTAAGCATGGCGTGGAACACCACGTCACTACCGGGGGGCCTCCTGTCTACGCCAGGGCCCGGCGGTTGAACCCTTCTAAGCTGGCTGTAGCAAGGGCAGAGTTCGCAGCCTGGGCATTGTCCACCGCTTCGACAGTCCTTGGGCTTCCCCCCTGCACGTCGTTCCCAAATCGAACGGCGGGTTCCGCCCGTGCGGGGATTACCGCCGACTCAACGACGCCACTACGCCTGACCGCTATCCGGTGCCACACATTCAGGACTTTTCAGCGCATCTGGCCGGTACGGGGGTGTTTTCCAAGGTGGACCTGGTGCGTGGATACCACCAGGTGCCCATGCACCCCCTGGACATTCCCAAGACAGCAGTGATAACGCCTTTTGGACTTTTTGAGTTCCTGCGGATGCCTTTTGGACTCAAGAATGCCGCTCAGACGTTCTAGCGCCTGATGGATTCGGTGCTGCGGGACCTGCCGTTTGTGTTTGTTTACCTCGACAACATACTTGTCGCCAGCGCTTCAGTGCAGGAGCACCTGTCCCACCTCCGAGCCCTTTTCACACGGCTCAACGAACACGGATTAATCATCAATCCTGCAAAGTGCCAGTTCGGGGTGTCGGACATCGATTTCCTGGGGCACCGCATCACCAAGGGCGGTGCGACACCTCTGCCAGCGAAGGTGGAGGCTGTTGCGGCGTTTCCTCGCCCGCTCACAGCCCGGTCGCTCCGTGAGTTTCTGGGGATGGTGACTTTCTACCACCGTTTCATCGCCCGGGCCGCACACATCATGCGGCCGCTGTATGAAGCGTTGAAAGGCAAGACCCCCGTCCAGGAGATCGACTGGACAGCAGAGGCGGACGGCGCTTTTGCTGAGGTCAAGACCGCGTTGGCTCAGGCGGCTTTGCTGGCACACCCATCATCTACGGCTCCCATCTCCATCACCACGGACGCGTCAGACTACGCGGTCGGCGCAGTGCACGAGCAGTGGGTGGAGGGCACTTGGCAGCCGCTCGCCTTTTTCAGCCGCCAGCTGACGCCTAGAGAACGCAAATACAGCGCCTTTGACCGGGAGCTCCTCTGACTTTATTTGGCCGTGCGGCACTTCCGTTTCATGCTGGAAGGCCGTGAATTTACGGCGTTTGTCGACCACAAGCCGCTCACCTTCGCCATGTCAAAAGTGGCGGAGCCTTGGTCGGCACGTCAGCAGCGGCAGCTGTCCTACATATCGGAGTTCACTACGGACATTAAGCACGTGGCTGGCAAGTCGAACCTGGTTGCTGATTGCCTCTCCAGGGTCGTCATCGGTGCCGTCCAGTTGGGCCTGGACTATACTCGCATGGCGGCAGACCAGGTCACAGATCCCGGCGTCCAGGCCCTGAAGGTGGAGAGCACGGGGCTGCGCTTGGAGGACGTGGTGTTCGGCGACGCGGGCATTACTCTCCTGTGTGACGTCTCTACGGGCCTGGCGCGGCCTGTCGTCCCTGCCAGCTGGAGGCGTCCTGTGTTCGAGGCTGTGCACGGCCTGTCACACCCGGCGTTAAACCTTCGGTGCGTTTGGTAGCGGCGAAGTTCGTTTGGCAAGGACTGAAAAGGGACGTGAGGACTTGGGCCAGGGAGTGCGTGGCTTGTCAACGCGCTAAGGTGCACCGCCACACGAAGACGTTGCCCGGGCCTTCATTGCAACGTGGGTGTGTCGTTTTGGCACCCCGTCAGACATTTCCTCAGACAGGTGCTCTCAGTTCACGTCCGAGCTCTGGAACGCTGTGGCAGGCGGTTTGGGGGTTAAGCTGCACAGGACTACCGCTTACCACCCTCAGGCTAACGGCCTCTGCGAGCGCTTTCATCGCTCCATGAAGGCGGCCCTCAAGGCCGGCCTTACGGACGGTAACTGGGTCGACAAGCTGCCCTGGGTGATGCTGGGCCTGAGGACCGCACCTAAGGAAGATCTGCAGTGTTCTACAGCGGAGATGGTCTACGGTCAGCCACTGAGAGTTCCGGGGGATTTCCTCCCAAATGCATCGGCTCCCTGGTCGGCATCGGCCCAGCGGGCTTTCCTGCGTGACGCCGCTGAGGCCTTTGCTCCGATCCCTACTACTCAGCACGGTACTCAGGTGTCCCAGGTTCCCGCAGAGCTCCGCTCGGCGGAGCACGTGTTCATCCGGCACGATGCGCACAGAGGCCCCCTGCAGCCCCCTTATGATGGGCCTTTCCGGGTCTTGGAGCACGGGGACAAGCACCTGGTGGTCGACCTGGGTGGCAAGGCCGAGCACGTCTCGGTGGACCGGGTGAAGGCTGCTCACCTGGACTTGGACCAGCCTGTGGTGCTGGCTCGACCTCCGCGACGGGCCGGCCCCCCGGCCGCGTCCCCTGTCACGGATTTAAGACCTGTTGTTCCGGTCCCTCCCCTTCCGGGGGCCGCACAGGCGGGAGTCACTTTTCCGACTCCCGTGCTCAGGAGTCGTGAGGGTCGGCGTGTCGTTCCTCCCCGCCATACTGATTTTGTTTATGTGTGAATTCTGGGGGGGCTTGTGTGGTGACACGTTATTGGACATAATTCACCTTGCTTATTGTGTTGCCACACGGACCCTTTAGTGGGGAACACCTGTAGCTTTCGCTGCCATTCCTGCTAGCTCATCAGGCAGAGCAGTGCATGTGTTAACCTCTCTGAAAGTAATGGATAATAAAGATTGGAACTCCATTCTTAATACACCGCCTCCGACTCTCTTTTCACGGCACTACAATATTCAGCTGGTGTTACATTTGAAAAACGAGTAATCTGAGTGCAGTTACTTTCGTAAACCTGAAGTGAATACTTATTGGAATTATTGGTGGAAAGTTTCCTCACAATATGTAATATTCATTACCGGCAGAACCGTGTGCACACTGCACAGCGCTGCAGCGTATCTTTGAGCGAGAGATGCAGCGTGTCCGTGAGGCCCCGCCCCGCACGCAGATGAGAGAGAGAGAGAGTTCTCTTTCAAAACATATTGGAAGGTAGAAACGGAGATGTTTAGATAAAACGTGGAAGATAACGTTTATGTAGCATTTATTTATTGTCGAAATGATGACATTTATAACGGGATCAAATCTAACTGAATGGCCTGCTGCTGCCGAATGCATGGGGCAAGTAACTGGGACTATCTGTTGACTATCTCCTGTCAGGGCTCTCCCAAGGCTTCAGGGTAGGGGTCCTCCCATCTCCCACAGTGACTTTCGTAGCAAGAAACTTACAGTCAGCCGCTAAAGAACCCAACATAGTTTCCCAGCTCATCGACAAAGAACTTCTCAAAGGATATATAATCGGTCCTTTTAGCTCCTCCCCCTTCTCAGTGTTCCGTTCAAATCCCATCGGAATAGCCACACGTAAATAAAAGGCTGATTTTCGATCTGTCCGCTCCCTGCTCCGGCACATTCTGCAGCGTCAATAGCATCATCCCTCCAGATCAGTTCTCCCTTCACCATGCCTCAGTGAATAATGCAATAAATATGATCAAGTTCACAGGGCACGGAGCTCGGCTCTCCAAAGCGGACATTACCGATGCCTTCAAATCATCCCCATTTATCCGTCTCAGTGGAATTTGTTCGGTATTAAGTGGGAGTCCAAACTCTATCTTCGCCGTTCGCCTGACCTTCGGGTGCAGAAGCAGCCCCCGCATCTTCAATTCCTTCTCGGAAGTGCTCTATTGGATCCTGCTGAACATCGTCAGAATCCCCTCCGTCCTTCAACTACCGGACGACTTCCTCCCCATAGACCCGCCACAGGACAGCTCAGGGATCTCACTGGCCAAGCTTAAACACTGCTTCAGGAGTGAGGTGTCCCTCTCTCCAAAGAGAAAACGTTAGGTCCCGACACACGCTTAGAGTTCTTAGGCATCATCCTCGACTCCATAGACATGAAGGAGTCTCTCCCCTCCGACAAATTGCAGCGCATCCGGGACATCACCAAGTCATACTGCGAGCAACAAGTTATCACAAAACAACAGTTGCGCTCCCTTCTCGGACACCTCAACTTCACCATGCACGTCATCCCCCAGGGGCGCTCGTCCATCTCCCGCCTCCTGGACGCAGCATCAGCGGTCGACAATCTCCATGACTGCGTTTTCTTAGACGAAGGCTGCCGCTCAGACCTACGGTTCTGGTCCCTCCTGCTCGCCCACTGGAATGGAGTTACTTTCTTTTACGATGGCCTCGTGCGTTCCTCTGACTCAATGAGGTTATTCACGGATGTCGCCCATCCATGGGTTTTGGGGGTTTCTTCCAGGGAGAGTGGTTCGCAGGGTCATGGCCCCGTCAATTTCTACCTCAAGCAAGTTCTCATTAAATCCGGCCTATCACCCATATCATACTCAGGGCATTCCTTCAGGATAGGTGCAGCCACCTCTGCTGCTAATCAAGGTCTCTCTACCTCATCCCTACAACAACTAGGACGGTGGTCCTCCTCCGCCTTCACAACCTTCATTCGTCCCGATATTAGCGCCGTACGGGCATCCCAAAGATCTCTCAGACCCTAACTATGGTATATATGCATATAACTGGTGGTGGTTCATAACACGTATACATGTCTCATCATGGTATCGGATTTCAAACTGCATTCCTGTCCTAGTCCGTGGGCCCCCGCCCACAGGGAACAATGTCTCGTCTCACGCTGCACCTACCTGTAACGGGCTTCATCTCCTGCACGCAGGTAGCCAAATCCCAGGCCCTTGCTCAAATGTGTCAGTGTAAAATGTATATCCTGCGAAGTCAGGCGTGGACTCGGGCCACCGTACACTTCGGTGTCGTGGCTTCGGGCCACCGTACACTTTGGTGTCAGTTACAAAACAAAGGAAATAAAGAAAGAGGAAAAGAGTAAAGAAGGAAAAGAAAAAGATATATCCTGCGAAGTCAGGCGTGGCTGAGGGCCACCGTACACTTCGGTGTTGTAGCTTCGGGCTACCGTACACTTCGGTGTCGTGGACGTTGGGCCACCGTACACTTCGGTGTCAGTTACAAAACAAAACCGTTCGACCTTCGGGCGGCGTAGTCAAGCCCTGCTAGCCAGGCAGGCGACCCGCAGGTCGTTTTCAGATAAGACCGGCACTGATTTCGGCAGTCAGAGTCTCAGCATGACCCGTAAGCTCCGGCAGTGATTCCGGCCCAATGCCGCTTACATATGTTAATCTATTATCTTTCATTCCCAGATCACCAGTCACCCCACAAGGTAAGCAACTCAGTTCATCTCAGTATTTCATACTTCACTGGTTTTGGGGATTTCATCGGAGCGGTTATTTCCCTCCTGAATGATTATCCTGCAAACCGGGGCCTAATCGCCAAACACCATTACATTCTCCTGTTGTATTATCATGGCAATCATTTCATTCATATGACGTGTAAACAATAAATATGTAATCCTTACTAGGGATGTCCCGATCTCATTTTTTAGCTTCCGATCCGATTCCGATATTTTCATATAGGATCCGATCCCGATATTTCCCGATACCGGTTTTCCGATACCGATTTCCGATATCACTTTTTGTGTTGGCAAACAGCATTTAATTTCGTATACATTAAGAAATAGACAGGCACCCAAATAATTTATTAGACGACAAAAACCGGAGTTTTCCACAAGTGAAATTGGCTGGTCGTCCCCTGCTATGCACTCCACAATCAGCTCAGTAATCTTGCGAAATCTCTCGGAGTCTCGAGGAAGTAAAGCCTTTCGTTTCAAGCTGTCCCGCAGTGTTTGTTGATGGAGTCCATCAGACGCTGCCGCTTTACAGTAGGCGGCGTGTTCGTCGGGGTGGTGCTTTTTAAGATGTTTTATTAGGTTTGTGGTGTTGTAGGAGACCCTGTTAGCACCACCTCGTGAGACTTCCACACCACAGACTTTGCATGTCGCAGTCGGCGACTCACTTGTAGTTATTTTAAAATGATGCCAAACTGCAGACATTTTAACTAGCTAACGATATGTGTCCGTTCCACTTTTCCAACTCGATAATGGCGGCTGATGCAATAGAACAACAACGACAAACAACGTAACAACGTAACAATGGAATCATGGGAAATATTAACTATGGATCGGCCATGACATTTAATTGGATCTGCCGATCCCGATCCACCTTAAAACCCAGTATCGGGGGCCGATCCGATCCGGGGATCGGGACATCTCTAATCCTTACATCACGTCTCTCCGGTTTGAAATGAAAGCTTTAGCGCAAGTTCAATAAGGAAGACCTAACACGAGTCACTTACACGTCACTCTATGGCTCCCTTCCCCCCTCATTAAATACGAGGGCGTCACCCCTCAGCAGCCAATTGCTGCACATGCTAAATTCCTTAAATGCCTGCTCTTCCTCCCTGTCAGTTGTCATTGCAGATGATCACACGCAACCCGCCTCCACCCCTCTCGCCTCCCGTCTCCTCCAGGACAAAGCTAAACCTTCCTTCTTCAGACCGGTCTCACCTACTCATCACCACCACCAGTGTCTAGACCCCGGGGATTTCATCGGAGCGGTTCTTTCCCTCCTGAATGATTATCCTGCAAACCGGGGCCTAATCGCCAAACACCATTACATTCTCCTGTTGTATTATCATGGCAATCATTTCATTCATATGACGTGTAAACAATAAATATGTAATCCTTACATCACGTCTCTCCGGTTTGAAATACTGTAATTGAATCAAGGAAAATAATATCCTGATGGAATTCAACAGCAAAAGGTGAGTTCTCTGTGTGGTGTGAATCAAATGTAGACAAATAGTAATATCTTTGACTGGCACCTTATGTTCCTACTCAACTAATGTAATGATTGCAATATACTACAAAGGCCAGGCACACAGGTGTTTGCCATTCAGGCTGATTAGACCTCTGCTCAGGTTAGAGTTGGAAAGAGCTATGCTAGCTAGTAATGGCAAGAGGTCTCAAAACTCCATGGTGGCTACAAATAACAATGCATAGCCTACCTGCCAACACTACCGATTTGGGCGGTAGTCTACCGCTTTTGACATGTTTCTACCGCCTACCGATTTAGCTGGCTTTCCCTACCGATTTCAATCAGTCTGTTGGCAGGGAAGATAAACATCTTCAAAAAATGCAACTGGAAACCAGACCCTGAACTTCTCAAGAAAGCCAAGTCTGCTACATACCAAGCGCTAAAGTGACTGAACATTGTATGACCAATTTTTGTGAAAAATACAAAAAGTGATATATATTATATTCAATACAATATATTCAATACATGGTTTGTACCTGTAATTACTGTAGTTACATTTCTTCTGATTACCTAATTTGAGCGTGCACATTTTCCACGCGCAAACCTACCTCTTTTGGATTTGGAAAGGTTGGCATGTATGACAATGCTAACGGTGCACAGCCAGCTAGCAGCTTGTCAGTTCGACCGATTTTACCACATGTAAACAGATATTTTAGCACTTACCTCTAGTAGTAGCTAGCCTTGAAAATATCTGGTGGTTGGTGTTGTTCTGAGATATCTTTCTGACGTCTCTGTCGCTATCCCAGTAGGCCTACCGTGGTGTTGATTTAATGTTGCTCTGGTGCTCACAAGTTCACAACACTGACATATTACATTAGCGAAATTCAACTGGAACGCTTATCTTATACAACTACACAATAATGTTGTATAATCCACAGAAGACGACGTGTATATAGTATTTTTATGATCTTCTCTACACTGGAAGTAAACGGTGTGTTCAGGTGCAGCATGAGTCAATCAACAGACTGACACGCCCACAATGAGTAAAAGGTAAAATCAGGCAGAAGAGACACTGTGAAAAACATTAAGGGTCTTAAAATCTGCGTTTTTACAGATGTACTTTTGGAGATTTTGATTTATGATTGACAAGCTTCCCTGCGGTATACAACATAAGTAAATTAACCAGCTTTGATAAACACATTAATGCATCAATTATAATGATCAAAACATATGATTTATATTCTTCTGAAATTGACCAATCTGCATAATGAGTACTTTTACTTTTGGTACTTTAAGTATATTTGGATGCCAATACTTTTCTGCTTTTACTTGAGTTTCAGGACTTATTCCTTAGTATTACTATGGTACTTCTACTTTTATACAAGTACAAGATGAGTATTTGTGCCACCTCTGCATGAGCCTACTGTGTTGTTTTATATCAAACTAATGGATATTGTGTATGTGTTAATAAATTGCTTTAAACAAATAAAAAATGAAGGTGTGAAAAAGTAAGCACGCTACACCAATGTCACCTGTGTCAGATGGCTTTACATTTCTTATGTGGCTCAGGTTGCAGCTACCTGTTGTGTACGGGACGACGAAAAATCGGAATTGAAAAAGCAAGTAGGTTTGATTGTTGTTTGGATTTCCCTAGGAAATTGCAGACTTACATAAAGTGCTTTCAGTCTTATCTTCTGTTCAATTGTTTGTGAACAAACAATCCCATGAATATAGAATATATGTGAATCTGGGAAACAAAAGTCAACTCTGAATCATCAGTAAGAAGAAACATTTTATTCACAGGTACTGTAAAAGTAAAACACAAGCTGCCATATCATACATTTATACACAGGGTTGGAAAATCCTATACAAAAAGAAAGATATTCGAAAATATGAGTTTTGATATGAAATTATGACCCCACATATAATAATTTCTTGGAAAAAAGGTCTTGGTTTGGTTATATTTTTTTTGTTTATGAGCCTTACCCCACATTAGTGAAAATTGAAGTTATTGTAAAAAATTAGAATGGTAAAAAATGGAGTAGAAATCATTCTTAAAAATGATAAAAAAAATCTCATGCAGCATCTTCAGAAAGGGCCTGAGAGAGTACATCTTTTTTAAAGAAAGAAAACAAAGTTATATTTGCAACAGAAATATAGAAATCAAACATACCAAAATTCAACAAAGCCAGTTTGTTTTTCACAACAATAATTTTCACCGATCATCTTTGTTTTCTTTGCGTCAGCCGTTTGAATCATTACAAACACATTCTGGCAGCTACAAAGAGCTGATATCATGATTGATTTTCTAAACAAAATGTCCCAATCATTTGCTCTTATTCACTGCATCAACTCATGGTAAACAAAAAGTTCTTGAGAAACTGCATCAACCTAGTTAATTGTACTATTTAAAATAAGAAAAATAACTAGGGATAAAAGATGCCAAAATGTGTTGCTGCACTTAAGTCAGCATTGAGGTTCTTACAGTAGTTGCAGTAAATGTAT
The DNA here is from genome assembly GCF_902827175.1 of Gymnodraco acuticeps. NCBI lineage: Eukaryota > Metazoa > Chordata > Actinopteri > Perciformes > Bathydraconidae > Gymnodraco > Gymnodraco acuticeps. Next base: position 6,516,182 of record NW_022990295.1, on the reverse strand, counting down.
TGGAATGCATAGAGCCGAGGCTTGGTAGCGCTTGAAAAAGTATTGTATAATAGGCCAGTAGACTTGTGCTGTCTCATGTGTGCTGCTTTGTTTTACAGTGTATAGATATCACCCAACCCAAGCCTATTTAGAGAGAAATTAGGTTCACTGCTATCAGTGTACCCATTCATCATGCTATCCTCCTGCTCGTAGGCTGGTGTAGGGAGGGTCTCCAAGGGTTGCTTGACCACATGTTGCATTGAGGCACCAGAGAGAATGGCTGAATCAAGAATAATACCTCCCTATCCATCACATTGGCCCTCTGATTGATATGTTTTGGCGTAATGTCTCATTTTCAGTGAGATAAACACAGGCAAGCACAGCTTTTATAAGCCTTCCAGCTCCCCAATATAACTGCTGTTCTACCTTAGTACATCCACTGAGACCCATTTTGATCAAGGCAACTGGAGGGAAAACATTCACTCAACCCTGCTAGCTTTCACAGGCCAGCTGGCAGGCTATGAGCGACAACAGCAAATGCAGTCCTTGATGAGAAAACGTAGTCCAGTATGAAAATCTAAAAAACTACAGAACCAGAGAGTTAACATAAGGCGCAAGAGGCTGAATAAACATGAATAAAATGCTGACTGAGGTTTGAAACAAGAGAAAAGGCAAAGTCTGGGAGCGCAATAACATTAGCTTATTGCTTTTTCTTTTTTCCTCTTTATTTTTCCCTTAAAAGGATATTTGTACACACCACATAATCATATAAATACACTATACAATGCAATATAAAATATTTTTCTTAAAAGCAATATGTTCAGGGTTTGCTCAGGTATGCTTAAGGATACCTGCACCATATGAAAAATAATAACTCAAAAACAATACAAAAGGCACTTCCAGGTGTTGTTCATTGACTCTTGAGTAAGTGATGGCCACTGCCTTGCAATACAAGCAACAGCATTTGTGCTCACGTTTGATATCTCTGCCATTTAAATATGTCTTTAGGCAACGAGGCACTGTAGCTAGGTGTTTAAGATTTCCTCTGTTCATGCGAAGATCCACTCTCATCTCATCTCTGTCACTTGTTGTTCTTCATTCCAGTGATATCTAATCACTGACTGCTACATTTTACCATCCTTTGTTTTCTCACTTCCTCATTTCTCCAGCTCGACTTTCTTTTGTCCTCACACTTCGACTTCACGCAGTCCCTCCTGAGCACCAGTTTTTGGCATGCTGATATCAAAGCAGGTCACCATCATGACACGGGACTTGCATAGATTGACACAGAACTCCAGCTCCTCTGTGGCCTGTGCCAAGGCCTCATGGTACTCCGGAGACTCTTTATCCAAAGCCTGGTCCACGTCAACTGTTGAAAAAGTGGAAAATATATTTGTTTACACAGTTTGTCTTAAAATAATTAACATTATATAGTTATCAACTAACAGTAACAGAACATTTAAGCAGTTACTTACACTCTCCCATCCACTTGCTGGGGTCCATCATCAGTCGGGCCTTGGTGTCTTCTAGCTCCTCCATTAACACCTCATACTTTGCCCTCAGTTCTCTCACTTGCTGCTGCCTTCTCTCTAACATCTTCAGCTTATTGTTAAAATACAGCAGGCCCTAAGGGATATACAAAGATGTTTAAATTACAGATGAGTTGAGTGAAGTGCCTATTAGTACACAGTTCAAGTTGGCACAGCATGAATTAGGAAAACTACCAGTAAAAGTCATTATAAAGCTATACAAAAGAAACCATTTGACAACTTAGTACTTATAGTTAGTCTTGTATAACCCTGCCCCCAAAGAATAAATGTTATTTTTGTTGAGATAAAAACGTTTACGACAAAGTCTTAAGCTGAGTTGTGCTGTGATGTGGGCATTGTTCAGATTTTACAGTATGATGTCAATTGTAGGTTGAATTATTATGATGATAATGTAACTGCTTTAGTACAGCCTATTGTGCTAATACTGAAACCTCGGTCACCATTAAAATTAGCTCACCTTGTCAACATCCTGGAATGGTTGCTGATGACAAAATGGGGGGGAACAAATAAAACAAGTTAGCATGTTAAACCAGACAGAATATTATATGAATAGCACATAAACAGTGTGTAAATATATACATAAACTGTAGACAAGGTTACTGATGCACGAGACACCAATGCTAATTTCAAAATAGCACAGAAAAGCAACTTTCTCATTCGGGCAGTGATGACTGGGAGAGAAAAAAACAATAATTTTTCTCCTAATTGAAAGTGAAAATCAAACCGCCATAGGGCTGATTTAATATCTTCTCTTAACAAATCCCTGTCTGGCAGCAGCAAACTTATGGGAGCAGTTAATGATCCACAGATGAAGAGTCAGCTATAAAAAGCAGTCAGGCGTCCAGTGATGAATGCAAGCAGTGAGCTGATTTGAGCTGGTGTTGGGCGCCCCTGCATTCATCACACATTCCCTGACCAATCTTCTCACACCATCTCCTCTTTTCTAAGCTGAGTCATCACTCATATCCAAACCAATTAACCCTCGTCAGTAATTGCCTCCTGAACTCTTGACACTCCTTTGGAACGGTGCAAAAATACCATGCTATGGGAATCTGGACACAGACATTTGAACTCCTGGATTTGCCACTGAGCTAACTGAAGGTCAGACGTCTGAGACATCTAATAACTTGCTTGTTCTTTAAAAAGAAACTGGGAAGAAGCGAACTAAGACATTCCCACAACACAAGTCAATGTGACACGTCTTGGGCATGCATGGCATCAATGTCGCACATGGAAAGTATGGCCGAGGCTTAGCAAGAGGGATTAACGACACCTTGACCCAGACACAACATTATCTTAAACAAGTTCAGCGAGATGTTTGACTATGAAAAACAAGTGGGGGACGACCCTCTGCTTACCTCTGCAGTTTCCTCCTGACGCCGCCTCTGTAGCCTCTCCACATCATCGATCTCATACACCTTGATCTCAAAAGGCTCCTTCAGAGGTCCCGACATAGGAGGCAAGTCCACCCACTGCCCGGCTGTGGCCACCTTCTTCCCCAGGGAATTTGTTTCTGGCAGGGTTGCCGGGATAAGTCGTCTTCTCTGGAAGCCTAAAAATACATGCATAAGGTCAGACAGGCACCAGTTGAGTTGTTGACATACAATGGTGTTATTTGCTGGGATTTATGAATAAATATGTATGAGTCTCACTCTGAGATGTAAAGTGATGCAAGGCCTTACATAGGCAAGCCGAGTTGTTGTGATTGCATATTTATGAGGGTTTCATGGGTTGCTATTCGATACACACAGCCTGAATGAATTCAGGTTGGTTTAATGCACATTAATTCAAATGGTTATATATATACAGGGTTGCAAAAACCTGAACCAGCTCATTGCTGGTGATGTACAACTCATCTTATTTGATTATCACACAGTTCAAAGTTGTGTTGTTTGATATATGCATTATCATTTCCCCATATATGTATGAATAATGTATTCTGCTGATACAGGAGGAGAGAAAATCCAATGAAGCAGCAAGTCGTGAATGTAATAAGAATGGATTCATGAAGGTAGAAGCGCTATATGGCTAATTTCCTAGGAGAGGGCATTTATTTCTGGATTAAATGTGCGTAGCTTCAAGAACATATACTGTTTGATAGATCGTACCAACACTCTTATTGCCAGTATGATAGGTGTGAATGTAACCTCTAACGGCACTCGCATTGGCTCATTTAAGGCCCAAAAACCCAAAATGAGATTCTCACCATTTGCTCTCTTCTTGGGAAACTTGGAGCTCCTTGTTCTGCCTGAAGACGACACGCCACTCTCGCTCATGGAGTCGTGGGCAGAGGAAGCGCTCCCTGTGGCCTCGCTGTCACGGATCATGCTCTCATATCCGCTGCTGCCACCACTGTGGTAGAACAGAGCTGTGCGGCCCATAGCCGGAGGCAGCTCCCCGCTCAACACACTACTGTTGTCGCTGCCATGGCCGCTGCTGTACCGTTGAGGCCGCCTGGGTGCTGTGATTTTGCTGTATGGGGAGGGCAGGATGGCTATCGGGGATTTGTCCTCATTCACATTCACACCGCTGTCATTCCCGCTGTCTGAATCTCCTGCTCCTCTTATGTGTTTGCCTGATATGTTGCCTGTTGCGAGTTCGCTCACACGGCTGTTGGCAGCCCTCATGGCCTGCTTTGTGCCCATGATAGTTCCTCTCCCAGGCTTAGTGCTGACAGTAGCATTGTTGGTTCGAGGAGCTGATGTCCGTCCTGATGGAGGGAGGTTAGCGTTGGTATTTCTGGTCACAGGGGCGGCCAAAGATTTGGTGGAGGAGCTAAGGCCCTTGGAGCTGTTGACTGACAGTGAGCGTGCCTTACTACTATTAAGGGTTCCTAATGACCTGGGATTCACAGAAGCTTTAACCTGACCTGTTTTGCTAATACTTCCTCCACTCAGCGATGATGGGCAGGTAGCTATTGGAGAGCTGGATGAATTAGGAATTCCAAATCTAGGAATGGATCTGCTGGATTTGCTACTACCGCTCCCCAGGCTTGTCCCACTATTCTCCCTACTAAGCGTCGGTCTGGAACCAGATAAGGACAGGCTTTCACATCTTTCCAGGGACATTTGACTGCCATAATGCTGCCCAGCCGCTCCTCTAGGCCCTCTGGCCTTCAGGCTGGAGGTAACTTTGGCTATGTTGAGACTGGAGGTTTTGAAACTGGTAGAGTCTGCTCTGTGGCGTACCTCAAGCTCATCCTCTGATACAGCTGTCCTTGCTCCAGAAGCCCGTCCTGCTTCCCCATATGCTGACTTTAAGGCACTTTGGGGCAGCAGGATCTTAGTCTTGTGGTCAAGGCTAGACTTTCTCACTGGAGGAGGGGGAGGTGAGATGCAACCAGGTTTAGGGAGATTGCTCGCTTTCTGTGAAATGGCCTTGTTGTTTTTCCCCAGGGAGGAGTATTTAAGGCTTGTGGTCGATGCAATACTATCTAGAGATCCCTTGTAGTCTGCGGAAGAATGAATCACGGGCACTGTTCCCAAGGTGGTGGCACCTCGTCTCAGCTGAGGCATTTTGCTGGGTGGATTCTTGCTGGCTGACTTCTCACAGCCATCGACCACCCTCTGGGATGAGGTAGGCCCCTGCACCTTGGGTGGGCGAGGTACACTGTTGCTGTTGTGTGCTGTCTTGCTGGTGGGGATACCACTGAGGGGATTTCGGAGAAATTTGCTGGTGCTGCTGGAGTCGGGAAGAAGATCTGAGTGGTTGTCAACGCGCTGCCAAGGATCCTCCTGCTTAGCCTCTTGCCTTGGTGGCTCTCTGCTGCTACTACTATGAGAGATGGATGAGGTAGGTTTAATCTTCCTGGGAAGACTAGAGTGGACTATGGAGGGGCCCTGGGGAAGTTGGGACGAGCTAAGCGAGTGAGCTTTAGTTATTTTAGATGTGAATCTGAGGGAGCCTTTGGCTGATTCCGGAGATGGGGGGCATTTTGTCAAAGATAGTTTGCTTGAGGCAGCACTATCGCTATCATGTTCTGAAAAACTAAACCCACTGTCATTGAGGGAGTTCTTGGGATCTCTAGGAGAAGAGACACAATGAAACATATCCAGGGAATCAAAGTAAAAGGCGGCCTCTGGCCCCATGTGTTTGGCCTGTGGAAGGAAGACGTCCGATGAATGAGCCCCTTCACTTTCCAAGGTGCAGACACTAACCTCACTCAGCCAAGAGCTGATAGATGAACCCCTGCTATCTATACACGCTCCCTCCTGGAGGGGTGTGACCACTGCAATGTTCACCTCTGATCCTCCCATGGACGATGTGTAGGCGTCAAATTCATCATTGATGCTGCTGATGATGCTGACAGGTCGTGAACCAGAAGCTAGGGCCTGAAGGGAGCAGTCACTGCTAAAGCTGATAATGCTGGATGGCCGATCTCCATCTACAAGACTACCTATTGACAGTTCCTCCACCACGGTGAACACCAGCTCATCCTCTCCATTCAGCTCCACAGGCTGCTGCAAGGTCATAGTGGCTCTAAGGATGTCCCGATCTAGACATCTTTCCCTAAAGGTAGAGCGCACCTGGCACACTTCCACAGGAGATCTGAGCAGAGAGGAAGTGTAAGGATCCCGCCTTTTTACAGCCTGGTGGCTCATTCCTACAGGAGGCATTCTGGTGCTGGATCTTCCCACAGTGCCAGCATTTTCCTTGCTGGGGTCTCTCTGCTGTGATGGTGGTGGGGCGGGCTTGGGCAAAGCTTTTTTGTTAAAGTACACCTTCTCTCTCACCACAGGCTCAGAGTCAGTCCCAGAAGCAGTTGTTAGTTTATTCGCACTAACTATGTTTTCAGAAACAAAGGCTTTCTCACCATCAGCGCTTGTTCTGCACACATTTTGGACACTGTCTGAAGGTACCTCTTCTGCAGGTGTGCATTGCGCCATTGCATTGTCTAGTTTAGATGTTGTAGTGGGACTGCAGGGCAGATTTGTGGCACCAGATTTAGGGGATTGGTTTTCGGAGTCGCCCTCTTGAGTGTGAGAACTATTTTCTGCAGTCTTTGGTGAAGCAGAACCTTCGCTCTCCTTAGAGATGTCGGTCTTGGGGCTAGCCGGGCCTCGCTTGACCTCTCCAACAAAGGCAGTGGGTTGTTCACTGCCGTCTATACACTCTAGCCTCTCCTGCAGCTCAGCAAATGTGTTGCATTTAAAGAACTGGTCCATAGAGCCCTCTTTTGTACACCTCCTTCTGTTCAGGGAGGGGATGATTGGAACAAAGGCAGGTGGGCCTTCGTTGTCACTAAGCTCCCTGTCCGAGAGGGCAGATCCACCAGGGCCCACATAGATGACGGTATCACAAGACTGTTCACTACTGGAGGAGTAGTCGGGGTCACTGAGCATGGAGGGCAGGTCTGGGTCCAGTGCCACGGTCCGAGGGTGGAACGGCCTGAGGTGGGGCGGCCGGCGGATCCTCCCCTCCTCACAGGAACTTTCCCCTCCAGATGAACTGGATGCATACTGTAAAGCAGAGATAAAGCAGAAGATAAGTTAATCTTTTGGGTTTTAAATATATTCTAATTAAGAGATGACAGTAATGTGATTCTATTGTCTTACATTATTAATATAACATTCATTCCTTTTTACAAAAACGTTTTAATCCTTAGTAGATTCATTTCCTCAACGATTTCATATTGAAATCAATCAATGGGTAATTTTTAATTTCTATGAAATTACCTGTCGATATGTATCTAAAGGTTAAAAGTGCACGTCAATAGTCACACAGAAATGAATGTCAATAATATAAACTGCTGTATGTAGACTGTGTTATAATCATGTCTGGGACTGGTACCAAATAAATACATGCTGTCATTCCCCCTAATTATCTGGAGCATATATTTCCCTAATCCGAAGGAATGCATTACACACTTCCTCGGGCAGTGCTATTGATTACATGATTATGCGTTGAGGAGCCTCGAAAAACTAGCTCTGAGTTAGTGCACTAATAATCTTTCATTTGCAGAAGCATTCACACATTCGTTTGGTTAATAGCTACTAAATTGCAGGGGGATGAAAGATTTAGGGACGTGAGTCGTGGCATGAAATATGATGAATGTTATCAAAGTGGCACACGCACATTAAGATTGTAATTGCTATAATAGCAACACTTAAATATAATGTTCAATTACCAATTACTCTGCATTTATAAACAAAACCATTAGATGTAGCAAAGCTACTACCTAAATCATTATTTAGAAGTGTAATTTAAGTTGCTGAACAACTATGTTGTTGACTTCTAAATATATACAACTAATATTCATGCATATTGAATACAATATTTCAATATCAGTTTATTACTTCATATTTATCAGTGCTTTTTAAGCTATCCTTGTACCTTTGTTTTTTTCTTCCTCATGCGGTGGATGCGGGATGCCAGCTGGATAGTGGTGAGTGAGTCAGCATAGTTGGCGGGGGATTCAGAGATGTGGGCGATCATGGTGGTTCTGCAGTTAATGTTGCCAAGGGACTCCCTCAACAGCATTGTCAGTTTGCTGTCCCTACAGGGTGCATAACACTGTTATTAACAAACAGCATGGTAGTATTTCAAAAGAACAATAACGGTAGCCGACATGAGCTCAGGAGGAGCCATTTTAAGTTCACTGAGCCGACAAATACTGAGCTGATGTCATTAGTCTTGTCATACCTGAGTTCCTTTAATATAATCTTGTGCAACAACAGGGAAAGCTATTATACAATGCTAACTAAACAAACTAGATAAACGTTCAGACATAAAACCTGCAAGGCTGATGACACATGCAGCAACTTGCCTGAAAGTATTACTTATAACACAACTTTACAGAGGCTAAAACACAGTAAGAGAGGCTGTATAACTAATGGTGCATTTCTTACCTGTAAGGTACATGTTTTGCTCCATTTGCCAAAGCCATGATGACATTTCCTAATGCGTTGAGAGAAAGACACAAGCCTCCCCCTCCGTCTCTGCTTTTACTAAGGACCTTTTCACAGCTTCCCAGGTCGATGAGGTGCAGCCTGCTCCGTCCACCTGACACTGTGCCAAAAAGAGAAGAAGAACCAGGTGAACACAGGCCAGACACTCCCTCTCTGAAGTCAGTTCCTCACGCACGGTGCTAAGATGACAGGAGTGCCACTGCTCAGCCCAGAAGATTGGCAGAGTTCTCTGATTTATTTTTGTATTAGTATTTTCACACGGAAGTGATTCAAATTGCAGACTGACTGGTAAAGTCACACCAGATGTGTACCTCATGTTAACGAGGAGGCACATCCTCTTCATCTGATTTAAAATACAGCGAGAGGGAATTGGCTGTCATTGTAAAAATCACAGGGCAGCACATTGTTATGTGGAAGACTGATGTAATTGCTAGTGCAGCAGCAAAACATGAAGCTCCTGTCAGTGAGGCTTCAAATCTTAATTTGATGTTGATCAAAGCATAAGACATGCATACAAATACATTTCAGTCGTGCAGAGCCCACAACCTATTCATCCATAAACATTGCAAATAAGGGACTTGTCTGCTCTATTCATACTTATAGTAAACTTTTCTGCCATCAACATCACTACAAAATCACCTTATTACATTCAGTGTATAATGGAAGTCCCCTTTGAAAAACTGTGATCAGGAGAGGAAACATCTAAAGAAATGATACTGCAGCTGTTCTATTTTTGAATACATATGTGAAACTATGTGTAAAAGTGCTATATAATCGATCAATGACCATAGTAGTTTATTGCATACATGTAAGGTGGTTACTTGTTGGAACATGGCTAGTGGTGTAAATGCAGTAATTAATTTCTACTAACTTCCTCCCTTGCCACTCTTCTCCATGCGGTACTGGTAAATGTGCAGAGTGAACAGCATGTGGGAGTTCCTTCGCTCGTCCTCCTCAACGCTGGGTCTGCTGGTGCTGCGTGCGGAGATGGCCGCATCAAGGAAGAGGGCGGCTTTCTCAGCCGTTGGGGCACGAAGCTCACTCTGATTCTGGAGCTGTGGGGGGAGGAAGAGATGGAGAACAGGGTTAGGGTTGAGCAATGAAGGCCACATAGGGCTTGAGAAAGAAGACGGATGTGAAAAGGATACCAGGGAAGAGAGGAAAGAGAATGAGACGGGAGCCAATTAGTAGGACCCCAGCACACATTTCTTGCCCATTAGATTGGGTCTCGGGGCGATTAAAACAGCAGATATGCACACAGAGGGAGGAGGATTAGGAGAGGTAATGGTGGAGCAGGAGGCAGAAGCACTTCCCTCACCATGGATATGATGATGTTGGTGGTGAGATACAGAAAGAGAAGAGGGGCAAAGGAGGAGGTAAAAGAGAGAGAGAAGGCGGGGGGCATCATGAAGGGAGCCCACATGTGGCTGTTGAGAGGGCGAAGCAAGAAGGCGCTTCACAGAATTACACAGCCTTTGAAGTCACAGTCCATACAGATCCCCAAAAAACAACATCTGACAGCGACACCTGTGAGTGCCTGCAATCATACAGTCCTCCCCCATCGCCCGATAATGCTTCTATTGTGCTGCAGAGGGCCAGCAATAACACATGGTAATAGATGCTGACGGATGCTGACAAAGGAGTCAATACAAAGGTAAGAAGAAAGCCATCAATACCACAGATGAGTTTGGTGGAAATATAAAGGGAGGATTTGAGAGAGAGTCAGGATAGAGCGAGGTGGACTGGGAAGTACAAAAAGAGATGAAAAAACACATACACACAAGAGCACTCACAAGTGAAAGTCAAATATCTTTTAGAGATCATAGACAGAAAAAGATCAATACTCAGTCAGACTAAGACTGTAAACCCACAGAGAGAATGGAAGGCTCAGGGAACAAAGAAAGAGTGGAGAGGTGTTTCTCACTTGAGTGCCACAGATTGGATCCTCTCTCAGACTAATGCCAGGGGACTGGCCCTCCTGCAGGCTGCCGCTGGACACGTCAGACAGCAAGTCCTTCAGCTCCTCATCTTTCCCAAAGATTTCCACAGCAGACACTCGAACGGAGAAGCGGGTGCCCGTCTTCTCCTTGCGCTCATTGATGAGCTTGAAGAGCCAGGAAATGGCACAGGGCACAATGCCTAGGCTCTGAGTGGAGCTGTCTTTGCCAATCATGGTGTACGTCTTGCCTGGGGATGTGTGAAAGAGAGAGGGGGATGAATATGGAAATACTGCCTTGTGCTTGAAAGCAAGCTACTCTCACTATATGTTCAAAATTAAAATGAGTTCTCTCATCAGGCTGTCTCGAACGCGCAGTGAGTTGGCAAACTAATAGACAAGAACATGAGATATTTTCTGATGGTTATAATATACAAGTGATTATACAAATAATAATAGGGGCTGATGTGGGGCTTTCGAGGTAGTATCCAGTAAATGTAAACTAAAAAAAACTCTACTCCAAGGACTCATTCCAGAATCAGTAATTCTGTGGAGAATTATACCTGGTGGAAACCGCAGCATGAGGAGAGCTAGCCCTTCAGCCTGAGAGCACTGCCCAGGCCAATTACTAAGATTTTAATTACAGACTGAGCCCTGAAGCATGGATGCAGCACTTTACCCCTCATCCCCACCCCAGACTCACTACCCATTTATTTCCTCCAATCTCCCATTCCTTGACTCACTCCAGTGCACTGCTAAGCCAATTGTGGACATCAAGTGCAGCCAACAAAGAGCAATGAGAGTTTTCTTCGGCTAACAAAGGCTCTTGTTTAATCTCTTGCCAGTGGAGGAGCTTACCGAGCTTGACTTGGCCGAAGCAGAAGATGCAACCGTCTGCACCGTTCACCGCAGACTGGATGACCTCGGCTACTGTCCCTGAACACACCTCAGCCTGTGGAAACACAAACAGCATCCACACAGTCAATTTACATTTTAACTACATCCAAGACTTTCAAACCGGCATACAGAGAACAATGAATCCAAAACGATATCCTATAAACTAAACCGTTATTATGCATTGGTTACAAAGAATCACATTAATGGTTTGAGTGTTTTTCATCACTCAGGAGTGTGTGTGCTGCAACTTGCGGCTCATTTTTTGCAATCTGTTTCAGCATGGGTCCTCTGGGGCAGTGCTTTTGCAGCAGAGGCCCCTTCCCATACATCACACTGCAAACAAGACCTCCAACAGCAGAACAGCCTGCCGCTACTGTTAGCCACCAGCAGTGCTGTCCCAGCGGCACAATCTAGCAGCTTGGCCTCAGCTCTCCAGCAGCAACATTTGGGCTTTAGCTATCAGCAGCTTACTTAGGAAAATACTTGCTCCATGTAGGTGGCATGATATAAGATCCGAAGCTCTCATTGCTACAGAGACACAATACTCTCTCATCTGCTCTCACAGCTATTTAGAGTTTACAGCACCATGGGGAAATGCAAAAAATACTTGACCTCAGATTTCTTTTTTAGGAAATGTTGCAATGAGTGACATATATACAATTATTCCATTAAAAGACTATGGTGTTTGCTGTGGAGAGAGCAAAACTGGTCTGCATATAGTAAACATGTATCTGACCTTTGTCTTTGATCTCCGTGGGTATGCCTGCTGTGTGTTACAGAGGGTTGAGGTCAGATATAGCTGTTCTATGAAAGGAGAGGTTAGATATAACTTGGGTGGATTCAAATCATTCCCCAGGGGGCTTAAAAGGCCCAGCTGTTAGGCCCACACTGGTAAGAATGCCCCCTGACCCAAGACAGGCATTTTTTCTCTAAGCCCCCGGTCACACCCTGCCAGCATGAAGACATCCCTTTGCCCTTGAGAGGCTGAATTCCAACACGACTCCTTAAAAAAAAAACATGGTAAACTCCCACCAACACACATATAGTACACCTTCCCTGCTGGCACTTACTTGTGAGGCATCCTGGGTAAAAACGGCATCGAAGGCAAATATCTTTGGGACGGCCACAGTGGCAGATCTCCTGTGTCCTGAGCTGGAGTGTGGGCTGGACGCAGGGTCGTAGAGGGTGAGCTGCTTCTTCCTGCTGTCCACTTTCAAGAAGGACTGAGACTCTGAGGAGTCTGCAGTCTCCAGGGACGGACAGATACGCATCATCACTTTCACCTGAACCACAGAGGGAGGTAGATAAGCAGAAGAAAAGGCTAGATTAGAAAGTGAAAAAGCGTAAAACATGAAAAATGTGCAGACGGAGTGGGATTTAAGGAAGTATTTTTCAGGTTAAGAACGGAGAGTAACACAATTGCAGGCTGAGGTTTACAAATTCTACTGGCAGTGCACTAGCAGAGGAAAGAGAAATCATGTATTTTATGTTTTTTAAATATAAGTTTTAGGTATTTAAAATGAAAGCTGCATTGTGCATTAACATCACATCCACTATGTCAAATTTGATGGACATCGGCGGTTTCCATGGAAACACCCAGTCTACCATTGACTGGTGAACCTGATGGGTCAACACACTGCCTAATGATGTCAGTGAAAACCAGCAAAGTGCGTATTGAAAGTCACAGCAGAAAATGGTGGAAATTAATGTGAATTGCCCCGCTGGGGGATTATCCCTCGAAGCGGGGTTTGTTTTTCTGGACCGGTAGCAGCTCACCACCATGTGAGTGCAGGAGCATATGGCCCCCCCCTCTTTTTCCACCTACATACTCTTCCTTCTTTCTCCTCTCCCTCCCCTCTGTGGCCTGGAAAATGGCAGCTCTACATTAAGAAGCTCGAAACATACCCTGTTGCATTTCTGGGGCGTGACATTCATAATGTGAGCTTACAGTCTTAACACATTCCACAGGTCAGGGTACAGTTCATCATGCCAGCATGACACGCTAAAAAGGATAGCGGCTTAAATCTAAAGATGTTGATTCAGCACTGCTCTGACAAGCCCATTCATGTCTAACGTCATTGCCATGGTTACAGGAGTGAGGTCATTCTGCCAGTGTATTGTGGCACCTCTTACAAACAAAATCACACATTTAACCATTTCCAGCCTCTACATGCGGTGAGGATGTACTGACTGTGTGTTTTGTGGGTGTGGCCGTGCTTGTGACAATCCATTTTACTTTCAATGTGCCTTCTTTTGTATTGCTGACACCTCTATATTGCCTCACTATCTCATGGTCAGAAATACTCCTCGACTATATCTCCAAAGGCACTGTGGGAATGTGTCTGTGACTGACAGGAGACATAAACAGCTTGTGGGATATGTATAGAAGTCTCTCCTGACCCCTGAGTGTTTAGTGTTGTGCCTAGCATTGTATCAACAGAACAGTTTCTATATATTTAAGTATATGTGAAAGGCAACTCCATCCTGATCCATTTCAAAGCTTTTTGAAAAAATACCTAAGAAGCCTCTCAGGCATTGAAAGAAAAACCTTAAAACTAACTCCCGTTTCTTTTTGACAGACTGTCTCACTCAGCCTGGGACTCTCCACCGTCTTCACGCCTACACAAAAGGCCCATTCTTCCCACGACTAGTATATAAATATTTCTACAGACGTAGGCTCCAGCTCTCTGAAACAATGTCAGTGGAAATCCCTTTCTTTCAGTGAGTGAATTCATCCTGCATTCTGAAGGCCAAGTGCAAAGTCTCTTTACACTCCGTAGGGAGCCGTTATTGTGACTGACGTGTGCATATGTTGCAAAATTACATTTGCTATGACATTTAAACTGAGCTTCTACATATGACTACCGAGTGTCTGTCGACCAGACAGAGGCTACCAGGCAAGCTAATGTCACAGTTGTATTTATGTTGGCAGAGATCAGATACTGCAGGCCACAGAGGACTGGCTGCAGTATTTTCACACCTCGGACTCTGTGCTAATGGCCCTGTTTCTGTGTCCCTTGATCCCCCCAGAAAATCCATTAGTGTGGCTTGGCATTCCTCTAACCACTCAACAGTCAATGTCTGGAACTGTGTTAAGGTCAAAAGTGGAAGTGACACACATACGGTTGATGGAAACAAGACATTCACCAGAGTCTTAGATTGAATATAAAACAGTCACAAGCAAAATCCAAACCATGTAGGGTACATCAAATGTTATTACCACTGTGATTCCACAAAGGAAAAGAGAGAAACAGGGACAAATAATTAGCATTGATGTATTTCCTTTACAATAACCTGAAAATCAGGGCTTGAAACAATGTCATAAATCTTGATTTCCCTTTCAAACCATCCCCTTTAGCGGCACAGATGTATAGTATACCTCAGGTGTGGGCTTGAGTAGGCTTGTTAATAACACTGTTTTTTATGAAGTCTTTGTCTGAATGGAAGATTTACAATATGTGTCAAAATCTCAACCGTCTGGATACCTGACAACAGAAGCGAGCACTTCCTATCCAGGTGGGATCTAATCTTGTTAGGGGACTTTTTCTGCCTCAGAAATACAGGACGCCGCTCAGACAAACAATACCAAATAAACCACAAAGGAAGAGAGATGTGTTTATACAGCTTTGTTTAATGACCGTCCTACTGCTGCCAGCCTGACTTTCATCATTGCATACTGTACCTAAAAGGGAATTAGAGACCCTGCTCTTCAACGTGTCCTCAGTTTTGTGGATTATAGTTTTTTCTGTCTTTCTGTTTTCAGACAGAGGAATGCTGTTCTCACAAACGGCATGAATTCATGACATTCCAGTAGGCTTATCTGACTGCATCTGCATGGACTGGACCAGACGGCACGCTGCCTGCGGACCAGTGTGTCACCACCCTGCATTCTCCCCTTTAAATAGGGGTCTGTGTGGATCTGTGTGTGGGTGTGGTTGTGTAGCAGGGGGGTTAATAGGGCTTAAATGAGCAGAGTCTCCATGTGTATGTACTTTACAAGCATTGGAGTTATGCATTCAAGTCTGTTCTCACCTTTCCCATCCCTGGGTTCTCTTTCACTTTGGACACGGCTCGGAGCAGGCATGGCGGGGCAGCGGGCGGCGAGACCTGCAGGATGCCACTGAAGTTGGTGGGGTAAATGGAGGGCTCCTGCGGGTGGAGCAGTGAGGGCTGGTGCTTCTTCCGCTTAGAGGACAGGTTCAGCTTCTGAGCTGCCCTGCAAAGAGAGAAAAAATAACGCTTTGAGGTTGAAGCTAAACTTAGAAACCACAAATCTAAACAGTTCATACATAAGCAAATGTTTTTTTGTATTCCTCTTATGTTTTCTCACAGCATGGTACCAAGCAACGTTTTTATAAGGGTGTGCTGCAAAGCCTTTAGAAATCCCACGCTGAAACAGTAACATAAAGGTCAACAATCTCATTTTAGTTCCCCTAAAGAAAACAATGTCAGCAGGAGAGCTACATGGTGCCACCACTCCCGACCATTTCCCACTCTAAAACTGATGTTTCTTACAACTCCCACCTCAAACTCCCCTGCCAAGAATGATAATGCTTCAGCCCCTCCACTTCAACTGGAGCAGGTAGAGTGCACTTACAGTATGCCTCGATTTTGCTATAGAAACTGCAAATCCATAAGAAAAGTTATTACCAGGCAAGGCTCTTTGCCTGTCAGGGACTAAATAAAGGCTGTCAGGAAGGCACGGTAAACGCATGCATTCATCTTGATCAAACACAAAACAATTGTCATAGACATGACAGGAGAGTAATGCTGAAACACTGCCCTCTGGGATACAGTCATGTCTATCTCTGTTACCAAAGCAAAACAATTACAATAGTGTTCACCCATTATTTTAAGTCAAAGCTTGTGCTGTTTGTTGGGATCTTTGATCATTTCCAACAGACTTGTTGGCCAGAACCAGCAGTTGAGAGCCAGGCAGGTAAACCCAACTCTCTCTTTATTAGGCATGTCCGCCTGATGAGTTCTGCTGTGCTGGCATCCAACAGAACCCTCAGCTGTAACTGAATCCAGCTTTTTGACAGTGCTCTAATTAAAATCCACTATCAACCTGGCCTCTTGTCTCTGAGAGTCATGCTAGGGAGACATGGATTGGTCACAGGGCCAACTGAATCAGGCACATGCACTCCTTTCTGTCTAACCTCCTGAAACTCAAAGGACAGCACCACTAAGTCTGCACCGCCTGCAGGGAATCTGGCCAGACTTCAGAGTGGTTCCAGGTATGGCATCGCCCTGGATCAGCTAACACCGTTCCTCAGCTGGAAACTCAAGGTCAGGGAGGAAAGTAATACTCTGAGGAAATTCAAATGCACTCAAATGGTTTTCATTAAAGCAGTCAGATTTCATAGCGATGCGGGGCAGACAAAGATGTTATTGTCAACACTGGGGAGAGAGTGGCAAGCGGCATGAAAAGAAAATTAAAACGAGAGATTGAAAGATGAGAAATCTGCAGAGCAAGGGATAAAGGGAGAAGTAAAAGAAGCAGGGCATGTGAAAGAGCATAAAAAGGGCAGAGCCACGTGTGTCCCGGTGAGCAGTTTCCTAATAGGCCAGCCTGAGCTCATTAGCCCTGCTCTGGGCTCCGGACAGGACTGGGTGGGCTGCTGACAAAAAGACAACCCCCCCTCCACTTCCCTCTCCCTGCGTCCTGGAGTGACAACCGGCCCCCCTCGTCTCCTCAACACTCCCATCTCCACTGTGCGCCCCCTGCAGCGACAGCCCAAGAGCACAATCAGGGAACACAGTGCCGGCTGATGGAATAATTATTGCATCCAAGGAGGCTACAGGAGAAGGCTCTCCCCAGGGAGCTGCCTATGTGTGATAGCATGCGAGACGGATCGTGTGACTGGAAAAAAATGAGATGGAATAGATGAATGTGATATGGAGAGAGAGAGAGAGAAAGGGGAAACTACACCGGAGTACACGTGGCTGTGTGCGACTACGTTTGTGTGTGTGCAGGCTGGAGAGTGTGTATGCGCATTTATGTGAGGTTTCCGCAGTCTTCATTCAAGATAAATGTACCCTGTCTCTCTGTCTCTGTCACCTCATTCTGTCCCCCTTCCTCTTCTAGCAAAGAGATAAATCAAGCATCAAGAGTCACCATGAAGGGAAAAAGGGCAAGTATACTGTACTGATTTATAACAGTCTTGCTCACAACATAAAGCAGTGCTTGTAACCTTGAGGTTTTTTTCATGCTGCACAATGATGACCGGTGCATGTGTGTTCTTCAAGGTAGACAACAACCACATGCGCACAGGGAAATTAATTGCTTGTCACTTTCTCTCTCTATCTCTCCCTTGCTCCCTCCTTCCCTCTTCCTCTCGCTGCCTTGCCCAACTATATGATCAGTCAATGGAAAATAGGCGGTGAAGGGAGTCTCAGATTTATTCGCCCACAACAGCTTGTCCACCTGTTCACTCCCAATCTCCATGCTAATGAAGCCATTTTCCTACACAACTTGGTTTAAACGCTCAAAGGAAAACCGGTGCCTTTCAAGTTTGTACAAAATATTCCCCCATTGTGTATACTCAAGCTGAACCATAGGTTTGTTTCAACATGCACCAGTAAAGAACATGCTGCAATGGTGTACTTACAGCTCCTTCCAATCCATTATCTGGCTTATGCTTATAGTCCAAAAACGGACAACCGATAGAGTTCAACTTTGCGGTCCATGTCTGTGTTGTCACTGTTCTCCATTACTTGCCCATTTGACACGCCAGCACATGCAGTCACAGAGAACAGAGCGAGGCGGGGCTGCTCACTAGTTGGGGCACTGGGGTCCTCTTTGCTCCGATCGCAATCATCGAGGTTCCACTTGATTTCACAGAGGTTTGTAAGAAGCTGGGGGGGCCGAGGGAGAACCAGGAGGAGGAGGAGGCGTGGGCGTCATACTAGCTAAATGGAACAAGGGCCAGGTGGGTCAGGGTGGAGGTGAGCAGACAGGAGGAGTAACCTGCAGGAGCTTCACAGTGAGCAGGTAGTCCAGAGAGCTTTGTAGGAGGAAGGTAAGGAGAAGGTCAGGATGAGAAGGAGCACCTCCTCTGTTCATGCACCACTTAAGCACCTCTAACTCTCCCCATGCTTGTTCCTCCAGACAAAGTTCAGCGTCAGTTTAGTGATGCAGAAACCCAGCAACAGCTTGCTCTCCAACTCAGTTTTTCACTCCTTCTCTCACATCCAATTCTGCATTCTTCCCTGAGGCAGCATGGTTGTCTCTCATTAAGTAAATCCACTGTGGTGTGTCTGCTGTGAGTGGCTTCAGGTCCTGATGCCCAGGTCCTTCCCAGAGTCTCTGCTGCGTACAGGCGGGAGGAGGGGGAGAGATTCAGCACGCTTGGCTGGACTGGAAGACTTCCTTGGCTGGCTGAGAATGAGGAGAATTCCTACTCCTGTTCCGCCTCTCGGTCCTTCCACTGCTATCGGAGAAATGCTGGCAGCTGTCCTGCCGTGTCTCTCTCTCTCCCTGCCTGCCTCTCTCTCTCTCACACACACACTTACACACAGGCAAACTCCCTCCTCTCTCACTGCCGCCCTCTTCTCGCTCTCTCTCTCTCTTTCTTTCCTCAGCCCAGCCCCTTTTCCCTCCAACTGCCAGACGAGGTGTCAGCGCTCGATTGCTGGCTGCTCGCGGCACAATTTGCGAGTATTCTCTTTCTCTCTCTACCCCTTACACACACACACACACACACACACACACACACACACACACACACACACACACAAGCACATGTATACCCCCCACCACACGTCACATGAATACTTAATGCATACAGGAGCCTTCTCTTCTTTTAGGGTCCCTCACTTCAAACAGATTTGGTTAGTATGCCTACAGTGCATGCATGCATGAGCACGAGAGAGTATGTGCGGCTAGTGAGTGTACACTTGTGCACATTTGTATTTTTTTGTGCCTTTGTTGAAGGATGTAATTAGCCCGATGATTGAGAGTGTTATTAATCATGAGGAGAGACACACAGATAAGGGAGGATATACTTAAGAGCAGAAAGATGGATTGCCTGAATGAACAATGCTCTGAGTCAATTGTAAAACTGAGAGAGATTAAAAAAAAGAATGAAAGTGAGGGAGAGTAGGGGAGAGGACAAACAATGAACAAATGACATCTTAGAAAGGCAGATGTATGCTTGCCAGATAGAAAGAGTGCAGTCAGTCAATGGTCAAGGGTAAAAAGGGGAATGAAAGCATGTGAGTGGGCGAGCGCCGGGGTGAGAGTACCCGGTATTCCCTGGGCTGCCAATTTACCAGTAAGCCCTCTCAGCCCCCGACTAGCCAGCCTTTTTGAAAGGCTGCTGCGTTGGCTGCAGAGTGCCTACTGCAACATATCGGCAGACAGAGTGGGTGTGAGACTTGCTAGATGAAAGTACACAAACCCACACCAAGCTCTCTCTGCCTCTCTCCCTCCGACACAGTGCCCCTAATATGAACTCAGCTGGATTACATTTTGAAGGCAACAAAACTGAAAACCCACCACTGCTTTTTTATTTGGAGAGCAAAGTATACAGTGGTAATAAAGCTGTTTGATATATCACATAACCTTTATCGTACTTCTTTGCCACGCTTACCTCTGCTTTTCTGCAGTGTGTCCAGATTAATTTGCCTTAGCTGGTCTGATTTTAAAGAGCAAGCCTCCTGAAGCTCTGCCACGTGCTACTTTTACATTTTGGATCCTGACTGGCAACAGCAGATGAGTCTGAGACAATACTAATGTGCACACTGATCACTCGGACAATGCAACCGGTAATTATTCTCAGTTCATTGCTACAACCCTTATTGTGATTTCAAGTGTTATACATCAAAATGACGTCATAATGTGGAACAGCCACATTTGGGAGGGTCCTGATAGCCTGTTAGCTCCATCACTGTCTCCTTATGAACAGACCTCAGGGACAGATAATGATTGTAATATATATAAATGAGCCAAAGCAAGACAGATGTAAAATCAAGGATCGTTTGCAATAAGAGGTCTCCTGTTGCCTTTGTTCAAGGAAGGACATCTAGATTTTGTCCTTACCTATAAAGGGAGTGACAGTGAGTGAGGAGGAGCAGGTCAATGACCGCAGAACAGAGAGAGGGTGCAAGCTGTGAGCGCCCGCTGCTTTCAAAGCCTCACTTTGGCCCGCTGTCAATAATAGCTCCAGTCCTCTTTTCAAGCTTTGTCAAATTACCAAGAGAAATTCCTCTGCCCCGGAGAATCATTAGCTGGTGCAACCATTAGCTTGTTTGTGCATTTGTCTCTGTTCTCCTAGCCAGCTATACACCTCTTAAGGTAGCCCCGGTCTTTGGCCAATTACCATGTTTGCCACATATACTATCCTTGACATTTCCTTTCTGTGATTCTACTTATTTTCCCTCTGCAGACAAGATAAGAAAGCTCTGGCCATTCATGCAGGGATCAGATCATTGGGTCTGATACCAGGCTGCTTAACCTTTCACCCCCCCACAGAGAGTCTGCCTCACACTGCTGATGATTAGCAGGTCGGCATAGCTCTTTATGAATGGAGATGGGAACACTGGGCTCCTGCCAGGCTCTTCACCAGCGATTTTCAAAGTGTGAGGCGCGCCTCCCCGGGGGGGCGCCAGAGAGCTTCAGGGGAGGCGCAGCGTGAGAAAAAAATAACGAGAAACAGTGAAATCTAGCTAGTTAACTTCAGCTAACTTTATGCGAGCGGCAACATGGATAGATTTGTAGTGAAGTTACCTAAAGTGAGAGAGGAGACAGCGTCTAGCAGAAAACGGAAGAAGTATGACCACGATTACTTGAAGCTAGAATTTTCATGGACCGGTCCTGGCAGGGGCGGACTGGCCATCTGTGTGTTCTGGTGAAAAACAGAATGGCCGGTCGTCAGCCCTTTATTTTAATTTTAATAATACTTACTTTGATCAAAAGCAAGTACCGGTCAAGGCTGCAGCCAGAGGATGATCTGCGTTTATTCCTGTCTACATTGCATCCCCGCATCATCCGCCGGTGCGCATCAAAAACGCAGACTCATTGTTCCCACTAAAGTAGGGGTGAGTGTAATAAGGAGGCAAAGTTGACGTTGATGTTCATTTAATGAAATGTTCTCTTACTGGACCTCTTTGAAATGCAATTCAATACCCTGCAACAACAACAATAATAATAATAATAATAGCAATAATAATTGGGAAGGGGAGCGCGGCTGTTCTTATGTTCTCTGAGGGGAGGCTCACCTTCCCACACTTTGAAAACCCCGGCCTGCTCTACACCATGCAATGATTATGACTACAGCACAATGAGTCAGGCTCCCTCGCTGGACTCAGTAGTAAAGGCATTTGTGAGATTTTTGGAGTTGTTAAAGACATGTTGTTGGATGCTGAAGACACTGCTAGCCCATAATGCCATATCAGCAGATGGTCATGATTGATTAGGCTGGATGGGTGTTGGTCTATCAGGTGAGGTGCTCTGCTTTTGAGCTGTAAGATAATCAATAGGAAACCTCCCCAGAGCTAAAATCAGTACACACTGTCTTATTGATGGGCTGCCCTTGACACGATCAAACAGCTCTGTGCCCCAAAGGTGTGGGGGGATAACATAAATCTACCAACTGAGCTGGTAGAGGGATTCAGACTTTAGTTAAAGCAAGAGCACCATACTGATGTCCAGGCTCCGCAGTGAAGAAAGATATTGCTGTTTGATTTCTCAAATTTAGTGTGAATTATAATAAATCTGCATCTCTGTGCTACCCTCTTGGTCACCTGCAGTCTGACCAGCCTCCGCTCGGCTTCACTGGTGATTAAGCAAGCATGACATCAGCCTGTGAACACACACAGATTCATGTGGCGCATAGACAAGGGAGATGATGTCATACTCTGCCAACCAGCCCTGGCAGCATAAGGGCCCACCCAGACAAGATTTACAAGCGGGGTCAGGATGCCGATCATTAAGTATGAGGCGAATGATTCCCTCACCATAAAACGTTTTTTCTTAAAGTCAACCATTCTAGCTGTATCTAATATGGGTCAGTAAAGAAAGACAGTTTGCTGTGAGTGTCAGCATCCACCAGATTTATGGCCATTCATGTATAAATATATGCATTAGCCAAACACTAAAAGCTCAGGGGGTCACATAGCCTCTTAAAATAACCAAAGAAATATGCGGATAGGGTTACCTGAGAGACACAGCATTAGGCACATGGGGACTATAACAGAGGCTGTTGAATGTATGACAAAGACAATTGGAGCCTCCTGTGTGGCGCTGGGGTTTAGTCTGGTTGTGAGCCTGTCTCCTTTCTATAGTCCCCCTGCAATCAAGGGACCACTGGTATAAACATTAATTTTTCTCGCTTCCTTTCCCTTATCCTAAATCACTCAAAACAAAAAAAATGTCCGAGGCTGAAAACATCCTGAATATAGTGATTCATCTTGGAATGTGGTTCAACAAATGTTAATTGGACTGTAGCAAAAAAAAAGTGCAATTTCGCTTCACAGAAAAAATAAAACTCCCACCTGGAGATAGAAAAACAGACATTTCGTGCAGTGTGGTTATCTTATCATTCAGATTACTATCAACCAAAACCCAGACCCTTGCCTGTCGTTTTGAAAATGTGTTTTCCTCTCTCCTTCGGCAGCCCAAGTTGCATTAACATGGAAGAGAGAACAAACAGGCTTATCTGGCTGTCAGTTGATTCTTATCAATCCAAAGCTCAGAAGGTTTCCACTGACTGGCAGCCTGTTTCCTCCTGCCTGGCTGCTTTAATGGCAGTTTGAAGGTAGAGCTCCTGTGTCAGTTTTCACAACAGCAGTTTGCAGGAAGTGGCCAAACCCTCCAGGCTAGGATTTATACACTTCCTATAAATCCTCAGAAATAGATAAACTTATCCTAGCTAAGCCATACAGCTATGAATGTGATGTCCAGTTAGCAGAGCAATATCAGGATATTGGCACCTTCCATACACATTGGACCAACGCCTTTTAGAAAAGCTCTTTGTTCCATCAAGGTGTTCAACAAGGCTTTTGTTCCTGCACAGCGTCTGGCCTCGGAAACAGAATACCAAATGGGGCATCATTTGTGCGCTGACTGCTGACAGCCCAAGGCTGCACGCTCATCTTTACAGAACCAATCCCCGGCCAATTAGGTAAGGCCAAAGCATTCATGCAACACTGTGAATACAAAAAAGATTCCCCACAAAAGTAATGTCCTTGTGCAATTGACTTGCGTAAATAACATTCTAACAGGAGTGTGTGAACCTGTTCTGTCACAGCACCCTCAAAACTCTTTGGAAACGATCTGCGGACTGAGCTGGGAAAACGAGGGATTAGAGCATCCTCTGGAGAATAGCTGAGTAACGGGGGATCATTTGAAATATTGTGGAAGAAATAAAGGGAGTGCAACTGGGGGAAAGGGAATAAAGCAGAGAAGATGTGATGAAAAGAAATTGGGAGGCACTGAGATGGAATAGGATAAAGAATCTCCTAATACAGTCAGGAAGAGGAAGGAGGAAAGAGAGGACAGAAATAACGAAAGAGGGCAGCAAGAGAGGGAGCAGCAGAGCCAAGTCCTCTCTTCGATCAGGGGGTCTGGCTCTGTGCCAGCTAGATGCTGTCCATGAGGAGGTACATTATTTTCTGCCTGAGAAGGAAACAGGTCAAAATGATCGTTGGGGCCATGCCACAGCCAGCTTGGAATTGCTTTTTTCCCAAAGATGGGAATCCCCAGTCAGCCGAGAATAAATGGAACAGTTGGCGCCAAAAAGTGAAAAACTCATAAATATTCAAGAAAGCCTGTTTTGGTCCGACAGCTCATCAGAGCAAGCAACAGTGGATGTTAGCGCAGAGGTACAAGCAACATCGTCATTCATTTACAAGAAATATCAAAATAACTTTGGTTGGCTGATTCATCTTATGTTTCCTTTGGACATCACAAGGCGAACAGATTGTCCCCTACAAAAGGTCTGAGCAAACACGCTGCTCTGTGTCTGTGCCAAGGTTAAAGCCTTAATGATGGGAGTATTATTGGTGCAGTTAGCCTCTGCAGGAGAGTGTGACAAACCCTTTTTGGTGGTAAACCTGAAATCCGCTGTTTTTTGTGTTTAATGCTCTGCCAATAAAGTGCCAGACACCCTACACAGTACACACACCCACAAACCCCCTCCACCCACCGCCATCCCAAACTGAAAAGCCACAAAGCTTGTCAAGTTAGAGGCTTAAGGAGGGCTTAAGACAAGCAGAAGAGGAAATCTAGGGTAAAAGTCAGGGGTTATAACTCTATTCAAAGTTTATTATGTTGTTGTTTTTCGTAGCAATCAGCATCACACCTTGCTAATATGGCCTTAAATAGCTAGAACATTAGGCCATGGAGAGGTGAACAAAGTACATTTGCATTAGCTCTGCACCACCCATTTGTCAGTCAATGAGATAAGGAGCCAATGTAAGGCCCTTAGAGGATGTATTGGAGATACCTGCAAGGAGAGTCAAAAGGTCTTCAAAGGAATATCTTTAGAAATCGACCCTCACTTGTTTGCATAAGGCTTCCAGGAAATGACATCTTCGGGGTATGAATGGATAAAGTGTTCGGCTATTGTGTAAAAATTGGTTCAGGCAGCAAAACATTAAAATGTGGGGAAAAAATTCACTTTTTAGCTGATGGGTGACAGATGATAATGAAGACATGTTCCTCCCTGCTCTGCAGACGGCAGCCTCCCACCCCTGGCACTGCTGACAAATATTAACAGCTGCTTTCATCTCTTCCAGTGCGTTTCTGCTCTGCTCCTCAGACACAGCTCCAGGGTATTCTGCTATGCTACTCTCTCCAAGGCTGCTATAACTGGAATAACTTCACGTTTTCCAAACACATGTTGAACTCTGATTCACCTTCAACATCCCACCCACGCCTTGCCTTGAAAACCAGGCAGTTCTTCTCAGGAAGAAGAACTCACGACAAGTCCTCGCTTACTAAGTGACGTTTACTGTCTCTTGTCCTGTCCAGAACACAGTGGAGACAGGATATTTGATGTAGCGAAAGACAAATGAGGATTATTAGCACATGGAGTTCCCCCTTAATCAAATATAACGTCCTCGTAAGATTCATTCACAACACTATATCAGAAATGAAGAGAGAATGATGAGTTTGGAAAAGAAAAGACAGAGGCAAAAAAAGCCAGCATACTTCTGCTCCACTTCTCTGCTTCATTAATAATCACCTGGTGCCAGGGTAAGACCACCTAGTGATTATTTATTTGCACTTCCACACACAGAGGCTATCACAACAAACTGGCCCGCAGGCTGCTGAGAACATTTGGGAGTGATTAATCAGTGGTCCGTCCGAAGAGACAGAAAAGAAAAGACAGAACACAGGGGGAGGGGTTTTCTAACAACTGTGTTTCTAATCTTTCATCTATATTCAAGTCAATATGCACCCAACAAAAAACTAGAGGGCGTCCCAAGTCAGGTGAAATGAGCTGTACGGTCAAGGAGATGGTCATGATAGCAGTTCTGGGAATAGAAGATGAAGGCACATGTCTCATCCACATGAGGGAATAAATGGTTACTTGGATCAATAAACGCATCATAGGTGTATATTGAAAAGGGGAGTAATAATCTAACTGCATGGGAAAATGTGTCCCTGAGAAAAGCCGCTAAGATGTTAATGACTACAACTGCATTATTTCAGTTAAGCAGTTTATCCTGTATCACACACTCATAAAGTCGACCACAGAGCTAACACACAGCACTGGGCCACATAGAGCGTATAGGGATAATGGGATTTTTAGCACACTGCAGCTGGCTCTCATGTGCTGGGTCGTGAACCGATTACAGGCTATAATCCTCTCCATTCAAGAAGCTGTGCATGAGGAAAGCACAGAAACACAGAGGACATCAATCATCATCGCGACTTTGAAAATGGTAAAAACGTTTTTTAATGTGTCCAAAAAGAAAAGGTCGAGGGCATAATATCCGACACAATAACTCTTAATCCTAACTAATTCTCCACTAAGAAGTGCTGCATACATGATGTGGAATACGTAGTAGAGGCACTATTATGTTTTCCGCTGTGTCTTAATGTGGATCGTTATATATGTATTACTACAGTCTACAGTGAAGCCAAAGGTTAATTGTCTACATTTGCAGATAATAAACTCAGTATATATAGTGTGTTTCATCAGTTCCATAATTCCTTGTTTTTTCCCCTCAGCTGCAATGTTGCCGTTTGAACTATTCAACCTGTTGATGGAGATTTTTTTTTTTTTTAAAAGGCAGAGTGATGATGGTGAAATGTTTCAGCAACTGAGGCTGTGGGGTGATGAGATAAATGCTAAACCACCTGTCATTAAAATGGCCTTATCCACAGAGGTAATCTGAGCTCCATCCGTAAAAACTCGGCCCTTCCCGTTGACAAACAGAAGGACAGGGATGCTGTATGTGTGTCTGAAAAAACGTCAAGCACTAGTGGTTGGGGAAATCAACCTCCAACCACTGATTAGGCAGCTATTAGTTATTCATGTTACATAGAAGGCTGAATACTGAGGAGCAGTGATGCCTGAAGTGAAGCGCCACCAGGAGCCATCTTTGTTTCTCTGGATTGTAAAACATAAAGGCAGCTCATGGGAGCAGAGGCCACCGGCTCTATTCTGCATCTGTACACAATGGGTCATAAAACGTGTATTCCCTGCCACCAGCTATTGCAATTACTTCCTTTCTTATTCCACAGCACTCTCACATTGTGTCTCAAACCGATGCAGAAGTGACAGTAATGGCAAAGATAATAGCGCCATTTGCTTGACACCTTTCACTGAGGGACACTAAAGAGCTTTGATGGCACCCCTGCCCCCACAGGCCCTGATGCATAGGATCCATTCAACAGGATAGGGGTCTGGAGGATTGAGCATAATAACTAACACTAATGTGCTGATCATGGATCCCTGTGGGCAACCTATAAGAGCCGATATCCAGTTGGGAAATGCCCGACGTGGGAAGGCAAACAAAGCTGGAAATAGACAGATGCTGAGGGCGGGACATCTCCTGCCCACATTAAACTAGTCACACACAACTTATCCTTTTTGATTGCTCTTACCAACCATGCTGAGACAAAGGCAGCCCTATGTTAGGTGACAACCCTACAGGACAGAGGGCTATGCTTCACATTCCTCTAATTTCTCCACGTATGAAAGGAATCTGTCCAGGAGTTGATGGCAGTGCTTTCCCCTCTCCCCACAGGGCCTTAGTACACGAGGACCAGGGTGAAAGCACAGGCTTGAGTCAGCACTTCATCTCTTGTTGTCAGCCCCCCCCTCCACTGCCCCCTGCAGGCTATATGAGTGGGCCAGAACAGACTTCATGACTCAGGGATTTATTTGGGGGAACAGGAGAAAGGGCACCGGGCACCTCACGCAGGCTGAGACAAACGCTCCGCTTTTCTTTTCTATATCACTTGAGCTGTTTGCCATTCATGATGACAGGCACAAGTGATTCCACGCTGCCTGCCACAACAGTGCCCATCACCCTGATCCTGCAGGGGCACAGCACTATCACACCATGTTATCATATCCCGGGGAAATGACACCCGAAAAGAAGCTGGGGAATCTGCCACAGCGAGTAAGCTGAACTCCAGCTGAACAGCAAATTATTCTGCACACCGATAAAGTGAAGAGCAACACATATAATCCAAATAAGAGTTTCTCATGCAATATTCAGTTCATACCACTGTGCAGCATGCAATATACGAGACAGCCAGGCTGCCTGGAGATGGTCTTTCCTGTAACAATGTTGGCTACAGTAAAGATTAAATCTGTAGCTCATAATCAGAAAACAATGTTAGTGACACCAGAATCATGGAGGATTATGAGTGCATGAGGATAGTGGGATGCATCTACCTGCTGTAGTTCCCTGAGGCTGCAGGGCCAGACTGGCTCTCCATCAACACCTCAGCCTTGACGGCGCCTGACAGCCTTGGATAGACTCACACCTGGGCTTATCTACAGGCTGCAGCCCTTCATGGCCTCAGCTGGTGCTGCCGCTGCGTCTGCCGCTACACTGAGACAGCCATTAGTCCCATCAGCCTGATTATGGCAGCAAAATGCCAGCTGGTGTTTTTATCCAACAGTAACAAAGACAAATACCACAGTGCAGCTCAACCCCCCCAGCTAACCACCCACTCAATACTTGTGATGAGCCATTCGCTGCCCTGGGCATGTGTTGTACAGATTCAACAGATTGATATGAATCAATTCTCATTTGTCAGGCATGGCTCTTGGAGGTGCAGGTAGTATTACATGTCAGCTCCTCTTTGGCTGTATGGAGCCAGCATTTCAACAGTAATGTTTTCTCGCCATGCTATACATTCTGCTCACACTATGGGTGGAGGAATCCATCTTGCTGTGGCTTGACAACAAAACCATTACCCTCGTCACCTCCAGGGAGAAAGACAGTCCAACTCTAACTGCACAAAACTGCACACTCCACACAGCGGAAGAGGTAGGAAAGATAAAGAGAGAGAGAGAGAGAGAGAGAGAGATGAGAGAGAGAGAGAGAGAGAGAGAGAGAGAGGAAAGAGAGGAGCTCAACATGTAGAATAAAAAAAAACTGCCTGCATGTACAACACAAACATCAAGACATCACGCATCCAAGTGAGCTCAATGTTGTTTGTGTACAACATAACTTACTCGACTCCCATGGTAGTGAATCCAATATTCCTCTCCACAGATACAGACTTCCTGTCTATGATGCTGTCGGGATGGAGCAAGCCTTCTGAATCACAACATTTACAAGCTCATTCGTGCTGGGCAGCAACCCTCGTCCTGCTCTGTATGTTGATCCCCCTGCCATGTGGGCCAGAGCGACTGCTCAGCAGACCCCTCCGCTCCACATAATCTGTCCTGCCTATTTGTCAGTAACCGGGATCCCTGCTGTCAATCATAGCACAGCCAACAAAACAGAGCACTGTCCTGCTTTGTCTGCTTTGAGCCTCTCTGTATTGATCACCCCTCTAACAGGAAAGATGTTAGAACTACTAGCTTCACATTCAAACAGGATGACCTATTTCCTTCATAACAATCAAACTATAAACTGATTAAACAATGTAATTAAGGAAGGCAGCAAGCATGTGTTGTTGCGAACAAGAAAGAGCACTTGTGATCCTGCAGTGCTTCCACTTTGTAACACCCAGGATTCATTATTGAAGAGATGCTTGTCCCTCTCCCTCTGACTAAATTATAGTCCAGTGGAGTAGAGAGGGCTATTCAAGTTCCTGATTTCCAATCTCCACTTTTGAAAGAAAAAAAAAACACTCACATTTTATTCCCACAAGCTAATGACGTGTTTCTATGGTTACTCGGTGCAGCCTGGGGGATGAAGGGCAGAGTGAGTGTTGCTGACACAAAGGCAGGGTCTTGTGTGTGCAGGAGAAACCGAGGCTAAATGGCCCTGCTGCCACAATTACAGGAGGATTCCTTCTGCACAATCACAGTCATTACCGCGCAAACCCTCACCTGGGCAGCAGCTGCAAGGAGTCGATGGATGACCATAAAAACACTTCCTCCTGACACTCCTCCAGGGCCGCATTCCAGCAAACAGCTGTCCGCCCTGCCCCTGCAACAGCCCGCCCGCCAGCCTTTGTGCCACCTCCGAGCTCCGAGAATCTCTGCAGACTTTTGTGTCCCCAAGGTCTTCCACTCTCTCATATTCATTACCTCCATGTATCTTTAGAGTGAGTAAATCATAACTCTCCAGAGTGTGATTAGTGTGAGGTAATAAAATGAATTGAGTACTAAACCTTCCTCCAAACAAACATAAAAAAGGGACTAACAGCGGACCAAAGAAACGGTCTAATGCTGATATGCAGATATGAGCATGCCTAGAAAGTAATGTACAAAGTGAGCAGCAGACTCCTCTTAGCAGTGAGCTCTGAAAAATCCCGCGGGCACAGTGGGTAATGAACACACCGGCACAATCAGCAGGTGTTAATGGAACAGAGAGATGGGTAGGGGGATCAGCAGGGCCGCAGTTAGCCTCGCCGTCCAGCTCCTGCTGTGAGCTCCGCCTGCCTTCATTACACAACGCTATGTCAATACACTGATCATATGCTCTGTCACAAGGCAATCAGTGCTTAACGTGCTAGTCAGCTGAACACATGGCTCTAAATTCATTTACCCCACCCCCAGCTATACTCTGACAAACACACACACATAATTATATGCACACATGCACACACACGCAAATCCGGTCAGAGTTTGACCCTTGACTCTTCCTGTCTCTCTGCGACTGTATAGTCACTCTAATTGCCAATTGGTCATTACTGACCCGGGGTCATCTCTTTGCTTTACACAATTACCAGAGACAGGAAGCAGGATCAAAGAACAATTTCAAAACTGGATAAGAGAGATACATGTATAAAAGATACATTAATCCTGTGAGTTAACACCTTTTTCTAGTTTCTGAAAATAGAGGCATCACAAGATAACATCTAAAGACAGACTTTTATTGTCAAATGTTTCCATGATCAACAGTGCAGATGGTAGAATCCCATTCTTATTAATTTCACAGTCTGGCATAAGGCATAAGGTATAAGAGTTAAGCAGTCTGATACTCATGTGTACAAATTAGTCATTTGTTCCCTTGAATTAATAACTACTTTTAATCATTTGCTCTCCACAATTTATAATGTGTCTACCCATATAACACTGACAATCTGTTATTCCATGAGTTTCAGGAGAGGGACAAATTCAAAAGATGGTGTTCAACAGAAAAATATAGAAAGTATAAATACTGAAATTAATGGATTAACTTAATACTAAGAATATGATTAAAAACAATTCAGTAGTTTATTAAAAAAAGACCTTATTTTGAAAGAATTTCAGAAATGTGTTGAAAATTGGAAAGCTAGTTGACGGCAACATATTAAGGGGCATCAATTATCATTCTGTGGAGACACATTACTAATTTGTGCACAGAATTGGTTAAGAATGTGACTCTGACCTTCTGGTCAAATTGACATTTATACTAAAGTGATTTTTCAACTCAGTAGACATCCTAAATGAAACAAATTAAAAGCTTTTTTTGCCCCGTTGAACGGTTGACTTATTTTTGCAATGAAAAATGTAAACTTTGAATCGCTATTGTTCACCATGCTCTTCTTTTCTCTCAGCAGCAGACTTGCTAAAGCAGTTAGACTCGCTAATTGCATTCTAATTAAAATGTCATCTCTGAGTGGAACGGTGTTAGTGAATGTCAGACAAGTGTCTGAGGAGCTCTCTCTCCTCCATTGGGGTAGAAACTGCTGTTTGGTTATTCCGCTCCTACTTCCTGGGCTCTCAGGATTTACACATGCATACCACTAATTGTATATTTTGTGAACAAAGAGGAATACTAATCAGATATGAGTTTTCAATTAAGTCCAAAACACTAAGTTTTTTTTTTCTCAAAACAAGAAAAGTCTGTTGATTGACTCAATTTATTTAGACTTTTAGGGATTCACATTTCAATCAGCAGCGGTATACAAGAAGACGAAATGAAGACAACAAAAGGATGATGATGGTGATGATGATATTCCTGTTGCAGGCAGCTGGGGAGGGTCAGGAAACGGGTGTGAGCTTCAAATCAAGCGCAGTGCATCTCCAGCACCCTTTACTTTACTGTAATAGCGGAATGTGATGCGGTTTGAAGCCGTCATTATGTTTTCTGGGCCAAGCAAAACACCACATTCTTGGCAGCAAATTATCTTTGGGATGAAATAAAAGGTGGAACCGTTTACTGCGCTTCCACCTCCACCCACTCTGCCCCACCAGGACCTGCTGCAAGGGAAAAAACAAGTCCACCTCCCTTTTTTCCCCCCTGCACTGAGCTTTATACGCTAATCTTTTGAGCTCAGGTCCAAAGAAAACATGAGAACTAATAAATCAATGTCAGGAATTAACCCCGTCTAGCAGATGTCTACATAGATGTTGTGACAGGAAGTGGTGTGAACAGGAAGTTGCATATTTAGTGGAGGATCTGGAATGGGTAGGAATGTCCCCATTAGTCAAAGGATAGGCCTCATGGACCCACTGATATACTCTGACCCTGTGAACGCTGGCAAGACAAAATCCATTTGGGGTGCTTGCAGAAAAACTGAGCCCCACAGTGTTCCCCCATGGGCATCCTGTCACACTCCACAAGTCCCTTCACCTCCTGTGGTGCAGAGCTTCAATAGTCCTATGCATCATCCTTAGCCAGCTTCCCATTTGCAAGCATTCATTATGGTGTAGCATTCCTTGGAGAGAAGAAGCAGGGAAGGTATGCACTGACCAGCCTGCCAGGGAATCTATCAATGACAATATAGCACATTGCACCCGCCTGGAGAGGGTGAAGTATTCTCCGGGGCAACAACAACATCAGAGCCAAGCAGTGCTGAAAAATCCTTGCTTAGCCTGAAAAACATGGGACCAAATGGTTTCACAAAATAATGGTCCTGCAAAGCTGCAAATCCTGAAAAGCCATTTTAAAGTCGAAGAAGCGAAACAAAGAATAACTAAACATAAAATACCTCAGGATAATACTTGGCTTTAACGTAAGCCCCTTTCGTGAGGCACCCCCTCTTCATATCAAATTATGTAATTCTGTTTTCCATTCACGGGCAGTGATGCCTGTAACTAAAGGTTCATTTAGTCCCATGATGGTGCGTATCTCAGGGCAATGCTATAATTCTACCATGGCAAAAACAACATCTCCATAGAATATGTGCCCCACAGGGAACACCATGAACCACTGCCTTCGACAGACATTGGAAGGCAAGTCTGTGCACATCTCCTATTCAGCTTTCCTTTTGTAAACACACACACGCACACACACACTTAAGCCTGAATTCATGCAGGTGTGTACGTACACAAACACTAAACACTTCATTTAGCACCACGGCACATCAATCTAATCTCTGAACGTTTTGACAGGCTCAACCGTGGTGTGATTTGACAGGACGGATGAGAAAGGCGCTTACCTAATGAAGAAGGAGGCTGCTGCAGAGGAGGAAGCAGAGGGGGAGGGTCCGGTGACGGTTGCTGGGAGTCCCGGTTGGCTGGAGTTCCTCAGCCGGCAGGAAGTCAAGGTGCTGCTGCTGCTGGTGGTCATGGTGGAATCAGAGGCCTCCGCAGCTGAGACATCCCTGTCTGCTTCTCTCATCAAACCCTGAACCTGTTGACACACAGATACAGGGATAAGACCACAACCATCACTTACAAGTTGTACTGCTCCTGCCCACCTTCCTTCCACCCCATTTACTCCCCCTGTGCCACAGATGGACAGGCAGCTGCTGCAGCCAGCACTGGTTAGCGGGAGTCAGCAGTATCCACAGCAGAGAGCTCCCTGCAGAACAGCAAGGATGCTGCACCATTCATTGATTCTGGCAACACTCTTGAGGTTGCTCTGGCTGTAGCCTACTGTAATTAAGTGATAACCCACATTTAATTAGTAATTAAATCACAAGCGATTCACTTCACTCTACTCCCGATTATATCTATACCTCCACGGCTAATTTGGACCTTCACTCATCAGCAATGTCGTCCAATAGGTTGAGTTATACTTAAACTATTTAAGGATGAGTTTCTATGGGAATAAATGACATCAACAACAATTTGAGTAATGACGTTTGTTCTCTAAATGTTTACGAGGTATGGAAACTGTGCCTGCGTGGGCACACCCTGCCCTGGAAGCTTGTTGGTTGAAGGGTGAACAGAGGTGAGCTGCATTTGTTTCAGACCTTGGCCTCTGGTCACTAAAGACAGACACACTGGTTCGATCACCTGTAAATCTTCATTTTAATTTCCTTGGCCAAGGAAGTTATGTTTATTTGCTCGGTTTGTCCGTTTGTCATTGCGCAGGATTATTAAAAAACTCCCAAGCCCAGATTCATGAAACTGGGTAGACAGGTGTAACATGGCCATTAAATGTTTGTAGCCAATCCAAATTACTGGGTGGATTCTCAAACTAAGTTTCACTTGTTTCACTAGCATGCATTGTGCTAAAAACATGTGGCGTATTAATCATTTGAAAGAAAGTTCCAACTGGGAGAATTCCCGTAAATGCCAAATCAATTCGAAACCAAAACTCGGAAAGTCATAAAAAATGTTGGTACACTTTTAATTTACTCTGCTCTTTGATGTAAACAGAAAAGGCAATTCAAGTCAAGATGATCATTCTTTAATGGTGATAGAGCTTTTTCATAGTTAGTTAAAAGTGAATATGGCTGATAATGATTTAAAACCACACCATTAGAAGTCAGTCATACACTAAGCCTTCTAGCCCTCTTAGCTCAGTGGAGATGAAGCATACAGGTTTGGCTGGAGCTCTGGAGCCTGCAGAGGATCACTGATTGCTGCAGTCCAGCTGAAGGAGTGCAGAGACCTAATTATACAAGCCGAAATCCAACTCTGTGACTGCGCTTCAGCTGGAGTCACCATACTGACAAAAGGTTAATCCTCACCGGAGCCGCTAGTTTATCCTGCGAGACAATGATCAATAGCAGCTGACAAGAACCAGTTCTGCAGTTTTTCAGCATCCGAAATTAAATAAATAATGGCCAAAGTTTTCCTAAAAACATTTATAACACTGACACATGAACATTGTGTAATCAGCAACGACCTTGTATTGAGCACAACGCAGCACTGGAGCCTCAGTGCCATTTGACAGCAGATGTATTATAAACACAGTTCAGGGCCTCTGCATATTTACCTCACTGTTTGCCCTGGATTCATGCTTGGCACCTAAAATTAAATCTTTTTTTATTATAAAGTGTCTGGCCATCTATTATCTGCCATTTGTCAACACGGGCTGACAGCCGCACTATTTATATGCCAAGCCTGACATTTGAATGCTATACATCAGGATGTGAGGACATACTCACATTCTGGCATTCACATAAGAGGCTTGGCTATTGCTCTGCAGAGTGTTAGCTTTACATTCAGTACAATCTGTTACTATATTAAAGCACAGGCATTATCTTTTCCCAGAAAAGCTTCACTGACCATTTGTCAAATGATGGTCCTGCAAAGCATTTTCTCCATGCATTCCCACTTTCCCATGTCTTCCCTTTGAGCTTGTTATCAGTGTTAAGAATCACTGCTTTGTTTTAGAGGTCTGGCTTTGCTCTCCTGAGACATCATCATGGAGGTTAAGTCTGATATCAAGCTGTGGTATGTGAAGTTATGACTTGGAAAGTACACCACAGAAAACACAAACTGAAATGAGCCAAATACAGATCCTCACGCAGACGCCAGAGCGGAAAGCCTCACACCATGCTGGTGTCGATGACAGGTTAGGAACTCCCATTACACTCTGGCACGAAAGACTAGAGTACTTCACACGCAGCCGTACAGGAAGCTGATGTGTGTAGCTCATCAAATCTGTCACTGATTGAGTCGGTCAAGAGGCGGCACATTTTCAGGAGCACACAGGGACAGCTGTTTGTAGATGGGGTGCAGGCTAAAAATTTATAAACTATAAACACACACATATAGGTTCACACACACGCACAGACACACACTGGAGCTCATCACAGTTCCTATCAAAGAGTATTCCCCATGGTATTAAAAAATGGGGACTTAAGCCCCTCAGCCAAGCTGCTGTCTGTAGCCTTGGACCTGCACTGGCACTGATTCTGGCTGAAAAGAACAATCTATCCCCTGGTCAGGTAATTAGGCCGTGTCAGTGGAGCCATGTGTGCTCGCCCATTTGTACCGAGAGCCAGTCATGAGCTGGCCTTCCACCCTTTAACCCCCAGCCCTCCCTGATCTTCTTGCCTTGGCTTGCCACTAGAAGGAATAGGCAGACAAAAGAGGGGGGGAAAGAGACAAAGCGAGAGAGTTTTGAACATAATGGAGAGAGTTTAAAGGGGAAAAAAAGTTCAGTGGAGCCCTAGCTGTGAAGTCTGAAGGTAGCATTGTAGGCCAGCACCCTATCAGGAGACCATCTTCTCCCTCGATGCTGAGAGTACCAGGACTCCCCTGTGACCTTTGATCCCAGCGGTCAACAGACGGTTACTGCGGAGTGAAATAGGCCTTGTGGTAATCTGGCTGTCGTGCTTGGCTGGCCTCTGTAACCTACAGAGTGCAACTGAGGTGAGAATTGACTTATAGCGATACTATCATGTGAGAAAAGTACTTAAATAAAACACCCTGAACTCTCTCTGGGCAGAACTCACCAATCTAGTTCCATTTTTCTAAATATGGTTTCTTAAGTTGGCAAGAATGTTCTTTCCCTTTCCTTCCTGTGTCCTTTTCTACTCTTGTCATCAAAGCTTTCTGTGGTACGTTGCCATGCGGGCACAGCTGCGCCAAAGAAACAGCAGCCAAGATCATCCATTGGGCTTCAAATTGGTGGCAATGGAGCCAACCACTGCAGCAGGCAACCAGTGGGTCAATAACGGAAACTCTCACGGGTCAAAAGCACTCTCTTTGTAGATTATCACACAAGTGACTGTGGATTTTATGGTGTAAAAGAGAGAATTGCAGATTTGGTTCAATTGATTTCTTGTTTTGAATGGTAGCATAACAACACATTCAATGTCTTCATTCCATCAGCCAGTAACACCAGAAATGTATTTAGCAATTGTGAAGCTGGAGCCTATCTAAGTCTCTTTGGTTCTCAGAAAGGCACATTTGGGTGCCATTTTCTCAATTCAAGGCAGCTACACATATGAACCAGTGTCAGTCAATTACAAAGAGGCAGCCAGATAGTTTCAATTCCTACGACCACAAACATCATTCCAGATGTTAACCAGAGCCTTTTCTCAAATGGGAGATTCAAGGTGCCCTATAATGGGCTTTGCATGGGATGCCCCAGGCTCCCTGGTTGAGAGGATTTCTGTCCAACACACACAAAGTCCATATCTGCTTCTTTGCCTGAACACCACCACATGCTTTCCCCACAGAGAGACTAAGAGGGAATCATGAATTGAAGCTTGTGCCTTTTGGCATCCTTGTGGTTTTAATGAAAATAAACTAGCTGGAGAAAATAACACCCATTTCTGCTGTGTTTGTAACTTTATGTCCTGAAGGGACATTTTTTTCTGTCCAAGCAGGGCCTGAACCATTGATGAACTCATCCAATCTCTAAGGGCCACTAATTGCTTTTTAGACACATAGATGGAGAACACAAGGCAGCCTCTCCCTTCTGTGCCAGGCTGTTTGATTTTCCCTAGATTGCGTACATGCAGTTAAAAGCTTTTGATGGCCTCCCATAAACCATTTCTAAAGGCATTTGTTGACATAAACGGGAGGAGTGAAAATCTGTCTTCAATTGTCAAGCAGAAATAAATAACACTGCCAAGACTTGTAACAGGCTGCAGTTATCCACAGAACAAATGGCAGAATTACAGTTTACATTTATGAAGGGAATTATGGTGCAAGAAACAGACAATGTGAGCGCATGCTGTTTGATCTGCACACCTCGGGAAGTGAAAGATTTTTTAAGATAGGGAAAGACACATCAGGAAAAAGTTACATATCACCAGCCAGAAATGTGCTCTAAGGCGCTAAAATTCCCTGTTTACACATAAAGCTTATGTTAATGTGAAAATACATCATCTCTAGTTGTAAACAAGGTACAGCATGATCCCATGACACCAAGGGCAAAACTCCGGATCATTCCAAGTCCCTTAGACATCAAACGAAAAACAGACGAGTTATGGTGAGGCTTTGGGGTGGTCATTTAAAATGCCCTTGAGGAGAAGGTCGGCAGATTAGTGTTGTGATGACCTCTGACCTCAGATCACTCAGACTCCTTGACTACTGAGGAATGAGAGGTCAGCTCTCCTGTAGAGCTTTGACTCACCAATCCTCTGCAGGGCTTTTAAAGGTCTGAAATGCAGTCTGATGAACAATATGACATTAAATGTACTTTATCAAAATGTTCCGTTATTTTCTTTCAGATTTGGTTTGGTTATTTGTAATATAAATTATCACTTTTTGTCAGGATTGCATTTGTCCTCAAATGTCTCCTTCATCTTTTTTATTAATTACTGTCAAAGTGTATGATGGTCTTATGGCCCTAAAATCTAATGTCACAATTACGTTTGTTAAAAAAACTAAAATGCATATTGCATCACTGATAGGACACGCCTCTTTTTAGTGAACATCGTTTTTAGTGCGATACAATCCATTTTAAACAATGAATAAATCATAAGCCCCGCTGCTTAAAAAAAGATCAATAATTAAAAACATTTTCCTTTTCTTTCTTGTGGGCGATTTTCACTTCTCTGTAAGAGCAACCTGGACAGCTTTTTCAAATAACTTGTGAGGAAATTAATGATAATCCTGATAACCGAAATTGACCTTGATCAATTTATTGTGAGTGTTTTTTATCCAGATCCACTGTAAATGGATATTGCCACATCCTAACTGTTCATCGTCTTCAATTGGTGCTGTTGCACTCCTAATTTTTCTAATTTTAAACAATTAAAATGCATGAGATTTTATATAAAATTGCAAAGGTAACATTGAAGACATACCGGTTTAGGCTGAGGGACGTAGTTGTTGACCCTGGAGACGCTCCACACGCCCTCGAGGTACTGCTGTGCCTGAATGGTGACGGAGCCCACGGATCCACTGATCTGCCCTCCTGCCACCGTCACCTGGACGCTTGTCTTCGGCCCTGAGGTGACGGAGGGGCTCTGCGACCAGCCTGGTACCCTGTGCCGCTCCCCCAAGGGCAGGACAGAGTGGGCAGCTGGTTGTCCTTTAGACAGCTGTTTAGCATGGACACTGGAGGACACAGTGTATCTAGCAGGCTGTGGTAAAAAGGATTTAGTTGGCAGCGCTGCCATGTCTGAGCTGAGGGTGAGGGTGGGAGCGTGGAGCGTCTGCAAGGCCTCCTGCTTCAGTTGGTGGAGAGGGGTGGAGCACACCTGGCAACAGCTGACAGCTTCATGGCTCCCGGGTCTTTGGAGCTGCTCGAACAGGAAGGATGCATATCCAGGGTCCTGCAGAGAAAACAGACACAGAGAGGGCCTTTAACACAACTCTAGCAAGCTTAACGGCCCGTCCACACTACAGCTTCGACAGCTTCAAAAACGGTTTCCAATGCGTCTGCCCATTCACTTTGAATGGGGTGACGTCACTTTTCGCCGAACTGCATTGTGGGAAGCAGAGCGGAGCTTTCCTGGTGTTTCAGGCTGCAAAAGTTGAGCAATGTTCAACTTTTGAAGCTTCTGAAGCTTTCGGTGGAAGCGTCAGCCAATCAAATCATATGCCAGTACAAGCTCTAGCCAATCAAACCGCTGCTTGTGTGTCAGGGGCGGGAGATTCATGTGATTGGTTGTTGGTCGAGCTTCAGACACGCCCAGCTCCAAGCTTTTTTTGAAGCTGTAGTGTGGACGGGCCGTTTCTCTCACTATCTAATCACTAATCACTATAATTTCTTTTCAAAGGATTTCCTGCATGTTGTTCATATTTTCCAAGCTCGGCAGTGGTCTGCTGGCAGTGTGGTCCTTAACGGCCTCTTGGGACCCTCACACCCCTGCTTTAACCACTTCCTTTTTGTTTAGGGATGGTTGTTTGTTTAGACAGAGATGCTTTGCCTGCATGCAACTAAAGACTGCTGATCAGGCATGTGCTTATTTCACATTGTGTGCCGGGAAGCTGAGACCAAACAAACCAAACGAGAGGAGACTCTGAAATAACGCTCGGAAGGGATTACTTGAAGATCCCACAGAGACATTCCTGACAAAAAAACAACAACAAGCAAGATATGTAAGAGGGGCCTAGCCTAGCATATTTCAGCTTATTACTGCTTTAGTGATGATGTCCAGTGGAGTTTTGTTCTTTTACTTTTTCTCTGCGAAGGCTCCCTAGGGTGTCCAGCTCTGCTTGGGAGAACTGACAAAAGGAAAACAACAGCTGAGGGGATTGTAGTGCCCAAAGCCATACAATTTACATACGATAAGTGTCCCAGCGTGAAAACACATGATAAGCTACCAAATGTGAAAATAACCACCTCCACCAGGAAGCTTGAGGCACCCAGAGCTATCAATGAACTATTCAAATCCTAAGTGAGGGAGGAACATAGGAACATAACTTTCTCTGTGTTTTAGGCAAACAAACACTCACACCAACACAAACACACACACACAAACAAACAGTCTCTTAAGAGGCATAAAGGGGCGGTGGGCTTCTGCCCAGCGGAGTCGTGGCCTAAGACAGGAGCCCACAGCACATACATAAATGTTTATGAGGCCTTTGCTCCGTGGAACCTCCGAGGTGATCAGGAGGAGTGAGGCAGCAGGGAAACAGCAATCCTCTCCCTTAATGCAGTGCCACTTAATACAGCTAACCCAATAGACATAGAGACCAAAGAGGCAGGCTAGGGAACTCTAAATCTCCTCGCCATGAAAGCAGCTCAATACGGAGACTTTTAGACGACCTTTCTCTGCAAACATGATCAGCATTAATAGCTTGATCACGCCTTACAGAAAATGGACACATGTAATCTGTACATTTCCGTTATTCTGAAAAATGGACAGAAAGCGGTATCCACTGATTTATACTATTATAAGGATAATCTCAATATCATCACTTTACTTAAAGGTCCCATGCCATGGCCATTTCTACTGATCATAATTCCATTGTTGAGGTCTACTAAAATAGATTTATATTGTGCAATTTTCCAAACTCACATTGGTTTCTCATACAGCATCTCTGTATAGTATGTGTATTCACTCTCCGTCCTAAACGGCTTGTTGGAGCGGATTGGTCCAAACGTAACGGCTCCGCGGACGTAATGTAACGTCACTATACCCGAAATACGTCACTATACCCAAGAAATAAACAATGGAAAAAGAAAAATCTCCAACGAGGCGTTCTGGGGCAGCATAGACAGGTATTTTCTGTGTTAGAGTTTTACTCGCTACAGGGTGTACTTTGAGGGTTTGTGACTCTGCAGACCGTTTACATGCAGAAAAAGCTACATAACACACAAGGGGACGGGTAATAACCAGAAAAGCATGACATGGGACCTTTAAAGGAGAATCATGTAGAGGACTGTAACTCGGCTGGCCTGGTGTCCACTGAATACTTCTGGGTAATGATTTACTTTATTGGCTACATGCTCGACACATGGACATGCACAACATAGAAATACACTCAGGATGTAGGAAATCCCATAAATCTCCCAACGAAAGATGAGCTGACAGTAGATCAAGTGCAGTATGGTATCAAGTGAATATTGATGCTATAGCGAGGAATGGATTTAAATGTAAGAAGCTTATAATAGAAAAGATCAGGATATGACAGAGCTTTAAAAAAAAAAAAAAAAGAAGAAGAAGAAGGTATCTAATGAAACTAGATCCTGGCATGTGAACAATCTCCACGCTCAGACAGGATTTTTAAGCACAAGACAGGACAGTTCTGCTGAAATACTATGAAAGAGTCCATGACAAATTGGAGCTAAAGAAAACACCTCTGGCTGCCATCTTCACAGTCTAGTCTGGATTCATGTATATTATTCCTGGACAGGAAATTGGAGCAAAGTCAAAACCAGTCAACTCCGCCCTTCCATCACCTCTCACCCTTTACCCTCCAAACACCCCTTACCCACCTCGGGGCACTGGTAGATGGAAGAAATCAATTTCTCTCTCTCTCTCCATGCATTGTTAGGTGTTGATTTAGGAGAGCTAATAAAAAGACACACAAAGCTGAGCCATCTGCTATTCAGTTAGGATTCTGGAGGTTAGAGAGCAGGGCTTCTCCTGTAAAACTGTCTGTGAGCTTTATGCCCAGCGGAGTGAATAAAGGTTCAGGGCCACAGGGCTTATGAGAATGATGGCGCCCATGATGAGGACAGTGATGTTGATGTTGCGGAGGAGAATGATGTGGGTGTGATGAAACTCAAGGCCACAGAATCAATCTTGATATGCCACATGAGAGGTGGAGAAGTGGATATCAAAAAAAGACATCAAGAATGGTAGAAATCTTAAACATCGCTCAGGGAATGTAGGTTAAGATATACTTATATAGAGATCTAACTAGTGCTGCAACTAACCGTTGTTTTATTACCACTTAATTTCGAATAATTTTCAAGATTAATGGATTAATCATTTGGTCATTAACATGTTAGGTAAAGTGGAATAGATTTCTTAAAGTCCATGGGGATGTCTTTATATGTCCAAAGCCCATGGATAATGCCTTCAATATGAAAAAGAATCCAGACATAAGTAGGAAACCTTCATATTTGAGTCTGAAACAGCATTTTTTGCATGAAAGACTACTTCCGTGATTAATTGATTATCAAAAAAGTTGGCAATTATTCTTCTGTTGGGCGATTAGTCAATTCCTCATTGCAGCTGTAGCTTGCTTATACTGTAAGTTAAGTAGTTTACTCTTTTGTTTATTTTTGCTACCAGGCTAACTGCTGAAGAGCATCTGCGTCAGCATAACGTGGAGAAGACGAAACATATAATGCAGGATCACACCCAGCCCCTGAAGCCATATTGTTTCTTTTATCATCCATATGATATATAACTGACAAGTGGGTGTGAAGAGCAGCACTACTGGGGAGAAGCATGTTATGCACGGCATCAACACAAACCAAATGTTCAAAGCATTCCCCGAAAGGCGTGGAGCTACTTCAGAGCTCTGACTCCTCGGCCATTGTTCTGTACAAGTGGGAGATGGTTTTGGTTTTCAACCCGAGGTCTATCCGTAGAGAGAGTCAAACTGCACGAGCGAGGATAAGAGGACAGAGAGAGAAAGACATGTGGGAGGAGGTGGGCTGGGTTTGTGGCCCCTGCCTGGAGGCTTGTGGGTGGTTGTGTTGGTCTACTGCCTGTCAGCACTGATCTTTATTAAACTCTAGGGACGAATGTAGTCAGATGCCATGGCCTTATTATGGAAAGGAGGTGTGCCGAGCTCACTGGGGAAAGAAAGCCCTGCCTCTGGAATGAGCCCTCTGCTGCCCTTAGAGACCCAAGTTTGTCTCTGTCCCTCACACTAACAGTGATGAAAAGCAGGGCAGCAGCAGCAGGAGGGAGAGCCACCGACTAACTGACTGTCTCTCTGGGCTGATGGAGAGTATCATCACAGACAGCCCATGCCCAGAGGCTGATGGGAACAAGCTCAGCCGTAACCACTTACTGTATGGATAAGGAGACAGGGAGAGAGATGTGCATGATTTCCCCTCCCAGGTCTCCTCACAAAACCCGGCAAAGTCACACGTACTGTAGGATTTTTTCTCCAATCACACCTCATTTACCTCTACTCTTCAGTCCACCTTTTCTCTAACCAGACAAAGTGAACCTGCCTTCTGACTGTTTCTGATTCAGAGTCTGATGTACCTCTGTTGTGGAGCGCCAGGCCAGATATAGCAAGCTGACTTAAATCAAGGGGAAGGTCATAGTGATTTGAAATGCATGAGGCGCCACACTAGCCAAGAGACTTTTAGGCACGCTCCATTGAAAGTAAAATACCCTGAGAAACCAGATTTTCTATTCCAGTTGAGCTCAACAGATATTACCCAGACATGAAAGCTCACTGTGACCCACAGCAGCATTGGCAGAAAGAGAAATGAAACAAAATTGTATAAATGTGCATCTGTGATGAGAAAAGTTCTGACATACTGGAGCCGGCAGCCTGTCAGATCTTATCTGAACTGTTTTTCAGTTTCTGTTGCATCCTAGCTGAATTTGATTTATTTTCTCATTTCCAACATCAGTCATAGTGCA
The DNA here is from genome assembly GCF_902827175.1 of Gymnodraco acuticeps. Taxonomy (NCBI): domain Eukaryota; kingdom Metazoa; phylum Chordata; class Actinopteri; order Perciformes; family Bathydraconidae; genus Gymnodraco; species Gymnodraco acuticeps. The sequence goes on along the minus strand of NW_022990295.1, from coordinate 6,472,247 downwards.
ATTTGCCAGAAAAGGTCCAGTACTTTGACTATTTCTCCATCCTGTGTGTTCCTTCTCTGTAACTGTTCAGGAAGTTGACTTTGAGATTAAATTGCTCAGTCTTTCATTCCTTCCTGCTCCTTTCCAGGTTTCTTTTTCATAACTTACCCGCATGGAAACATTCCTCCATAAGAGTCAGTACACCTCGCTGCTTTATATCTGTCCTCATCAATAAACTTTGTTCTCACCAACACCAGTCCTGTTTACACATTACAACTCCTCAGTACTTCCTATGACTGCATTTCTTGTAAAGTGAAGACCACACAGCAGCTGCCGAATCGAATGCCCTTTCAACTCCTGACTTTCCCCTTCTCTGCTTCCCTGTGAGGATGCGACCGAGCCATCTATGTTGACTTGGCCTGAGACAGTGTTGACCCTAACCACACACCGTCTCTATAAGTCTCGAAGGGATTGCCCCCCCCCCCCAATAAACCGCAGGAGCCCAGTCCAGATCCCGGGGTGAGGATGAGAGCTTCCAGCAGGCCTGCTTTCCCACAGGTAGTCAGGAGTCAGGAGAAAAATGAGCACAGCTGCCCCGGGTGAGTGCAGGGCATTACGGCAGATTACATTCCCAGGATGAAAGCAACACATCCAGTGGTGTAATCCCTCTCTGCCCCCTGCTCTTTCTCAACTACTCCCACCACCTCCATCTTAAAGCCCACCGCCTCGACCCGGATCCCCTAAAAGAGGGCAGAGCTGGAAGGCCTGTGACTGTGATTAGATATCAGGTGGAGCTTTTAGTGCAGCAGCAGATCTGGGATACAGACCATTAAATTTAACCACTCCCTGCTCGGAGGCAAAGAAGACAATGACTCAGGATGTCACACTAGCATGCTATTTAACTCTGCGGGAATGCCTTTGGTAGAACACAAAATGGGGCATCTAACCAAATCACATGAAACAGATGTCTGTCCCTGTTTGCTGACTTGACAAGATTAAACAAATCTGTAATAAGACTTTCCTGCAAACAAAGCAGCGGTATCTGCAGCAACGCTGTCATCACCTACCTGATAATACCGCCGCAGACATAAAGCACACAGCAGCACTATGATAATGAATTCATTCACCCTCTGTGGCTGTGTGAAACATTTATCCATTTTTCTGTCACTCTTAGGGTTTTGCATTCGAGCACAATGAGATTCCATCAAATAATAATGAAATAGCTCTCCTGCTTTTCCTGCATTTATGATATGAAATTAGGCTTTTGTCTGAGTCAGACTACATTTTGAGTCTCATCTCATTATCTGAATTTAAGCTTCTGTGAGAGATATGGTCGCAAAATGGATTCTACTCTTTTTTTAGGGGTCTGATCTCAAACTGATCCTCGTTTTAACACAATGAAACACAAAAAACAAGCACTTATTGGCGTATACTGAATAATTGTTATACAATAAAAATAATGTTCACTTCTAACTTTGCAATACATTGTTCCTAGAGAGATAACATGGCATTACCATATTTTGAAACTATCCTGAAGACAAACTGCTCACTTAAAAAGTTAACAAAACATTACATTGAACAAACTTCCTGCTGTTAGATTTTAGATTACCTTGTTTAATGAAGTGCATCAGATTCTTGCATCAGTATTCCCTTAAATGAACAGCCAACTCCTTGCTTTACACATCTGTTTATGAGGAGCTCACAAAGACGTCAGTCTGTCTGCCCAGTGTGATTTAGCCCTATCCCCCTTTAACTGTCAGAGAACTGCTGACAGAAAATGTAAATAGGCTCAGTGACACTTTCAACACATGCCCACCTGTCCAGAATATCACAGTGACACATCCTCTGATAAACGATTACAGGGTTGAGCAAAACCCCATTAGAATGAGCACACAAGATCTACTACAAAATACACAAAATGTTGGCCTTTTTATCAGAATATCTTGATAAGATCTAGTGTGACATGTCGCTTTGTTTTGGGCTGACTAGCACTGTCACACGGGTCATTGTACACTATAGTGCAGCCTGCAGCTTCTCCTGTCATCCATAAAAACAGATGTTGCTGTCCATCAAAAAAAAAAAAAGGCCATAGATCCTGCTGACCCTCAGGTTAAACATAGATAGAGTCAGTTGTAATCACTCATGAGTCTTTTGCCAAACCGCCCTGCAACCATTAATGACCTCACATAATGACGTGTCATCACTCCATATGGTCGTCCCATTTATCAGGATGGGAGTGCTTGTGGCTCCTCTCACTGACGGCAGACTCACATACATGGTTTTATAAAAGTGCAATTACATAAAAGGTTTACTAAAGCATGGCTTTCACACTAGAGGGAAGAATAGTTGGAACGTGCGTGTGCGTGTGTGTGTGTGTGTGTGTGTGTGTGTGTGTGTGTGTGTGTGTGTGTGTGTGTGTGTGTGTGTGTGTGTGTGTGTGTGTGTGTGTGTGTGTGTCTCTTTACATCACAGCCATCCATCACTCCAGCCTTTCGCCACTTGGCCAGTTAATTACCTTTTCCTGTTCACTCACACACATAAAGAAAACAAGCCCCT